>NC_133584.1:18131167-18733853 GCF_964106895.1 Numenius arquata
CCTATTAAGCTAAACATTTAACTAGGAAAGAAGAAAAGGAAATGCCATGTTATATACATGCAGCACAGCTGAAAAGAAGATTGTAACAATGCATTTCATTTACCTGGTGAACTGGGAGATGTCAAGAATGGGGAAAGGACCGTTTCCTCCCTGATTTGGCAGATAACTAGTGTTGGTGCACTTCTATGGGCACTTAGTGTATGGACTTAAATTAAATTTGTAAGACTATATTATTTATCATCAGAAAACCTTAATTCAAGTAATACAGAGGGACATAATTTACAGTAGCCTGACATGTCTCAGAAAATTTTAAGGTGGATTGTTTTGGCTGCTGTCTTAGACCCCAGTCTAATTTTGGGTAAGTTTTGTATTCTGCATGTGAAGACGGCAGTGCCTGACAGTAGCAGTGTACCCACTGACAGTGCCCCAGTACTGGGTTAATGGAGTGGAGCCAATATGATTGAAGAAAGTCTTATACTAAACTTTCAGCCCAATATTTAGGTGTATGCTACAATGCATTTCAACAGTACAGATGCAAGATGAGCAAATAGCATTACTTTTATTTCTGATATTGGGAAAAACAGGATAACAGGGGATGGTTGATGTAACCTGACTTTTTAATCATAACCCCCATAAATGCAAAGAGCTAAGAAAGTAGGTAATACATAGGGAAACACAAAGTCACTCGTATTTGAGTCATAGACAGAAATTAAGATGATGTAAGATATCTCCTTGTTTTCTACTATTGAAATATATCTCCTGACGGAAGCTATTCCGGATTGATTCCCCTGTGAGAAGGGTCAGGACCACAGTGGCAGACATCCAAGGTGCTATGTAAGGTCCATGGTTGCAGGGACCATTTCTGTGTGAGAACCTGTGATTACAGGTGCTGCTGATGTGGGTCTGTTCAGCAGAGTTACGTAGGCATGGTTCAGATGGAAGTTCTCTCTGTGAGGGAATTGAACTCAACAGGAATTGTCCCTGTTAGCTCATTACAGTGTACTGGGGAAACAGCCTTGTGGGGAGCCGGGCTTAAGGCCACTGAAAGTCGGGGGTAAGACACTGCTATCTGCTCATCTTGCAGAGGTCTGAAGTCATCAGGAGTATGGGCAAGTGCAAAAGAGATTTTTGTTTCTTTGTCTGGACTTGGTTTTGTTTGGGAGTTTTTGTTTGGTTTTTAGTTGTTTTGGTTTTTTGTTTGTTTGTTTTGGTTGGGGGTTTTTTTGGTGGTTGTTTTGGATTTTTTTTGTCCACTGGCCCTAACCTTGAAAAAATGCTGATCCTGTGTGTCTTTCATCCTGCCCCTGGTCAAAGACTCTCGAGGATTGCATCTGGGTTGGTGTCAAAAGGAATTCAAATGGCTTGTGTCTATAATCAGAGCTACAACTGGGCAAATTATGCTTGGGATAATTGATATGTATTTGATTTTTATCACTTAACAAGAGGATCCAGGAGCAGGATTAATTCAAATGGGTTTGCAGGAAGGGTATCAAAATCCATACACTGAAAGCAATTAATGAGGGACCTCTCCTGGGATTATTAGAAAGGCTACCAGGAAGACAGCAAATTATGGCAAATTAAAGATACTTGATGCAAGGCAGAAAAAGGAAAACAAAAACCAGGCTGGATAATTAATGATGAAAACAAAATTATATTATATTTGGGAAGACAATAAACACATTGATAGAGTCAGAGATACTTCTGTGAACAGAGACTGATGACTGGGGCCCTTCCACTGTTTCTGTGAAGCTCAGGCAGTGTTTTAAAATTTGTAGAAAAACAGTGAGCTTTTAAAATTATTCCTTAGAAAAGCAGAGGTGAAATGCTAAAAATGGCTATTTTGTGTTGCAAAAGGAAAGAAAAATGACTGCAGTGTCTGTTCCCTTGTTATTCCCCCTTCTCCAAACCAGCAGAGGTAACAGGCACATCAGAGCATGTCTGCTCTTCTCTCCCCCCTTCCTACAGCCAGAGAGTGGGGCCAATTTATAAATATCATTCCTGGAAGCAATATCAGGAGAGGTTGTGGACTGTAACTATTAAAACAAGTGGTGACTTCGTTTTACTTATATGTGTGCTGATTTTACTTCAGCTCTATAAAGCTGCCTTTGATTAGATTTTTGTTAGGACTCACGCTAAATTTCACAATACTAATGCAGTTATTTATGTGGAGATCTCTGTCCTTCCACTTCGCCCATTTCTCTCTGTCCATTGTAGCTCAAAATGACTATGTTTTTCATTTCGGAGTGTTAGATAATCAAAGGTCACTGTTATTTCATAAATGTCTCCATTAAAAAAAAAAACAACCCAGACAACAGAAAGCAACACTTGTTGCAAAGGAATATTATCATGTTGTTTTGAAAATGGATACTTCAGTTTTCAACTTCAGTAAATGCAGTCCATCAAAGCTCACAAGAACTAGCTTACAGCTCTTAAAAAAAAAAAGTGATTTTATGCAAGTTAATGATGAAGCAACATGGTAGGTACTTGTAGCAGATGATTTTGAGCCACTTCTAGATTTGGTATACCTTTATACAGTATTGACAGACTTAAAAAACCCAACCAACCAACCCAAAAAAAAAAACCCAAAAAACCAAGCAAATACATCAATGTTGGTCCCCTGTTACAGGAATGGTGCTGCTGTAGGAAAGAATGATAAGAAATGGGGTTGATCTTCAGACCTTTTCCAGAAAGTTTCAGCTTTACTTAAGGCTGAAGATACTCAGCACTATGTGTGACTAGTTCCTTATACTGTTTAAAATGCAGATGTCCCAGTCTCTTCTTCTTGATATGAGTGAATTGTTTAACCTCTAACATTTTATTCTCTGTCTCTTGGGCATGATATTGGCAACAGGAATAGTTTGTAGCCTCATGGGGACCTAAAGACTCGATTATTAGGGTTTATATAATTAGAAGTTGCATCCTGCCCTGTTTGCTGTTACCTCCCATCCCAAAAGGTGCAATGCATCCTGATGATTCATTTTTTCCCTGTCCTTTCACCACACTCTCTTAACACCACTGCAGCTTCTGCAGACCCAGATCCTACCCTTGGAAAACCAAGATGGTTCCTTAGCCAGTGCCTCACACCAGCTTATGGAGCTGCTCCATTAATGGTCATCGTGGGCAGGTAAAGCCACCGTTACCTCTGATGAAAATCACCTTTACCTCTGATGAAAGCCTTCTTTACCTTTGGTGAAAGCTGTGCCTGGCTCCAAGGGCAGGGTCAGCTCCATGGGGAGTTCTCCTGCCTCAAGCCTGTCCTCAGTGAACCTTAGTGAGTGTTCAGATGTGGCACCAGTTCATTTAATTGTTATCATTTCTACAATAAGATGATATAAAAATTCTTGTGATTGAGCATGCAAAGGCATTCATTAAAAAAGTCTATTAATTTTTATGCCCCATAAATGTAAACCACAATTCACTTTAAGTTTGCTGTGAAAACATTCCTCTTAAAATCTGAGTTTATAGGACACAGAACAAATAGGATTTCAGAACAAAAGCCTGTTTCTATTCTCTTAAGAATTCTATTATTGTTAATTAATAATTCTGTTTTGCCTTTCTTTGTTTTCAAGGCTTTTCAAGGAAAGTATTTCTGAAGCTCTGCTGTTTTACTGCTTTTCTTTGATGAATATTTTATCAAATAGTAATCAACATCTTGTAATGCAGTTGTATGGTTTCCAACTGTTACACAGTGAAACCTAAAACGACAGAGAGAAGCAAAAGCAGAACACAAAATTATCAGAAAAGCTGGAGTGCTGTAATATTAATTTATCCTAAAGCCAAGCAGCGTGTTGCCGTTTTGCTACTGCCTGCCACTTCTCTGAGTGGCAGGATTTGGCTGCTAGCGTTTAATTGTGCTTTTAATCATACTTCTGGAAACGTTGACATAGGAAGCGGTAGTGCTGGCGAGGCCACCAGCTGCTGTCTGCGCTGTAAAGCAGAACCCTGGCAGACACCGACATGTGGGTGTACCTCTCACAAGGTGGGACATCGGTCTTGAGGACGTTGAAACCTTCTACCTGCCTGACAATTTTGGCAGCTGATCTTTCTATTTATGTAATGAAGAGCTATTTGAAAACAATGTGGTGGATTTATGGTCTGAGCATATGACCACTTTCCCTGAGAGGCTGTGCTGGGTGCTGTACCAGCTTCTGATGCAGAACATCACTGTGGGACGAGAGCATTGCTAACAGACATGATTTATTTACAAGCTGACAAAATGTAGGCCTTAAGGCTGAATATTAATGTAATAACCCAAACTGCAATAAAACGGCTGTTTGTCAGAAGTGCTGATCTCCCACAGCTTTCAATGGCCCTAATTTCTCCCCTGCCCCGTATTCTTCAGTGCTCTAAAAATCCAAGCGCTTTCATTTCACTCTCTAAACACAGTCTTGTGTCAAGCAGCCTTCAGGGTTACCATTTTGTTTTGGGATTGATTCCTGTGTTCTGCTAAAGCCAGAGGCTCACAAACTGTTTGGGGGACTGTTTTGAAGTTTTTGTGTTGAATATTTTTATATTTTTTTTTTTTATTCAGAAGAATAGCACTGTATACAGCACTCCCCTGAGCAGTACGCAGTAACCACAGATATGCTATCACTATTAAATGACACCTCCAGGGAAGCTTCAAACAGCTTAAAGGCAGGAAGTCTTTCTGGTGGAGGACCACTGGCACGTTTCTGTGGGGTGTGTTACAAGGATGTATTTAGAGCATTGCTGTCATTCATATTTTAAGTTATCAGGTGTAGAGAAATTGCTAGGAAAACGTGTAAAGGTTCCTTTCCTCCTGTCATTGCACTTCTTCATTCAGCCCCAGTTTCCAGCCATATGGGCAGCACCAGCTTTCACCATCCCTCCTGAGGTCGCAACCCGATTTCTAATTCTTTTTCTTTTCTGAGAAATGGATGGAAAAATGAGGGCTTCTCTGTGCCAGGGGGAGGCAGAACCTTGCTTGGTAGGGAGCCCCATCCGGTGGGGAGGCTGAGGCTGGCGGCCACGGGGCATGGTGTGAAACAGCAGCACATAGTGAGGTCTGGGGACTTCATGTGAGTGCGCTGCTATTCCTTAGGCTTGATTTTTTAAAATGCATTTAAACCTGTGAGAACTGTTGATCTTACATTGATGTCCCTCCAAATGATGATTCTAGTACACCAAAGCCCTGCCAAAGTTTTCTGTTCTCGTGCGGTCTTGGATTGCTGATATACTATTCAGTAGGAAATAGAAAGCTAAACCCAAGATTTGTCGTGGCAAGATGATCAAAAGAGGGTGAGCAGGACTGTTTCTTGCCCCTGAGGAGAAGACAGGGCAATGGCATGAGAAATCTTTGCTTTTCTATGGATATTTTCATGTCTATTTCCACTAGTACGAAGTAGGAGGAGCTGCAATGAAAATTTCACAGAAGCAAGTCCTGTTCAGGATCAACAAACTAACTTCCACAAACTTTGGCCCAAGTTTATGTACTTACGAGTGGCATTTTAAAAAATTAAAATGCAAGAAACAATGTACAATTCTGAGCAAACAGAGGGTTTATCGTATTCCTATTTTATGATTCTTTTGCCAGAGGGAACCTTTTATCATAACTGTGCTGATATTGTTGCATTGCTGGTATTGCTCACCCAGTGTGTCATTTCTGATGAATGGTCCCACACACCGCAGGAGCTGGGAGCCAGGTACGTACAGGAAAGCCCCCTGAACTCCCCATGAAACGAGGGTGATACCCCCAATTAGCTGTTGCATGTATGTTTGAAGGGCAAAAGCAGGTGGTGGCTCTGCACTGCTCTCTAAGGGGTCTTTAGGGGGTTCAGCAGGGAGGCGGCAGAAGGAGCCGAGCTCGACTTGCTGCCCAGAGCCTGAACGGCTGCGGATCCTGAGCAGCCATAACCAGGCAGTTCTGCTCCAGGATGAGCCTGGGGGGAGGGTGAGAAAGAATATATGGTATTTTTTTTTTCCTCAGAATAACAACCTCTTTTCTTCCTCAGATAGGCTGTGTGCACAGAGGAGTTGCTCATCTGAGTACGTTGGGCCAATACAAATTGCTCAGTGGTGGTTTTTACCCAGCTGAAGAGCCAAAGTTTAGGATTTCTTCACCGTTTCTTTAGCCTGAGTGTCTCCCCACCTCTGCCTGCAGTGGGCTGCTTTAGGCACAGCTGGCCTAACCAGCAGGAGTTGTAGCACATCTCAGACTAGATCATGCTAGTGTTTATATGAAGTAACAGGAGGACTTAAGGCAAATTCAAAATATGAGTGAAATATCCTGGCTGTGTGTAGATCTCCATCAAACAGCATGTAGTTTCCAAAGTAATGTAAGATGCATGGAGGAAATACATCCTTGCATCCTCCGAGGCAGTGAATGAGAGCAGACTGTGGCTGTGCTTCCCCGAATCCCTTTGAATAGCTCTTGCACCCACAGGGAACTTGAGGGCATGGGAAGCCCAGGAGCACATGGGGACAGCAGGTCACTCTGCAGACATGAGGAAAGGTATATCAGCACTTGGAGACCAAGACCTTTGTTGAGTGGGGAAGCCTTACAGAGAGAAGAAAGACATTTGTATTTTTTTACTTTTTTTTTTTTTTTTAATTTGAAAGGATGACTGAAGAATTTTATAACAGTTTCATCTGAACGCTGAGCTCAAGAAACTGCAGCCAGCCTCCTGCCCACTCTGTGTGAGCACTTAACGCTCTATAGGTGTCAGACTGTTGGGAAGAAATGTGGGTGGAAAGAATCTTTTGGAGCATATTGGCTTTTAATGAAACAAACTGTTTCTGGGATAATCTTTAATCGTCTCTGTGTCCTCAGGGTGGTCAGGAACCAGCCTTTTTATGCATTGCTAAATATTTAGAACAGAATATTGCTACACCCTGCAGCTGAAACCAGATTTTAAAAAATGTTTAGATACCTAATTCCCTCTAAAATCAATACTTGCTAATTAACACATGTATTTAGCTTCACACACATACATATAAATTGCCTATTACTGATGCCCTGTACAAATACATGCTTTGGTCTCCAGATATTATTTAGAAAGATATGTTAGAGGAGCTGAGAAGGTACCTGCAGATCTATCAGTATCTAATTACTCCTCTTGTATGTTGGTTGTTCTAGGTCAGCTGGGCTTTTCCAGGCGGAGCTTTGTACCTGCTCTAAGGTGGGTGGGTGACCTGTCTATGCCCTTTCCCTCTTCAAATTTAGTCTTTACAGGCTTGAAGACATGTTTGTGGGATTGGAGAGCTTGAGAGTACTTTTTTCCCTGGAATTTGTTGTGGTGTGTAAGGGGAAAAGGTAGCAGAAAAGGCAAATAAAGCAATTGTCCTTTCAGGTTTCCACCCACCCCTGGGTATTTCTAAGGGAAGAAGCTATCAGCCCCACATCATGCAACTTTTCCCTTTTGTAATGCAGACAGGAGCAGGGGCTGAAGCCCCCCCTTTCCCCAGCTGAAAGGAGGTGGCCTGGATGTAGTCAAACAACAATGTATAAAGTCTTGAATTACATGCTAAATTGAAGAAAACCCCACAAACCTGAAAACAACTGGTGATTGCTCATAGTAATGCAGAATGGAAAAGAAAGAATGCAAAATGAGCAAAATGTCAAAAAATGTAATTCCCTTCGAAATGTGAGCCTGAGAGTCCCAGGGAAGGTGTCAGAGGCAGGAGTAGGCAGGTGCCTGTGCGTGCAATGGTGTGGCAGGAGGTGACAGTTCGCTTTGCTGCTTTGGATGTTCACATCACCGCGTGCCAGAGGGCTGAGACGCGGGTCCTCGCTGAGCATAAAAACCCAGTCCAGCATGAAACTGCTTGAACCCTCCCTTTTTTTTTTTTTTTTTTTTATTTAGGTGAAAAGCCCTTTCTTTCTGCCATATTTGGCAGATCTTGGCCTTTTTTCCCAACTTCAGCTGGTACGTCCTTCTCAGAAGGCCTTCTGCTAACTCTGGGTGCTGGTTTTTGGGGCTTTGCTTTCCAACTGGGGCACTCTGTTTTGGAGTAAATGAGGGCAAAAGAGATGTTCAGGAAAGTGTGGGATGACACATGATTCTCCCTAGCTCAGCCTGGCACCACCTACTTTTGGCTAACAGATTGATGCTGCTATACTGCAGCTGGTCTTTTTTTCAAGAAATGCTGAAGAGCCCTCCACCCCCAGTGAAATGAACTGAGATGCAGGGAAAGGAAACCTGGGGCATCTGTGGGTGGTCGTGCAAACTGCAGGCGCTCAAAATCAGAACCGTGTTTCTAAAGCATGGTCTTTCCATTACCGCCTTTTCTCCATCCAGCAGGCACTTTACACTATGAGTTCAGAGAATTTTTGAAGGAGATGAATTGTTCATGTATTAGCAGTAAGGGCAAGGCTTGTCAGAGGGCATTTGGCCACTAACCAGGCACCTGCCCCTGTCTGCAGAACCTGTGCCTGTGAATAATGCTGATCTCCTTTTTCCTACATATTTATGTATGTATAAAAATCCTGGTGCAGTTGATTTCTGAGAAATATATATCTGAATTCATTACAAAAAATGTTCTTGTTAAATTTTTTTGTAATTTGATGTGAGATAATAGATAAAGGATTTTAAATTTTTATTCTGTCTACAGTAAAAATCTAAGAGTTCTTTACATGTTCTGTCAAAAGTAAATAGACATAATTACAATTCAATTATCTAGTGCGCTCTGTGCATTTTCTGTTTCCTCATCAATAAAGAAAAATAGTGAGGAGGCTGTTTGTAAGCAGCAGCTCTTGAGGATTGTGTTCTTATAAGACTTTTACATCTCTTTCATGTCCAAAAGAGCAACAGAATTAGGATGAAACATGCAAACAGAGTCTTCAAAAATGTGTATTTTAGCAGCGTACACAGACTAAGAAGATAGATCTGAGCTTTTGCCCTTCTTTTCTTCATTGCATATTTCAGATCAAATCTAACACTGGGCTCATCTTTGGAAGCTTGTAGGTGTTTTAAATCTGGGATTTCAAGGATTTCCACATATTTCCAGCAAGGTCAGCAGCTTTTTATGTGCTAAGGAAAGGGATGGATGATGTAAATAGCCAGATTTTCTCCTTTCATTCAAGGTGATGTATATTAAGCGTGACTCCTCTGAAGCTGGTATAGCACCTGCACTGGTGGATACGGGTAGATGTAAGATAGGGCTGATTGTCCTCTGGTGGTTACATCTGAGCGAGCGGTTTGGACTCAGAGAGAAGAACTGGGGGAGGATGGGGGGGGTTGTGGTGCAGAATTTTGCAAGGGGCAAAAGACACAAAAGAAGCAGTTCTGGCTCGGATGGTAGGGAGCAGCAGGATGCTCAGAAGCTGTGTGCCGGGCACTTTGGCTGATCCACTGTGAAGCTTTCCCTGGACTGCTGAGGTTTTGTGTGATGTTCATGTAGGCAGCATGGGAAGCCATATTTGCCAGCTGACCTCAATGAAGCAGTGAGGATTGACCATGGCTGATGTGAGCTCTTATGGTTTCTTGCTAGGCCAGAGCTTTTCTTTGCCACTTGGCAGCAAACACTGGTGCTGGTGATGGATGGTCTGGCCCAAAAGCACAGCACGGACCAGACTGGATTGCCCAGATGGCTCAGACTTGCTCCACAGGTATGGAGTTACCGTTCACTGTGATTTCTTTTCTGCTGATATTGTGCTCTGCAAAGTATGAGAGTTAAAAAATTTGTGGGGAGATTTTAATTGTAAGGCCAATTACATGAGAGCACGACTGTGTTAAATCCATGGACCCGTTCCCTGGGAACTGCAGGAATACAGGACAGCAAGGCTGAGTCCTTGCATAGATGCATCTGCATATTTCCGTCAAAGGCACTTAGTTATCGTTTTATGCTTGTGCAGATTTTTGCCCTAAAGATCCTGTAAAAAAAGTCTCTGTTTAGGATGATCTCTTTTTTTCTATTGAAATTTGGACTGCTCCTAAAGATGACTGTGCTTGTGAGAGCTGGGAAGAATTTGGGATAATTGCCTACCCTTACCAATTTTCAGATAAATCATAAAATGGAGCAGTGACTAGGGGCACAGCTTGGGTCTCTTTGTTCCGGAAAGGCCGTGGCCACTGTTGGGATACAGCCCTAGGAGGAAACACGTAGGTACACAAAAATACATGAAAGGCCATCAAAGTGGTGTTTACCCACCAACCTCCCAGAGCACAGCGCTTCAAGGAGCAGATGAGGCATCTTGAGAGCTCACCGTGCTTCAGCCACGTGCTGAAATACAACCAGGCTGGTCCTAAACCCAACAAAATCAACAAAAGCTGTGTCAGTAATACTTTGATGGGCTGTTATGTGGCTATGGCATGCTGCAGTCTGGCCATGCCAGGGCTGCGAGCCCAGGCTTGTCTCTGTACTTCATGGGCTTCAGGGTTGACTGCCTTCACCTTTGTGACTGGCATCCAGAGAGGAGCTTGTGATCGCAGTCAGGTCTTGTATCTTTATGGAGTATTGAAGAACCTTCATGTGTCTCATTGGGAAGACCAAGAGAGCTTTGGGTCTTTTAATCAAGATGCTACTAAAACCAGGTTTTCTAACAGAATACTTCTACTTTATGCTGAATCATTATCTTGTACAGGTGCCTTTTTCACCTTTGGTTTCAGAGCAGGAGATGCCTAGGGACAGGAAGGATCATACTGTGCCTTTAAAAATGAAAAAAAAATTATAGGTCTGTGATTTTAGTGCTATGAATATCACTTGTTGTCAAGGTGGGAACCTGGAGTCAGAGATCAGTGCGGGGGACAATGTGCCAGCCAGCCTGCTTGAACTTCGGTCCTTCTGAACCAAGAAATACTTTAATTATTTTATGCAACACGTGGCCTTTTGATTCTGGCAAGCAGAGGCAGAAGAGAAAGTTGCTATGCAACCAAGCAAGCAGCTGCTGAGCTGAGGAGTCCAGGAACTGGGAACTTTTACAGACAGGAATTGTCTTGAAAAATACAAACAGGCAGAATTTTATGGTTGCTTCCAATTTTCATGGTTGTCATCATCTTGCTTCTGAATTTATTTTGCCAATGTTGGCAGAGAGTCATAGAAATGTTGTCTCAGGTGCAGTTGGCAGCCTGTTTTGGGGACTATAAAAACTATGAGAATTTGGCTTTGGTGACAGTGACATTCTGTACATGCAGCTGACAAGGGACTTTAATTATTTTAGTCTAGGCTTGCATTGAATCCAGAAAGCTCCCCCTGTAACCATAGTGCTGGCTCAGACCTGACTTCCCCCTGGCAGCACTGCAGATTCCACGTGAGGTTGAGCCCAAAGCTAGGGGCTTGCAGGGATGTGCTGGGAGGAGGGCCACCATGCGCCTCGCTACTTCCTAAACCAAAATGAGCTACAGGGTCAGTGCAGGGACCTTCACCGTAGGGTGAACATTTGTTAAGATGAATGGCTGAATTTTGCTCATATTATCTGTAAGAATAAAGGTGGCTATCTTCTTAAAGACCGGGCAAACTGAAAACTCTGGTGCTTCTCCTCTGTTCGGTTATAGTTCTGATACGTATTGCTAGAAGGGAGACCTGTCTGTCGTTAGCCTTTTATTGAATAAATAAATAAATAAATTATAGTGAAAAAGAAGCTCTTTATCTTCTCTCAAATATACACTATTAAGTAGCAAAAGTTGCTGACACCCTTCTCAGTGGAGTTACAACTGAATTACAACAGGACATTAAACACAAGCTCTGACAACCACTTGTGCCATTTAACTGCTTAATAAATTCCTAGGGAAGTGGGCATTCAGGGGTGTAAACAAGCCCTTACTACCATCCCTTCCCATATGGGCTGTAGACACTGTTTAGACACTAACTTAGAAGTAATGTTTTGGAATAATTACTTCTCCCTCTGTGCCACGACATAATTCCGGGGGGAGGGGAAGGGGGAGGTGCGGGGTGGCAAAGCCCCTGCATGGGGGATCGATGGTTAAGGAACTGACAAGGAGAGCCACAAATCCTTCATCATGTTACAGCCAGGGTGTTTAGGCTGCCTCCTCCTGCTCTTATTGATAGTATCTAGACAGCAAATTATCATATCAAAGCATAAATTCAAAGCAAAAAAGTGATAATCACCTCCAATTCCTGGTGGGTAAGCAACTAATGAGAGATTTAATATACTACAAATGCAGGAGAGAACAAAATAATTACAAAATGGCAAACTGTTGAAGACTTTTAGGAAGAAGGCAAGGAGAAAAATGTTTTTCAAATATTGCTTGATATAAGGAAAACACGTATCAACAGCCCAGCTTTGAAGAGATGCATTAGGGAAATTATAGCCAAACATGTCCACTTGGTTTGTTTCCTTGTTCTGCATGTTCCTTAAATTGTGTTCCAGCAAGAGACAATCATATTTTTCTTTCTTTTTTTTTTTTCTTTTCATTTTTTCTTTTTTATAATACAGTTCATTTCCCTGGTCACAGGAAATAAGAGTCTAATTTGTCTGTTGATGGTTTGGGATGTTTAGAGTACATATAGTAAATGAGTAATGGTGCAGACACCCAAGAAGCCTTTCAACCCAAAAGGCTGTTTAAAAATATTTATTATAAGATGCTAAATCGACCCAAAGGAGCTGAATGGGAAAAACACAGAGGTTTCTGTCTGTGAAGCAGCAATGTGGCTGCCTGGAGCTGGGAATCAGTGAGTGACGAGGCAGTGGGGGATGGCTGGGTTTGCTGGTGGGTGGTACACGCCATGCAGCAGTCCAAAAAAGGTTTCTGAAAGGGGATGAGCAACAAGGTTGAGTTTGTGAGGCAAGATTGCATCAGATGGGAGATGTATTGCTGGTGAAGTTTTTTTATGGCTGAATGTATAAGAAAAAAATGCATCTTACAGATATTATGCAGCAGGAATTTGCAAAACTAAGCCATGCCCTGAACCTGGAGGGGGAAGATGGAGACGGGGCTCAGGTCCTAGGTCTGTCTGCCAGAGGGCACCGTGCTGGTTGCAGTGGAGACTGAGGCAGGTAAGGGAGGTTTCGTAAGGGTGGGCTTGAGCTCTGCTTGACAGGGTTGTGCCTGTAGTAAGAAGGGGGCACCAGAAACCACTGGTGCAGCTGAGAGTTTAATCTGGACAGAAATGCAACAGTTGAGGAACAGCAGAAAGGCAGTTAAGAGTTGAGTTGTGCTGTAGGAGTGACTGAGGGACCTTATGGTGGGTGACAGCTCAAGAACAACAAACTGCTCCTTGGGGAGAAGAAAGCACCATTTCAACTGTCTGGGAAGCCATCATTTGTCTCCTGGTGACTGCAGGCATGAAGGCTGGTCTGTGGAGACTCTGGCCTTTTTCCAAATGCTGAAAATAGCGATCCTTGTTCCAAAGAGCTTACAGTCAAAACCAAAAGAAGACAAAGACTAGTTCAAAAGAAACACGGACAAGATAAATTTAAGAGTTCACAATCTTCAAAATGTCATTAATTGTAAATAATGATTTGCCTGACCTTGGCACTGCTCCCAGGAAGTCACACCAAGCTCAAGAATGCAACACGATGACGCATGACTTGAAAATATTGTGTCAAGCACCACCTGGTTCCTGTTAGCTGAATGCCTTGTTGACATTTCTCATCCGTTCTTCACTCAACTGAAAACTCATGGACTCATTGGTAGATGGAGCTTGATGGAACTGCCTGGCAAACCCTAAAGGTTTTTAAATGTTTAATATATTCTTAATTAAAGGAAGGGAAAAAACAGAGCTCAAAAAAAAGTCTGAAAAAATGTGGGGTGTTTTTTGCAATATCTTTCAAATTAAGTATTTTAAATTGGTTGACAGAAACTTTTTTTTTCCATCTGCCTTTGGGATGTTTATGGAAACTACTTTGATAGGTATACCCAAATACTGACAGTGCTCCTTGTGTCTTCCTCATGGACCTTGATATTGCTTGTGAAGATATGATTTCTATGAAACCTGTAAGTGAAGATGCCCAAGTGGAAGGCTTCACCTCAAGGATTCATGTGTCTTTTTGTCCCCTTTTAAAAACGTAGTGTTAATTTCCTAATTAATAGTGAGATGATGTTTGTTCTTATCCTCTTTCCCTATGGGGAGAGTTTCGGACTTTAATAATGTGTGTGTGGTGTGTCTGTGCTCATGCAAGTCATGAACGTGTGGTTATTTATGTCTAGATATCTGCCTTCCTGTCACAGATTGCTATGATTGCTACATACTCATGGTTGAGAAAGCAGGGCTAAAATGCAGCTTGAACGGATATGGGAAGCTGGAGAGCCCAGTGGTAATAATTAGCGTCTCTTGAGGAGGGGCTCCGTGTTCTTGAGCTGACCCCTGAGGAGAAAATACTTTAAGTGGCACATGTTGTACTAGAAATCCTCTGATTCAAGCTTGTCTCCTCCCGTTGGGCAAATGAACTTTGATAATGAAGCAGTTGTAATTTTTAAGATCGAGATTAACACATCTAATTGAACCTCTGCTCACTGAAATTTGTACTGAACATCTTCTCCATGTAACAAGTGAGTAAGAGGAACATGGTTCATCAAGTATCTTCCTCCCATCCTGTTTCCTGATAATATAAATAAATCTTGCCAAGTTACTTTTTCTAGAGAAAATACAATACTCTCTGGCTCTCAATGAGAAATTGTGAAATCAACTGTTTCCTCTGTTCTTTAAAAATACCATTTGTATCTAATTATTCAAATCAGAAATACAAGAAGGACCACATAGTTCCTTCCGAGGCATGAAGAGATCTTGTTGTGACTTCAAAACCCCAGCAAACCTAGCAAAATCAAAACAATCCTAAATAATGACAGCTGAATGGAACGGGGGGATGTGTTTCTTCTCCTTCTGAAAGTCTGCAGTTCTACAGGAATTGATGTTTCTAAGTCATCTAAGATCCCATATTGATAAGCAAAATAACAAAATAGAGAAAATGTCTAGAATACCATCCATAACAAAAGAAACAAATCATCAGGAACTTTGCCAAGATGTAACTCAGGCAATTAAACAGGGAAAGCATTCCTGCCCTAATCTTGCTGTGTGTTTATTTGTTGGTCTTAAGCTAGAATTACAACTTGTAGATTTAGGTACTCTATATAAAAAAAAGTGCTAGAACACTTCTTTTTGCATAAAAAGTAATGTTTGACAGAGATGATTCTACACTAGAAGATTTGACTTTCGAATATTCTCCCAAATTAATTTCTTGATGATCCAGTTTAGCTATTTTGAGCACTGAAGAAACACATCCACAGGTGATAAAATCTGAAGCTCTAACCTGAACAACTGCAGCTGAAGTCCTATTTCTGTTGACAATTGGAATCTCTTGAGCCAGGCTAAGCATTGGCAATGGTAGCAAGGCTATCTAGACCTTAAAACCAAGCCAACTCTTTTTTCCTCCTGCCCTTAGGAGACCCTTCCCTGTAATTTAGTATTTCTCTTTTAGGTTCAAAACTCTCTGTTACGTGCAGAATTTCTCCTGAACCAGCTCCTACCCCAAATTTCTTACATTTTATAATCTTGATTTGCCTTTTGCTACTGAAACTGCTGCTCTCCCAGGGAGATACTGACGAAGCCTGAGTCAGGAAGATTTTGTTCAGTTCATAAAATTTACTGACTTTTCACAGGTGCTTTGCACACAGGTGAGGGTAGTTTAATGTACTGGATGAGCCAGAACCCACCCATGAAAGAAAGGGCTGGGTGGTGAAGGGGAAGGGCATCGCTGATGCCTCTGTGCATCTTCTGTATTGATGGAGATGTGGGGAGGCAGAACAGCAAGGGCTTTTCACAGTGTGAGGTAGCAACACACTGTTGTTGATGGCTTTTGCTTCAATTCTCTGTGCCATGATCTACTGTGAAGTCAGAGATAATACTGCTGGTGGTAAAGGGGAGGCTTTTCCAGTTTTGGTAGCCCTAACTATATGCCATTAAGAGAGGGAATCAGAAATGCTGAACATTACAGTGAGTGCCTCTGATGCCCCTGCTTGCTCTTAAACCATGGGGATTGTGAGGGTTTAGCAGAGACATGGACTGAAGAAAATCTGAGGTGGTAAATGACCTTCTACTTCCAAACTTCTACAATTTAATGTGAAGATAGCAAAGACCACAGTAAATATGGGATCCACAAAGCTCTGTTTCTAAAGGCGCTTATCAGAAGAACCTCATTTTAAGGAAACAGTAGCCCTAGAAATAACTTATTACACTTATTTATAAGATGCTCATGAATAATTTACGCTACATTAACTTGTAAATGTGATAGCTTTTGAAATCATTAAGCTCCAGTAGCTTGCTTTGTAAATCCATTGGCTGGGTCTCATTATTAAAAGCTAATTAGCTCATTCAACTGGAACATATTTTGTAAAATAGATATGCTAGCATTATTCTTTATACTGCAACAGATTATATTAATTCTAAAAATATTCCAGCAACAGCGTAATGGAAATATTTAATAATAAGGATATAAAATTCTGTATGAACAGATAATTGCATTACATCTTTAACAAGTTTTCCAAAACCCGGTAAGTGAGATATCAGGATTATGATTGTTTTTGTGAACATATGATATTAGAAATATCTGATATATACATTATTTATTTAAATATTAAAGATTATAGTTCATACATGGGAGGGATATTTTCAGTGTTAATTTGGATGTATGAGAAGCTTGGGTCTTTGCTTAAAAAGTTATACTCCTAAAGTTAAATTTCTAAGCCACGGTTGGCAGGATGCAGACTACGAGTGAGTGTGAGCAGCACGCCCATGACAGCAAAGGCAAAGGTAGGGGCAATGAGGCTGTTCTTGCCCCCATTCACAGGGAAATAGTGTGACCATCAGTCAGTTGCAAAGCCTTTTTTTTTCATGAAAAGTGTTTTTTATTTGTTATTGAATTTTGATATTGAGAAAACACTGTGTTTTTCTTCTGCGTTGTTCTTCCTATAGGAATTATTCCTGCCACCATGAAAAGAAATAGGAGGAGAGGAAAAATAGGCACCAACTTCACACATTATACATCCCAAGAGTTGCACCCTACACAGCTCTACAAGTGCCAAACCCAGATGTCATAAACATCCCACTGAACCCCCAAGTACCTGTCTGGCCCGTACCATGAGGAAGCTAATCTTTGAACAAACTGAACTTGTTCCCAACTCCTCCCATCCCACCCTCTCTATCAAAATAATCACAGTCCAGCACAATACCAGAGGAGCTGTTTTGTAGAATGTTTTTATTTCAGTAGAAAGTAAAATGTCATTTAGGTTCATTTATGCTAAGGCCCTGGCTTTGGGAGAAGAGACTCTGTAGGAAAATCAATAGCCACTGGGCACAAAAAATAATCCAGCTGGTTTGAGAGTAATCATCTGTGCTGTATTTGAAAAGTTTTTGCTTTGTAAAATATCCAAACAATCTTTTTGTTCCAAATATTTTGGGTTTCTGTTTGTTTCTCCTTCAAATTTAAACATTTTTAAACTTCAGTACTTTTAAATCGCTCTTACTAACTTTTAAAGGGATTAGGGTAAATGGCTTTTATTCTGTAGTCACAGTACTATTGCTTTCAAATACATCTTCTTGGATTTCCTGTTCGAAGAAAAAAAAAGGAGGAATTCAAGTAATTCACAGCAAAGCTACAACGCCTGCTTCTGCACTGATGAATGTTTCCCTTTAGGAAAGGCAGTTCTCTTATTAATATAACATCTGGCTTTCATCTTGAATAAATACAACAACTCAAAAGCAGGAGAAAAAGAGTAGAAAAAACGTGAATTTTCTGGCATATCAAGCAGCCAAAGGCCTAACTAAAAGAAATAATATCTGGCAAGCAATTGCTGCTCAAGAAACTGCCATAAATGAATGTTCTGGGACAAGACTTTTCAGAGGGACCACTTGGTCACCCAGAGAGCCAAGAGGAGTGGGATGGCAAGAAGAACAGAAAACAGCATGGATTTACGATTCTGTATGTCGAAACAGCCGTTATCAGTGGACCCTTCAGGGAGCCTTTGCTGCAAGTAATCTGTATAGTCTCACTAGCTGCTTTGTCTCCTAGCCACACGCGATTTGGTGGTGTGCAGCCACCCTTTGCTGCCCTTTTCCCTTGTCAGGTAACACACTCCACTCCTGCAGCGCCCATCTTGAGGTTCTCATGCCTTTTAAACTGCAGATTTTGATAGTCTGAGCGTTTAGAGAAAAAATAAGAAGATGTTTAGCCATTTTAGACTTTAATAATTAAAAAATAAAAAAAAAAAAGCCAAACCCAAAAACACCCACCAAAAAAATCCTCCAGAAAACCAACGAGGAGAGCAGAGATTTGACAGATGTCCCAGAGACATTTTGCTTCTGTGGTTGCAGAGCAGGGCTGTAGATGTATGCACGTGCTCCTGTTGGAGGTACGAGCCCAAATCAGCATCTGCCAGTGGGAAAGATTCTCTGGCTCAAACTCAGTTCATATTTCTTGTCCCTCTCCTTTCCTATTGGGAGTGCATTGATTTGCCCTTGTCCATCAATGAGCAGACCAGCCTGGCAAGAGGGATGCAGTTGGTTATTTACGTGCTGACAGTTATCAGTCGTTATTCCTGCAGGATGTGAATGATCCGGGGAAGCCACGCATGGGGCAGGGGCTGCTGCTCTGCTGGGACAGCAGCATGGCTGCAGCATGGGGGCAATACCACAGGGACCTTCTCAGGTGTTGGGAGGTTCCTGAGCAGAGTTGGTTGCAACTTAGAAAATCATCATGTTCGCTGCAACTGTTAACTGGAAGCTGAGCCTGGCCGGCAAGAAGTAGTTGGCAGGAGGGCAGTTGACTATAAATGCTTTTCTATTTCTGTTCTGTTTGAGCTATTGTGTAGCATTTCAATCTGAAAGCTCTCATAATTTAGAAGTTTTAAATTTAATTTTATGACTTTGGGAGGTAGCTAATCTCATGTTTAATTTTTACTAAGACTTACCTTTCATTTGTTTGTTCTTTCTTTCTTTCTTTCTTTCTTCTTTTTTTTTTTTTTCCAAATTGAATCCTTCTGGTCTTGTTTGTAAAATGCACCATAAGGGCAAAGTCCTGGGAAATGCACCTGAGTCTGCCTCAGGGACTTGTATCTTCTCCCTTTATTAGGTCTGCTGCTGTCAGCCTTAAAACTCTGCAGCTTCACAGCATGCCCCTATAAGGTAAAATTCAATTCCCCCTTTCTGTAGAAAGGAAAACTGATGCACAGACCAGATAAATTACCTGCCCAAGGTCAGAGCGTAGCTGAGGGAACAGTAGCACACCGATGAAACCATCTCTATCCCATTTTGATAAGCCTGAAAGTGGCTTTTGGTCGGAAGCACTAGCATGGGATATCTGTAGTAATGGAAAAAAAGCTCTTTTTTTCCTCTTTTCCATGTTCTTTTTCCCCTTAACTTTCTGCAGCAAACCTTCACATAAGTCTTGGTGATAAATTTTATGGTTGAGGAATGACTAGGCTGCTAGTGGGTGAGTGTGAATGTGCTAAAGCAAGTTTATGGAGAGCAGACAAAATATTACAAATAAATTTGCAAGAACGCACTATCTTCTGTCCTGCAAAATCATAGGGACCAGGCCTGGCCCCAGACAGCCATACTCAACTCCCACTTACCCCAACTATCTTCTTTCAGCAGTTTCTGAGATGGATTAGACTAGGAGGGTACAGTGGAGTTCTCCCGTGATGGCCTGTTTCCATTAACTGAAAGGAAAGACCTTACGTGTCAAGACCCTGTGTTTCAAGAAGGTATTAGCTATTGACTTGGCTTTTGCTTGGCAAGTACAATATTGCCAGTGAGAAGATAAGAGTCACTTTTCCACTAAGGCGAAAATACAGAGAAGGATTTCTGTTGTGGAGTAGACTCCTGCTTTCTGCTGAGAAAAATCAGTATTTTAATTCTTTTTTGTCTTTTCTGTTCCTAAAAATATAAAGACCATTTTCCCAGAAAAATGGCATCAAAATGAAAGAAGACATTTTAGTCATCCTTGTCCACATGTTGAGGCAGTTGAATTTTCAGTACTCTCTTTTATTCCACTAGCACTTTATTGCTGGTGTTTTTACCCCTGTCCCCTGAGAGCCAATCAAGTCACTCACTCATCTACATTTTCACAAGCACTGTCCTTCCCCTTCAGCTCGTAAAGTAACTTAGTGGGCTGGCTCTGGCACCTCAGTGAACTTTTCTGATAATTTTCATCTGGTGATATGTTTTAGTGCACTAGATTGCTACAAAGAACTCTTGGCAAAATATCATATGATTAAAACAGTGATTATTTGAAAACTCTACAGAGAAGGAAATTAGCTTAACAGAGATTCATGACTCCTTACAGAGCCTATTGCAGTTCCCACCGACATCTGGAAGGATGCTGTCATGGAACTGAAAGGGAAAATGGTGAAGTGCTAAATGTGCATTGATATTGAATGTTGCTGAATAATTAGTTAGGACTAAGAGAAGATAGATGGTCTCAGTAGCTAATTGCAGCTACGGAGGTCTTGTGACATTAGAAGGAAAATGCATTCCCAGATTCAGATACAGGTACTCAGATTTATTTTTTCATCTTGAAAGGCATAAAGATAAGGACAGTGGTTTTAATTGAAACACGTGAGGTTTTTTTTTCCCCACTCTTCCTGTATGTCTGCAGGAAATTGCAACCTGGAAATCGCCAAGCTGTGATAACTCCATCACTACAAGGGTTTATCTCTTGCTGCCTTTTATCTCGTCATTCTGATGGGGTTTGTCTTAACCTGCTCTTCTCTTTCCAGTTATGGCGCTGGACCTGGAGCTGAGAGCATCAGAGCTGGCCCCTGCGGCACTGACCGGCCCTGCAAGCGCTACTGCAAGATCGAATAACCCAAGTGATGATGGTGAAAGCAGCAGCAGGAGATGTAAGGAATTTTCCCCAGTCACAAGACTTTCTCAGCAGCATGCATTATTCAGTCTTTCCATTTGTAACCATCACAGAGTCAGTCTTTCCTTACAAGTAAGAGAGGCATAGTCCTGCTGACATTGAAAGCGCTGGCAAAGGGCTGTAGACGTCAGTGGGAAAAAGACCAGGTTTAATGGGTTTTGCCTTTTAAGTAAAACCTCAGATTGAATGCTTCTTGTGTATAACTTTGAAAACATTTATTTCTGTCACCATCGTTCTGGACAATAAATCATTTTTCCCTTTGACAGGGAGAGAATCGATGTTCATAGTCTGCAGGGGTACCACTCTTTTTGGAAAAAGGAAGTCTCAAAGGTGTTTTTCTAAGTGGTTTGTGCAATCTTTCTAGATGCTGAGTAACTCCTGAGCAGTCCAACTGCACTTAGGTGTCACCTAACTCAGGGGCTGCCCAGTCACTGTTTCTAGGTGGTCATTAAAAAACAGCTGAGCATTTACGTGTAGCTTGGTTAAAACTCATCTGCTGTGAAATAGTGTGGTTTGCTTGTTTTGCATGATGTTCCTCTGTGGGTTTTGGGGCTTTACAGCAAAATATAGACTTGGATATTGTCATGGCATATTAAATACTGTGGTAATGTACCCAAAAGACTCCCTTACCATCATCCTGGTGTGATGGACTCCAAAAGGAGGTGATGGCAGATTACCTTCACCAGGTCTCCCATAGGCAAACCCTGTGTATTGCCCTGACTTTGCTGCTTTCTGCTAGTGCAATCAACACTGTGCGGTAGTACAAGTATTGCATGTCCATCAGCAGCAAAAAGGAGGAGAAAAGTTGCAAAGAAAGAGTCTGGCCCTCCAGCTGTGGCACCAGCTGATGCTTTTGGTAATGTTGGGTGCGGTGGAGAAGGAGGTCCAGCCTCGTCCAATGCTTCATCATCGCTCCTTGACCATGTGTGGTAACCTTGTGCTTGCCATTAAAGATCAGCCCTGAAGGTTTCCAGTTTGTTATGAACTCAGACTAAAAGAACTCAAGTCTCCAAAGAGATAATCTACAGGTGTGTTATCTGGTGAAGAATGCCACTACCCTTTAAATAATTTAAAAAATAATTAAATTTTCTGCATGTGACCAGATCTGTAGCTCTCAAAAAACTGTTCATCACATGCATTATTAAAAAAAAACAAACCAAAATAACCCAGCATCATTTATTAAATTAATTATGCAATAGGCTTTGTAATTATTTATTTATTATTATTTTTTTGACTGTGTCATTTATTGTATATAAATAAAGAAGAAGGAGTTGGACAAAGAGAAACCTTTGATAGTGTCCTTTGCTGCAGTAGTGGAAAGCAGTTTGTATAGAGATAGCCTTGTCCTTAGTTAGTGGTTCTGTCTTCACATGGAAAAGGGTTATAAAAAGCTGCTTTTAAAACCAGGTTGTAATAGCCTTATTTTTATTGCCACATTTCCTAGGACAGGAAGCACTATTGGTAGTCTCATGATCTTTGCAGTAACTTTCTCTTCAGCCTTCTGGGGAAGGTAGAGAGCAGAGGATGGAGCAAATTCAAGCGCTGAAAATTTTCAAATGAAGTTCCAGACCCCTGGGGCAGAGAACGGCTGCACTCCTGGGCAGCAGGACCGCCTCTGCCTCAGCTGTTTTCTCTAGCTATGAAGGCTTCCCTCACATAAAATCTCTTGGTCTTGCTTTGCGCATGGTTTGGAATACCATTGAATCACTTTCCACTGAACAGGAACGGATGTTCTTTATCAGTGCTTGTGTTCTCATTGGAATTCATTTTGTGTCAGGTACCTATAAATTAGAGTAATAATGATAAAGGTGAGACCAATCAATGCAATGAAACTCTTTTCAGTGAACAGGCAGACAATGAACATTTAGTATTTTTCCCAATTCGCTTAATAACAATCTCTTGTATAACATGGTCTACTTCAGTCATTTATTAAAATCTGTGATTTGGGGGGAAGGAAAAAAAAGCAATATATTTGAGCCTCAAAGGGTTTCAGCAGGGTTCAGCTTGCTTAAATTGTCAAATGTTTATTATTTTCTTTCAGAAGAAAATCCTTATCCTTTGTTGCAGAAGGATATTTTATTAAGTTCAGACAAAATGAACTGGCTTTCAGCAAATAGCATTTGGCTCTTGAATCAAGAGGAAATAAAATAACTTGATCTGGTGTCATCGTACTACAAAAGTGATATTATGGCTGCAGGTCAGAAATTCTGGTGTTTGTTCATTTGTATTGAGTATATTGAATTTGTGATACCTTTATTGGAGTCCCTGCCAGTGTTTTTCTCAATCAGAATTTCACCCTAGTCCAGAATGAAATGCAACCAGTGCGTGGTCTATGTTCCTAAAAACAAACAGCTTAAAATGTCCATGTCACCGTGTGTGGGTACTGGACACACAGGCTGCTCCAGGTGCTCTGACCACATGGCCAGCCCCACGCCTGCCCCTTGGGGACAATAGTTTGTGTGTCGTAAATGGGTGAGAGACATGGCCTGCAGGAATTACAGACATGTCTGTCACTTTGGGAAAGCCTCTTCCACAGTCTCCCCAGAAAGATTCTTTTTCCCTATGGTTAGCATTTGCCTATATAAAAGTAGACCTCCAGTCAGCCACACTGGTTAATGTGCTGGTCAGCTTTTCCTCTTTGTGGCTGTCGGGTTGATGAATTTCTTGATGCGGCAACTACATGTCCCACTAAGGCCTTTTTGCTGCTGCCAGTCTTGCTGATTCGTTTAGGTTTGGAGACTGTGGGTAGTCTGGGTGCGTGGCCCTGGCTGTGTCGCATGGTGGGAGGGCAGTGGCTGCTGCAGGTGCAATAATTAATGGCTTTTCTTTCAATGACTTCCTCTAGGTCAAAGAGAGCATGGCACACACTTGCTTCTTGCAAAATGGTATCACTAACCCATGAAATTTAAATAACCTGCTCATCTTCACAAGCCTGAAATCGTTTCTCCTCATGTGGTGGAAAGGTTCTTGTGTCGTGTCTCCCTGCAGGTTTGCTGGCAGAGGTGAGAACATCTGCTTCTGCTCCTAAGCACCAGTCTATGATGAGGCAAGCCCAGCCAGTGGTATTTCCATGAATTTATGCTTATCCCTTCATTAAGAACAGAACAATCTCATGGGCAGGGACGAAGCAAGGGGAAGGAGGAGATAACTGAATAATTCTGGTTGGTAACATTCTATTTTCTTATATAAGTATTAATCGTTTCAAGAGGAGTTGCAACTGAGTGCAAATGTAGTTTATTGGATTTATTTATTTTTTTTAAACCATATTAGCAGAAGCACAAGCGAGGGAATCTCTGTGACAACTGTGACCAACAGAAAATTAATTAGGATTCTGAATCTCTAGTGCTGGTGTCTTAGGGCTCTTTGCTTCTTTGGATTAAATTGCATTAAACTCTTTATTAAACAGAGCAGGCAGCTTGGCACTGGAACCAAGCCCACATCTGCACCTGGATTTTCCTATTAACAGTGGATAGAGTAAAAAGAATGTTAAATCCTTTTATCCATGATTCAAGACATAGTAGTTAGGACACAGAAAACATTTTTTTTTTCCTAAGGTTTATAATTTTGGGTATTTACCTACTCTGGGTTTACAGTGAGTTTTTTTCCTGTTTGTTTTGGAGTGTTTTGTGTGGGTTTTTTAATGCTTAGAACACATCCTTTTGTACCAATTGCCTGTCTGGGATCCCAGGATGAATGTTTTTCTTGTATTTTTAATGAGGCTGAAGTTAACATGGGCATGTTTGTTTAACAACAACACACACAACTCTTTGCATGTGAAGGCGCCTTTGTGTACCACCATCATCAGCTCTTTCAGTAGGATCAGGGAATGAAGCTGTTAGTTAACTTCTGATGCAGATGGAAAATGAAGCATTGAACCTGAATCTCCTCTCATTTATGTTGCTATAAAGTGTGAGTAACTCCCTCTAAGTCAACTGAGGGAATTTGGGCAATGTTTTTCAAGGTCTTGCGCAAATAAGAGAAATATTTGAATCTGGTCTAAGGATTGGGTCTTGACCATGAAAATTAATGAACATTTAGCAGTAAGTCTTCAGGGAACAGTAATGACAGGGTAATTTAAAAACAAAAGTAACAGCAGCAACAAAAACAAAAAAAAAAAGAAAAAAGAAAATAGAAATTGTTCCTCAGGTTCCAGAAGGTGTTGGATGGCACATCAACCTTTCTCTATTCAATAGCTAATTCTTCCTGACAGCAACTTCAGTTTTTGAAAATAAATGAAGTGGCGGATCTAAACCATCAGCAGCTCTGAACAAGAAACTGTAGTTTCTGTCCCTTTCTGTTCGCTTGTGAAAGTCAGACCTTGAGGGTGGCTACTTCCAGCTCAGGATTGAGATTTCAGAGATGGGGTTATGATTTTGAGCCCTGTAAGCCTCAGTAGCTTGCTCTGCTTCAATTTGTCATGTAGGAAAGAAGCGTTTGCCATCACCTTCTCCCTGTCTCGGTTCCTCACCTGTTGGTCAAGGACAGTGATACTTGGACTTGCGCTGCCTACTTTCACTGCTACCTAATCTGGCAATGTTTCAGGGTAGGAACTACCCCTTGGTTTGCATTATGTCTGGTGCACTGGTTCTTGATCTCATCTGGGGTTTTGGGGCACTACCTCGACACAGATGAGTTTAATGGCAATGACTGTGTTATGTTTAACTTGGCAGAGACTAAGCATCCTCCTGATCTGCCCAGAAGCACCGCGGAGCCTCCCCATGTGTTAGAGTACATGTTATTTGATCTCCGTGTACTTCTGAAAGATGTTGGTTCTGTGACAGAAAGACCAGCAACTTCTCTTTTAAAACATTAATATCAAAATAATATTTCTGAGACAGATGCCTGAGAAGTGGTTATGGGGCTGCTGCTAATATTTGGATGTTAAAGTGTTTGTCTGAGAACTGTCTTCATTCATCTGAAAAAGTAGCTGGATGAACGCCCCACTTTCTCACTGCACAACTATGCATCCTGCCGTAAAACAGAAAGGGGAAAGAGCACTGGCAGCTCCTGTGCCTGCTGAAGCTTTGCAGCTGCTGTAGACTGCTCTTCCTCAACTGCTGCTACAGAGCCAGGACATCCTGAGAGACACACGGTGGGAGAACAGAGAGCTAAAACTACTGTACTCCTGTGGTGATCAAAAATGTCTCTTTTCTCTTTAGATTAATGTCTTCTAAGCATAACCCATGGTTTTGTATTGCCATGTAGGGCAGCATCAAGGAGCTGCGTGGTCCTGAGCGCATCAAGCAGTCAGTGTAGCAGAAAGCAGAGACAGTGCCTCCAGTTGACTACTTCTAAATATTGAGGGGAATAATATATGGGTTTGCTGGATTTGAGAATGTTTGTCACCCATTTTGTGCATAAAGTTTATGCAGAGGCTTCCAAACCTTGTAAAATCATTTCAGCCAGTGTAGGCACAGATACGAGACGAAAGCCTCCAAATGTATCTATACCACCAATGAGCCTCTTGGAGCCCAGATGAGGGAGCTCGGGGGGTGCCAGCCCCCTGCCTCGCAGCAGGCCCTGCAGAGACACACACACACATGCCAGTGCCTGCAGCATCCTCTGCAGGACTTCAGCTAGTTTTAGAAATGGTTTTATCTCCAGAAAACATCAACATTTTTGCATCTCATTGGCGAGCTCTGCCTTCTCACGGAACTGGGGGTTTGTCCCCGATGCAGTGAAAAGACACAAGAAAAGATGAGTGTTCCCAGCTGCTTCTGTCCTCCTTCCTATTTTCTTTCCTGCTGGTATTTATTCTGCTGCACCACAGAGGAACGTGCTGACTCGCACCTCTCTGGTTCAGGGAGGTGCAGACTCAGCACCCACGAGCACATCAGGGGACTGACCCTTCCTGGCATCTGCTGCTGCAGCAGAGACTGTAACTGGAGGTTGGTCTCTGGCATATGCTCCCACCTAGCCCTCGTCAGCAAAGCATGGAGAAGACCATGCATATGCTGATCACATATCTTGCGCTTGCCAACAGAGAAGGTGAAGTATCAAAACCGTTTGAATTTGAGGTGGCTTTGTAGTCTCCCTGAAAATACTTCTCAAAGGTGTAAGTGACTCCATAAACACACAGCAGTGGGAAGCCTGCATTAAGGTTTAAACCCCACAGATCAGAACATCACAATGAATTAAAGCCAAAAAAACATGCTGTGCTTTTAATCAAATGAGCACTTTTTCAAAGAAAGCTTTGATTTTTCCTCTATAGCTTTTTCTGCATTATGTTTAAATACACTCTGGCCACAATCTGCCTCTGGTTGCTACAGTGTGATGCACCCTTTGCATAGACTTTTGATGGGTTTTGGAAGTATTTATATATTTCTACTGCTAGTTCCACAATTCAATAAATATTTTAATTTCTGATTCACTCAGGTCTGGCTCTAACCCAACCTGAAAGTCTCTGGGCCTCAGGAATGACATTTAATTTTGAAAGCATCCCAGACTTGGCAAGGTAAGAAAAATGAAGCTCTCATTAAACATAGGAAGGCAACATGTTGTTTGTAGTTTAATATTGTTCTTTCTGAACAGCTTCTCAAGGAGTGGCTTTGGTCTCGTACAACAAAAGCATTCCTAGTTCTAAGCATAGTAAAGCTTTGCGTGAGTAAAGCAAGAAATGTCATCTATGTTAACCTGGAAGTCCCCAGACCCTATGCAGAAGAAAAGTGCTTAATTTACTGAATGAATGTGAATTCCTCAAGGTGGTCAAGGAACTTTACTCACTTTTCACACTCTCAGCAGCTCATGAAGGCATGGGAAAGAGCAGAAAGACAAAATGAAAATTGAAAGGAAAAAGACTGAAAGGCAACAGGAAAGGTATGTATGAAATAGGGCACAATTAAACACTACATTGATTCTCTTAGAATACCCTGTTCACCCCTGTGCTTGGCTTGTTGGGTACCTGCCCCAGAATTACCTGCATTCATCATCAATAGCATTTGGCTGGTCATGGGAATCCTTGCTTTTCTTTCACTACTGTACAAAACTCTTCATTTTGTCTCCTGCTGCTCATTATCTGATTTTATGGGGTTATTTATGAACACTTCTCTCTCTCTCTTTTTTTTTTTAAGATAAAATATAATGCTTGTAAACGTAACTAGAACAGTAAGCACACAATTATGCAATGTTATGTCTTAAAGTAATGACATTCTGCTCTTAGAAATGTGGCTTCATAGCACAGCCAGTGTTAGATTCTTCTGTGATAGGTTAACGATTAAATGAACTGTCTGTACTATATCCTAGGAGTTTGATCATTTATAGATGATAATGCTGAAAACAGAGGGAATAACTAAATCCAGTGGGTCAAATCAAGCAATTTGAAGCTCTTTATTCTTCCTGAGTGCATTTTAGTTTTCTATTTTTGTAGCAAGGTGTGGGTACGCATAAACAATATTGTCTTGATGCAAACAGACCTGGTGTTAAAAGCAGTTTAAATATTGCACAGGTGATTTCTTCCAAGGATTTCCTGGGCGATGCCTTCTGATCTTGGACTCTCCTTGCCACCAGTGCAGCATGCTCCCGGCAGGACTTTGGCTGTTGCTGGGAGGCAAGGATGACACTGGGCTGGTTGAAGCCAAGCTGATGAAGGTTCCTTCCCAGTCTGCAGAGCTCATCCTTCTCCTTGCTGATGATGCATCACACCAGGTTCATATAACTCTTTTGCTTATGATAAAAGCAAGGCGGGGTTTACCCATTTAGCTGCATAATCCCAATGCCAACAGTCTTCAGTTCCACAGTGAGTAAACCCATCCCAGAGAGCAACCTCCAGTAAGTGAGCAGGATTGGTGCAGGGTTTTTTTTCCCAGTAGTATCAGTAAAGTACCTTCAAATTTGATGGACCATGAAGAGAGACAGTGAGCCTTTGTATTACAACAGATCAGTGACACAAGCTCAGGAGTGTTTGTGACGGATAAGGACTTAAGCATTCACAACTAGTGAGCAGGTTGAATGTTGTGAGACAAGAATCTGTCAAGCTGTGTATCCGACCACATGTCCAGGATTTCTGCAGTTCAACTATCTGTGTAAATTATATTTCTGCTGCCTAAAATTCTTCTTCAAATGGAATAACATTTTTTTTTAAATAAAGGAAGAACAAAGACATGCAAATATCCAGGTCTTATAACGTACATGTGTCCCTGGGTAGAACATCTTATTCTTTGGATGCCTCTGCAAAGAAAGAAAAAAAGCTTTTAATTGGATTAAAGCCTGCAAGATGAATATTTCTACATAAATTAAAAAAAAAACCACCAAAATCAAAAGATGTTACATTCAGTTACAACTCTTTCATATGAATGCATTGTGGTACAGACAAGAAACCGGTGTTGGCATCATTAGGCAACGCGAATCCATCATTGGCAGCACACCTCAGACACCACGTTAGGTAAACATCAAAGAGTTAAGAGGTTTAGTTAGGATTTTATCTGCAACACATACTAGTTTTTTTTTAATAAGATCAGGTGCTTTTTAATGTAAACAGACAGACTTTAATGTTGGCCCATTAGAGGTAATACCTCAGAAATATCCACCGAGTGGGCTTATTTCACCTCTTGCAGACAGCTCAAACCAGATAGAAGAATAAAAAAATCCCCAAAGAAAACATAAATTACTGACAACAGAAGAAATTTGACAAGCCTGCAGTCTCAGCTTGAGGATTCAAATCAGGTCTTGATTTCTCTTAATTAATTTGACATTTGTGGCTGAAATAACCCAGAGCAGGATGAAAGAGGCTGGGGCACAGGATGCAGAGGCATGTTTTCCTTCTCTCTCCTGGGTTAGTGGCTCCATGAAGGCTTTCTCTCCCTGACTGGGAACAAGGTGAGCATGTCAGCTGGGCCAGCAGCTGTGTCTTTGCACCCTGGGGCTGCGGCTGGGGACACTCAGCACCGACTCACCTCCCAGCCCAGACAGGAGCATCCCTGGGAGGAGGATGAGAGGGAGGGCACAGCCTGCAGGCACACATCACATTGTCCACCCTTGCACCCCAGCTTTTCAAAGGCTGTTTATTTACAAAATTTTAGTGATTTTTTTGCTCTCTAAGCTTCGCTGCAGTTATTAATGTATCCACTCTTCACTCAGACCACTTCTGCGTGATAACTAACTACACCCAAGGTTAGGAGTTCAGTACTCTGCCTCTGTTGCTGTCAGTGATACATAGTGCATCAATGCTCTGCTCCTGGTGGATTGCTGTCCTCTCTTATCCTATGGTATTTCTACCCTCCACTGCCCATTTTTTTCCTATATCTTCTTCCACTCCATTTCAATTTTTAAATCTCATTCAATGAATGACTTACAATGACCTTACTGTGACTTAACCTATGGGTTACCCACCGCTCATAGCATTTTTTTTTGTGCCATCATGACATCCACATACCAAGCCTACCTCACCTCAGTGCCTGTCTGTAAGTTTGAAACAATTTTTCTATGTGAAAATATTCTTTTGGTTCTAATATAATTAATTTTTTTAAATTGTCCTTTATTAACAGGCAGGACAGGAAAATCTCTTTGGTACTCATCTGTCCACTTTCCTAGTTTTGGCACTGCCTTTTAATAATAATTTCAAAATAGGTATGAGCTTGGGAAGACTTTTTTTTTTTTTTTCCATCTCAGCTCATGTTTTATTGTGGAAACCAGCTGGCATTTGCAGCAGCATATCAGTTGTGCCTTCATTAAACTCTGCAGGCACTCTGGTGAGTTTTGAATATGTAATTCATTTTTTACAGCATAACACAGATAAACAATACAAATTAGACACATAAATAATTTAAATTCTTACAGAAGATGTGATCCTATTTCTGAAAAAAAAAAAAAAAAAAAGTAGTCAGAATAACATCTGCAGACTTGGTAAAAGTAAGATAACTAAGTCTGGATTTTTCCAAGAATTGCATGTCCCTGATGAATAGCATTTTCCCATCTTTAACTTCAAGCACATAAATGCCTTCCAAAATCTCTCTTGGCTCCTCTCCCTCTCCCAGTCGTCTTCAAGCTTTTAAGTTCTTTGTTTAGCACCTAAATCTGAAAAGCCTGATTTCTGAGGGTGCAGCTGTGCTGGTCCAACAGCCACTGCCAGTGCTCCAGGAAAACAGTTGCCATTGAAATGCTTGGCCTTGGCTTTTGCCGGCTATGTTTGCGCACATTGCTCCGTGCATTTGTCCGAATGGAGATCCTATTGGGTATTTCCTACCACGAGAAGAAGGAAGTTCTGCAGAACACTCCAGCAGGCAGCATTTGTTCCCCAGAGACAAGGCTGACTCAGAAATGTCTTACGCACGCCAGCAGCTCGCAGAGGCTCTGGTGTCCCATGGGCAGCCCCGTGCTTCCTCTAGTGAAGGGTGGTGCATGTCTCGGGGGGTCAGGACGGGCACAAGTGGCTATTCTCAGGTGTCAGTGCCTCAGGCGACTTCTTATGACAAGTTCTTGCGGTGTGAAGGAGCTGCTGCTGCTGCAAACAGATGTTTACTTTTGTTTGGTAAGGGCCGATGGTAGAAAGGTCTTGCAGAGACATTTAGGAACTGGCGAGGACTCTGCCTTGGAGGCTGGCCCTGCCCCTCCACCCTCAGCACTGACTCCTTGCCTGATTCCAGGCAGAGGAGGCCATGCTAAATGCCTTCAATTTCTACAGTATATGAAGGCCTGGCTTTGGACAGAAAGACTGGAGCTCTTCATACTGAAAAATGGTGGTGGGCAGTGTGTGTTCAGGATGAGGACTGGAGTGTTGGTGGAAGGTAGCAGGAAATGTGCTCTAGTGTGAGATCTCCCATCTGCTTTTCTTCATTTTGCAAGATGGGACAAAATGAGAGTGGGATTAATGTAAGGTTTTCATGACTTTGTTACTATAGGTGGTATGAAGAAAGAAAGAAAGAATAATTTCTGCAAAACTTTCAGACTCACATGTGATAATGAGACTGTGGCCCCAATATGTGTCGAGGTAAATAGCAAATGCAGAGGTCTGCAGCCACTGGACAGTTATGGAGGTGGGAGAACTTTAATTAACTAATTCAGATGTGTTGCCAAAGTCCTATACCCACCCTATGGCTTTATTTCGATAATCATGGATGCAGCTTTCTTTGCTGAAGGCCCATTATCAAATCTCTATGAAAGCAGTTGTACATCAAGGCAATCTTCACTGCTCTCCAAAAGCAAAGCTGAAGTTCTCTGTGCTCCCCAGCCCAGAGCCCTTTCTTTACAACCTTTGTCAGAAATAAACCAGTTAGCGTTTCCACTGTTGGCCCAAATCAGGACCAGTAAACTGCTGATTAATACTTCAGCTGTAACACCATCAGAGGCTTTCAAAGCAACAGTAAAATTATTTGAGAAATAAAGTAGAAAACTGGCAACAAACCCCGAAGGGGGACAGTCATTTGGAACTTTGCATTCACTTCTACTCCTACTAGCTGCATTTTATTTGGAGTTGCTTTGTCATCAGTCCTGCTTTGAATGGCTGGTTATGTGATTATTCCAGCCTGCTAACAGCAACACAGGATATAAACGTATGGATGAGTTTGTGGCATTTTCCTCTTAGTTCCACCATGTTCTTGGTGGCTTCAGGTGGCAGTACTGTTGACATTTAATAGAAAAATTGGCGCATGCCCAGCAGTTGCTGCTGTCCTGTACTCTAAACTAGTAACTGCTTAGTGTTGGCAAGCTCGCAAGCAGCACTGTTTTGGGAAATGCAGTAAGAGAACTACGCTAACATGCATGGTCTGCCATTCTCTTGACTTCAAAGGGAGCTGGAAGCTGAGTTCAGCCATGCACAACCCCGCTATACTTCCACATCACTCCTCAAAAAGCAAGACAAGTATCATGCCAACTGGAGTGGATGTCTTTGGAGAGAGCAAGACGAAGGAATGAAAGCCAGAACCTGATTATGCGAAAGTTGTACAGGGCTGGTAAGGTTATAACACTGCATTTGATTGTGACTTTTCCAGATTCAAGGATCTCTGAGGGTTGATCAGCCTGGGGTGTGCAGAAAAAAGTCTGGGATTCATCTACTGTTAGCTAATTTATTTCTGGAAACTAATTACAGGACATTTTTAAAGTGTTCTGTAATATTATGATGGGCTTCTATTTAAGTAAAAGGAGTTTAAGCAGTCTGGTGAATGATGGAGTATGATTCTGCACTGCTTTTCTTTATCCTGAGCAAAGTATGGCTGGCAGTTGTCCACAAATCTGTATTACTTTTAATGACATGGCACTTTTCAGACGGGAAAATTTATTCAAGTAGTTTTATACTAAGGACCACACTAACAAAAGTAGGGGGTGGGGGTGGCTTTTTTCCCCGATTTCCCATTTTGAAATGCAGTTCCTAAGTCGTGCTTTTAGTGGCTGTGTGGATTGGCATTCCTGCAACTCTGGCTTGTTTTAGGATAGATGATGTTACTCAGCGTGTGCTGTACTTTCTAATAAATAGTCACTTGATTCAATCTCTTATCAAATATATACTTCACACACTGTAGAGCTTAAATTTGCTTTCCTTTCCTAAAGTCTGTTTCAATGAGCAGAGAAATGAACAATAATATTGTGTTGAATTTAGCTCAGCATTTTAGCCAGCTCAGGCTGGCTATCTCCTAGATTTTTTCCAGAAAGAGCCTGTACTATGTATTACATTGCTGTGGACAGCTATACTAGTCTGCCTTAAATCTGAGAGGGCTTCGTGAGCTGGAAGAAAATACTTAATATTCCTTGATATTAGCACATGCCAAGGGGGTCATTTTTTTTTGGCCAAACCCTGTCTCTTACATTCTCTGATATAGCGCAGAAATATGGCAGTTAATATACAGTTTTTTAATCTCAGCTGAAGGCTTCTTAAAAACGACACCGTTATCTGTTAGCCATCAAGGAGTGTCAGAAGCCAGATCCAAAGTAAGCAGATTTCTAGGGTTTGCCTTCTTTCTGTCCAGAAGTGCAGGGCTTGAGGACATGCCAGACATTAGTACTTAGTTTTTTAAAAAAGTAAAGTTTTTATGTATGCATGCAGATATGTAAAATGCAAAAATAATGTGTACTTAATTAATAGTTGCTACAAAACAAGTATGAAAAAAATAGACATGAAAGCATTTTCTTTTTTTATGCTATGAACAAATATAACCCTACAATTCTTTCAAATATGTATTTGTTATTACCAGTGTACTGAAGAACTCTTTTTTCTGCTATATATTTCTTTTTCCTAATGGAAGCAGATTTTTTTTATTTGTCCAGCTATTGTCTTGTACAATAATATGACTCAACCCCAAAATCCTGGGGTATAGAGTACATCATCTGCGATCCACATTTACAGCCATTCATTCTCAAAAACAGTCCCAAAAAAAGAGAGCTAATCTTTCTTTTTTTTTTTTTTTTTTTCCAGGAGAAGGAGAGTGTTTTCCTTTAGAAATGTCTTCACCGGTCATTGAATGCCTTTCCTGTTCACTTTTGAAATAACACAATTAAGTATCTGATTAGATCTGCCAGTGCAGTCAAGAGAGTAGGAGAATGGCAGGGCAGAAATACCTTTCTACAGCAGTAAATGGTTCATTTACTCCAGGGATCCATCAGCCACACGACGCTGTTATAACAATCAACCCAAACAAATACTGAATGATATTTTAAATATTCTTTAATTAATGGTATTTTCCTTTATTCCTCGAAAGTTAAAAAATAATGTTTGCCAGCTGGGATAGTTGAGATACTTTCCTTTGCCTGCGGGACTGGCTTCGGTTAAAGCAGTTCAAGGAACAGAGTTTGTTGGCCTGGACAAGTACTCTCTCCTGTCTTTTCCCTGCCTCCAGCCCCGCTGTGAGCCCTCATTACACCCTTAAATGGTGGTGATGGATGGCCAAGGGCTGTGGCATGAAATCCCATGTACAGCTGCTGCACTGATCTCATTAGTTCAGTGCCATGTTTTAGGGCTAAGCCAAAAGGGCTCAGTTGGTTTTGTCTGACCTCCCTTGGCTTCCATACCAGTTAATTTGGCCCGTCTATTCCTCCCCGGGCCAACAACAACTATAAGTCAATCATATTGACATTGATACCAGCGGTGGCAGTCTCCAGGGAGCTCTGGAAGCAATGAATGCCATGAGTATCAGTGGGATAGTAACCAGCATTGCTCCCAGTGTCCAACTGGGATTGCTGGCTGCAGCTTCCGAGCCAGCTGGTGAGGACGTGAGGCTTGGTAAGAAAAAAGGCCTAAAGGAGCATTTAATTATGATAGAATACTTTGCTGAATAATGAAACTAATAATCTGCTTTGCAGCATTGAAGTCCTACATGAATCCATTAGAAAAAAATCCCACTCATTTTCTTTAGGGTCAGGATAGAAACATGACTCCACAGCAAATCCCATATTGAAATCCTGTTTATTTAATGACTGCAACTCAGCCTTAAGGCTGAGATTTGGTGTCCAAAGATGTGCTAATGCCCACTGTTATTTTCAGGTTCTTCCTTTCTCTTCATAGCGCAATGACATTCACATTCATCACAATCCAAAACAAAGGCAAAATTTTATATGAGGTTACTTTCTGCTGTTTGCTGCAAAAGACAACAAACAGTCTTATCATCCACAGTTTGAGGCTTGGATTCTTTGGGTTTTTTTTGTTTACTTGCTTTTGGAGTCAGTGATCTATAACAGCTAGAGAATGGTTGAAATATATGGTCGCAATCTTGTCAATATAAATTCATTTTACCGGGCCTGTGGATAAAACTGCCTTTGCAGTTTTAAATAAGGAACTGAATAATTTACTGAAGTAAACAAGGAACTGAAGAAATCATACCCCATCCATTCTGCTAGATTCAGTAATATACAGACTTTCTTCCCAAGAAAAGTTATATGATAGCAGGCAAGTGTTTATTGATTTTCTGGCGATGCTGAAGGAAGGAGGGTGGCAATAAATCTGTATAACAGAGCTGCAGAGTGGCTTTCTAACTAAGTGGTTTGGAACTTGTAGCAAAAAATTACTAATACTTAATATCTATAAATAACCTTATTTCTCAGGTTTTTTTGAATGCTGTTGTGTCTACCTTTAATATCTTCATTAATTGCTTTAGCTTTAGCTGTTCTAGGGTGGTTTACATATGCATATGGACAATTATTTCATTAGCTTCAACATGTGCTGCATTTATGCAGTACCATAAAATTGTAAAGTTTGTTAAAGTTGTAAAATATAGATGACATTTACATAACCCAAAGGGTAAAAGACACTAATTTGTTTGAAATCGTCATTTAAATATTTCATTCACTCACATTTAGATTTATTTAACATTTAAAAGAATGGTTTACTTTGCTGATATTTTTTGCCTGTTCTTACCCCTACAATTACCGCAATCTGTATTTCAGCCATTACATTCACCTTTTATTTGAGTGTTTTCACAAACTACTGCTTTTTGTAGTATCTGTCTTAGATTCCTGCAATCAGTTGGGATTTTTCTTGAATGCCTAAGAAACTCTGTTTATCATAATGCTTACTGTTTCACCATTGTGTATGTCCCAAGTATTTTGCAGAGCCAGATGCCACAACTTCCATTCAAACTGAAGCATTGAACTGCCCCATGCTGTGATTGGGAGGACCATCCTTGTCTCAGCTCTCTAGTAAACCCATGCTGTCACTTGACTTTCCCTCTGCGCTTGTACAGGTGGTCTGTCCTTGACCTTGTGTGACATGATGTCTAGTCCCGGCGCTAAATACATCCTGGACCCTGCAAACAAGCTGACAGAAGTACTGAAATGGGTGCCATGCCTTGTCCCACCAAGGACGAGTTGCAAGAAAAGGACTGAGGCTTATTTCAGAGCCCATCAGTCTAGGAAAGGACAGGTGGAGATAGGTGAGTACAAAGTCCTGGAGCAAAAGCTTGCTGGAAAATTTCTGGGCCAGCCAGGGTGCTGACCTAAGGTGCCTGAGGTTAACCTGATACTGGGACATCACACTGAAAGCTGGAAATGGGCCTGAGTGACCAGGCTGCCTTTCTCTCTGCTGGGACACTTGAGCACTGACCCAGCAGGAAAGGGTAATAGGCATCTCTGGCATCACTGACACCAGGAGCAGTGGATCATTTCTCTACTTTGGCAGGGAGCTGCCAGTGATAAACTTCCCTGCGGCTACAAAGACCGGTTGACCAACGTTCAACCTCAGAGACTCAGCTCTAGGATAGCATGCAGCAATGAACTTTATACCTGAAATTCTCTGTGTGAATACAAATAAGGCTAAGTCACCATTGAAGAACAGTTGGATGGTAATTGTAGGTATTAATAGACTTTGGAGAAGGAAATTTTCAAAAGCGCTTAATTGTGACCCCTGTGCATTGAAATCCATGGAGGCTTTATTGCTTTAGCACCTTTTACCACAGTGGTGAGTATATTTCTGGGTATTACTAAATATTTATGTGTGTTATCGTCACTGCTTATTCAGGTTTAAATTACACTAGACACGTTTGAGGTCTCTGAGGTGTGGGACATGGAGGAGGAATAGGCCCATAGCTTGGTACATTTTAAAAGTGCTGATCATCATAACGGTTTGTTAAGCACTCTTCAGACAAATATGCAGACACTAAACAGATTACTGCATCTTCCTTGGACAAATGTTGCAGCTGTTTGGAAACACAGCAGCTGTATGTGATCCTTGAGAAAAGTTAGTGCAGAATGCCTTTTCTTTTGACTTTCTAGGGCATTTAAGGCGGGTTGCATTAAATTACCCATGTTGTGCTGTCATCATTGCACAGACGTTAATAATCTTCCCTGTCCAAAAATGCTTGGAGACTTTGTTGGCAATAAAGCCAATAGCCTTCATATTGGGTGCTGCAACATCAGCAACCTCATAACCTTTCTTGCTGTATTGATATATTGACAATAAAGTTGATCACCTCCTTAGTCGTTAGGTGGTTCACCCATGTCAGGTCTTAACTGCAAATATGAAATTCACACTGAAAAAAACACCTCTTGGGATGCTTAAATTCCCATCAAAAAAAAAAGATGCCTGGGCATCTCAATTTCTCCTCTATACAGGACATATGATTACTCAAGTCCAGAAAGTATCTCACTGATCAGGTAGTTTCTCCCATCTCCAGCCTTGCAGAGGGCTTAACAGCTCATATATCAGCTGTATTTTTCTCCATACCTCCATGAATATTTAATATATGGAAAAGTGGAGCAGCTTCAAAAGAAGAGTGTCTCCTTACAGGTAGTCTTCTGCTGAAGCTGCTCCCTTTTTCCCAATATAGTCAGACTAGTCCTGTACAAACCATAGTAAACAGCTTCACCACCCAGGCTCTTTGACAACTACACAAGCTGAAGTCATTCCCCTGGGAAATAAGAATTACCAGCCCAAATTCCCATGCCAAATTCTATATCAAAAGTACTCAGAATGGGATTTTCCATACCCTAGTTAAGGGTTCTGAGTCGGAGAGCTTCAGTGCTGACAAAGAGCTTCAGTGGGCTGAGAAATGGAAAGAACAAAAGTTTCACCACCTCCTCTTCCTATGAGAACGTTAGTCTGACTTGTGGTCCTATATTTCGGAGTGATTTGGTAGCTGTGGATTCTGCATGGAAGGTCATGTTTCCCTCTGGCCTGGATGTAGGTTCCAGCCAGATGCTGCCTTTAGTAATCCAAACAGAAGCTGACTTAGGATACTGCTTTTTTTGTGGGCCGTGTTGTTAGGCATGTTACTATTCCCATGTCTGGAAACTCCTTCAAGGCCATGGTAGCAAGGTAGGAAGATACCAAGACACAGGTATTGCAAGCTGAGATTCAATTTCTCTTAGAGATCCAGAGCCTCCTTCTTTCACATTATTTTAATGTTTCTGGTTTCAAAAAGAAGCTGTGTGTTGTGAGCAACTGCTTGTTATGGTTGAGTAAATGAAGCATAGTGGATTTTGATGAGTTAATTATTTTGGGGAGACAAATGTGCAACATCAGTTTTAGCTAGTCCAAGGGACAAGAAAATTAACACGATGCTTATGAGGTGGATTAAATGTGCCCATCAGAAATTATTTTTTGCCTTTATTATCGTGTGTGTGCAGATTCTTAAGACTTTGATGATATCTAGATCTATTAATCAATTTAAGGTTCACTCAAGGTGAACAGGAGGAAAGCAAGAGTAATTTCTGATTTGGTATTAGTCACAAGTTGAATGCTAAGGTCTGATAATTGTTTGAATGGGACCTCCTTTTGATAGCTAGTCAGGAGACATTGAATTTCATTAAATAGGATTACTGGGTCATGACATCCACTCTATTGTGAATAGCATTTGATCAAGGAGAATACAATGAAATAACCTTCAGACAAAGTTGTCAACACACAAAGACATCTTAAATGAAAACCACTTTACTATGAAGCAAATCCAACAACCTTCAGGCAAAACTTACTTTTTCTGTAAAAGAAAAGTACTTAAATGCAGACTTACAGATCAGGTTCAGAACTCAAAAAAGGCTTCAATTTTTTGTACATCAAATAGACTGCTCCACGTGGGCTCAATACAGTGAACAATGTGGAGGTGGGCTCTGCCCGCTAGGCTGAATAGACAGTCAGCTTTAATTCCTAGCTCCCAATACAGTTTGTCTAAGGAAGCCATGGGTTATATTTGATGCCTTCTCTGCTAAATCTGGGGTTGGCACTCCCCTCTCTGCAGACCACCATTGTAAGGGGGTAAAGGGCAAAGGTAAAGGGACAAATAACCCATTGCAAAAAGAGTAGCATATTTTTTCCTGCCAAAAATGCCTGCTCCATTAGACTGAAACACTTCTTCTTCAAAGCTGGCAAGGAGCTAGGAAACACTGGTAACCATCAGTGAATGAGTTCATAAGAGTTAATGAGAAAATTAAGTTGAAAGCCATTTGCTAGAAGATCACAAGTTCAGTTCCGGATGATAAACTGCAGCGAATGCCCACATGACTGTCACATAACTCATTTAATCCGAGTGTATTAGGGTTCCTGACTATTCCTAAGGAAATAGTACCCAGTGCTGGCTCACCTCTCCCATCTTGCAAACAGCTCGAATACAATTCCTGGAACATGAAAGCAATTCCTGTTGCCGCCTCTAATCCTGTATAACAGCTGCTTGTGACACAGCTAGACTCTTTGGCTGCGCCTTTCTGCTGGCTTACTCCCACAAATGCAGAGGTCAAACTGTCTGAGAACGGGGAAGGGCTGGCGTCATGTCAACTAAAGTCCTGGTGGACCACCTACAAACACTGACCATATCTCAGTACAAGCAATCTGGTGTTAGACGAAGCCATAAGAGTGTAGGCATATTGCTAACACTGAGACAGAAGTGATCAAGACAGGCACAATTTTTGTTACCTGATGTATTACCAAATGCGACACTCAAACTTTGCTGTCACTGCAGGTTTGGAGTCATGGCAAATTGGATTGCTAGAAAGGTGATGGTGCTGGAGGGAAGGCTGTGCCTCAAAGAAAATTGCAATATGGATTGTAAGAAAAGATTAGGCAATGCAATTTAATCATCTTCTGGCAATTGCGTGCAGCGGGATATGGCTGATTTTATTGGCTGGAAGCGTTCAGGGTAGTGTGTCAAATGGGTGTGTTTCAGCTGTGTGTGTCACTGATGGACTCAGAAACCAGAAGCTCACAGGATGTTCTGAGTATGTGTGAGGGGAAATAACTTGAAACAGCATAAGATGGACAGTAATGAGGGATAGGAAAAATACATAACGAAATGTTAAAAGTCTTTTGCAAAAAATAGTGTCCCATTTAACAGTTCTGCTCAAGTACAAAAGAGAGTGAAGTGTGTGTAAGGGAGACTGAAGTGAGTCACCTGGATAAAGCATTGATGTGACCCAAAGACCCATTTGTTTATGCAAACAGTTCCTTATGCAATGCTTTTAATGGCAAAATACTCAGATAGAGTAATACTACTCAGATGTTGAACACTCTTTTATCACAGTAGCAAAAGAAACCATGTCATTAATATGGTTATAATTGTTCACATGTAAGCCGGAGCTAGTTTATTACTTCTGATTTTTATTTTTTTTTTTTAAACATCCTATGAAGTCTTATCCAAGAGTTCTTGAAAATTAAAGAAAATAAGCAAAACCCTAACCAACCAAAGCAGCCAGGTCGAGTGAATGTTTAGTGTGCCTGGACTGGTTTCACTTAAGTTCAAATGTCAGGTCATCAGCTTAGAACAAAATACTGAGGGAACAGTATTAATCAGGACATCTATTTCTATCTTCAACTTATTTACTTTTCATCCATCCAGCCTGAGAACAAAGTGTGAGAAAAATGTGTAACAGACAAGGACACTGGGGCTCTCAGAGATGTGCAACTGCGCCTTTGCTTATTCCATGCAAATTTGTAAGAACCGAGGAAGAAACCCTTTTGTAAGTGCCAGCCATAATGTCAAACACAGCTGTTCCATGTCACTTTTTAGTGTGCAATACCAGTCTCAGTTTGGTATGAATGTAGTTATTTCATTAGCAACTCAGAAGGTGAAATCGCTCTTTCAAAGCTGAGCCTTTAGAATGAAAACTTTTTCAGTTCACTGCAACCCAGCAATATTGCTTCACAGCAATAGCGGAGCCCTCTGTGTGACATCCTTCCTCCTCCACCGTGCCTTGGAAAATCTGAAACCATTTCTGTAAAGAATCTGTCACTGAACTTGGTTATAAAATTCATTGGAGGGAAATGCAAATGGCTGCTAATGTGCAGGAACAATAAGAGAAAAGACCAATTCATTTCTATGGGACACGACGGTGGATCATGGTGTGACACACTACTGGGACTGCAAAGGAATGAGCTCCTCTTAGTTAGCATGGATTCAGTGATTACTTGTGACTGTTAACATCCATCACCAAAAGGGCAGAGTAGTGTTTTTGGTACTGCATCATTACTGTGCCTATTAGAAATGCACGAGAGTGGAGAGCTGTCTGAAAGCAGATTAGCATACTTGGCTTTTTGGACTGAATCTTCTCTGATAGCCTGGAAAAGCATTGCGTAAGACAATTATTGTTCATTACTTTAAATTTTTACAGGGAGAGCTGTGGTATGTGAGAAACAGATCCACTTGTCTTTATAGCATATGCTAGGAAATACTGACACAAAGAGAACAGATACTCTGCATAGCCCACATTTCTTCCCTTGTATGTCACCCTTTTCCAAAACGTGCATACAAAAGGGCTATGCCAGGGCTGGAAAGGGACATACTAAGAGAGGTAAAACTTCAGTGAAAATTGTCAGAATTTGGTACAAAAGCTAGCTATGGCTCGCTCAGGATCACTACTCTGCATCCCAGACCAGCTCAGGTCCATGGGAGCAGAATAGTGCAGCTGACTAAGGTGTGACGAGGCTGCATATGCTCTGTCACACCTTGGGATTACAACACAGGAGGGGCAAAAACAAAGCAACTTTTTTTTTAAACTCTAGTGAGTGCTAGTACCCCTTCAAAATACATGGCTGCAGATACGGGGCAGGGGACGCTCAGCGTTCAGTGTAACTTTAAGGAAGTCAGTGTTAGTTTATTGTGGCAAAACATTTAGCTCCTAGTAATGAATGTCAGAAATTGAAAGAAAAACAACCAGTTAAAAATAATAATCCTGAATCAACACTGCCAAATTAAAAGACTAATTCTTAGTATTGCAATGACCTCACAACCTTTTACATCAAGTCAAAATAACTTCTCTCTTCTACAGCAGCAGATTATCTGCTCTTTTTGGTATTACTGCTCTTGCCGTGTGCTCCCTGTCACTTGGGACTTGGATACAGCAAGTGGAAAGACGATGGCTTGGCAAAAATGACTCAGCCTGTGCTTATTTGTAAACTGACAATTGTGTACTGGAAGACATGAAGGGGAAACCAAGTTTGGTTTGTAAACAGTGGGAAATATCAGTAATATCTGCTGCAACTGTTATGTAATGCCCGAGTGAGACACTAATTTCTGGGCGACGCCTGCAACGCCGTAACAGAAACACTGAAAAACATAACATCAAAGAGAAAAGGCAACATGAGTAAAAGGAAAAAGATATAAAACCCCCCAAAAACTTGAGAATTCAGAGGTTACTATAACAAATCACTGAAGAGATTATGTGTAAGTATTGAACCCAAGAAACACAAGAGGCAAGCGTCATGCATGAAGACAAACAATTCTCTCAGTTCCTTTGTGTGAGAGCTTTGGTTGACTCTTAAACACGGGCTAGCTCTTAGACTGGGGCAAAGCCTGCTTTGTGCTTTCTGCTCCCTGGCTGCCTCCCACAATTCAGGGCAGAAGTGCAGAGCAATCACGCACATCTGCTCTGGCTGGTCCCTCCTCGTTCCTGTCACCCAACAGTTCTGCAATTCTCTTGGAGGTGTGAAATGCAGCCGCCCCTGAGTTAGGTCCCCACGGGGACTGCACATGGTGGATGGCTATTAAATGAAACAAAACAAGTTTAAAAAGAAAGGGAAGGAACTGAACTTTTCTATATATAACAGGATTGGGTAAGAATTTTGCTGAGGTTACTGGGGAAAGTTCAGGCTTGGGTGAGTGTAAGCACCCAGCATCCACAGCAATGTTGGTTCCCAGCTGGGATATTGTAAGTACTGCCTGTTCAATGCTCTCTTTTGCATGCAATAAGAAAACAAACATGTTAAAATTGAGCCATGAGCAGAGATTTTTGTGGGTTGGCCATGAGCAATCAGAAGTGATACGGTACCTCTTTTCTTTCAGTACCTTCTAGGTGACAAGTCTTTGGCTTTGACATGCAAAATGTGCGTCAGATACCCTTCAGGGCTAAGGTATTCCAATGTGCCACAGAGAAGGTAAGCCAAGTTGAAGGTTTGTTTTCATATTGTGTTTGCTTTCAATACAGTTTTACCTTTTTTTAATCTGTTCATGTGCTACAATTATCTGTACAGCTAAGATACAGTTGTGGTAGAAATCAGCCAAAGGTACATCTGAAATTGTCCCAATAGAGGAGAGAAAATGCCTAGATCTGCACAATATTAGAGCTGCCAGTCAAAAGCAGCCAGTCTCTAAAGCATGTGCAATGAGTGGCCTTTTCTGTTATACTTCTGAAGCAGAATTAGGCTCTATTTCTGCCCTGCTAAAAAAAAAAAAAAAAAAAAAAGCAAAGCAGAAATGAATTGCTGTGGAGTTGCTGCTTTGCTGATGAATCCAGTATTCAGCCAAGCAGACGAACACTGCTAACCCAAGGGTATTGTCTGACAGGTAAAGCAGAGAGAGGTTTTAAAAAAAACTCTCAACTTTGATTTCCTTTGACAATCTTTCCAAATTTGGGGCCTAAAGGTCATCTGTGAAAGGTCATTTCAACCAAAGTTGAAATTTTTGAGATGTTTAATGTAGGTATGGAAAAATAATAATTTGAAAGTCTGTAGACAACAGCTCGACCAGCCCACAGGCTGGTCTCTGTGGAGTAGCTGTTCCTCTGGCCACATGGCATCTCGGCTATGAGAAGAAGTGAACTGCAGCCATTGTTTTGAAACCGGATTTTTATTAGTAATAGGACCATTTCATACATATAATCTGCTAGGGAGTGAGTACATGATCATACTATTTTCCCTGAATACAGCCTTTGTATTGAGAATCTTTCTATGAAAAAAAACCTCTTTGATTTGATCTTTCTACCTCTTGCCAGTAAGAATTCCCTTATAATTCTCTCAGACTACTTTTAACCCCAGTACTTGCTTAAGAACTTTCTGGAATGATCTCTTACATAAAGCACATCCCAAGGTGATTGTCAGCTGTAAATCAAATTACATTGGAGCTCCATTATTTCTATCTGTACTAGAACTAAGTGACATTTGCAGTGCTGATTTACTCTAATTAAGTACAGCTTGAACCAACTACTGAGTCACAACACAAGCTCCATTCCTGAAGAAATTTATGACACTGATTTCTCAAGATGGAAATTGTAGCAGACAGTAACAGATGTTAAAATTGCTCTTCTTCTGTGAGGACCTGCACATTCAGATTAAGTGCTGAAAATTTCTATGTATTTCTTTTTCATTTGCTTGGCTCCCACTTGCCTTTAATGATCAGAAGAATTTTCAGAGCTACTCCATCAGTGACTATGCATACACCATAACTGAGCAGCACTACGCTATTGCTTTCATCAACATTTCTGTGGTTCCTGATTACTCATACAATAAAAAGTTCATTTTGCAATTATTCTGAGTAGGTAGAGAGGGCTAGTCATGACTAAAAATCTTTTCTTTTGTGGTCTGGTAGGTAATTTTTAATGGGCTGACAGCATTCCCAAGCTGATGACTCCAAAGCAATAGTACTCTACTGCACACTATGAATGCTGTGCAAGCTTCCTCTGATTCATGCCATTCCATAAATACTTACTGGACATTTTATTCAGAAAAAGGAAGCACACAAATACAATTTAAGTAGAAACAAATGACATATGGTGCCTATTTTATAAGACATTCTCTTAGTAAAGGCAAATCATAAAATGATTTTTCTACTCTTCTAATATATTTTTTGATGACTACTGATTTTGATAACTGACTGGTATGGCCATTGAGCTAGACTGGGTTAGATTTTCGCCTATGCCATACTTAAGGGACCATTGATGCTCAAAGGTTTGGTGCCACTTTCACTAAACCCGATGGTAGTAGCTCTGACCTATTCTGTTTTACAACTTACCAAACCCAAAAGCTGGAACTTCGCAGGACCTGAAGGGAAGAGATGAGCAGGAGAGGTGTGGAAGGGAAGAGGGAAGCACTTGTCATGTTGTCTTTCTCCTGGTGGCACTGAGGTGTGTGCATCCCTGAAGCGGGTGCTGTGGGTTGGGAGGTGCTGCTGTACCTGCAGGTTCCTCCCATTGCTCCCCAATGGGCTGCGCACATTTGACCAGGTCATGGGTTTTTGCAGCCCCTCAGTTTACTCATTTGTAGATCAATTTAATACTGCTACGCCTCAAGGACGTTACGTGAATTACGTAATTCACTAACAGATCTCTTTGAGCTCATCGTTGAAACCCATTACAGAAATTACAAAGCATTACTTCTGAAGATGAAAAATGCTGTGCCTGGCTGCATCTCCTGCTGTTTGGTGTCCTTTCTTGCCTCCTTTCCAGTTTTACTCTATTTGTGCTGTCATACGTTTCGAAGGGGTACGAGAGCTGGCCTCTGTCTGACCAGGTCCTGCATGTGGGCCATTCACTTGCTGCATTTATCAGTGTCCATGGGTTTTCGTGCAGGCTCTCATCAAAGCAATTCATTGAGAAAAGCTAACATTAAAGATTGTGAGAGCTGCTTGAATGGACATTGGGTCAGTTGCAGAATTTACTTCCTGTGAACAGAGACGGTTTTCTACCAACCAGCTCTGTTTGATTAGAGCATGCAGTTTTCTTTGCTATTTTGTGGCAGTGAAGGTGCACTACAGCTGTGGTGGCTCCGGCTGGGGCCTCTCTTATGCCACGAGTGCCAATTGTGTCAGATGCTGTGTGGTGGTTTTATGGGGTGGATTCCCCTAACCACCAGGGACTGAGGAAAGACCACCAAGCTTGTTACACTTACAGCTATTTCAAAATTAAACTCTAGTTTTGAAGTAAAAGCTCAGCTCTGATTTGTTTGATTTTTTTATTTTTTTTTCCTTTAGCCGTGCCTTATCACCTGCACTGCTCTGCAGCATCCATCCCTGGAAAACTTTGAGACGTGCTTCCTGACATACACAGATTTTTCTCCAAGATAGCTTTTCACAGAAGCTCGGTTTACTGTTGCTATGATGACTTTACAATCTGTACCAGTTTTGCCTTTTGGACTTGATTCTGTGAAGTCTTGCACAGCCTCAACACCTACTCCCATAAGTGGCCAAAATTAGAATTACATGGCATGTCAGCCATTATTACTATAGGTACTCAACCTAAGAAAATATTTGGAGAAGAAAATAAAGAATGAATCAAAAGAAAGAGCAAGGGAAGAGCTGGTGCCAGATAAACGCAGACAGAATTATGACTGCTAGACAGCCATGTTTCCAGCTTCTAAATTTTATCTAGCCTCTGGTGATAAGGCTTTTATCTAGCCTGTGGTGATAAAGACAGACTATGATTCTGTGTGCCAGACTTTATGCATGTCTTCCTTTAAAGCGTGAGTTTATACTGGATGGACCCTGAAGGTGCCTGATGCTTAATCTTAGAAATAGTAGTTCAATGGAAATAAAGTGCTCAGGAAACAAAAGACAAATGATCTTTCCAAAACATTTTTTTTTGGTAATTTGATCCTCCCATGTAAACAAGAGACAATACAACCTTCTGGGACTCTCGTTAGCCAACAGTCTCCAAACTGCAATGAAAGAAGGATTTCAAAACTATTTCACAATTGTGTTTGGATGAAACATGTGTTTACTGTATGTAAATGAACAAGACATTCTGTTCTTTTAGGGTTCATCAGATCCTCGCTGTTTTAGCTGGTTTGGCATAGGCAGGAAAGTGATCTTCTTTAGAAGATGCTGGACCAACAAATAGTTGTTTTTCACTGGAGATTTCCAGACTTTCCAAAAAAAAAAATATATATACTTAAGTGCAAATTTTTGGCTCAGAAGTCTTTTAGCTTGATGCTCACTTGCTTTTCTAGCTAGAAATAATGACAAAAGAAGTTATTTAATGACAGAGATGTGGAGTCAGAATTTCCTGTGACAATAAATTGCTGTTGCATGGTTCACATTGTCAAGCAGCATATACTCAAAATGTGACCAGTCCCAACAGCTTGAAGCTGTTGATTTCTCTCTATAAGAATTTCCTTTAATAGCTTGGGTGCCTGCATACAGCCAGTCTATGGCATGGCACGTGTACTAGCAAACCTCTTTCTGAGCAGCTAAGGGAAAAGTCAGGATCCACTGCAGCTTGGTAAGTTGCTCCTTTACGCAGCTGTTTGTATAAAGATGCTGTGTAGTTATACACTTTATTTCTTTGTTTTTCTGTTCACTATTAGGATATCGCTTGCTGAGTTATGGAGGTTTCACCATTGTGGTGGTGGTTTGCATCTTGGACATTTTATCTGTGTGCAATCAGATAAAAAAAAAAATTCTACATCTGCCAAGAACTTCTGCTTTTTTGTGAGTCTTGCTGCAAACGATGACTCCTGTATATCAGAGTCTGGGGCTCTGGCATGGGGGGTGAAAGAAAGAGCGTTTTATTGTTCTTCAGCCTCCTTTGCATTACTGTACAACCATGGCTGCTGCTGCTGGAACTCTGGCTCCGGCATACGTGTTTGCCTCAGCTGGCACAAAGGATGTGCCTCATGGAAACTGCGGATGGATCTATTTATCCAGGCTAGCAATGGCCTTCTGTAGTGTTGAGGAACAAATGTATAGCTGGATAGTGACTGATGAGTCTCAGGCCAGCAAGCAACGACAGTTGCTATGTGCTTAGACTGCTGACACCATGCTATAACCTGCAAAATTCCTCTGTGTGAGTTGGCTTTTGTTCCCACCACCATTTCATGCAGATACTCTGGCAAGGCTGGCCGTGCTTGACTGAAGGCCACAAGGAGCAGGGAGGGACAACGGCACAAGTCTGGGCAGAGGGTCTTGGTTATAATCGCACTACAGGCTGTCTTAGTGGTAACTGCTTTTATTGCTCTCTTTCATCTTCATAACAGGAATCTTATGATTTCAAACAAATTCAAGATGATACAAGCATGTTTGTCATGCAATTTTGCTCCATGTCATGGAAAGAAAAATTTTTTTTTGTTCTGTGTATGGATATTGAATTGTTGTTTAGTTTCTTGCCCTGCTCCAGTCCCACACTACTGGTGTTCCTAGTGAGGGAAAAAATTCAAATTTGTTTTTCCTCTTACAGCTATACTGCTGGGATATTGTTGTGCTCAGAAATCACAGTTTAAACTACATGGGCATCTTTTCCTTGTTTGATCTCTCTAAATCTAAATCCATCAAAGTACTGCACAATCACCAGTCCAGCCGTGTTTTTCATAGTAACTCTCAATTTAAATATTGCACTAAGGAAAAGTTTTACAAACCTACCGACTCCCTAGCACAGTCCGCTGTTACCATTTATGAAATGTTAAGGGCATTAAGTTACTGCGCCATTTTCTCCCCGGGCATAAAGTGACTGGTTTTTGTGAGATATTGAGTATCAATTCTTGCTAGAATTGGTGGGAACTGAGAGTCCTCAGAACAACAAGGATTTAGGAGTGAATACTACAGGGCAGGTTTGCTGTGTGTAAATGCAAACCAAAAGGGCCAAAGCAAGGCTGTTCCAAGTTCTGAAAAGTCTGAAAAAAATCTCAAATTTGCAGTCAGGCCAGCTTTTCAGAGACATCAGATGCATCTACAAGAATATTTCAATTTGGCTCAAGAATGTGCTCTTGAAGCTGGTCTTCTGATCACCTTGACCTACTGTGTTCTGGTTCTCTCTGCACAGAGGTCTTGGAGTGCATGGCCTGGTTGCTTCTGAATACAGATAAAGGAGAGAGCTGCTCCAGGAGGGCACCTGATGTATTCCAACAGTTAATTGGCATTCAGTCCACAGGACCAGGCTGCAGTTAACTGTAAGTAAAACCCCTGAGACATGTAGAGCATGGTGTTAGGTCCCCAGCATTAATTGGTTTGGGATACGTATCCATGGCTATTACTTCCCACTGGTGCTACTACAGTTATCACTAGCACTAGCTTGAGTTTCAGAGAGGCAGAGTATTCCTATTTGCCACTGAAATCAACTGTAGATGCCCATCATTTTTGTGAAAATGAAAAGGATCCCCACATTCCTGAAATCATATGTTCTGTGAAAGATGTGCAGCTTTTAAGCCTGCATAGAAATTTCATTCTCTTTCAGTTAATAGAGGAACAAAATCTGGAAAAAAAAAGTAGTTCTCAGAACCTTTATTTTGCAATGCATCTGAAATCAGTATTTTTATTTGATAAGTTACAATCCTTCAAAGTCTTCACGTTTTTATGGACTATTTTTTCCAAACTTATTTTGCTACTTAACTTGTTTGTCTATCTAGAAATCCAGCACAAGAGTGAAAAGCTTTTCAAATAGTAAACATAACTAAAGACATAATAAATGCATCATTAGGAATGTCTAAGAAAGCTGCTTCCAATAGATCACAATAGCAGCTGTTTTAAATTCATGTGGTAATACAGGGCAGAGACTACCCAAGAGAGTACAATTATTTTTAAATAACGTGTGAATACTTATTTAGCCATGCACTGGGAAGATGCTATGAGCCTCAGAATAAAACTGATGCATACTTGAAAAATCTGTTTTGACATTACAATGCAGGAAATAGTACCAACAGCTACACATAGATACTTTCCATATCTTATGGCATTTGAGTAGCTCTGCTGTCAAACAGACACAGTGCATCTTTTAGAACAACTTAGTCTTGGTTTTGGTATGGTTTTTATTGCTCTGTACTTTGTACTGGCTCCCTTCCATCTCTTTATTCCTATTAGTCTGCCTCTTTTTCTGTATTGTCTTTTTCTATATTATTCACAATAAAATACAGAATTTGCAGTATCTGGCTGCTCCTGGGTTTGTCCTGCTTATAACCTGAATAATTACCTGAATAAAATTACCTGAATAAAATTACCTGAATAAAATAACCTGAAATTGCTTTTAATTAAGTGTTCAGCATAAACGATAGCACAGTTAGTTATTAGACTGGCTAACAGAACCACAGAAGTTCTAAAAGTAGTTTTACACTGGATATACTTTTCAAACATCCTGGCTGGGCTGAATTTCTCAGGAGAAGGCTGGACTGGTGCAAGGCTGTTATTTGAGAGGTTAATGGGTCCACATCAGTACAGCTTCTAATTTCTTCCAGCTCATTTGTCTTTGCTGGACCCCCACTACAATGGCAGGAAAGGAGTTGCCAGATATTGCATAGAGTCTGGTGCAGCTAATAATGTAAGTTCATTTTATGATAAAGGTTTTATTTAAAATCTACTCTGTTTCATCTTTTCAGAAAGTATATGCCTCAAAATACAGTGTCTGTACAGATGTACGGAAGGAGACTGTAACTGTAGACCAGGCCTATTGCATCTGTTGATCAGAGCAATGCTAGCTCAAGCAGCCAGTTTGGGTGTCATACATTATCCAGTTTTACAGGGATGAATAGGACATACAGGCCCTAAGGCTTAGCAATCTGCAGTAATACAGTAGCTTGTGGTTGTAATATGGGCTGTGTGTCTTAGAGGAGTGAAGAGCCAGTGTAATGTACCTCTGTTGGCTCTGGGGCAGAGTTGGGCTGCTGTTATCCCAGGCAAAACAGAGCACAGGCCATGGCTTTGTTGAGACATGACCATGATCGGTCCTTATACACCTGTATACATACATCTGTATACATAGGCATACTTCACATAATTTTATGAGCTTCTCAGGCACTATGAAGAGTAGGGAGGCTGTTGGCAGTAGGGATGGGGAAGAGACATGGAAATAGATCTTACAAGAATGGTCCAAACTATCCACGTCAGAGGATGTGAAAGGGGAATTTGCCACAGGGTAGGCAGTGACCACATCTGCCAAATGTGTGCTATAAAATTATGCTGAAACTGCTTTTCCAGAAATGCCTCAGCAAGTCACAGTCTCCTGTCTGGCTCCTTGTACTCTATTAGTCACAATTCTGAGATAATGAGCCTGAACGTAGTAACTTGGATGCAGATTTGGATGAATGAATATATGAAGATGGCGTTCTGAATATATCTGTGATAGCAATCAAAGCAAGAGAAAATATATAAAAATATGAAGTGAAGATTACATGACCTTCCCAGTCGTCTTCTATTAAAAATTGGCTCAGTAGATCTCCAGTATATATACAACCTGACCAAAAAACTACCTAAATCCATTTATCAAAGTGCAGCCATCAAGACTATGCTCAGGTATCAAAAGCCTAAAGATGTTTTAACTGAGAAATCCACTTCGTCAGTGCTATTTGGCAAACAGAGAAAACCACAATGGGACATTTTAGCTTTTAGTTATTACCATTATTTATTTTTATAATCATTCTTACTCATCTGTTACTTTTTAATATGGACCCTTTTTTTTGCATTTTAGAATGCCTCTAAAACTATAATTAGACAAAATAGCCAAGTAGAGAACTAGTGTAAAAGCAAATAGTTCTAAAATATCAGCAACTGTAGCCTACAATAGACAAAACCAGTATGCACTTTAGTCAGTCACTTTAATAGATAGTTGCTAGGCCATATTTCAAAAATTTAGTGAAATTAATATCATATAGTTACTCTGACCTTGCAAAATAAATAGCAATGCCCTGATGACACACTAAAAACATATAAGGAAGTAGAACTGTTTTCTCTGTTTTAAACAACATTTCATTGAATGGAAAAAAAGCCAAGGAATACATTTTTCCAGATGATTTAAGATGTAGTATGCTGATACTTGTCTTCCAATAGCAACAATTAAAATAGCTTACTTGCGTAACCAGACCGTAGACATTATTTTCACTGTTAGCCCATGCTTGTTTAAACAGCGCTAGTTGCTAAAAAACTGCAGTTCCTTTTGAACACAAAAGCACTTGATTTTTCAGGATTTGTGGGGGATTTTTCCCCCTTTTGTTCCAAAACCAACTACCAGTATGGCAAATAGTGATAAGTCCACACACAGAAGTTCAGCTCAGAACCCAATACTTAAGTCCCCAAACTTGCAAATGCTTTTATACTGAAGTCTTCTCAGAGTGTTTTAAGGACACAGGGTCTGACAGGCCACAACATCTTGGGTCTTCAGTCAAGGCTCCCCTGAAAGCCAGAAATGTGCTTAGGAGTAATTTTTCAGTTTGTATCTATGTTTAAAAACAATTCCTTAACAAATAATTTTAAAACCATGTTTAAACACAATCTTATTGATTAAGGAGTGCTTTGCAGGCTGTAGATCTATATTTGATCCTCTTAGTTTAGTTTTACCAAATTTTGCCCAACTAACTAGCCAACCAGATAAATAAGAATCTGAATAAGAATGAATCTCTTCTGTGATGCAGAGTAAAACAATTGTATTGCTTTGGTGCAGGAGGCTACGTTTATGCTCAAAGAATGAATGCTGCTGCTGCTTTATGAATAAACAGATGAGAGTAATTTCAGCCTATGGTCCATTAGGAACAGTGGAAAGAGACGCTCACTGAATTTGAAAATGCAGAAATAAGAAAACTGATTTCTTTTTTTTAGCATTCCAGTTTTTCAATAGAAATATATAAAGGGAACTTTTTAGAATGATGACAGAAACCTTCAGGGAATGGGACTGAACCTCCACTGAGATCAGAGAAGCTGCCCTACACTCTCATGACAGCAGCTGTATTCTTGTCCTAGTGTGGCAAAGGTGGGCATGTAAAAAACACTTAAACCAGACTGTATCTTAATGGCAGGTGGCCACTATTAAAATGTCATTATTTGCTAGCATGTACCACTCAGTAGTATGAGTTGGTTTTTTTTTTAGCCTACATCTTCATCCAACTTTATTGTGCGGTTAATGCTGATAGTTCTTCAGTTGTTCTTGGCTGCTCATAACTTCTAGGGGAGCATGGAGAGGCAGAACTGTCCTGGGACTACATCAGTAATGAACTACTCAGCCCTAGAAGTTCAGAAAGACAAATATAATGTTAAAGAAACCTTTCTTCCTCTCTTGGTTGTAGGCATGGTGGTCCTACAGATCTGAGCCAAGATTTCTAGAAGCATCAGCTTTGTACTAGTAGTTTGTACTACTACTTTGTACTAGTGATTGTACCTTTGAGAGCAGCTCAGACCCACAATTCCAACAGAAACCAGCTCCACCTTTAGCCATCAACTTTAGAACAAATTAGCCCTCTTGGGCTTCTCTGATTTGCTTAGTAACTTTATGAAAAGCATGCATTTTAGACGGGATTAAATAAATCTCAGGGTTTTTTTTACCAGTTCCTAAATCAGGAAGATGTAGCAGTTAATACAGCTTCCATTAAAAATGCTACCCTGTCTCTCTATTTTGTCAAAAAGAATTATTAAGGAGAGCAGAGGTCACGCACATTGCAAATATGCTTCTGCTAAAGCAGCGTATTCCTGGAGGAATAAACACAGACAGTGCTGAATTACTTTGTCATCACTAGAAATTGTCAGAGTCCCACAACGTTCGGGAGAGCAGACAGGTTGGCAGCTGCACAGAACCAGAAAAAAAATGCTCACACTGAGAAGTGCAATGAACTTCTTAGTCTAGTGCATGTAGCTGTCTTCAGCTGATAGTAAGGAATAAGATGGGCTGCTGGGAAGGAGTAGTTTTTAGCTGCTTCAATGGCTAATGTGGGAGAAGGTTTGCTGGTAAAAAGGCCCTCCTTGGTGTTGCACCTTTGTCACACTTTCTCAGTGAATGGCCCAGGAACTTTTCTTTTGAGAAAAACTGATAATTAATATAAATAACTTTCCAGCAAAATAGAAAAACAGTATTAATAGCCCAATTAAGTGCTGCAAAAGAGAAGTTTCTATGATTCATTTTTTTTGAATGTGAAAATAGGATGCGGTAATGACAGCCTTTTCTAAAGGAGTGTGAAAAGAAATTATTCATTTGGCAAATGCATATGGAAGAAATGCTAGTATGACCTTGTTGTCGCTTTTTCCTCATCTGTAAAGATGCTAGTTATAAATATTAACTCGAAAAGTTTGCTTTGATCATGTAAGAGTCATAACTAAAAGATTTTGCTTAGCCACTGCCTTACTCTTGAATGATGGTCACTAATATTCTGTCAAGACAGACAATCTTCAGGCACTGATGCTTGCTGGGGAGATGACTGCACTACTCTGTTGGATCATCTGGCTTCTTTTCCCCTCTAAAAAAATCTATGTAACACAGTCAAAATACTGCTACCACATACTGTAATTAATAGCAAAGGTGTAAAGTTTTAATGGGCAGCTTCAAACTGCAGTTAAAAAAGGTAATTTAAGAGAAAATCCTTATAGAATCATAGAATGGTTAGAGTTGGAAGGGACCTTAAAGATCATCAAGTTCCAAACCCTGGGCCATGGGTCCTCTAGTGGGTCCTATCTAGACAAGAGAGTTATTTTGTTTATAACTGCTGCCTTTCAGCACAAACACTTGCAGGTGTGCCTGCCTCCAGGTCTTCCTTTGCTGGTCAGACACAGTGAAGACTTCAGTCCAGCAGTGACAGAGGATTACTGCAGCCTTAATGGAGCAGTTATATCAGGAGGTTTAGGAACTGAGTCACACGCCTCTTTGGAAGGTACTCACTGTATTCACCTTTTCTTTCAAGACAGAAACACCTTCCCTTGTCCTTTCCTGTCTAATTTCCATTAGCCAGATGGAAAGCAAGTTTGACTGTCCAGGGCGTGTGAAGTATAGCTCCTTGGTCCTTTCTGTCCCCCTGCGTGGATGACAACATTTCAGCCACTCTGTCTCCAAAGCAACTGAATTTTAATTGACTCAACTGCAATATCCACACAGCCAGGGTACAGCAGGTAAGAAAAAAGCGTCTTAAGCCTTCCTAATGATCACTGGTACAAAGAGATCTACTTTCTCAGGGTTGCCATGAACCATCACAAATTCTTATGGACTGTAAAGGTTTGACTGTGCAGCCAGTAAAATAATTTCTTATGATGTAATTTTCCCTCCATACAAACTCATGCATTTCATTTTATTTTAATAGAATCAAAACTTTTCCTTATATTTTTGGAATGTATTCATGGGAAGTGGGGGGGAAAGATGCAAAAACAGCACCAAAAAAGAGAAAAATCACAGTTTGCTAGCAATAATATAATATGCGGGATATAACAGAGTACCATGCTGCTGTACAACTGATTTTACATTGCTGTCCTTTCAGAACTTTCAAAAGATTATGGAAATTGGGCACCAGCATCGTTTTCATCTAGCCATTAGGTGAAATATCAAACCTTCTTAACTGTCCCTGGAAATACATTCTTCGCTCCCACACTAAACTTCTGCGGGAAAGGTATTATTGTCCAAGTCATAATAACTCAGAATAAGGTAGGTAATTCATTTTATCAAAAATTATATATATATGTATGTATGTATGGGGTGCATTAAAAAGAGTGTGGCCAGAGGCTGAGGGAAGTCATCCTCCCCCTCTACTCTGCCCTGGTGAGGCCCCATCTGGAGTACTCTGTCCAGTTCTGGGCCCCCCAGTTCAAGAAGGACAGGAAACTGCTTCTTGAGGGTACAGCAAAGGGCTACAAAGACGATCAAGGGAATGGAACACCTCTCTTATGAGGAAAGGCTGAGAGACCTGGGTCTTTTTAACCTGGAGAAGACAAGACTGAAAAGGGGATCTTATCAACATTTATAAATATCTAAAGGGCGGGTGTCAAGAGCATGGGGTTAGGCTCTTCTCAGTAGAGCCTGGTGACAGGACAAGGGGCAATGGACACAAGCTGGAACACAGGAAGTTCTGAGCATGCAGAAAAACTTCTTCTGTGTGATTAAATACATACATGTTTGTATGTTTTATATACAGTAGAGATGAAGTTGCTGAATCTTATCTGTAAGTGTCTGCTGCTGGCTATGCAGTTTCCTTTAGCCTCATACAATGCCATTGTCTTGACAGAGGCTCAAAGGGAAGATATCTATTCACCGTTAGTATTTTCACAGTTCTTGGGGAGACTATGTAGATATGGCATGCAAGGACTACATGAGGCCAACTATTCAATTTGTTTTTTATGTGAGAATTTAGCAGATTTCGTGATTCTGTAGGTAACTAGAGCACCATCATGAAGATGAATACAGGTAGAGCTGAGCCCATCCTTGGCAACTGCTGGGATCAGAATAAGAAATTGGAACGATTTGAACATTTAACAGGGTAGAAGACAATGCAGGAGGGAAAAAAGGGAGAGCCTAGTACTACTAATATAGAAAACTATGAAATTCGACAGTTCCTTGAAATTTTCATTGTCCTAGAATCTGCTAGAACTCTCATGAGGTTTGTTCCTATTGCTGCACTGATTCAAAATAACAAAGAATGCAGCATTAAAAAAGTTTGGCTCATAGGAAATAGCTTGTTAGAGCATGAGGCAGCTTTCTGGTGTACATTTTTCATGTCCTGCTACAAAAAGATCAAAACATTGTGAAGAATGTGTATTCAGCTGAGAAATGTTAAAAATGCCACTTCTAGCTTAAGACATACTTTTGATATTATATCTATTGCATATCTAAAACTGTCAGGCTACAATGAAATTTGTCATCTATATTTTACACTTGTATTGAGAACATGAAAATTGACCTCTAGTAACAATAAGTTTGACAATTCTTGTACATATAACTGTTACTAGAATGGTTTTATAAACCAAGGCAGTCAAATGCATCCTGTTGTAATCTTTTGGGAGACAGAATGCTACACTGTATTTTTTAAGCCATTTTTACTGTCTTACGATGTTCTCTCAGGTCATATTAAATCATTTGCAGTGAATTATTTTTTTAGGCAGAAAAGCTTGTCAATACTGAAACTGAGAATTGGTCTGTCAAGTTAGAGGTGCAAAAAAATTTAATTTGTCATTGAATCCATGTATCCTTTGAAATGAAGTAGCTAATCTAAAAGTAAGCAAAATGAAATGTTTGAAAGCACAAGAGACAGGGGATATCCTGCCTGGCTAACTTCTAACTTCAAAAGTCATAACAGCACAGCTCAGACTTGTGCATGAGATTCTGCAGCTCAGTTTTCTTCGTGCACATTTTGTATCGCTGCATGGTCTGTGCCTTGGCACCACCTGAGCCAATAGTCAGCATTTGTTTAACTCCCTCTTGATAGCCTCAGCTTAATCCTCTGGTTAAAACTGAGCACGTACCAGAGAGCAAAGCTTAGCTGAGGCTTTCATATACATACTTTGCACCAGAACGCCAGAACACATCGTAAATATTGAAAATAGTGATTTGGGGGTTTGTGTCATATTCCTAATACTTTTGGGAAGGCACAGAAAAATCCGTAGATCAAATACAAGTTGAATGAAGTCCTGTTACACTCCCTGAAAATGAGAATCACAAGGAAAAAGAACTACCTTTAGTTTGCTGAAATAAACTTTGGATGAAATTTAAGAAAATATGCAATATAATGCAAGACATTTTCCCTAGACTCTCTTCTCAGAATAATAATGTTAATTAATTCAAGTGGAAAAGGAAATTAACTAAAAGGAAGTGGGAAAGGAACCGGAAAGGAATCAGCAGCACTGCATTAGACCTGGACCACATACTTCATGGAGGAAGGGAGAGTTGGCCACCAGCACACTGCACTCCAGTTCACTCACTCTCTCACTTGGTGCCTTTAATTTTACACAAACTTTATCATGAACGGGAGTTCTGTATTTTCAGACCTACATAGTGTTGTATAACTAATTTGAGAAATGGGTGTAAATTTACCTCAAACATTTTGAAGTCTCTGTCTTTCACTGTGTAATTTCTTTTTTTCTTCTGAAATATATCATCCGTCAGCAGTGCGTAAGGACAGTCTAAATCAACTTCCATTCACCTGCCGTTCAGTGCTTTGGGACTCTTCGTCAGCGAGCTCCTTCTGACAGTTATTTATAGCTCAACATTTCAGCAAGATAATTGCAGGTAACACTCTTGAAAAGGCAACTAAACAGTTATTGCTCATAGTGTGATTACGTTAATTACCAGATCTCTTTGATGTGCTACTCTCGGACATGCTGAACCATGGGGACAGTTCCCAATCTGGCTCCCAAATCAGGCAGTGCTGCTCTTGGCTCCAGGGAAGGGCTGCTCTGCCAGGAGCCTTGGTGCACGTTTCTCTCTCTCATTAAATCAGGTGTAATGTTAGTGTCCTCCTGGTGTGTTTTCAGAACATTATTGAGAAACAGAAATGCCTTCAACTCCCTTCTTTTTCAGGGAGTTTTCCTGGGAACTTTGATGCTCTGTGCCAGCTCACCTATTTCATACCAGTCAAACTCTGCTCCTTGAACAGCATTTTTGCTTGACATTGGTGTGCGTTCTGGAGCTGTGCTTGGTTGATGTGATCTTGTTATCAATACTTTCTCTATTCCCCAAATTCCTCTTGGTACTGATGCTAAATTTTTGAGAGTGTACTATGATCCTTTCCATTTAGGTCCTACACTTGACATGGTGATTAGTCATCCCCCTCACACTGGAACCTCTTGCTACACAGATCTTCTGGCAATTCCACTATCTCTGCAGTTTTTCACAAAATATCATATCTGATTTGAGTCCAGCACCTACTGTGATGATACACGCTGCAACCAGAGCATTTCAGTCAGGGACTGACAGACTATTACGTCTGCAGTAGTTCAAAAGCAAATGTATTCAAGCATTTTTTTCTAAGCTGCTTTGATGTTGACACCTATGAATTTGTTTTCTCCTTGTTAATACGCACTATAAACTCTCATCGTACCTTCACTTCCTGTTTCAAAATGATCAGGAATTGTATGTAGTTTGATAACATGAAATGTGCCAGTGGGACCGAAATGAAATTTTGCTTTGATTCAAGCAGTTCTCCCTCTTAATCTTCATACTGTGTTTTGGACGTCTGTTAGGTGTATTTAGTTTTATTGAAGTTGTGCTTAATATTTGCTGTGCTTGACTCTCCAATCACATCCACATGTGGAAATTTAGAGTAACTATTGTAAAGCCAATGAAATCATACCTTAGATTCAGTTGTAAGAGGAGTAGCTGCAACTTCGAGGTTTAGTCTTTAATCACATTCACATCCAACAGATTTGGCTCTTTATATCAACTACTGCATTACTAACCAATTAATATAACACAGTGATGCAAGCAGATATACAGAACAAATTACAAATAGTAGTCATAGAATGAAAAAAAAAATCTTCTTTTAGCAAGAATATTTTGTTACTTCACAATAAAACCCCATACAATTTCGCTCAGATTTCTTCTACCAAATCTTTATATGTCAGTATAGATCAATTTCCAATTCTAAAAAAAACCCCATGTTATTATAATACAACAGTGCTGAGGCCACTTAAAACCACTCTGCAGCTATCACGGTTGGACTATTATGTGTTAAGAAGTGTGAGTTTCTGATCTCAAGTAATATTTTCTCCCCAGCTTATAAATGTTCTTTGTGACTTATTGGTATGTACAGGAGACCTCATTTCTGATGTGAGTGTCCACCTTTAGCATTTAGACCTTTTGCTTGTTTGCTGTTTGATAAATGGGTCATCTGTCAAAATGACTTGCTGAAATTAGCTGAACACTTGCATTCCACATCCGTATGCAAGGTTGAGTAATTGGGAGTCATTACTGGAACCGTTAAAAGAGGAAACAGCAATGTGGGAATCTATGTCCTGAGGGCATACAGTGCTCTGATAGTCTATAGAAAATAAACAAGTTTAAATAGAAACAACACAACTCACAGGAACTGCATGGAGTAGATACAATACAGTCTATGCAGCAGATGGTATTCAGTGTCAGTGGCACCCAACAAGGCATGATTTTTAGTTTATCTATTGTTGAACACAAGCCCAAAAGTTGTTGAGTGGTCCATTCAAAATGATGGTTCTACCAACTCCAAACCATGAATGACTTTTCCTGGTGGGAGATAGTGTGTGTGTTGGTGTGCACCGATAAAGAAAACTCAGAAAAATATTGCTCTGGAAGAGACATTGCATTTGACGGGCAATGATTGCTTTCCAGAAAACAGTATTTTACTCCCAGGAGATGAAGGCAGTACTTTGACCGTGTGCATAAGCAGTGTGCTCTGTCAGATCTGCTCTGAAGTCCTCTTTTCTTCAGGTGCTGCATGCTCCCTTCGGAGCAGATGTGGGGCAGATCACTTGCATTCTCCCATATGCTTTACCACAAACAATTATTTGCAGGTTGTGTCTCAAGAAACGGAGTCTTATACACAGGTTAATGAGCGCTGTAAGGTCACTTTACCTCTCTTTGCCTGAAACAGAATTAACCTCCTTGGAAATGCTGAAAATTTAGTTTTGGCATCCTCAGAGCGAAAAAGCAAGGCAATCTGAGGGGGGGCAGTACGTACTGGAATGTTTATTGCCTTGCCTTTGCCAGAAAAGCTAAAGCATAATCTTTCTGGGCACTATTAGTGGTTGAGGTGAGCTGAATTTATGGCTCTTAGTCACTTGCTTATTTTGGAAGGGTATCTGAACACATATATATTGGAATAGAGTCCAGAACACCATTTGTGGCATTTAAGTCCCATAATGAATCACAAGTTGAGGATATGATTCAATATCTTAAATTGCATTATCAGATTTGTGACTCATGGTCAATGACACCAAGTCTGGCAGTGTTCTGAACGATGCCTTCAGGAACAACAACTTTTGATGACTTTTCTTATGGTCATGAGGTCAAGGTGGTATGCACTCAGGTCACAGCACTATGTTCCTGCAGAACAACCAGCGTGTTGCAAAGGAAGTGCTGTGTTCCAAAAGCACTTGCAAAGAGCTATTCTCCCTAACTTTCACCAGCTGTTCCAAACTGTAGCAAGAATTTCAAAATTAGTTTGCTTCAAAATACTGAGTATATGCCATATTGTATATATATAATTGCAGATAACTGTAAAAATGCTTTTTATCCCTGTCTCCTCTATTCTCATTGTACATAGAGGCAGAGAGACAGCACCAGTTAGAACTCTCCTACCCTTTCCAGCAGCATCTTGGCCTGTATCCTGCCTTGTTAGACTGACTTACATCCCTACGTGTTTCAGTGTTATGTGACTGTCAGGAACTGCAAGACTGGCCAAATGATAATGCTTCAGATCTTTGCTGCACAGCCAGCAATGATTGCACTAGCAGCAAGGTACTGGGGTTTCAGGCTTCTTAAAGCAAAGACTTTTTTAACAGGAAGAAGAAGGAAAACCAAGAAAAATGGCATTTTAAAGCAAGGAGATTAAGGAATAATCGCTTCTAACTGTCGGTACTCAGAATACACCTTGGAGGAACCTCAGGCTAAGAGGAAGAAAGTAAGTGAACTAACTATTTGTAATATAGCCAAATTAAGTCTTTGAGTTACCTTCACAGTCCTCTTGCCAATTTGAGAGGAATTATGCTATACCCAGTGGTATCAAAGGCTGTGCTAGTAGCCAACCAACAGCAAATACTCATTCCCTAGTTCTGATTGTATGTTTACTTATCTTTCCAACAGTAGACACAGGAATGATTCACAGGTCTCGCTAAAGACTACACCACACTGAAACTATAAATGATGGTCTAAGTCAGGCATTATAGAAAGTATCTGTGAAGGAGTATGAACAGACAGAAATCATAAGCAGCCCCTTTCTCATGAAGTTTGTCTGCAGATGCTGACAGACACGAAGTCTAGAAGAAAGCCTCTGAGATCTTAAGGTTACAATTTGGGTAACATCATTAAGCAGAAGTGTGTGTGAAGACAGTGTGCTTATAAATTTCCTTCTGTGATTCACACAGTGAATAGTGCCACTCACATCTAATTTGTGTTTGGCTGACCTGCCAAAACATTAAAATCTGAGAAAAAATGCAGCCTACTGAATTTAAAGTAGGTGGCTTGCTTTGAGACAGCACGCTCTTAGGACAAACACTCCAAGCTGGGAGAAGCCCAAGATAATTCAAAGTCTGGAGTGGCTAGTTATGGTGGAAGTTAAATCATTTCCTCTTTGCTGACTCCTGTTAAACACTAATGGGCACAAAGCTAGTATCTGTAGTAGCAGAGGACGCATAAATTGGGACGTTCTCCACTTCATAATCTATTGTTTCAATAGAAAGTCTGTTACTTCAAGATGCAAAAGACCTGGGTCCGAGGCAGCAAAGCACTAACACACCTCACGGAGGGTAGATCCAGTGTGCTTTCTGCTTACTTAGCTGTTAGTTTTTCTCACAAGTATCCTTGTGCTTTGCTTCCATATGGCTGATGTGGCTCAATGAAGCGACAAAGCCATAACAACATCTTCCCTCCAATCCTTCCCTAAAGCTCTGCTTTCCCTACGAGAGGTTTGATAGCAGTTAGGCTTGCCCATGCACAAGGGCTGTTGCTATCTATGCTGATCAAATATTGGCTCGTGATTTCCATGTGATTCCCCAGATGCACGGACCCATGTGTTATCTCTGAGATGGTAAATGCAGCATGGCAGGAACTCCAACTTTCTGTTCACAGCCAAGAAAATAAAATCATTGTCCAGGAAATAGCTCCCAGGCATAATAGTAATAAAACTACTAATGCTCACATAGTAACAATAAGAACATACCGAGCAGCCCTGGAGGATCTGGAGGAGACTGATCAACATCCTGCAGGATAAATCTTTTTTGTAAACAAACATGAGCAAATTTTATCCATGCCTCAAGCTGGCAGGAAGCAGACCAGGTTGCATACAACAGGTAATTAAGATACACCACTAGATTCTCAGGTTCTTCATGTCAGGAACTGTTCTCATTTACTTCTGCGGTGTTGTAAACCCTTTACTGATGCTCAGGTAACACAGTTTCTGTGTCTTGGGCATATTACAGTGTTACAGTAAGAGTAGGAAGCTCAGCCTTATCATCTCACAAAATGGCTTCCTTAGCCCAGGCTGGATAAAACTAGTTAAAACTCAAACAAGCCGTGCTATGTGCTGAGTGCTTCCTCTGCTGCGGTGTTGTTCATTTTTCAGAGGCAGACAGAACAGATGGGGTTGGTGACAGGTTGACCAGGATACACACAGTGAAACCTGTTCATCTGTCACGAGAGGAATTCTTTGGTTTTGTACAGATCTAAGCCTTTGATTTGGGCTCTTGTCTAGTAACAAGCACTCCAGTCACAGTAACCAATTATGCTCGGCTACTGTGTGCCTGAAATTTCTTAGTTAAAAAAGCTCTTTTGCTATTTACAGCAGTAGTGATGGTGAAAATCTGGAAGTGACAAACTTTTGTTGGAAATCATGTATTCACTGGAACTCTCTTACATTCTATCTTCTGTATGTGGGGTTTTTTTTAACATTCATTCTCCCATTCCTAAAATGAGCTGCCAGTCAACCTCACTTCTTTACTTAAATCCTGTTGAGAACACACCTATTTATCTTGTCTTCAGCATAACAGCAATTAAAAAAACCAAAACCCAAACACTGTATGATAAATTTAATACCACCACATCACAGGTAATTTGTTTTAGTGTGTGCCCAGCTTATTCCAAGAAAGAAAATGCTCAGACTTGTTTTCCTTTAAAACAAAAAGAGTATTTAAAACCCACAGTTTCACTAAACCACTAAAGTGGAGCAAGGATATTCTCTCTTCTCCACTTGAAGATCAAGTCTCTGACAGTAAGGTCTGAAGTGGGATTAGCAGTGGTGTTTCTCTGCTGGCTTTTCCATCACTTTTAGTTGCCATTGTTGATATGCAAACCCACCTTTTCAATATATTTTCATTCTGTAGAGCATAAAGCTGTCCTGTAGCATTTTATTTACCATCACACCAGTATCGTGTATGGGTCCTTCCCTCATTAAGATATATGATATGAAAAAGAAACACAAAAGAGCGAAGCACAATAACAGCAAGTGTTTTATTCCCACAGACTTTGCAGTTTTTCTAACTATTGTCCCAATCTGCCCCCAGGGAGCTCCAGGGAACATGATGCATCTATTGCTGTTGCTCTTTTGACCTCCAACACTGATCTGTTGCCCAATAAAATATCTCTCAAAGGACAACATGGTGTCACAGCTGGTTTAGAACCTGAGAAAACCAGCTCTTTGCATAAACAGGCTCTATCTTCCCTTTGTCCTTTTAAGAAATGTAGCCAATGATATATATATTTTTTATGGTATTATCTGCTATCCAGTGCTCTCCACTTTGTGCAAAGCACAATACGGAGTCATTAACACAAGTGAAGGATGTCATGTAATGTAATATCCTCTGCTCAGCCACCTATTATATATACTTTTGTAGTTGACTGAGTAGATTAGTAAAGTACAATATTTTATAAAAAAAGACTGTAATACAAAGAAACTTATTTTCTTTTGTAGCATCTCTGTTCATCTCTGTCATGGATCTGCTCCCTTCTACTGCAGTGGAAAAGATACATTAAAATTAATATTCTAAACTGGGATTTTCAAAGCAGATTATGCCAGTGAAGTGTCCAAAAGCCACTGACATTCAACGGGAGCTAAGTCCTTAACCCCTTTGAAAATTCTTAACCAAAACCCATTAACGCATACTTCAAAGAGATAATATTCACAATTCTAGGAGTCATTTTCCTAACAGCCTTTCATTCTCATTTCTAACAGGCCCTTCCTTCCCTAGATCCTAACCCCCTGATGGGGTACAAAACCAAATTGCTTCCATGTCCTTTGCAATTCAGACCTCAGCTTTAGCTCTGACTCTTTTGAGGCATTTGTTTTTATATTTAAAAGGCACACAAATGTATGTCTAAAAGAAACAAAATTAAACTCTTTAATATTGCTTTTCCACCTTTATCTTGTCTCACCAGTCATTACGCCTTTTATAAATGAGGATAGGCACCAGTTCTTCTACATATTTTGACTCCTTACTGTGAAGAGTTAATTAATTCATATGTTGTGTTTCTTGCTTATGGTCACTTCTCATATTTTGACAAAAATTAGTTCACCCCCACTAGTCTAACATCCCACTTTGTAAGCCTTTCCTTCTAAAACACAGTGCTACAGGATTTGTAGATTGTGGCTTGTCACATTTTTTTACTTCAACCATTTATACTAATTCCCCCCTACCCCTCCCCCTTAACATGACAAGACTTCATTGATTAAATAAATTACATACAAAATATGTGATCAGATCTGAATTTTTGCAATTAGCTATTCAAATAACTCACCAGAAAGCAGGTTTTAATTGAATTAACAGTCAAGTGATGCTGTAGTAGCAAAACTCTACTAAGAATCTGCTACGCTATATTGACACCTTGTGGCTGGTTCATCATAATGCAAAGTATTCATCCAGACTACTGTAACTATGAGGGATTATAATATAAAACCTGTAGAGAAAAAAATTTCATTTTAAGTAGTCACAGTGGATGGGAGCCTGATACAGTGTCTAGATCAAACTCAATTTTAACTTTTAGTCTGATCCCAATCGAAATTCAAGTATATATGTCCTTCAGTGCTGAGCATAGGACCAAGACATACACACTTCCCACTTCCACTACAATTCAGATCTCTGTGGGATCCAGAATATGTGTCCTGAACTTACTTACCTCAGACCACAGCATCTCTGGCAGACATGTCGTATTTCAGCCTCCACACTAAAGGTAGTGGGATAAAGAAGGAAAAGCTTTTGTTGTAATGGCACCGGCTGCCAAAATACAATGAGTTTCAAATTGTATTTGCAGAAGGAAATGCAAGCTTTGAGGTGTGCATGTGAAATAACACTCTGGAAAGGTCAAACGGAATGAAGATGCTACATGCAAGCAGGTTTTTTTTACTGTCTACCCACCCTAATGAAGAGGAAGTGGCACGATGCAGGAAGCCTATTTAAAACAGGCAGATGGGCTGTGACATAAACCCAAGACAGCTCATCTGCTCAATACGTAATCATTGTGTTTGAAACCATTTTCATACAATCGTCCTGAGTAACACATAACTACCCGGAATTTACAAAGGAAAGAAACTGTTGAAACGTTCATAGAGGGAAGGATTTGAAAAGGATTCAGATAAATCAGTTATTACAAACAGTGCTTTGGCCAGCATTCAGTGAATCACTGAAACACATCTAATGATTTCCCAGGAAGACTGCCTCCACCATACGACCCTTGAAGACAAATAATCAAATAACACTGCTAACTTCACAAATAAATTACCCTTCCCCAAAGACCATTGAATCTGCTTTGGTTCCTTCCCTTGCGAAGATAGTATCAGTCCTGACTCCCTGTATCAGTCAATGGCATGAAATGTCAATCACATGAAACTCTGAAGCTAATGATTTCAGTGAAAAATAGTATTGAATCATGACTTTGGCTTCCTGTGAGCAAATACTGTCCCACAAATTAAGGGATAGTTATCCAGTTTTGGGGAAAGAGAGAAATGGGCATCAGGCATTTCTTTCTCCTGCTCATTTTCCACTTGGAATAACAGTAGGAGGATGCTTGGAGGCCTTGCTTCAGCCCTGGCAGATGAGTCAAGCGTGAGCCACTGCTAGAGATGACACACCAGGAGCTGGGGTGATGCTCTGGAGTTCATGGAGACCTTGGATACCTTTGGGAAAGAATGGCTGAGTTGTGAGGTTGACTGCAGTGATGGCAGGGGCTGGCTGGGTTGTTGGTGTATCCGAAGGAGGTGGGCAGGAGGAGAGCAGATATCGGGATTTTTGTGCACAGTGGGGCCTTTCAAGTTCAGAAGAGACCGTGACAGTGCCTCCACAGTCCTCTGCAAGTATAACACTATCCTGCAAGCCCACTCCAAGATGAGGCAAAATCAAGGATATGAAATGGAGAAGGAGGGCAGGAAGGATGCCTGGACTGACTGGGTCTCACACATTTCTATCTCTATACAGAACTCCACAATAGTTGTTTTGAGGTTTAGACAGTTTAAGGGTTATTAATTTCCGGTGTTTGTTTAATTATGTTCATTGAGAAAAAGACATGGTCCCTGAAGGGCTTTTGACCACATGGGAGTCTCTAGTGACACAACTCCACCAGGACGCAGGTAGGAGTTGATTGATGTGCAGCCCTGCCCATGGGAGAGGTTCCAGCAAGGCCAAGACCTGCTGGGTAAACCCTGCCCCTCACAATGGAACGCAGCCAAGTAACCTCAGCTTAATGACAGTCATTAGCATTAAACAACCTTTGAACCTTTTGTTGGTTCAAAGTTTGGCAGAGTTAAATGATGATTCTTTGAAAAGAATTACAGTAATCTATTCATTGTCATGGAACAAGACACAATTTAAAAAATTCCCCCAAAATAATTCGATGTTATATACTTTTTGTTCTAAACAGTTTTGGGTTTTTTTAAGATTCCTTAAGTGAACAATAAGTTATTGATCACAAAACAGTAGCTCACCACAATAATAAGTATCCTCAATATTGCCATGCAAGGAGTTATGGGAGAAGAAACCATTCTTTAAGGAAAGGCATTGTGTCCTAAATCTAAATTGAAACCTTGTGTCACTACTGATGGAAATAAATTGATTGTGAATTTCTCTCCTCTCTCCATACATACTTATTCTCAGTATCCAGAAAAGGAAAAGACTGCTCTGTGAAATTACAGAACCTCTCTCCCCTGAGTCAAAGGAGAAGTGGGGTCGTGGTTTCGGCCGAATTTACCAAAACCGGACTGACAGATGGCCCTTCCTCCCCCTTCCCCCCCCCTAAAAGAGGAGAGAGGAGGAGAAAGAGATAAGGAGATTCAGAAGTTTAGAATGAACTAAACTACTTTAATGAAGAATTAATATTAAAATAAAAATAAAGAAGAAAATAATGAAATAGATACAATATATACAAAATCGTATCAAGCTCCCAGGATGACAGTCACATCACCGGCAGGCACTGGGGAAGTCCCAGACTGGACTCAGTGACGAATGGGAACTGGATTCCAGCTCTGGAGTCAGGAACACACGGATCGGGATCAAAGGCAGATGAACAGACAGAGTCCTCTCTGGACGTCGGCCATCGCAGGAAGGGGGTTGACCCTTTGATCCTCTCAGCCTTTATACTGAGCATGGGGCAGATGGGATGGAATACCCCAGTTGGTCAGGTTTGGGTCACCTGTCCTGTCCGCTCCTCCCCACCGATGTGACCCCCCTACTTTTTTTCCGTTTCTGACCCTCTAAGGGGGCAAATAACGAAATTGGCTGACCTTGGTTGTTATAGCAATAAGTATAAGCAAGGGCCTCCCTGCATATCGTTCCTTGGCATGGAGCACAAACATTGGTCTTATCATTCTGAGAACAAGCAGTTTTCTCCACAATATGCCGTTAATTTCAGAGAGTTAGAGGAGGCCTAGCTAGGATGTAAAGTTACAGAACAGAAAATTGGTTCGGTTTTACTTCAAACCGGGACAATTGTGAATTTCTCTCCTCTCTCCATACATACTTATTCTCAGTATCCAGAAAAGGAAAAGACTGCTCTGTGAAATTACAGAACCTCTCTCCTCTGAGTCAAAGGAGAAGTGGGGTTTGGAGGAAGGTGGAAAAGACATGGAAAATGTTCTTGGGAAGTCCAGCATCCTGAAGTACAGCAAATGAGCTGCAGCTGCTCTCCAAAGCTGATATGAGGACACAGCACATCTCGGCAGCAGGATGCCGATATAGGAGTGACATGTACAATCAGCTGTAGTACAGATCAACCCAGAACTGTGGCCATTCCCCATGTTCTTCACAGTAAAGGAAGCTTTCTGTCTCAGCAAGGTCTTCAACATCCAGAATTCATCTTGCAACTTACACAGCCCTCTTCACCATGGTACACCATTCCCAACAGCCAGTTTGCGCAAACGCATTGTGTTTTGGAGACGGAGACAAATTCACTAACACACACATGAGCTATTCTATGCCTGTTGTCCTCAGTGACTATGAAATTTCCCAGGAATTTTAATTTTTAAATTTACTAAACCAGAGTGACCAAGAAACATGCTTCAGGCCACAATGAACCTCAGTATACCACAGTATAGCAGGGAATTGAAACAGATATCAATGTAACACTGTAAACCCAACCCAAGTTTTCGTTTTCTTTCTTATTGTTCCCTTCCTCTTTCGGTTTAATAAGCACCTATGAAATTTCACTCTCTTTTAAATTCCCGCCTTCCTAGCCTTTGGGATCCTGCCCAAACCCCTTCCTGCCTGTCACATATTCTCACATCCCCTCTGCTCTGCTCTTCAGATAACTACAGGAGTGAGCACAGCGGCTGTCTGGATGATAGCCATCAACCCAGCACTCTCTGCTCTGTGGTTTACACAGCTCTTGCAATGAATACATACTGACTCATGAAAATGATAACAGATGTGAAAAAATTACAGCTTCACCACCTGTTGCTAATGTAATGGATTTAATTACTGGCAGACAGCTTGAATTATTTTGAGGTTTGTTAAAAAAGGAAGATTTTTTTCCCCTGTGGGAGACCCTTGTTGAGAAACTTGTGGTTCCATAAAGGCAAACAGCTACAGGGGACAACCCTGTGAAGTGAAACCCTCTGATTCTTTACAGACTCTTTCCTGGCAAGAGTTTCTCCTTGCATCATTCTCTGATGTGTTAATTATTTCTTTGCCTGATGAATTTATCACAGTTATATACTTTCAAACCCTCCACAAACTGACCATAATTTCAGCAGCTGTTTTGGCCACCATACTGATATTTGCCCTGATACTGACCACTGGTTTTGCTACCATCATTCACACCAAAGAGAAAGGGCAGTAAAACTCAAGCCATACTCACTCCAGGCACTCATTGCAACTGGGAAGATATCGGTGAATATATCCTGTGTGGGCGCTTCTTCATTCCAGGTATGATCTTGTTCAGTGGAATTATTTCTAAACAACATTTATATGGCTACCTGAAAATTTCTGTATTGATACTAATAAATGCAAGACAATGATTTTTGTTGAGCACTAATATGTTTGAGCTAGATTGTATTCTCAGTATGTGCTTCAGGCTGGGAGAATGGGAATTAATATTCTTATTTATAGCATGATGTCTGCTGAGTGGCCATTGAGCTCAAGAGGTTAAACTGAGCATCTTGGTTAGGTGTTGACCTAGTAGTAGTCAAACAGAGAAGGCAGTGGGCAAGCAGAAAAAGGAAGAATCTTGTGCTATCCTCTCTATTCACTGCTGAGAGAATTTGATCTACGATCTGGATCCGTTTATAGAAAATTCTGACCGAGTCCTTAGCTATCTGCACCAGCTGAAGACATGAGTGTGAGCACTACCCATGGGAGAGAGAGTGAAGACCCTTTCCTTGCTCACGGTTGCTCTCTGATTAGAAAAAAAAGAAAGAGGGAACACAAGAAACCTCTGCTTTCCTCATGGCATAGCAAAAAGCTCCAAGGGTGAAAGCAAAGGGCAGCCAACGTTAGACGGACAACAGTAAGTATGTTCTCACACTGTGGAATACCACTGCACAAATAATTTTCTTAAGACACCACTGTAGATACACTGCTAATTTAAAATATACTTGCTTAGTTAAGTGAGAACTGTTGGAAGAGCAGTCAGTGGTAGAAACCTATGACCCTAGAGAAAACAAGTAAGCAAAACAGGGAACCAGTTAAAAGACAGCCTAATGGCTTTATCTTAGCAAGCAACTAAAGCAGGTACCACAAGGGTCCCTTTGAATTCTGTGAGGTAACTTACATGCTGAACTACAACACATATGCTGGTGAACTGTTGCCAATTAAGAGCTGGAAGAAAGAGAGAAAACAAAACCAAATGCGAGAATAGGAATATGAAGGCATAATGTAAAGAAGATTTAGTCTTCCTCCCACTTTTTTGTCACTTTTTCTCTCCAACCCAAATTTTCTGCACAGAGTGGTGTATTTTATTTTCATTGCCATCATATTGCTTTACTTAGTATTATCTTCAGCTAACATTATTCTTAAAATATTATTTTAGTACTGTAAAGACATATTTAGGAATGGCTGCCATCTGTCCAGACATAACAACAAATAAAATAAAGGTTTCAATAGTGATAAGGAACAAAAATTACTACTCCTTATGAAGAGATTTAGGTTATTAAAAGTCTTATTTCTCTAAGCAAGAGCATATCATGGTACAAAAAGATTATAATGGGAAGACTCGCACATACACTTGAGCACATGTGTGTTTAGAATTTTTTATAATTCATTTTAATTTGTGCCTGCACATCATTTTGCTGCCACTGTTACAGCCTGCTTCATTTTATTTATTTTTCCTGGTGATTATCACCGGGAAAGAACACATAAGACACTTACTCCTCAGACCTGCATTTCTTCATGTGGCCATGCAGTGGCACAGGAGACCAGAAATCACTGTAGGCCCACACTACTCATTTGGTGATTTTGAGGCAGGACTTTGTTCAGGTGTGAGGGTTGGGAGCCTGACAAAATAGATTACCGTGCACCTTAATGCTCTGACTGATGCATATTACTGCAACACCCTGCGATGCCTGCTGTTCACCCTGACCCCATGCACTCGGAGGCTCTGACCCGCCACAGCAGCCTGGTTCCAGTAGACCACTGGCCAGGTGTGCCGTCCTCACCGGGGCAAGAGGCAGACAGGTGCACGGCTGCAAAGCTGCTGCTCATAATCTCTCTTCTTTCTCTTCCCCTATGCATAGCTGATAGGCAGCATTATTTATCCTATGCTTCTCTATGGCTCCTATATGAATTATCTGTCCCCAGCTGCTGGTATTTGCTTTGAGCCCCTGGCAAGACAGCACTGGCTCTCGCAGGCGTACCTGTCTGACATGCATGACTGAGTGCTTCTACTAACATGTTTCTTGCTGGGTCAGTGGTACACTGCGACAGTTTTGGCAGCCCTACAAAGCCTAATGCCTGCTCTGGGAAATGGCAGTAATTTCTTTCCTTGACTGGGAAAGGCTCGAGGTGCACCATGTAATGCATTTACAAGATTTTCTGGTATTGCCTCTATTAACAAGGCTCCTCGGCTCAAAATCCCCATTTCATACCTGGTAAAGAGAGGATGTCTACAGGTCTTCACTGTTGGTCCTTGGTGCTCAGTGAAACCATCCTCAGGGCAGATCTTCATTGGGTGTCAGAGGAGCGGAAAAAGCTGTGGGGAGGGCAGCATGATGAGGTCTGTGTCCCTTACAGACATTCTGGGGACCGCAGTAATGCCATTGCTGCAGCATCCTGGTGCACTTTCAGGGCAGCACCGGTGACGTCCCTGTATACAGTTGGAAGATAAGTGCATTATGTGCAGCCTGTGCTGGGATAACCATGCTTGTGTACTGCAAGGAATATTGGACCTCATGCTTGGGTTGTTTCTACTGCAGGAACCATTTCTTCCCTTGTGAGTTCCCTGGCAGTGGGGAGAAAGGGGAAGAGTTGTCAGCCTGAGTGAGGATACTTAATGGCTTTGACTGGATTTTATTTTTGGTTTTCATATCTCCTCAGGGTGAATGAAAAGGGTCCAATTTTAGAATTAATTTTTGGTTTTGAAGTTGAGCTTCCTTCCAAACTCTCTAACCCCTAGAAGAGTCCTAAAACTGCAACCCAAATTTAAAGGAAAAAAAGCTGAAAAGAAGCATTGCATTCTGACCCCTTCCACTGCCAATGCCATCCCTCCTGCCTCCTCCCTTAAGCAAGAGAATACAGGAATTTCTTCTGAAGACACAGATATGTGATCTGTAGAGCACAATACCAAACAGCTAAGCATCCAGGCTTTAGAGTTGTTTATCCTTGTCCAAAGACTGATAAGAAGCATAACTACTCCATTAGCTGGTTCAAATTACCCCTAATGATAATCCTAATATGAGAAACTTCATGTATCTAAGATGAAACCCTTCTCCTTGAGGACACCATACACATCGTGTAATGTAGAGTCCAGAATGACAACTACGAGCAAGTAAACTAAGAGCAGGTAACTACGAGGGTGAGCACACTCACCCTCCAGATGGCGATAAATCCGCATTTTTTCCTGTACTTTTTCCGCTGAATTTGACAGAAAAGCTGGTGTTTTAGTTTCTGGAGAGCAAGAGCTTGTGATTTAAAATTTATATGCAAACATTGAATTTCCTTACAGTATTTATTTATAGTGAAAACTATTCAGTGTATATATATCTATGTATATACATATATTTAAAAACATATGTCTTTGTCTAGATACATAGATACCCACATCTACTTCTCACTGTAGTCATGCAAGCTACATGTCTGCATTCTGCTCTGCTGTGCCTGGGCAGAACTCTTTTGCAAATGAATAAAGAAGATGTTCTGATGGGAAGGAAAGAAGAGTGATGACAGAAGTTTAATTTCTAATTAATTAATCCATTATGATTAACTCCTGACATAGAAGCAGTTGTGTTTAGTCTCTGCTGATAGTCTGATCCAAAGATAACTGCAATCAGTGTTGCAAGGGAGGGCTGATGCAGACTGGCTGGAGATGGTGTTCAGGTGTTCTTGCAAGGGGTACTCCTGTGGGTGCATAGGGTGGCCTTCCTTCCCTCCCCGTTCTCCTTTCTGGTTTCTAGCCAGCTCCAGAGCAGGAAAGCAGGGAGACAGGCTGGAGGGAAATCTAGTTGTGACAACAAATTAAATGGTGACTCCTCCTTGCCTCTCCCTACTTGTAAAATATAAAAAGGTGAACTGAAAGCAGGTGTATCATTACTAGACTTAAAGAAATGTAAAGTTTAAATCAAGTTGTTCCTCTGCAGTGAACAGTTTGTCTTGGCTGTACTCACACTGAAGTGGATCAAGAATTTTTCCAATGCAGTCCAGATTCTATAGCAATGCAAGACATATCAACTGCAGTTTAGATTAGAAAAAATGAATTACTGACCAAGCATTATTATTATGAGTTTACTTCTTCATATAAACTGAAATGGCATAGTTAACAGCATGCATATTTGCCTCAGGACGCTGTTTGGTCTCTGACATGCCTTCTGGCTGACTGTCAGCCACAGTGCACTAGAGTTTACATTTGCTTTTCTGAATCTTGGATTTCTGCAACCCCTTTGGAAATGTTCTGATTCATTGCCCCTATGGCACTTTCTAGTCAGTGAGCAGCCAATACAACACAAAGCACTTTTGGTACACTATGATGTTTACTTTGATGAATTAATGAATTATAAACTGACTTAATATCTTTGAATATTAAAAGTGGAATTTCAGCTTGCACATGAAATGTAAATCAATGGTTGAAAAAATAATCCAAAACAGCACCACAGAAACAAGATGAAATGAGTTAATGTATAATTCAAACAGTATAGCCAGGAGCAACATTTCTATTTTAATACTATGAATATTTCTAAATCAAAACCAGGTTCTGATGTTTAATTCTTTTTTCTCTGAGCCTATTTTTTTTTTTTGTTATTGGAGATATGAATGGTAATTAAAAGCAACAGTGAATTATGAGGCTATTAAGAGCTGAGATTAAAAATTAAATAATAGAAGTGCTGTGATTTATGTTACTGAGATCCTAAGGCACGTTTAAAGCAAACTCACTAAGAAATGCATGCTACTTCCATGTCAGCTATTTTATTCAATACAAACCCCATTTGCTGAACATAGCTTTCCAGATTGCAGTTAATACTCAGTTAAAAATTTAGTTAGTGGTTCAGGTCAGTATATTAACTTTTGAGAGCCACATTGTTAGTGGCCTCAGGTGAAAAACTATGTTCGAGCTTGGATAAAGGTTAAGATTTTATCCTGCAGAAGTAAAGGTGATGTGTTTCAGTTGGGCTCTCCAAAGTCAGAGGTTATATTTACAAGAAATGGCATAATCCACCTTTGCACTCCCTTTTGGAAGCCTGATAGGGCCAGTTGCCTATCATGAAATCAAGACTTAATGCGCCTAATAACTGATGAGCTGCAGCGCTTTGTGGAGCTGGACTTGCTCTTAGGGCTGCAGAGCATGCAACACCCCCATCTTTCCTTAGGGGGATCATTACTATAGAGTATATATTACATATATATATATATATACACTACACGGGTTCATTATTACAGTTAATGACCTCTGCCTAAGCAAGTTGCTTGGTCTGGCTTGGTTTGATGTTGCTGCCTTTGTAGTACTTTTGGGCACCTAAATGCTAATTTGCCTTTGGTTAAGAATTGGATTAGGATTAGGTTGTGGGTTATCATTGTTAGGTTTTAACATCTCATGAATTGCACACCAGTAGCTTTGAAATGCTCTAAGATTTTGATTCAGATTTGCACACACAGTAAAGCTACTAGTGTCTAGCCAGTGTCTCCTGTTAAATTTAATTTCATAAGCCTTCTTTTTAATCTGTGGAGAACCATAACTATTCTGCTGTTAAAAATTCAGCTGAGATCCTTGTGCTTTCTTTCAAAAAGTAATGAGATACCAGTGACCAAATTAGAAATAACACTGAAGGGATCTCTTTCATTTTCTCTTTTTTAAATCTGCTGGTTTTGTTTTAATACCACTATGTATACGAGTTATGAAGAACCCTCCTCACATAAAGTGCATTTAACAGAAGAGAGCAGTTAGATACCTAGTTACTATTGCATAACTGCTTTGAAACCCTACTGTGTTTCAACTTTACTTAGACCACTTGGGAAGGAGCCCTAGACCTAGAGTGAATTCCTTCAGGACCCAAAAGAAGAACTTTAGAGATGAAGCTCCTGCAGCGTTTCATTTTAATTGATGTAATCACTATAAGAATCATTATCATTTGCCCACTTTCTGTAATTTATTTATAAAAAATTCAGGTGTAGCACAATGATATTTTTCTCAGGCCTTGACACCATCCATCAATAAAGAGAGTTGATTTTAATTACTCGGCAGCATAGAGACAAGGGCAATTACTAAATATCATACCACCTCAATAGGCAATCAGGCAATATTAGTACAAATGACATGGATATTTTCTTCTTTGAAGCACCGTGATGCAGAAAGAAAGAATATATTTGTTGTATCTTTTTCTGGGAATCTATGAAATCAACGTAAAAACAAATGCTTGTTCTCTTTTGGCTAACATTCAAACCCTAGGGGACCAGTTTATAAACTGCTGGAGAGTATTTAGCATCAGAATGATTTCATTCCTAGAGGCTCCATTTCTCACCTTTAATGAATTACAAAACAATATGTCAAAAACAGATCTTTGCACTGTCACTTCTCCCCACTGGGACAGACAGGCTGTAGAAGGGTATGAGGGTATGAAGGGGCCAACATTCAATTTGCATCAAATGAACCAAAAAACCACAGGTGCACAAAACCCTGCTCCATTACCTACAACATTCTCCCTTATCTACAACAACAGTAACAACTCCAAAGGATTAGCTAATCAGGCATGGATTGCAAGTTATCACCGGCACAATCACTTTACTCCCTTTTTCTTCTTTCTACTTACAAACCAAAATTAGGTCAGTCTGCATCCAGATGAAACAAGATCCAGTTAAGGAGAAGGCTTCACAGAGAATAGGATGCATACCAAAACTGATGTTGCTGGTACTGGAACTGATTATACTTTATCAGGTCTAATTATTATACCTCTTTTTTCATGGAGGGGGTATTTTATCTCAGAATGCTATGCAGCTAGTATTTTGAGATTTTCACATAAACATCTATTGAAGGGGGAAGCTAACAGGTCAAACTGTTCCTTAGAACAGTTTTCTCAGAAGAGAAAGCATTGAGGTCCAACAATAAAACTGAGGATATATATTGACCCAGGTAAGAAACTGGTAAAAGTCACTGTCAGAGCAAAATAAAGCCAACCTTGTCTTACCCCATGTATCTGCTAGCTCACATGTCATTCAGCTTCTGTCCCAAGGCAGAGGAAATAGGACTTGTTGACACAGAAGCCTGGCTGGAGTTTGTAATGCAAAGATACATTTGTTGTAAAGCACTGCTGCTCTTCCTTTAACAAAGCACTCACTTGGCTGTGAGTATTGCTTATTACATAAAGGATAATCTCTCTATTACTTACCTGTTTACTGTACTTCTCATCCAGCTGTTGTTTCACCTACAAGCAATTTGAAGCAAGCATGACATCTTTGGTAGTTGTTTGCAAAGATTTCAGTGTTGTTCCAGAGGTCTAGGTGCACAAAAGAAATGGTTACGTAATAATAAAATTAAGTGTGGCAAAACATGGAATTGCAGTCACAAAATGTTAAGGACAACTACAACAGCCTGAACTGTTTCCTTCTGATTTCCTACTTCTGATGCTCCTGACTGCACTGATCTCTGAGAAATTGCCTGGGTGGGACCGAGACCCAAGCCAGTTACTAGCAGTAATTTAGGAAGTTTGTCTTACATAGATTCAAGGTAGTGCAACAATATATAACCTTTTATTTTATTTTATTTTCCTTAATTAAGCAAGAGTCCTGCAGGTTCATAATCTTGAGTTGCTGGATTTAAATCCTGATATAGTATTTGCCTAGATCTATCCTTATTTATAATATCCTATAGACTTTACTATGACTCAGTTTACTGAGTGCATTTCTATTGACAAGTTGGAGTTGTAGCTGATAACTTGGAATCAGTGAAGTTAAAAAAAAAAAGCAGCAGGGAGGCAAGATATAGACAGAGGCACACCTCTTTCATAATGCATGGAATGCTGGAGTTTTAGCCCAAAGAAACAGGATTGCAGAAGACGGAGTGATCAAGCCTTCTTTACTTTGTCTACAAGAAGTTGAATCTGCCAGAAGGTGACCAAACCATAGCTAGAAAGATAAAAGCAATACTCTCATAACTTTGGTTAGCTGAAACGGGTGCAAACACTATGATAGTAATTAAAAGTGCTTCAAACAAATATATCTTTAAAGGTCTGAAGCCTGCACCAACCCTGAGGCTGTATGTTATTGCTTTTATTGTTGTTTCTAATAATATTACTGGAAAAGTAAATAATCTAAGATGATATTAATGAGAAATTGTAGCAGAGATTGTGGGTCCAGAAGGGACTCCTGTCACATACGATTTATGCTGCATATTTAATAATCACCAGAACTTTTTCTAAAAGCATTGATTTGATTATTGTTTCATTTTGCTCACAATACCGTACCTTTTTGTTTATTTAAGAAGACTTTGTTTCCTCTTGTTAATTCTCCTCCTTTTCCTGTTCTCAGATCTTGTTTATTGACAGCCTTTGCACTAATCTAATTTGACTCTAAACTGTTCTGTGTCCATTCATACTCTCAATTACCTTGCATGACCTGTCCTTCAAAGCAAAGCATCTTTGTATGCCTAGTACAACCCCACTGTTGCACTTTCTTTGCCATAGTTTTCTTCCTGTTTAGAATGTCAGTTCTCCATAGGAGCAAATCTTAATGGGTTTGGTGACAGGTCACTCCTCACCAGGCAGATGAAGAGATGAAGAGAATTTCAGAAAGTAAAGATTGATAGCATTCCCTTGTTCTTTCCCACAGTGTCTGAGCAGAACAAAAGCACAAGGATGGACGATTGTGTATTTGCTCAAAAATCATTCCTGGTAAAAATACGGAAAGTTTATTATGTTTCATTTAGGAATGGAAGTGCTGTTATGCTGAGTTTGGGAGCCGTGATCTCCTGCACAAGTGGCTCTGCCGTGTGAGTGGCTTTCAGTAGCAATAAACTGCCATTCTGCTTTTAAAGACACTCTGAAATTATTAGATAGATGCTGCTGGATAGCTGGAAATCTTGTCAAAATGCTGACTATGTTGTGCAAATCTTTCTAAATCACGTATACATTGTCTGACAGAACTTGTGCACAACATATTGCCAATCAGATAGCATCAACAGCCCCTGCACAGGTGGTTCTGCAGGCTGCTTTCTTTAACCTAAATGTTAATAGTTACAGAATGCGTATATTTGTCATTGTAACAACTCTTTTGACAATCTGAAGAAGCAACAATGCTATAAATAAGGCAGCTTCCATGGTTAAATATCCAGATCTTAGAGCCCTTACTCAAGCGGATCTTTCAAACTGGTGAGTAACTATATTCCATAAAGAAAACCCAGATGAGGAAGCATTGCAAAGGTAGGCCAAGCTGATCCAGTCTGAAGGGTGCTTCACGATGATGAGTATTTGCAGGAATCCTTAAAAAGTTATCTTCATCTAGATGTGAATTCATTGGCTAGTGCCACTCTTTTTTATATTATAGTTACAGATAAAGCTGTCTAATGTCTACAGGTAGCCCAAAGATCACTAAAAGTATTTGTTTGAATAAATAAATCACTTTTAAAGGTAAGGGTTGTAGAATCTCATCATAAATAGTAAAGACTAACACAAATATAGTTAACAGTTATTTTGTGGTGTTGGAGATGACCATTAAAATAACATACATGTCATCAATAGCTGGGTTAGGAAAATGGAAAAGCAATATCACAAACCAACACAGACATAACTGTAGATAATTCTCCGTATGGTGGGTACCCATCACACCACTCATGTCTTTTGCTCATGGTCTTTACAAGTTGTGGACCCAACTTTATGGTGTTTAAAGTGAAGAACGCTATTATTTTTAAGATGCCCATAAACCACACCTTAAGAAGGGTCTATTCCAGACCTGGCAGGGTACTGATTTTTCTAAACTGACTAAGTTATGTTAAAAGTCACAACTTTGATTTATTATTCTCTCGGTTGTAGCACAAACTATGGAATAAAGCTCTACTGAAGTGATAATCAAGTAAGAACAGTTGTTTTCTGCAAAGGCTTTGGCATAGTAGATGGTGGTGCAACTCATGTAAAGATCAAGCTAACAATAAAGACACAGTATATATATAAGGGAATATGTCTTTGGCTTAGCTTGGATTACTGAGGAGAGGCAAGGATGGTAAAATAGGGCCCATCTGTTAATGCTTGCTAACAAGACTCCACTTTTGAGCCAGTTGTCATAAAAGCTGAAGGGCAATAATACCAGGGTAAAAGACTGCAATAGCAATTGCATATTTTTTGCTAATAATGCATTTTCAGTGAAATGTGGTATGGAATTTACTATGCTATGAGCCTAGAAAAAGTATGCACCCATTCTCTGAACTAGAAATAGTCAGATCTATCATTCTTTCATGAAACCATTGTTCCCATACATAGACTAACAGTACACAGGGAAAGGCTTGGAGCAGTTGGTTGTGTTACAAATTACAGCAACATAATTGTATGCTTTAAAGGAGTGTCTTTTTATTTAGTCTATGTAACTGTGAAATTAATGTGATCCAAACATGTTAAATTTCTTTCTTTTACAAAACACAGCAAGAGTAGTACCCTGTAAGTCCATAAAAATTGCCATGGTTACAGTTAACGTTAAAGAATTTTAGCATCACAACTGATTCAGGAAGAGAGTTAGCTAATGCAATTTTCTCTAGAGAAAATTATCATGGTTTCTAGTTGTCTAAATTAATCTGATACCTCTGACCTGCTCTACAACCTGCTGTGTTATTAAATGATCCTTAACTCAAGTAGTCTTGCTGTATAGTACTGAATTAAGATGAATTTAGAAGTTCAAGAAACCTCCACTCTTCTGCACTGACACATTTGCCTAAGTAACGAACAGGCTCCTTCTTAGAAAGAAGGATGTAATCACAGACTAGAAGTACCATGAAGCAGAAATTAGTCCGAAACTACATCATGTCCAAATATTGGGGAGACATTTAATGGTATTTTATTTTTCCAAGCACTGAAGAAGCAGGGTAAAAAAAAGAACAGTGGCCATAATTTAAGATTAAAGGTATTACCCAAAGCAGAAAATTCCCTCAAGAATATCTGGAAGTTCGGGACTTCTGAAGAAAAGAAGCGTGCATAAAATGTTAGTGAAATTATCAAAGAAGAACCCTGTCTCTATAAAATACTACCACACACTAGAATTTCAGTAAGCCAAGAAGTTTAAGAGCTAGAGATGAGCTGGGTGCCTCCTGCCATCCAGCTCAGGCTTGCTTCCTTTCTCAGGAGTAAAGTGCTGTTAATAGTAAGGTCTTTCTGTAGCCAGGAGGTGTGAGGTCCACAACTTCATCCTGAGCTGTCTGAGACCAGACAATTGCCTGTCCCTCACCCCCAGCCCCAACATGCAGTGAGGGAGAGAAAAGAAAATGAATTTCCAGAAGTTGGGAAGTGGCTCGTGCTCTGCTCACTGCCAGAGATTTTCAGCCTCTCAAAGAGCTGGATTAACACCCTGGGGGTCCTTAATGGAAATGCTTTGGTGACATTTTATGTGCCCTTTAGAAAATCTGACACACAGGCATCTTTGAGAATACTATATCTGAAAACATAGAAAACCCTATTTAGCTACTAAGTACTTCAGGGAGATTAATAATCCAGTTAATCCAGTTAATACAAGTGCCTGTGGCAATTCCTGGCAGACAGGACACTTTAATCCTCTGTTTGAATCCCCTGTAGTTAGCTGGTTAGTTGTGTGAAGCACGAATTCCAACAGAAATATCACTCACAGCACTTGGTATTTTCAGGCATGGTATGTTCTTGTTGGAATTTATGAGACCTAGCTGATAGGATTAGCACACAAACTGTCATGCTGAGACAAAGAAAAACAAACCTCAAATTATCTTAAGGAAAAATAAAATAACAGAGCTCCCCTAGGGAAGACACATTTTAAATTGCTTCATTTCAAAGAAAGTCGTGCTTCAGTTATCTTACCGATGCTGAACAGGTCTCTCCCTGGTTAAACTTTGTTGCTGAAGCTGTAGTCAAAATAGGGCAGAAGATGGCCTATAGTCCACGCAGGAGAGGAAAAAGGACATAACGTTATTATGGAGAACACAATGTACCACAGAGAAATACACTGAGCTATCAGCCACTACAATTGAACGATCAAGCCTGCTACCTGGGCTGTCTATGAGAAAAATTAATAGTATGAGGGGGGAAAAAAATGTGCAGGATGCCATGGTTTGTTGTATGAGAATAAAAAAGCAGTGGAGGGTTCAGCTCCAAGGAAAGTCCCTGTTTGTAGACACATCAAGACACATATCCAGCAGTGGCTGAGCACTGCTTCATACCTCAAGGGTGCAGGCATTGATTCTGCCCACTTCTAAGGCAACTTCACACACATACAAAAAACTGCTGATAACAGCACCTTAACATTAGCTTCACCCTGGCTATAAGGGTGACCTTCCAAAGGTACCCTGATCACCCAGCACCAGGAGAAAAAGGACAGGGCTGCTTTTGTAGACCATAAAAGGTAACAGAGCACAGAGTTTACATTATCTCTTTATCAACAAAAATTTTTCATTCTTTTACCTTCTGGCAGTTATCATCAGCTTAGCCAGCTGCACCTTAAAGCTGATCAGATTTTTATTTTAATCTGATATTCCTGCCGGAAATCATCTCCAGAGACTCAGATTTATGGTAACCTTGAATTCTAATTCCAATTTTCATTCCAAATGCACTTATATTCAGCTTTTAAAAATGTGCTTCTGTGGTCAGCATTGCCCTCCCGCTTAAGCAACCATTCCTTCAGCCTGCCATGTATCTAATATTTTTAGCAAGGAAGCCTGTCCTCCCCTAGCTTCTGTTTTGGCAGGCTACACAAGCTAAGCTTATCACGATCTTCCTGCCAAATCAGCTCTCCCTTTCCTGGTCATCTCAGAAACACTTTTCTTCACTTGTTTCGGTTTATACCTATTGCTCTCTAACACAGGTGGTCAGGAATGCATGGTGAGCACCAGTGTTTCAAAAGGGCCTTGAAGAGCAGCCCTAATAATTCCCTACCACTGGGTGTACTTCCCCATGTCACGTTCAGAAACTCTAAATGGTAAAACACAGCTGTCTGGAGGAATCTGGAAGACAAACTGCATATCGCACCATACATCAACCTAATGCTGTAGAGCATTTGGAGAAAAGACTCAGAGAAAACTGCCTTCAGAAATGCTAACTAAAATCCATGCTCTAGTGTTCCCTATCTACACTGCTGCAGATTTATATCAGGATTTATATTGCCACTAGATTTACAGGGCCAGGCTCTCACAAAGGACTAGATGGTCTTTAAAGATCCCTTCCAATACAAATTTTTCTGTGATTCTATGATAAAATATTGGGTGGAGTTTGAATTATAAATACAGATATAGTACCAAGGTTTGTGTTAAAACCTGTCTCTCCATGACTGTGGGGCTTGGATCCACTCTACTCTTAACTGCTATCCGCTATATGCTATGCCAGTTTTGTATAGGCACTGGGTAGAAAAGGCATAGCGTTTAGTCCTCATATGACTGATGACAAACATAATTACCCAAATAAGTTTTAAAATCTTTTCTGGGTAGCTGTTACATTCTTTCCCTGGCACAGCACTTACTGAGCCGTGACAAACAGCCATGCTACAGAAACTATATTTTTCAATTGCTTTTACCAGTGTGTTGGTAACAGATTGACCACAGAGCCTCAGCTCTTATAACCTAGTATCTCTGCAGTGACTTCAGTGATTGGAAAAGGACTTTGACCTGCTGCAGATCTAGCTTTGTAACATCATGACTCACAAAATTATGAAACTAAATTTCATTTTAATTTTATAAGTAAAATTCTCTTTTAAAAGTCATGTCTCATCATACAACACAGCAGAACAAAAATTAAGAAAGTAATGCATATTCTTAAAAAAAAAAAAAAAACAAAACAAAACCCCAAACTTTTAAAATTAGCTTTACTGTCAGGAAAATTGTTGCTCTGTGGCTGTAGGTAATGCTTCTTTCTCTAGAAAGTACTCTAAAAAGTCCTGTGTTATGGTTATGGCATTTCTCCTTCTCCTTTAGTTAGCTGCTCAACATCTGGAACATCACGAAATATATGCATCTTACAAAATGGCTGTTGCTATGGAGACCATATATTTAATCAGAGAAGAAATAGCTGAATAAGCTTGCATTTACGAGCCCACAAAAGGTGCTTTGACAGGAATGCTTTCTTCTCATTTGCTGCCCTTATACTTCCTATTTTAGTTTTTTTATATATTCATAAAACAAATGTTCCCACTTATTGTTCTACTCAGTTTTGTCTCTATTTGAACAGAAAAGGTTTTTAGGAAATACAGAATGAGGACTTTCACTTGAGGTAAGAATGGTGGCCTTTATATGTTTCTTGTTACAATGTTACAAATGTTACAAAAGCGTTAATAGCTGAATAGGCTGTATTTTGTACTTTAACCAGAAGAAATTGGTACCCTGAGCACACATAGCAATATTGCAAGTACAAAAAAAGTCTGTACTCCTCAGCTGTGACCAATTACTCTCCCTTACAAATGCCTTCAACGGCTAAGACTGATCTGATGAGTTTGGGATGAGTGAAGACACTGTTTTTTAAAGATAGCCCAACAGCTATTTCTCATTCACAAACATAGGGATAGGGATAGAACACAAAAGATAGGGATAGAACAGCTGGGTTGAAGTTAAATGTGTTTTTTTGAAACTCTCAGCTCCAGCCTATTTGTTTTGGGGAAAGAGACGTCTGTGTACGCTTAATTTTTGCAGGAATAGTTGTGCAAATGAACCAGAACCATCAGTTATATTTATGCTTTCATAAGTTTCAAATTTTTTAAAATCTGAGATGGTTCAACCCCCCACCCATTTGCATTTCTTCCTTTCAGAAAATTGTCAAATATACTCCCTAAGTAATCTCTAGAAAACAAAATTATGTTTCTTTCATAGGCTTCAGGAGAAATTCTGTTTCCTGACAACCTCTGCACATTACGCTAGGTAGAGCTCTGCTTCTTCCCTAACCATCAGTTTTGCTATTAGAACAGCTGATAATTGTAGCACAGCTCAGGCAGGAGATAAACTTCAGCTCAACAATTGCAGAATGACATAAAGAGATCTGGTCTGGATTGCAAACTCTCCAACACTGACCATAGCAAGTTACTGCAGCCCTGATTTAGCCTCTGGATAGGTGGCTAATAGAGTAAAGTCAGGGCTCAGACATATGCTGAAGCCTGATGGCCATATGTTCTACAGTATGCTTTAATATTGATTGTCAATTTCCTTACCAAATTATTACAAAATTAAAGGGATATCTTGCTGTATCTAAACACTTTAATCAGTGGCTCAGCTGGTTGGCCTCACTCCTATTTTCATTTTCTGGATTTTTTTTTTCAAAACCACCATCAATTCTAAAGAATAAAAGGGCAGTATTTGTACAAAACATATAGGATCTGGGATTACTGGATCTCAGTGTGCTTACAGATACTCAAAAATACCTAAAAGGAATTCACAGTTTTCACAAAAGCAGAATATTCACTTGGTGGTTCATGAATGCTTGGGATACTTCTAATGTTTGTTCAGTTCCTCTGTGATCTTTTTAAATGATGTCGAACTATCTGTTTAATTGCTCACTGTTTAATACACACACACACACAAAAATCTCTGAAATTTAACTAATGTGTATTGTATCAGAAGACGGATCACAGCTTTTAGATGTGATTTTATCCTGGAAAAAATCAACTTTCTTGATGGAGTAAATGATAATTCTAGAATTGATGACTCAAGGTAGATCAAGATACAGCAAGTACTGAAATGCTTCCTCAGAAGCAATTGCAAGGATGTAGAAGAGATGTTGAAAGCCTTTACATGGCTTTACTCATAAAGGACTCGGCAACTAAGCGAATTTGATGGTTGCTCTGGTGCTGTATCAGTGGTAATGAAGTTTTAAATCCTCAGAAAATGAGTATCAATGTAGCATGATGGCTGCACCATTAGAGGGACTCTAAAAATGAATACAAAAATCATTGCCTTATCTACTGAGGTCACATCTTCACATGAGATGTAGGGCTCTCAATTGGTTCGGGAATGGAAGGAAGAGTCACAGCAGGGGAACTTGCCCAGGGAAAACCAGGCTTGAGGTACTCACCACATGCTGAGACTTCCCAGTCACAGAAAATGTTCCTCCAGAATGGAACAGTGCACTTCTGTTTTTTAAGGATTTTGAGAGCTGCATACATTCAGTGTCGATATGAGCACATCATTGCATTGAACGCCACGTTGGAGTCTGATTCTCTCATGATGTGTTGGAAAGAAAAATATTTTTTTTAAAGAAACCAACAATTCAAACAAGTGGGAATTATGCTTCCCACTGTACCATCTTGGGAACTGTTGATGTGCATAGACAAACACTGGGATAAAAGATAACTAATGGAAATAAACTGTGAAATGAAAAAAAATACATCAGCTATTCTGCATGGATTTCATGAGCAGTTTCACTTGTCTTTCATGAAGGGTCTCTAGTGCCCAACTGGGTTCATCCATGTCTAAGAGAGTTAAACTGCACTGCGTAAACACTGGAGATTCATACGGTGGTTCTCCACTGATTTCCCAGAGCAGATACACTCCAAATGAGGCTATAGAAAAAGGAAAACTTAAAAATAAGTCAGACTTCTCAGCAACATTTCAGGCAGATTTATGGGGCAGGGAAGATTTCCTTCTTTATTTTTCAGATTAAAACCAAGAAATTAAATATTCTTAATTTATCCTCCTATTACGGTATCTCCTTCTACAAACATACCATTTTTTAGCAAGTTTTGATTTGATAACTTGTCCATTCTAGGGACTCTGAGGGACAAAAATTTGTGATATTTGCATCACCCTCTGAAAGTAATCTGCAATTTTGTAGAAAAATAATATAAACAGAGACCATATGTTCTGCAGCTCTAATTCCTCTCCATGGCCAGTGGGTCTTTGCTTTGCCCTTTCCCCAGGGCTCTGTGCAGTTGGCACTGGGAGACAGGTGCTGAGCTGGCATTTCCTCTACCTAAAATTTGATTTTGATTTGCATTTTAAAATATGCATAGCAAAACCAGTACCAATTATCAAAAAAAAAAAAAAAAAAAAAAGCAGCTAGAAATTCTCAGATTCAAATAACAATGTTAATTCCTAATTAAGGCAAATTTTGGTGATATAGCAGACAGGTTTAAAAGTCTGCAGTTTCAGATCTATTTCCAGATTCCTATTTTAGGTCTCAATTTCAGCTGTTAAATACTTTTCTTTATTTTAACAATTTAAATAGTCCTGCTTACTTCAAATGAGACTACTCTTGCATTTAAATACCTGGATGAACCAGGTCCTTAATCTGTGTATATTAAGAAAATTGCATTATGTATAAGGAAACTCACAAGACTTGTACTATTATCTCTTGTGGCAATATTTGAGTTAAGTCAATGTCAACGAGATCCACAGCTTAATACACATGTAAGACACACAGCTTTATGAATCATGCAGTGCAGCACAAAAATATGTTTCTGTAGCAACATTTAAGCTGCAGATGTGATAATATCCTGGAATAAGAGTTCTGAAAGATTATTTATCTATAAATGTGATGTATATTTTATCTGATTTTCCTTTAAATTTGCCACTAATATCTGCATTAATAGTTTCACAATATGTTACTAGACAAAATTAGTTTTAATGAACTGTCACTAAGAATATTTTAATTATACTTGGTTAAAATGTTTTTAAAAGGCCTCTTGTAACGTGCAAACAGAAAAGGTGCAGTTATTTTTTTTAGTTTACTTTTAGGATAGATTTTGTGGGTTATCTGGACTTCTACCATGAATCGTGGGGTGTGGCTACACTGTTGATCTGAAAGGTTGTGCATTTCATCTGTTTGTGACATGGTGCAAAAAGTTTTTCATGCAAGTCTTAAAATAATTTTTATCTGGTCTCAGTGAGAAAGGTTTTGTTTTAGAAGAATTGTTCCATTTTATAGCAGAGACCTGACTCAAGAAAGCATGAACACGAGCTGTGTCTTTGCTTAGCTTTACAGTCCCACTTATTTCAGTGCCTTGATAAGAGACTCAGAATGTGAGTAACAATTTTTACATGGATGATAATTGAAGAGACGCAATTTCCTTTACCCCTTAAAGCTGGAAAAAAAAAAAGTTATTCTAAATCACAGGAATTTATCGTTGGCTTGTCAGAACTCTCCCTACCATGGATTATATAGGTTCACTGAAGCCCTGTTTGAATCTATTGCAATCTTCTTATCATCACTGAGTTTTGGAACTTAGAATAAGTTAATGATACTGTGCATGTTAGGAGAAAAATTTATTTTTATCTATTAAGAAGTGCTTTTTTCTGCTTACATAGCCATGCAGTTTAGTACTGCTGGTTTGAATAAAGACATCTACAGTTGACCTCTACACAAATATACTGCAAGTATAAAGCAATTAACAAAACACAAAGATTTCACAATTTTTTACAGTCTGTTGTTATTTGGGTATGTTTTTTATCCACTATTGAACAGCCATAAGCAAATAAAATCTGATAATATAAAAAAACATTTATTGAAAAGTTTCATTTCTTCTCCGTTTAATTTTATCCTTTTTTCCTTCTTTTTTTTTTTTTTTTTTTTTTTTTTTCTTTTTACACAGAAATATGCACTTATTTGTTGTAAATGATATAGCTGGTAACGTCTATGAGCCATTGCTCAACTCAAATTTTGTGTTTGGAAAGTTTCTGCTTCCTGAATTACAGAACTCAGCAGGCAGAGTTCCTATTGTGCCGGTAAAAGACAGTTCAGATAGCAGTAGTTTCTAGCTCATACCCATGTAAGGTCACATTTAGAAAGAGGAAATTCCATTTCAAAGCTACTTCTTAATAATTAAAGCAAACAAAAGTCAACTAATGAGGTACTGCGAACCCAAGAAAAATACATGTGCATAATTGAGAAACCCAATTACTGTGAATGAGAAGAAGGTGCTGGGCATTCAATCATAAAACAAATCAGATATTTCTATAGTTCCCCTCTAAGGTCAGACCACTATCACTGCTTGAAGGATTTCATTTTTCTTTCTTCAAAGAATAAGGAAAGTGACCAGTGTTTACATCTGATAGTTTTTTCTTTGTTTTTCATATCTTGTTTTTTCTTTGTAGTCTTTGTGAGTTGGGTAGGGACAGATATTTCCTTTCACTAGAATATTTCCTTCACAATCTAAAGTTATATGCTGTCTCTATATATGTCTATAAGAACTCTTGTCACAACGTCTAGATGCTCAGTAGAGTAATTAAAGATATTTTTACACTGTCTGCAAAAGGGCATTAAGGTATTGCCCCAATAGTCTCTGAATATGCTGTGTGTATGGAAAAAGTCACAGGTTCCTAGAAACTGTTCATTCCCAAATTAATCTGACATTGCTCTGATAGTGACTTGTACATTAAGGCTTAGGAGCAGAATGTAACATCTTTAGACTATTTGGTGCTGCAGGAAATAAAGTGAGGTGAATTCAGCATGTTTTACACAGACCCAGTTTTACCCCACTGTTTCCGTTGCAGAGTTCTAGCACTATCCCCTGCTAGAAAAAACTTAGTGGCAGCAATGAATATTTCATTCAAATAAGATAGATCCTGCCTTTTGCCTGTTGGTAAATCCTCATCATCATCATCTGACTTTTTTTGAATTGTATTTGAAAATAAGAAAGTCTGTACAATAGGAATACATATATGCAACTTCAAAAGAAATTATTTATATTGAATTCCTGCAGATTACACCAACACTAGATATTCCCTCTCTATATAGCTCCATGCCTTTCTTGCTCTATGTTTTCCTACTGCTATTTTGCAGTAGAGAATGTGCCCAATATATGGGCAAGTATTCAGAAATCCATATTCAGAAACCTATAGCCAAACCTTTAATAATTTCTTGGAGTTTCAGGAGCTATATAGCTTAATAGTATCTTAGCAGGTAGAATATTCATGTTTTTAAGTGAATTAATTCAGGAAAGGACCAGTGATTTTAAAAAAAAATATCCATAAAGACCTGTGTGAGTGAACTATGGATTCCCACAATAATAACTGACTATGCAACAGAGCTTGGTGATGAGCTGTAAATCCCTGAGGATCAACACCTGGAAATGTGCTTCAGCTTCAGTTTCAATTGTTGTTGGCTTTAATCTACTGTGTGGTTGGTTTAGGCTCATTTCTATTCCACTTGTTTATATGAGAGAGAGAATAGTAGAAAAAAGAAAATGAATGTTTAAACTGTAGCATTAGAAAGCTGCTATGAAATAGAATCCAGATACTAAGACCAAGATGGGAAAAGGTAGTTATGTTTAGTTATGCTTTTACTGGGTTTCATTTTCACCAATGAAAGAAAACTCATAAAGAAACTTACTACAGAACTGCACTGCAGGCCTGAAAACTATTACAGATCTTTGAGCTGCATAAAAAAGTATATATGGTACAGAGTATTAAGGATGTAGTTACAGCTAATTAATATAGATCAACAGCTTTTGGCTGAATTCAAGGAAACAATAGCTAACAAAATATGGTATTGCATCAGCAAAGGTCTAATCTAACACATCTTTCCTTTTATTGCAAGCTTTGCCATTAGACATGGGTTTTTAACACAATTTTCTGAAGGCTGGATATCTGTTTAAGGTCTGAGGATACCACTTTTCCTAACTGAATACTTAAAACATGTAGCATGGTAGATTTTCTTTCAGTGTCTGGCCTTGGAATGGGGCGATTTCATAACATTGCCTTTCACTACGCAGTTAATCAAAGCCAGATACTCAGGGTATTTCTCTTCAGTAAGGTTAACTTCAGTAAAAAGCCATACAGTAAGGTGACATAAAGGTCAGCGTTAGTATGGGAATTATTTACAACTCTCACGACAATTCAAGTGCTATATCTCTCTTTATATTCTAGTAAAATTGATATATACTCTTTCCCCTTTAATCATTAGAGAAATGGCTGGTGCTTTTTGGGGAGGAGAGAGTGGAGGATTAAAGCCATTCAACTAGTGTCTGCCTTTGGCTACTCACGGAAATAGGTGACGGTGCTGCTTCAAGATGCAGCCTTCCCTGTAGCAGCAAATCCAAATGAGAAACGTCACTGAAGTACTCAGGTTAATGGCTTTTGAGTGTAGAAAGACTTCAAGTTAGGAGGCTCTAAAACATCACTCAAGGTAACATAGTAGTAAAAAGAAATCCACACTACCAAACAAAATTACTATCATTTCATATCTCTAAAGGTACCTCCATTACTTGCAGTCCTGTATTAATTGGTTCTGTTCTCGGTGCATCTACTGCATGGTTTTTATTGACTTCTCATGAAAAATATTCCAGTTGAGGTAGATGTTTTTTCTCAGAACTCAGGGACAATGGACTTAAAGCAGCAAGTTGTATCTCGATAACTTCAAAATGGTGGAAAAGAACTGACAAAAATAAGTCCCATCCATCTCTATTCCCTACAATTCTGTAAGCTACCAAACACAAGCAGTTGCTGACTTTTGCTAAGATCAATATTGAATCTTAATAAGTAAAGTCTAAATGAGACAAAATGGAGTTAAATGTTTACCTTTGAGGCAATAAATTCCACTCAGTTTGGCAGCCATGTCTGTAATGAAGAATACCTTTGAAATAAAAAAAGGCACTGCACTCTTTTCTCTAGATGCAATAAGATTTGACTGGAGGTATGACAGCTTCAGGAGAAGAGGAGAACCTGTAAGTTCAAAGAACAGATAAGCATGTAAGGATGTACTGTGAATCCAAGCTGGCTTAGAGCCAGTCAATCCTGTGCGAGGTTTTTGTAGAATAATGTGTTAGCATCCACATGCCAAGCCAACATATATTAAAGAGAAAACTGGTGATGCCAGCAAGTCCTTTCTTCCCTTCATTGGTCTCCTATTCCAGTTAAAACATGCAATAACAATGTGCTTGTCCTTGATCTGAACTCTCTACCTCTGACATTAGCTTTTGCACATTTATTATGACAATAATCAGCACAGCCTTTGGCCGTAATTTTAATTACAATGGACATTATTTGAAAAGTTGTTTATACTTCTCAAGTTCCTATCTAAAAATATAGCCAGTTTTCAGTATGCCCCTGTGCTCCTCAGTACTCAAGCCTCCTGAATAGTCAAGTGAAATAACTGCCATAGAAAGAAACCTTTCAATATAAGAAAACATGAAATATGTGCTTCTAGAAGATCAAGGAATATGCTTCAACACTCTACTCACTTTTGTATTTCACAGTTGCTTTGCACAGACCTGGCTATTACTTCAGGGACTGGCTCAGTCAAAATAGCTGAGCGATAACATGTATTGTTAACTCCATCCTTTCTTCTCTTTATAAATTGCTTGAAAGTCTCCATGAACGTGCTTGCTGTTCACAACTGCCACAGAAAAATCTTTTAAAGACTTCTCAGGTTCTTAACAGCATCTATCTAGCCACTCTTCAGCTTGATGGCTCACTGGCCTGTATATGGGCTTATGTGGATGTACAGCTATTTTTGCCCAAGGATGCTGAGTGGACAGCTCGTGTTTAAAGCAGGCAACTAGTTACATTTCTGTCCCTTGGTTTCCTGAGCCTAAGGAGGGAGAGGCTAATAGGATACAAATACGCCTTGGGCATAGGATAAGGATTACTTTTACTTGCAGCCTGCCATATTTTTAACACATTTTAAACATGGAAACACTGATCCGCTTTTGATTTGACAAGCAAGATGACTTGGAAATGAGTTAAAACTGTCACTGTTATCCTTTGTTTCTTTCTTACATGTCTTTTGTTTAAATAGAAGTGGCAGTTCTGGTAGAGCTGAGGGGCTTAGTTTGCATCCATTAAAAATGTTAAAGAAAATATTTTGTGTGTGTCCTCTACATAGCAGAAAATAGGAGTTTAAAAATAAAAGCAACCTAATAGAAGCAGGAGCTGATTAGTCCATCTTTAATTCTCTAAATAAAACTAATTTTTTGCACCTTTATATATAGCGTGGAAGGTTCTGAATGTTTTCATATGACATTACTTCTTGCAAAACATTACAATTTTATGGTTTATTTTAAATTTGGTTGGGTTTTTTTTTCCAGAAATGCAGACATTGCAGACTAAAAGAGAAAACTTCTCATATAATAAGGTTTATTCAGCACACATCATTTCTTCCTGCTGTCAGCTGGAATTAAATTGACTGCCACAGGAAAGCATTGAGAGGAAAATGTACTCTATACGGACTTCTAAATTTGGAAAATCTGCATCCTTCCTTCAGAACAGATGCTCTGAGTCTTAACAATTCAGAGAGGAAGGTATCATGACAACTCTGTGTGCTCTCCTGAAACAGCCTCTGCTCTCATCCTTTTCACACACACAAGGGAGACTCTAATCCACACCGCTTACCCGAGGTGCCCTCTTGTTTGCCTCTCATTCCATCTTCTCTGGACTCTCAAGAACACATTAGTCATTTAATAAATGGGGATCAGTGGGCCTAATATGAAGCGGCATGATAGTGGGTTAGTAACAGTATTCATTCTTTGGGTGGAATCAACAGTGCAAGATCCTTTACTACTAAATGCTAAAGGGTATGTGAGGGGCAACATCTGCTTCTGTACATCTGCTTCAAGGTACAGTTCTTTCAGTCATGTTCAAGCTGCCCCAAGCCGCATTCTCATCCTTTCCCCTTCTGCGGTTCAGAAGAGAGATTATCCATTACAATCTAAAACTTGGATATGAAATAACTCAGAATTACTGCACTGAATGGTGGTTACTGCTGCTGCAGGCTCTGCCCAGGACATTGACATCATCAACACGCAATCAGTCCCAGTGTTGTTAAAGGCTTAGTAGACAATAATATCTATTATCTTGTTGTTTTCACGTATGGCATGCGAGTCTCTGCAGTGATACCCCAGCTGGTGCAGGAAAATCCTTGACACTGTTCAGCAATACACAAAACACTGATGTTTTATAAACAGTTGTAGCCACAAATCCAAAACATAGCACCATACGGGCTGTTACAGAGAAAGTTAACTTGATCCCAGCCACTCCCAGTACACTCAAGCTGCATGGCTTTTATAATGGCTGCTCAGATCCACAATTTCTGGGCGTAGAGGAAGGCCAGGATCACTTCTACTCTAGCAAAATATATATATATTAAAGACCTTTTCAAAAAATCAAAACCACTGCTACAGGTCCATTTCAAAGCTAAAGAGTAAGTAGAGTTAATTTTCTCTAGGGACATAGAAATACTAGTAGTTTGCAAGCTGAGGCTTCTCCAGCATGACTTCCAAAGTAGGAGTGTGAAGGATAAAGTGAGCAATAGTTGCAAGTGGATGAATGAATGTAGATTAGTTTCCTGCAGTTATTCAGAAGAAGGAATTAAGAAGACAAGCTGCCATCCAACACTGGAGAATACCCAGGGGGAAGTTTTTGCAGAAACAAATTTCTGCAAACACCGGGCATCCCACCCCTTTTAGCCTCTGTTTACAGCGTCCAACACCTTTTGGCCTCTAGTTTATTTACAGCCTCCTACCCTTTTGGGGATGCCAACCCACTTTCAGCCTTTACTTTTTTTCTGCTTCTGACTCACTTTCGTCCCCTGCCCCCTTCTGTCCTCTATTTTATTTTGGGACTCCAATGACATTATGGCCTACCACGCCCTTGCGTCTCTACTTTATTTCCAGCCTCACACAAACTTCCAGCCTCCTACCCCTTTCCACCACTACATTTTTTCTGGCCTCCCACCCTCTCAAAACCTTTTGGCCTCTACCTTATTACCAGGCTCCAACCCCATTTTGATCTACCACCCACTTTTGCCTTTACTTTGTTTCTAGGCCTCCCACCCCTTTTCAGTCTCCCGCCCACTTTAAGACTAACTTATTTATGATCTCACATGACCTTTCAGCCTTCCACCCGCTTTCAGTCACAGGCTGAAAGGTGGTGGGAGGCTGGAAATAAAGTAATGGCTAAGAGGCGTGGGTATGCCGAAAGTGTGTGGGACTCTGGAAATTTTTCATTTAAGTAATATTAGCTTTAAAAACCCCTTTAGCCCCTAGGTGCTGTTCTGAGTAGGCAAAACCACATCAGTGGTCAGCACTAGCCAAACAGTGTGTTACTGGTGCCTTCTCGTGGCAATAACAGCCTGAAACTTCTCAATCAACACAGACTTACCAATAGTCCATTCCAAATATAAACAGCAGGGACTCGCATCTTTCTCTTCCACTAGAAGGCCCCTATCAACACCCATTTGCATTGCTGTGTATGGGTCATCGGCTCTGACTTTTCACAGTGGGAACAGTAAAGGTTAGCAGGGCTCCATGGTCTGTGCTGACTACTCAGTTGTAAATATTTTGTCATAACATTTATTTCTTCAACACATTGACTCTCAAATATACTGAAATTTCTGCAATAGCTTCAAGGAATCTTGACAATAACCTTCCTTCTCCTTAGATCAGCATGGCAATTAATAAAAAAATTATTGATAAAAATAGCAGAAGGCTTATTTTAATTTCATCATCAATATAACAGGGTATTTCTGACTTAGAGAATATTTTTATATACCTATTTTTAAAGATCCACAGTTAAAAAATAGTTACTTAAGAAAAAACCCCAACCAACCAAACAACAAAACCGAACAAAACCAGCACATAAAAATATACAAGATTAGCATGTTACGATCACGTTCCTATAACTACAGAGTTTGAGACGATTTCTGCAGTTTTCTCAACATGATGTTGTTCCTTGCAACTAACTGTAACTTATGAAGTCATATTTCTATTTAAATAGACTGCAGGTAAATAAGCACAAGAGCTTCTTCGTTTCAGTCATTAAACATAATTAATCTGATGCTTTTATGAACTTGTTTCTGCCACTTCAAGAGACTAACAATTTAGAAGTGGGACACAGATCTTTTTTCCTTTTGAGGACTAATCTATATGGCCAAGGGCAATTGCAGTCCACTTTTAAAAATGGTTTGTGCTCCCAACATTGATGAAAAAGCCATATAGCAGATATAAATTGGATTTCTCATTTCACTGCTCTCTGAGAAGAATCAGAAATCAATTTGTCTCACTAGGCCAAATTCTATTGTTTTGAATTTAGAATCTGTGTTTATCTCAACAGGAATGCCATATGCTAAAGCCTGTAAAATTTAGCCTTGTTTGTCATCTATTTTTCTCTCTCCCATTCCCAATACTGTGAATCCTAAACTTTTTGTTAGTGTGAATTTGTTGAGGAATAGATAAATCTAGAACAGTTTTGATGGAGAAAATCTGAAAGACTGATTTTATACCACTGGACCCAAAGGAAACTTTGTTTTTAAAAGCAACAAGTGCAAAAACAAGGTAGAAGTCTCCTCTGAGACATGCCAGCCTTTGAGAAACACTTCAGATAGGAGTCCAGAGACATGTTTTCTCCCTTAAAGATGGTTCAATGAGTAGCATTTACTAACAATGTTTGACTGGATTGTAAGTATTTGATCATCACCGCAGCCCTTATCAAAGTTATATTACTTAAGAGAAAGACCATTTCTTATAATTTACAATTTTTCCTGTTCACAAGCAGGAGAACTTAGTGGACTGATGTTTACAATAGCCCTGCAAAACTGCTGTGTGCATTATCACAGCACTTGCTCTCTAGAACAGATACATGAGCAGAAATGACAGGAGCTGGCAATAAAAACAACAGGGAACCTTCTGTCCCTCCTTGCTTTGTCCACTCCTCCCCAACAGGAGGTACCTCTTGTGCCATTTACTGCCACTTCTCTTCAAATATATTCCTTAAAGATTTTAACTTATTTGTTACTGCTCCATCAACAGAAGGCATTAGTGCAAGAGGCATAAGGGCTGAAGAGTCTCACCAGAGTTCCATCAGACCACGATGACATGACTGTAAAGACTCCCCCAGACTCCAGCTCCCATCCTCTAAATTGCAATGCCTGTGAGTCGGAAGCACGCTGAACATCATCAGCACCTTTTTAAAAGCAGCTGTTTTACTCTTCACTGGTTTGCTTGGCATTTTCAGGGATTTAGCAGGTGCCCCTCAGCTTTGCAATTAGCTTGTCAGGTGTTTGAGGGCATCGTGGCTGTTTTTCTTCAAAATCTGCACAGTGCTTATCACAACAATGTCCTGGCAGACAGACAGGCAAGAATGGGTAAAGAAGGGGCACAAGACCCCTGAGAAAAGGCACTGTCCTTACAAATATACAAATTCTAGGTGAAATATCTGCCATATTTTCTTTTCCACTCTGTGAATTCACAATGAAAGGAGAAATGTATTCTTAATTTAGACTTGACATTACGGGTAAATATTTATGTCCTTTTAATGAAGGACAGATGAAATCTGTTTGAAAATCTGTCATAGGAGGCTATTGCCGTCTAGACAAGAAGATGGCATGGGTGCAGTACTGTGACACCAAGGAAACCAGCAACACAGTCAATAGCATTTGGAAATGACAAAGCACCTTGTAAATGCCTTGACATGAACAAAGTGTTCCTTTTTAACTGGAAAAATAGAATGTAATATGCAATTGGTATTTTGTGGTGGTGCTAACATATGTCATATTTTTATTTGACCTAAACATTTATTATTATCAGAACTAATCATAGGAATGTCAGTTATTTGGCTTACTAACCTAAACAGAATCAAGATATAGAAATAAATACACATCTCATTTTCAGCAGAGTGCAGCAGTGAATTAAAGAAAGATTGATTATAACAAATACTAAGCTCGATGCAAGAAGACAAGGAAATTTTAAACTCTTCTAGCCCACCGTTCTTCTAACCTGATTTATATATATAGCAACAAACATTCTTCTGTTACCTTTAGATTTCTGCGTTCAGTGTAAGATCTTTTTCCAGCTTAGCACTACTGCTGTGCCTTTATTACCTCTCAGTCTTGATCACATGGAAAAAAAGGTAATGAATAATAACAATTTTGATAGGGATATTAAGTTACATGCATCAGCCTTAAGCTAATCTCTAATGATTAAAGAAAAATTACATAGTGGGGAAAAATATCTTTTAGCTGCAGAAATTTTCTTCTGAAAGTCATTATGAATTTCTTTTTTCAAAGAATGACCAAGTACGACAAAAGGATCTCTGCTTTTATCAATTATAGCCGAGTGGTCCTGTGATGTTCCTTACCAACTGGCAGATGGTAGAGATTTGTGAGATACAGAGATAGAAAGAAAGGCAGGTAGAGAAAGACAAATAAAAAGATGATGTTCCTAAGTTTAAAAAAAATATTTTTAGGAAGCAGCACATAACAGATAGGGAAACGGAAGGAGAGCACTCAGTTACATGTAAATATAAGCTTCTATCCTGCAATTGCTGGTAAGAACTCAAGTGTTGTGCAATCAGGGCCACAGACACAGCATTGGAGGATTCACCTGTAAACCACAGATGCTTGCACTAGCCTTAACACCATCAAGTTTTATGCGAGTCAAAATTCAGGGCTCTAAACTTCTTCTGCAACTTGGCTTTCATTAAATCCAGTTATTTCATACTTGATACAAAAAAACCCCAAACCTATCTTTAGGTTTAAATTAATCATATAATATTTGGTTTGTACAAGTGATTAGCCCACATTTTTGATCAGGTCAGAAACACTGTTGCCTCTTATCTTATATGTTCCATTCCTCAAGTGAGCTGACTGTTGCCAGCGAAGAAGCATTTGAAATTAATTTACAAAATATGACTGGGATAGACAAAAGGTGTAACAGCACTGTGAGAGCAAATGCTGTGAGCCTTCTGGACAGTCTCTATCTGGTCCCACTTAAATCCCCTACGATTACACTGAAGTCTATTGCAAATTTTAAACGCCTTTTTGTTTATGCCATAGGTATTACAGGTTTTGCCTGTACCATAAATAAGGCAGGTAATAATTCAATAGCTAAAATGAAATGATTCTAACATTAAGAAAGCAAAATGCTGCTTTTCTCAATTTTCTACATTATCATTCTTTCTGTAATAATATAACGAGAAGGGGTTTCTAGAAGTGAAAGGAGAGCTTTGGAAGCTTTAAAGATTCTTAGTAGACAAGTAAAATTGCATAGAATGATCACCCAGTAGTGTAATTATTCCAAAAATACCATTAACAGACAGCATATAAAACTTTCTCAGTGCCCAAGGAGACTCAATTACCTGCTTTTGGAACTGCTGGGTCAGAAGAGTATTGTTATCCTCAGTAATTACTAGAGGCGATAATTTAATCCCTTTACAAAATTTCCTAATGTTCTAAAACACTCTGTCAATGAAGTTATTTTTTGTCAAAGTGATTAAAGTACAATTTTTCACTGTTATTTACTACAGTAAACTAAAAGTAAAGGATTGGAAAAATAACCTCATATAAGAAGCTAATTTAAAGCAAATTAAAGAATTGGCCAAAATTATTAAGCATATTATGGTCTAAAACAAGCTTAGAAACTCAGAAAAGTCTCATATTCAAAATCCCTACTACCATCACAAAGGCATGAAGCACTTTCGTTTATTAATAATGACTTTAAATGTTTTGGAGATCGTTATGTTTTTCAGAAATCTACATATATTCAATTTAAGCTCTTAGAAGGAGGTTATCTTGCTCTTTAATGTTCACAGGAGTAACAATTCGAAGGCCTGTGCCTTATCAAAAAACAAAATTGAAACTAAATAATAAATAATTCCCTGTACCTGCACAGATGATTCTTGTTCATTTTTGTCTCTCAAATAAAGTGCTAGGGACTTTGACCTTTCTTGGAAATGGTGTTGTTAATTTCAGTGATAGCTTATGAACCAAAATTTCAGCAGAATCTACAAAATCTCCCTCAAGATCAGCATCCACATTTTGTTGAGTAAATCAAAGGGATAGCTAACTCATAAATATTCACCAAGCAATTTGAGTTTCAGACAATGAGCTCATAATGAACCATTCCCTTCCTTGACTTGCTACTCATTGAGCTCAATAGCTAACTTGAACAGATCAGATTTTGGATGACTGGAACTCTAATAAAAAAAAAAAATTATAAAATAAAAGTTACTTTCAGGTCCAGATATAAAACTACAGACGTTACAGTTAGTAGTATACAGCAAATAGTACAGCCAACAAGGATTAAATATTAAAACTTCTACAGAGACTGGTGGATAAAATTCCCAACCATTTATTCATGCAGTTTCTCCTCTGGAAGTTCTATATCAAGCCCTTTGGGGAGAAACCTATTGAGGACATTTCAGTTAAACAGTCTGTCTTACTCCTATCCTGCAGAAACTTAGAGAAATAATAGGGTTTTCTTTTCGTTTTCTCTTTTTTTTTCTTTTTTTAAGCAGACCTTTTAGTACAACCCCTCTGACACAGCCTCCCTGCACACTCAGTCTGGCCTGCAGTAGGAAGGCTCCTTTGCAGGTGAGAAGACACCTTTGCAGGCAGGAAGGGAAGAGCCTGAGCCAAAGGTACGTCCCTGCCAGGGTAACCGTGGCTTCAGGCTTCTCCCTGAACACAGCAAACACCCAACACGTTGTCTCACTGTGTGCTTGGGGAGGTGGCATGAGGTTGTACCTGTGGGGCTAAACTGGAATAAGAGACAAACTGTTCTGAAAGGAGAGGAAAAACTAAAAAATCCTCATCCTCTAGGTTTTCTGTCTTTTAGTTGTGCCAGAGTTACCACATCAGCTTTCCACGTGACAATTCACAATTTTCACTTTATCCCTGTCCTTAACTTTACCAAAGACAAGATAATACCAAATAGAAAACTGACTCTCCATTTATTTCAACTCTCCAGCAGGTGGGATTGAGTTCAAATGCAAAGAACAATGTTCCTTTCCCCAGTGTGAAATTTAAAGATTTATATGACGTGCCTGCCACTTTGCCCTCCAGTCTTCCACATACATAGGCACTTTAAAAATAGCATCAGCTGAATATCTCTTGCAAACTTAAAGCATATTAAATAGATACATCAACACCAGTTCCCTTCCATGAACAGGAACCCCAAGTGGAACCTGTTATTATACTCTAAGTGGGTCTTACAAAAACCCTTCAAGGGTTCGAATTCAAATGCACATTGATTCCAACTAAAACCAAGCAGCAATCACTCCATTTGGTTTTTCAAATACAACTATTTTTACGCAGGAAAAATTGATATCATGAGGAACTTAAGCAAGACAGTACTGACTTGTACATCTTCAGAGAACGCTGACTGTATTCCAAACATCTCCTACACTGAATGGACTGCTAAGCATAAAGAAAATGTTCTCCACTTGCTGAAACAAGAAAGCAACTATGCTGTAGCACAAACTTTCCAGAACTGATTTGCAATTTACAGGTATCAGATGGGTAGACAGATAGCTATAGACTTAGTAAAAAATGTTTAAAATTGTAATTTCATTGTAAGAAAAGTCCTTATATGAAAAGTAGCAGACACAAGCTCTGAAGATTTTTTTTTTCCTTACTACTGGTGGTTACATCTCTTTTAACTTTATCATTTTACTTTCAGAGAAAGCTGGAATCAAAATCTCTGGCATATGGAATATGCTAGTTCAATACATTTGTCCTCCCACCAATGTCAATTAGCATTTCTTTGTTATTTCCTACTTTTTATAATCTTCTTTTACTGTCATTGCAAATAATGGCCATCATAACTGAACAAATTCTTGGACTTCTAAGTCCCAAATGAAATTGGAAAAAAAAAAAAAAGAAGGTGTAACTAAATATAAACCACACAAAATTAAGTGGATGGGGGATGGGCAGCTTCTGAAAACTTGCAGTTTTGTTGCTGATTTAGTCTTAGCTTTTCCTTCAATAACTATATGTAAGAAAGAAAGAAACTGATCTGGCATTTAAGCTCAAGAACAATTTCCCAGGTCTGAAGTTCTATTGCCTCAGTAAGCAAGATTAAACCAAGATAATTAAACGTGTAATTTGCCACAACTACTGTGAGGAATGACAGTATTTTGAAATTACCATTTGCAGTGGTTCCTGATGTTGCAACATTGCTTCTCATTAGGTAAGAAAATAATTCTTCCCCCCTCCTTTTACTTACCTATTTCTTTTCACCTAATGTTAAAAGAAAACAAACACCTCAAAACAAAGAACAAAAATCCTAATGAAAGAATACTCTCTAGCTTTTCTGTTGAAAATATTCTAAAGTGTCAACATGTGCCCATCAAAAATTGTACAAAGCAAAAGACATTTTAGTAACTTTCTTCATGGCTTGAAAATTAAAGTAATTAAGAAAAGACTTATTTTCTACGGAAACAGTTTCAAATTCGGAATTTCAAATACGGAAACGGTTTCAAATCGTTTAGAATAGAAAAAACGCTCAAAGCACGGGTTTAATTTTAGCAGTTCACATAATCATAGTAAAAAGATACAATGCTCCGTAAAAGTATATTTTGTAGGAAGATTCTTCCCTTAGATACCACTAAAATAAACCATCTCATCCTTCTTTCACATTATCTATCTTTCCAAAGTCACAAGTAAACCATCACCAAACTTTTCCTATGAGGACGTGAGGTTCAGCATCTATCTTTTATTAAGTCTCTTGGAACCAATAGCCTACTGGGGAAAACTTCATCACACTGAGGAAAGAGCCCTACAGGGCTGCACATGTTTATAGACATTTCACTCCCAGAAGCTTCGCCACAAATGACATTGGAAAATTGGAGCTATTTGTTAGCATATCCTAAATAAACTGGTTTGTTACATTTTAGCGACTCTAATATCATACAGTCTATGCTTAAGGAAGTAAATCAGAAGATAATGCTGAAGGGACTAAGAATATTAGTGGAAAATGTAGACTTTTCCAGCAGAATTAGAAAAGTGTTTATATGAAAGATATTTATAACCTGAGACTCAGCTTCTGTTGTCAGCCATACCCAGGCTGCACTGAGATCAGAGCTTCTCCCGGCTCTGCAGCCAGCACATCAAAGCAGCCCCTGGCGTCAGGTTGTGCAGCTGGGGAGTTGTCAGCATCGACTGCACAGCAGCCAAAGACACTCAGCCGATTTCCACTGATGTCGAATTAAGTGGTCTCCAGTTATCCACCTCTTCAGTTCCAGAGCCACTTAGCTAAAGGTATAATTTATAGTACGGCCAGCAGTGAAATAGTAACTACAACACTAAAGGTCACTGACATCTGTACCTATTGAAATAAATGAGATAGACCCTGAAGACATGTAGTGAAGAGGCACTTACTGTCATGCTGAACAGTTGATTAGTTGGCTGGATTGAGTGAAAAAGCCTTCTGTCCCTGAGGTCCAAGTGATTGCTGCCCATCCTGCTTCAGCAGGTTAAAATCCAGTAGAAACCATTAAACTAGATACACTTGAGACCCTTTATTTTAAAATCTTAGAAAAATGACAGAGAGTTTTTTTTATATTAATATAAGAGGTGCAGACAAGCTGGAGCAGTGGGCTGCCACCCCCATCAGCATGGGAGAAAAGCAACTGTGATTCTGCTCACAGCTCTCTGGACCAAACTTATTAGTTGTGTTGCACTCCTCTTAGTGAGCATCAGACACATGGGAACCCTCAAATCCACAAACAAGAAAGGGAAATAAGTCAAGGGAAGAGGCAGGCTCACACCAAATGGCTCAGTGATTATGCAGAAAAGCTGCATTTATTTTCCCTTTGTACTTTACAGTTCAGATATAAATGAGAGCTGTTACTGAGCAGGGCTCTCGTTTTCAAAGCATTTTCCTAGCTCTATTTCCATCTTCTGTATCTATTTCCAGCATGCATTAAAATAACTTGAGTTTGTTTGCAGCATCAGCTCTGATCTCTAACTACTGTTATTTTCGTATCTAAAAATAATTGAAGTTTATTTATAGCATTGTTTTGACTACCAAACTGCTGATGTCAACGAACATCGTAGAAAGAGAATCAATGACCAGGCTTAAATTATTTTCAACCACAGACAAGAAAGTTTGACAAGGCTGGTGATAAACCAGGATGACTCTGCAAGAAAGCCTCTGGAATGTACTAGCATTTCAATTATATTAAGAAATAATAAACAACCTCTAGCAATAATATGTTTCTACGTGACGGTTGTGCTATAGCAAATGTGTGTATGACAACATTGAGTTATTTTCACACTAACTTGCTTTGGATGTAAAGCATTCAGACCTTGCACTTACACAGCTGAAAAGGCACAGATACAGAAAGCTATGTTGTTGTCCCAGACTAGACAAAGACGAGGTTTTTCCTATCTCTTCATCTTGTGTGTACCCATCAAAACCTGCAAGAATTTAATTTTTTTTAAGGACACAAAATTATTTCAAGAATTCAGTGGCTACATTTGGAAAGTGCTTCTGGAAATAAGTAGCAGTATCATTTTCTGTGGAAAGTACTTCTCATTCCGCTTTTTAAATCTTTATTATTTTCATTTTTAATACCTCAGTTTTAATGCGGAACTTTTGTCTTTCTGTGTCATGGCTGGAACTGTAGAATATTTTTCCAATTAAATCAGTGGATTGTGGCTGATTCATCCCTGACTCATTTTGCAAAAGTTCTTAAATATATCCAGAAAATCAGGCCTCGCTTCAAGGAATTTATTTTCCTTTTTCATGTAGGTAGAAATCCCTTTACTACTGGCATTGCACAATTTAGGCTGAAAATAAAACATAATAAAATTCATCAGCTCAGTTCATTTTGAGAGTCTGAGTGAAGCCAAATGTTGGAATTATCGAAGTGTGTAAGAATAAACTCAAGGTGTTTGTCCTGAAGGCCCTAAACCAGTGAGTTCCATTTGTGCAGTACCTTCATGATCCATTCCACTCTTCTGAAGCTTCTAAATTGTCTCCAACATGAAAAAAAAATAATCAGAAAGTCTCAGCAGTTACCTTTGAAACAATTTTTTTCCAAAGAGTTCAATTTTGAGCTAGTTTGAAAATAATGCCATTTTCATTTTTTAAATGAGAAATGCTGAAGGCATGATTTGAATCAGACTCACAATATCTCCAGACAAGACAGCAAAACTGAGTCCTCCATCATATGAACATATTGACAGCTGTAGAATTGCTGTTCAGTTCCTCTGTGTCATCCTCTTGAAACAGTCTGACTGGAAAAGCAAGGAAGGTCCTTTATAGCTGATATTTACAATTTTGTGTTTAAGATCACACCATAAAAAGTTTATGCAAAAGTTTGTGTTAGTTCTGCAAAGTAGAGTCTGTCTCTAGCATCAGATTTTAAATATTAATGGAAAACTTTTCCATCAAAGGAACCCCAAATCTCTCCTCGCAAAAAAGAATTCCAATATGAGATGTTTGCTGAGGATACTGAAAAGGATACTGAATACTGTTGAATTTATGGGATTTTTTTTCTTGCTATTAACAGTTTCACATTTTTTCATATCTATGCATCGATGGCTGATCCTTTGCTACTAAAATAACCTTGAATACCTGTATATCAGTAAGCTAAAGAAGAGTAAATGCATATTGAGGGTGAGGTAACAGAACAGTTCACTAACATACAAGAAATGCTCACATCAGTGAGAAATCCTTTAATAATATTGAATAAGCTTGATCATTAATCAGGCTTGAAAGGGTATGGTAATGCTTATCTACAATTTAAAATGGGTTTTCTAACTTTAACCCAGCGCTCTCAGTGTAGAGTAACAGAAAGGGAATCCACAGATTTGTTATTCATCAAATCTTTTTATAAACCTGAATCTTTTATGACTAAAATCTGCTATTAACTAAATTTTCAATTCACTAATTCTGAAGGAGCAGAGCAATTTACATGAAAATACTTATTTTTACTGTGCTTTCTATGAAATGCTTATCAAGGTCAAGCAGTATAATTTGAAGAGTGAAATACGTTATTATAATCCATTTGCTTTTATACAGTTCAGAAAGCATTATTAAAAAAATTCTCCTACAAATGTGCATTAGTTACATTGAATTTTCAGTTACTTTGTTTTCCTTTTTCTTGTTAAGACATAAATAACCTCTGGCAAGTCCCTCTGGCCTCTTCTATCCATCAGGTACAAGACTGCTGTCATTCCTTGGTATATGCCACTGGCAGAAGCCAAAGCCCTTCCACAACATCCCCTGCTCCTACGGAACGGGGCACCTTGTGCTTCACAGGCACCTTTGCAGCCGCAGAGCCTGTTGCAGCCATAAGGGCAGGGCTGCCCCGGGTAGCAGCCAAGCTGCTGGGCTGGCACCGGGGTCACGGCTCACTGCTCCCATCTGCTCTACTGGCAAACGTTTTCCAGCAGAAAAAAGGTTTTAAAAGAAATATGAACAAGCAGAAGTAAAAACAGGAGCACTTTTGGTGTGGAATGTCCTCACAGCTCCCTATGATAGAATTTCATACCACTCATCTGTATCATGTGTACGCTAGAGGCTTGTAGCTCAGTGGCTCTTCACTCAATAAAGGGATGGTCCTGGAGAGCTGAACAAAAGCCACATTCACCCTCAATTTCTGACCAGCACAACAAAATGCAGGCCCCCCCAGCCGCCCTCTCTTCCTGGGTGACAGAATCCTTTGGGTCTATGTGACCTGAAGCAGAAGCCATCTAGAGAGAAAATAGCAACAAAGAATTACTGATAAGTATTTTTTCCTCATGGTTGAAGCAGTTTTACTTTTTTCCCCTAGTCCTAGCCCTACCTGAGACTGTACCTCCAGCGGGAGACACAGCTATCCAAACATGCCAACGAGGACCCGATTCCACTGTAAAACACCCCTCCCATTTCCCCCACCCTCCCCTTGTCTGACTCCAACTGTAACTCTCTTGCTTTAGAAAGGAAATAAGAAACCTGCACAGAGAAGCCTCCTGCTATGCAGTGTTAACAGACTTCTGCAGTCCCGTCTGCAGTCCCTCACATGCTTTATATGCGTGTAGGGGACATACCTTGCAGGGAGGCTGAGGCTTCTATCCCAGGTCAGTCTGGAAACAGAAAGCAAAATCGAAAGAGAGGTCCCAAGTGAAAACCAATAGGAAGATCAAACTGCGTATCTGAAACTTAAACCACGAGACCAAGTTAGTTCAGGAAGCCACTGAATAACGTTTGATTACATTTGTACCTAGCTCATGCACAAACAGGGAAAAAGCTGATGTATAACTTCTTACTATGTTTCCATTAACAAAGCTTTTGTGATGAGCTGAGTTGGGTCAGAGCATGGTACTGTCCACCACAGAGTTTTTTGTCCAGTTGTAGCCACAAGCAGGTGCTTAGCCCAGACTAAAGGAACTGTTTGTAAATCACATTTCTCCTAATACTTTTCCCAGCTTCAAGTATTTCAGCTGAGGGATGCTCTGGACTTGCTGCAATCACTATTGATTTTGCGACCCTCAGTGGTTATCTTTTCTGTGAAGTTATTTTTGGGGGTGAACTTCACAGCTTATTATCTACCCTTTTTTCCATGAAAACTCAGCTCTTTCCGGCTGTTCTGAGACTGGTTGCTACCAGTTTCATGTCATGCTCCCTAGTTGTTCTGTTGGAAGCAAGAAATGAGCTTATCCTTTTGCAATGTCTTGAGGACAGTCTCATCTTATTTAGTTGTTCCTCATACAGAAGCCATTTTATAAATTTGATTAATCATCTTCCATTTTCTCTGTACTTTCTCCAGTTCTAATCTGTCTTTTTAAAATGAGTAAACAGCATTCAAGATACAGACAAACCTTAGCTTCAGAGCGCGGGGAAAAAGAAGTTTTCTATTCCTCCTCCAGGATCCTCAACATTTGGTTTCATTTTGAGCACTGCCAAGCAATGGGATGTTTTTTATTGAATTATCACAGCCTGAAGATCTCATTCCTGAGGATTCCACATGGGAAACTTCTGGTTTGTTACACAATGAAAACAGAAGATTCATTTAGCTTCTCTGCAGTGACTATATCTTCTCTGAGTACTGCCTTTCTGCCATGATCATCTGTTGGCCCTACAGACTTTCTGGCAGGCTTCCTGTGCCTTATGTGCTTAAGGTTTACTCTATTTCTGCATTCCTTTTGCTTGTATTTCCTCCAAATGTTGGGGCTTTTTGGCCTGCATTTTTGGGTTGAGATGAGGTAATAAAATGGTGGTGCTACAGGATGATGTTTATCTAGAGCTGGTTAGCTGCTTAGATTGGTCCCCAGCTCCTGTGTTGAGGCTGTAGCAGGGTTTTGCTGCCTCTCCCCATGCTGCTGCCTTGACTTGCCCTCTAGCCTACCCCAGCTGTGTGCCACATCTTGTTTCCTAGCCCTCTCCTCCAACTCACCATGCAGCCTCCTTCTTTCAGTCAAAAAAATATTGCAGTTAACATTATCCTGCACTGAATGCTTTACAAAAAGGAGTAGGTAATTTTTTTCATGTTTAATGCATGGATTTAATTACCTACCATACTAAAACACAGTCCTGCAAATGCACATGAGAGATCCTGTCAGAGTAATGAATAATTGGCCTCCAGCTCATGAAATGATTGATCGATCCTTAGTTTCATTTATTTCCTGGCCTCCTCCTTAGTGGACTTTCTGCAATAAAAAAATCTGGTTTTTTTCTAAATAGTCACTAAATGCTGCATGCATAAATGTTTTTTAGCATCTTGCTTCAACCCCCTGCTGCTACTTGGAAAGCTGTGCTGTGCCTGTGGCAGAGACATTGCATGCAATACATTAATCATCAGGGAAGACGGTGCCAAGTAACTAGGTAATAGCTTTACTAATATTTATGCCATTAAAGACCGGGAAACAACAACAGAACTTTAACAATCTTGTTAAAATATACTTTTCCTAAGAGAGTTCACTATTCCAATGTATGACAGCACATCAATTCAAAATATATATATTACCATAAAATACACAAAGCTAAGGCTGGTGGTAACTCATTACTGTCTCCACATCAATTTAGGGTTATTTCTTGTGCAAAAGGGAGCACACAGAGAGGTTTCACATGGGTGAGCATAGAGAAGAAGCTCCAGTCTCTGAGGGTCAGGCCCATGAGCAAGAAGGAAGGCTGGGGGTTTAGCACAGTTACAAAGTATATGAGTTTGGTGGGTTGACCCCAGCTGGATGCCAGGTACCCACCAAAGCAGCTCAATCACTCCCTCCTCAATCGGACAGGGGAAGAGAAGATATAATGAAAGGTTTGTGGGTTAAGATAAGGACAGGGAGGGATCACTCACCAGTTACTGTCACGGGCAAAACAGACTTGACATGGGGAAATTAGTTTAATTTATTACCAATCATATCAGATTAAGATAATGAGAAATAAAACCAAATCTTAAAAAGACCTTTCCCTCACCCTTCCCTTCTTCCCGGGCTTAACTTCGCTCGCGAATTCTCTACCTCTTTCTCTGCCCTGAAGAAGCTCAGGAAGGAAGGGAATGGGGGTTATTGTCAGCTCATCACAGATTGTCTCTGCCACTCCCTCCTCAGGAGGAGGACTCCTCACACTCTTGCCCTGCTCCAGTGTGAGGTCCCTCTCATGGGACACAGTTTTCCACAAACGTCTCCAGCATGAGTCCTTCCTGTGGGTTACAGTTCTTTATGAACTGCTCCAGCATGGGTCCTCCATGGGGTGACAATTCCTGCCGGCAAACCTGCTCCAGCGTGTGCTCCTCTCCCTGGGGCTCTATGTCCTGCCAGGAGTTTGCTCCAGGGCAGCCTTTTGCATCCACCTACTCTGGTGTGGGGTCCTCTGTGGGCTGCAGGTGGATATCTGCTTCACCATGGACCACCATGGACTGCAGGGCAACAGCCTGCAGCTGCACCATGGCCTTCACCATGGCTACAGGTGAATCTCTGCTCTGTTACCTGGAGCACCTTTTCCCTCTCCTTCTTCACTGACCTTGGTGTCTGGCGAGTTGTTTCTCTCGCATATTCTCACTCCTCTCTGGCTATGATTGCTGTTGCATAGGGTTTTTTTTTCCTTCTTCTTAAGTATGTTGTCCCAGAGGCTCTACCACCATCACTGATTGGCTCAGTCTTGGGCAGCAGCACGTCTGTCTTGGAGCCAGCTGGCATCGGCTCTGTCGGACATGGGGGAAGTTTCTAGCAGCTTCTCACAGAAGCCACCCCTGTAGCCCTCCTGCTACCAAAACCTTGCCATGCAAACCCAATACAATGAGACTAGACCCAACTGCTGACCAAGGTTGCAGAAGACAGAGTCACCTTTACCTGGAAAGGTACTGCCTGGCAGAGGCTGTTCTACTCTCTTGCATGTAGGAAATGCAAGTCTTGCACATACTGATACTTTCTCCTCATTTTCTCAGATGTACTTTTTCAGCCCCATAGTTTCTTGCTGCTGTCTTATGCTATATCATGTCTTTCTCTCCTCATAGATGTGATTACTCTGTTTTTTCACATTTAATTTGTGATATATTTGGAAAATGTGGAAATGACCATTGTGTTCATCTGTACCATCTCATATTTAATGTCATTGAAGAAATAGTTTCCATTTCATAATCTAACATGCTCATTGGAGAAAATTAATGGAATTGTTTCTTCATTTATCATTTCATGTTAGATTTAATGGCAAACCACTACAGACTTAAATAATACAGAAAATTTTACATGTAAATACAATAATCCATAACTAATTAAGACTGGCTACATTGAACAGAAAAGTGTAGGTAGGTAGGTAGGTGGGTGGGAGGGAGAATCATAAGGAAACTTGTTTCTTTTGAAAAAGAGCCACAATTTGTTTTTCATATTTTGGTCATTTAGACTGATGGCACAGAACAATCTCAGATTTTTAAATTCCCCTTACATTTCCTTTTCACATGTTATGACTTGAAATGGTCACTTTTCTTGTCTCACTACTAAAAATAAAAGGGAAATAAATTTGGAACCATAAAACTGTTATCTTCTAGCTGAGTTCACATAAAGGAGAATAAAGAATCAGTGACACTCCATTACTTGAAAACCTGTGACAGAAGAACTATCCCTTTCAAACAAGAACTACTTCAATTTTTTTTTTGTTTGATGGCCTGAATTACATTGTTGAGCAGTTACAGATCAGACACACAGAGCTCAGAGATAATACCAAAAAAGGCCAAATTATATTGTGTTCATAACAGTAAGCACTGAGTTGTTGCCTTCAATGTGACTGAAAAACTGCCTGAAAGTCTAGACACCCCCTGAAAAACTCTCGATTCCTATGCTTGTTTCAGCCTCAATATTTGAAAGTAATCTAATAATACACTCAGTAGCGAAATTAAAAGTGTAGAGTTAACTAATGTAACTTCTTAAAGAAAAAAAAGAAACGCAGTTTTTTGCAAGTCACTATGGTCTATGAGCATTTTGCATACAAAGCTACAGTATTTCAGTCATGTAAAGTAGTGTGTGACAAAGAGAGACATAAGGAGGTTTTGTTTAATCTGGTATAAATATAAAAGCAAGCCTGATATCATGACATGTCTGAAACTTGTTGTCTGACTGGTATCCCTGGGACCTGCAGTTTGTACATAAAAATACATATATTTAAATACACAAGGGACAAACAGGCCCTAGAAATTCTAGTTACATGGTGAATGTGTAGGGGTATATTGCCTTTACATGCTCTTTGTATTGGTTCTGCATAAAAGGCATATTATGCTACACTTTTTCATCCAGCATTCAGGAAAGGAATCTGTCCCTCCAGGAACAGGGAGTAGCACCACAGAAAGGCCATTAATTACTAGCAATTTTTCCTTCACACTAGGGTTAGAGTCATGAGTAGTAAATGGGCCACAAATGGAACAATGAGGAAATAAAGCACTAATAGCTTTGTTGATTTTGTGACTTAATGAAGCTGGAGACCTATGAAAACATAGTACAATTGTGCTTGATTATAATAATGAATTATATCATGTATTATACACATAGGAGTACCAGTTCAGAGTTTCAAGCAGATGGCCTGACTTTGGAGAACTTGAGTTTATCATGTTAATAATGTGATAAAACTTATACAGGGTTGATGCTGAATGTCCCTTTCTCTCTGTATAAGGAAAGGGAGATTCATAGGTGTACTGACATTATACGTTGCAATGAACATGGGGTTGTTTGAGGGAACAGTGACAGAGGAGAGTGAATCTGCCTGTTTCTGGAAACCCTGAAGACCTCTAGGTAGAGAAATTGCACAACTTCTCTACAGCTCCGTGTCCCTCTCTTGGTTATTAATGAGACAGAAATAATAGAAACTGATTTTTTTTTTAGTTTTTTTGTGTCTAAGGACTTACTTTCTTCTCTGGAGATTTCTATGAAAGGATATGATGTGTCCCAGGCATCGTCTTGCAAAGCCTTCAGCACTGTCTTCCAATGCAGACATCAACCCACACAGGCCTTTACTCACTGCTCATCCACACGCTTGCACAGAGCCTACATGTAAGAGTGTGCAGGTCCTGATACAGTTGTCTGGGTGCTACCAGCAAAAGGAATAAATAATGAAGAATAAATAAGGCATCTGAGTTTTCAAAAGTCTTTCATCCTAGCTGGTGTAAGATTCCCCTAACCTTCTGAGATTTCTGTCCTGAGTGTGCTCATTTTATCTTTGAATGTTCTTTTAACCAAAACAGCTAGGAAATGACCCGAGATCCTGCTCTGGTCCTTTCCTGTGCATAAAATATAGATCCAGTTCTAAGGCATTTGAGCAAAATATGCAGAAACTTGGGTAAGCTAATGATTTAAAGAAAAAAGTAGCTTTATTCCCTCAGTTCTTGGAAGAAAGAAGTACGCTATCCGGTTTGGAAATTATTTAGCTTCTCCCACAATATGTATGTAATTTTGAAACTGGGTTTGCATGGTTAAAATAGAAGTTATTTTCCTTGTGCTACCTTTCCCTGCCAAGATTTATTTCTCATTGCTTAGTACTGATCACCATCATAAGTTATGAGCATGTACAGCATTGTCGTCGTTGATATTGGATATTACATCAACTTCTGGCCATAACAAATGAGGCTTAGAATAGTTCCAGTTCATTTTCCTACAAAACAAACTGTTCTCTCCTTTCTGTTTCCTTCCTGATGATTCTCAGAATGCCAAATATCATTTCCATTTTTTGGCTGAAATGTAGTTTTCAGAAATAGAAATGAGCAGTAGAAAATGCAATTGCTCAGTGTCACCCCCTGGTCCCCACTTGGCTTCCTGATAGCATCCTTTTGTTAGTCTGATGGGAAAACTGAAAAAATCGGTTAGCACTCAGTTTGCACAGTAATTTCACTGTATCATGAGAAATATCGTGATATACCCATCACAATAAAGAGATTATGAACAAAAGAGCCTAGGAAGGAAAAACTGCTGTTTTCTATATCCTGTATGGGCAGACAAAGGACTTGGCAGGTCCCCTCAGCTCTGGGAGGGCTCTGTGTTTAGCTGTTGTGACATTCGATCTGCAGCAGCCGGGATTTCGTGAGACACTTAGCATGAGTTTCTAATCTGAAATCCAAAGTATCCCACCCAGTTTTGTGCAATTCAGGACTGTGTGGAGGGCTGAGACTATGTTCTGCAGAGTTTGTCTTACTATCTGATCACATTAAATTGATTTATTCCATATTCATCACAGTTCTTTGCACAGAAATCCACAAAAGCCTAAGGTTGCATCGTTCTTAACACTGGGAGCACAGAAACATGCTCTAACAACATTTTGGGAAGCAATAAAACTAGCTATTCTGACTCTGAAGTCTGTGTCAATATAATGTATAAACAGGATTTTTCCAAAATCACCATCCTGTTTAGCATTTAAATGCAGAAATAAACTCTTCAGTTGAAGTTTGCTTGCTTGGTTATGTGAAAAAGAGATAAATTAATTTAGGCTATTTTGTCTGGCCTAGTCAAATTGACAACATAAGCCACTACTCTAGGGTAACTACAACTGTACAGTATGAAGGTGTCTGAAAAATACAGATATGACACAATCTCTCAAAGCTACAAAAAAGCCTGACGAACCCATAGCTGAAACCTCACATTTCACAGTCCTTCTTAGCTTGAGAAACTGAAGCAACCCAAAGCTGTGTGTAGCTGTGAAAGAAGACCCAGCTGGCAAAATGTTCAAAAACATCTCATGCTCCATCATCCTCTCTTGCCCATGGACACAAGCAGTTACCATTGTCCATGACAAGTTCACATGAAATAGTGTCCTTTATCACCACTCTGCTACTCTAACATAAATTAATTTTATTGTCAAAGGATGTATTATTCATCCAAAGTAATACTTAAGCTTCCTGCTTTGCAAATATGGCAAAATGTATTTATACCATTTTCTTTGTAGGACCTTTTCTCTTAGAAATAATGCAAAATGGTAATACAAGTAAAAGCTGCAATATTTTAGAGTCTTGCCTCAGTCTCTGAGGGACTGCCATAGAACTGTCCTTTGGTTCACATGATGCATATGTAGATATTTTGCGTTTTTTCGATTCACTGAATATCCTGGAACAAAATGCCATGCTGAGGAAGATAACTTGATTAAAAAAATCTTCAGTTTGACCCTACTACAAACATTTCACACTAAACATAACTTTGTTCTTAAAATAAACTCTTCTAGGCCTCCCATAAAGCCAAAGTTCTGCTCAAAGTAAGAGTAGATGCAATAATCAACACAAGGAAAACTACCTTCTTAAAATAGACTAGCCCATTATCTCACTTATCCAAGAGTATTACTCAGATTATTCTTCTGCAGACACCCACACCTCTCTGAATAAAGATCACAGACAAATATCCTATTTGCAGTTCACTGCATTTCTGTTGTGCCAATGCTTCCACTGCTCTCTGTGGCTAATGGGTCCAGGAGAGATTGGCTACCTCTCTGGTTGGCTCAGTGGCCAGTGGAGCAAGGATTTCTTTCTATTGGCCTTTGGACATTACAATAATAGTAACAATTAATAATTTGTTATCAATTAGTAATTCACCCTCTTCCCTGTTGTCTAAAGCTGTAGCCTGGCATGACGTAAGACACTGCTGCCTGCGACCATTCTGTCCTGCTCACCTGTGAGAGGTCACCAGTTTCCCTCAGATGAGCAGCTGCATGCTCTCTCCCCAGCACCTTTCAGGCAAAGCAGCCAGCAGCAATTAGTGTAATACTATAAGTTAGTATAACAATATGAAAAATTTAATCAGCCCACTTGAATTAGACCCACAGTTTTGTTTAAAATGGATTACTAGATAGCAACCTGTTGCAGAAGCCTGTGCCTCCAGCAGCAGGGCACCAAGGGGAGATCAACATCTTCACCTAGCCAGCCGCTAAATGAATGAATTTCTGGCCACAGCCTCATGCCTCTACTGCACTTTTCCTCCTACATCCTTGTGTTTTCCTCCTCTTCAGGTACCCAACATCCTGATCCTGAGCCCAAGAGCAGTATTGAGTATTTTTCTAGGTATTTTTGCACACAACCAACTTGTCTCTTGTGCTCCACCTGTGTCCATGGTAACAACCTCCATCTTCCCCCCTCCTGTGAGGAATAAATTTGGTTTGTTTGCAGCTTAGATTTTTAATTGCTGTCAGACACATTAGCATTTTCTTAAAAACAGAGTTTCAAATACAAAAAAACCCCAAAAAACACCTTCCTTGTTCATGGGAAAGGACTCAACTTAAATGACTGTCATGTGCTGAAAGTAAAATGAATTATTTTTCAGGTCTACACATCTCTTGAACAGCATAAAAAAGCAGCCATCAAAACAGACCTGACTCTGAAAGTCCAAATATAAGTGCTGGAACATTCACATGCCAGTAAAATTGGAAGCAGTCCTCATTATCTGAGCAAACTTTTTAAAAGGGTAATTGTGTTAAAATAATAAGTCAACTGTCAGACACACTAAAGGAATGAGTTTTCCTGAATGTTGTAGGCACATGGTGACTGATACAGTACTCCTTTTCAAAACAGCTTTCACTACAATTTAGTAATGCATTTTTCCTTCTCAATGGCTAGATTGAAACCGGATAGCGATTGCACTTCTTTAAACAGAAACTCAGTTTCTCAAAGCAACGTGTAAAGAACAGTGGAAAAATTTCAGTTATAAAGGGGAAGCTTCTTAAATGGCTGACAGGTGAAGAAACTAAAGAAACAGAAAGCAAGACAGAAAAAATCCAATTCAAACACTCTGTCATGAGACATAAGCACATTGCTAATATGCAGTGTAGCAGCATCCTGAAGGTGTCCCACAGGCCAGTACCTGAGCAGGCCTGTGTATCCAGGACCATGGGTAGGGATGGACTGCAATCTAGCCCAGGAAACCACCTCCAAGAAAAAGAGAGAGCATATAAACTGATAAAACTCAGGAAGGTCACAGCCTCTCTTCCAGGGTGTACTCCCCTTCCTCAGACCTTGTGCCCTGGAAATATCTGGTTTTCCATCCCTAGCACAGGCTGAACATTGTCAGCTTAAAACATCTCCAGTAGCAATAAGCAGCAGAACAAAGGCAAAGTTTATGAGCAAATTGTACTGGGTAGTTATTACATGTGCCTGTCTAGGCACACCTTAAAGCACACAAACATTCTTGTGAGCTTTCTGTGCGCATCCACTGAGAACCACAGTCTACTTCTGCTTTGCCTCCATTTCCATGTATGACTGGTCCATCTGTATGGTTTCTTAAGACCCTGGTACAGGCATTTAGTATTGTTCTTGGCTGGTTAACTTGCAAAATATTTCACTTTGAAGGCTAATGCTCTCTCCCACCTTCAGCAAGTCTCTATTTTCACTTTCTTTCCTTGTACACAGCTATGTTTTACAGTGACTCCAGGATTAATGTTTGCCTGTCTTTAATGCACAGACTACCTTGCTAGAAATAAAAATTCTGATTTTCTGCTCCTCGGTATTTTATGCTGGTGATCCTGCAAGATCTATAAACTACTTAGCTGTTACCTAACAGTGTTATATAGGCAAAATAGTTTTTCCACTGTTTGCATTGATTTTTCTGCTAGCTCATTTGACTGTACAAAGTAAAGGTTTAACAGCATGTGCTTGAAATGACGTATTAAGAAGTACTGCCACGGTTACTTGGTTCTGTAGATATCATGACATATCCATATGCCTTCTCTGAGTTCAGAAATGTAATTCACAGGAGAACAACAAAATTCTTTAGTTTGGAGCCTGTCAATGGAGAAAGGCTGCAACTGTCAAAACTGAAATAAACAGAGGAAAATGAATCATAAAAGCATTTTGGATTTCTGATTGCCTTTGGCCCAAAAGGATCTTTTGAATTGAAAGGAAATGGTTATTGTACTATTGCTCAATTAAAAACAATTAAGCTTTTGCACATTGCACTGAATATCAATATTGTAAACCACTGAAAATCCCAATTACTCACTGTGGTATTCCAGATGAGTTAATAAAGGATAAATGGTGCTCAATCTATGAGTGACTCATCCCAAAGATTCTCTTTGAAACACACATCCAATAAAACCTATTGAGAAATGCAGCATTTTGTCATACTAATAGATCCCTTCTGACTGTAGGAAATCAGAGACTATCATTGGTTGACAGATAAACAGTTCTTGTAATATTACTGATCATCTATGCTCCTGGGTTCTAGTGTACCAAGTATACTCAAAACTAAAAATAATTTAATCAGAATACAAAAAAAGTTTTTTTGCACAGGGAAATGAAGACTGATAAACATTATTAAGAATGAACCTGTCAGTAGAACAACATTAAAGTGTGGTCATATAAGGATTAAACAATAAATTGTGTGAATGGTTTATCTGAATATATCTCTGGTTGCCTTGGTGAAAAAAGGAAAAGCAAGGTACGTTACCAGATATCTAAAAGGTTCCCATTTGTTTTTATTACAATAGAATTAAATATATTAGTCATTTTGCTGCCTATTTTCAGGTAGCCTAATACAAATATCAGGATAAAGACACTAATAGATTCATTGATTTCTATATATTCAAAGCCTGTGAATAATTGTAATCTCAATGGACTAGAAAACTATAGTTAAATATTGTGAACAAAATCTTTTCCTTTCATCAAAAAAATAAATGAAAAGGGTATGCATAATGAACCCCATAATGTCTAAGAAACAATTATATCTACTCCATCTTACATCTTTTCTACAACCAAGACCTTATGGAGGGCCCTTTAGCTACTCTTTAGCTAGTAACCCTCCTTCCATTTTCTCCAGTTTGCCTCTTGTGCAGTGTGTTCAGTAAAGCCTCCTCTAGTGTTTGGGGATGGGAGAGAGTTGCGCACATGTTTTAACAGAGCCTATTGCATTTATTCAGAAGAAGAGGAAGTGCTTTCAGCTATGGGTCCACAATTTGGGGCTGTCAGAAGAAGCCTTCATTTAGAAATTCTGAAAAGATATCTAGTGGCCACTGGTGATTTGCTGACAGCCAAAGTGTTGTCAGGGATTAAAACACAGCAATAGGGAGATAAGACTTGAGTGAACAGGTTGGGAGATGCTCTCAGGTGGAAGCTTCTAAAAGCATCAAGAAAGTAGAAGTTCCTTTTTCAAGCCATCTCTCCTGCCTTTAACAATGATTTACAGTAGGGAAATTGGAAGTAGATCAGATATCTCACCTCCCTAACAACAGGTAATATTTATTGTTCTGAGATGCAACAGCAGAAAATGGTAAAGCTTGATGAGGCGCTCATGAAATGTCCCTGACACAGCAACACAGAGACTCTGTCTTCATTATTACCTGTGCTGGCTGCACCTCTGTTCAAATTGGAAACCTTGGCCCCATCCTGGGTGCTGAGTCTTAAGTACAACTGTGGTACCACAAAATGCTGTATCCAGGGAAACATTACATCAAAATGGTATAGCAGCTGCCCTGCACATCTGTCAACTGCCAGATGTGGCTTTCCTGCTTCCTTGGCCACTTGCTCACCCTGTTCCTGTTGCCTATCTGGTACTGTTCGTCTAGTCCCTGCTAGATATGGACCTTTCCTGCTGTTCCCTGGCTACCTAGTGCTTGATTTTGACCTCTTGTGTCACCAGCCAAACTACAGCTTGCCCAGGGTTGCACTTTACATTTTTGGAACTCCTTCCCCAAATATATCATTATTGTTCAAAATTTTCTAGAGAAAAGTTTTAATCAGGTTACTTACTGAATAAACTTTCCATAAGAAAAGAGGGAAATGAATTACAGTCTATGACCTTTGGAAACAGGGAGTTTATTGCATAGAAGACATTTAACCGATGTTTGCAGTACTATGGAAAGGCTTACTGTGCCAAAAAACCTTATCTTCTTTTTTATAACTGTCTATAGTACAGGATACTGTCTCTCCACCAAACTCTATTTTGCTTATATGACTACACAATGGCAACACTATTTCCAAGAAAGGTGACAGCTTTCTTGGAAGAAAGTGCTGGGATTACTTTGGAGATGTAAAACTTCTGCACTCTGAAGAGGATGCTGCTAAACATGGTAATTTACATACCTTCTTAAATTTAGGGTGCAGTATATTCTTAAAGAATAAATCTGTATTTTCAAGGCTCATACACTATAAAACACTGAATTTCAGAATCATAGCAATATAAAACTACACATAAAGAAGCAGCTGTGAGTTTTAAACTCCAAAGATAACTCCATAAAGATCTTTAAAACAATTTTTCACCTCACTCATTTTTAGCATTTTTTGTCAACTGACCCTATTTGTATGTATTTTATATGGTATTACATATATCTAGAGAAAACCTATATGGAAGGCTAACAGAGCATGCATAACAGGACTTAAACAGAAAAAAAAAAACAAAACCAAAAAACACTAAAATAACCAGAATAAATCAAGCCAGTCTGATCTTCTGCACTTATCATATGCTTGCTCTACACCCCCTGGCTATGTGCCTTTATAACTCTGACTAGACATCACATTTAAAATTCTGAGTGAACATCCCTGAATTCTAATGAATGATTAATAGCAAATATGTTGCCTATAGAAGAGATTGATTATTCTTTTCATGGGGAATTTAAAAGCCAGACAAACATCCAGGAACTACAAAGAAGAAACATCAAGACCATGTTTGTGGCTAGTTTCCCTTGAATTCATTTCAAGAGCTCTTTCTATGAGTTTTTCTGGAAAAGAGGAAAGGGAGTAGTAGTACGTCACAGGAAGATGTGCTAGATAAAAAGTTTAAGTCTTTTAAATACAGCAAATAGTGTGACATGCAAATATAATTTCTTGATTTTTTTACCACGACAACTTGGTTCTACAATTGCAGATTCACTGCATTAAATACAATGCATGGCAGTAACAGTTGTAGCTTAAAAAAGGAGGATGCTGGAAGTCATCAAGTGGAAAGTAAATCCTCCATTACATCGGCAAAGCAGGTGCTGCAGGTTCAACAGCTCTCAGGTATATCCTGTTCCTGCTGGACTTACAGTGCATCACCTATTTGCTTTAGGATAACCTCAGGTAAAAAAAAAAAAAAAAAAAAAAAAAGTCAAGAGGACAACAAACAGGGCAAATCTCTGTATCAATAACAGATTTTAAGGATGAACTAAAATAATATCCTAGCCTCTCACAGTAAGACAACTCCCAACCAGAAATCTCATATGATGAATGGATGGATATACTTATCAAATATTTCATAGCAAAAGCAGTTTATAAGAAATTAAGGCACAGGCAGCCTTTTCCAGATAATCTATCCTTATTCTAGAAGAATGAAGCACTTAAACCCCATTTAATTTTTAAAAAGTGTTTAGTACTTTAGTCCTTTCCTCTCTTTATGGTGTGGAATACCATTAAACTGGTATCCAAAGCCTTTAGTAAATTACAGAAACACTTAAAACTATGTGGGTTAAAAGCATTAAACATCTCATCCTATGCTCTGTGTGCCAATCTGCTGCTGACAACTACAACATAAGCAAAAAGGTAACCTGTCACATTCAAAATATTGGTTGCAAGTATCCTGGAATGATATCTGCCTCTGTTACTCATGGAGAACAGATTGCCCCTCTATGCAACAGGCAGCTCTCTTAGTAAGATCCACAATTTCATATTTCCACCTGGCAGCTCTTCCTAACTCCCATTCAGCTTGCTCCAGTTTCACCAATTTTCACTTAAACGTTCACCCCTGCCCATCAAAGAACAAACATGCTCCAGGGCATCTGTGTGCTGGACACTCGGGTAGATGAGGAGAGCAGGACTGCCAATAGCTGCTTCTCTAGCATCAGGGGTGCCCCCCACGCATTGTCTCCTTCTGCTTACGGCTTGGGTGTGTAGGCTTGATGATATTCTAGTTTTGGTTGTTCAGACAGTTGTAACATCAATTTATACTGCTCTTTTGAGGAATGAAGAGGAATCAATGTAAAGGACCTCCCCCTGCTTTCAGCTTTTCTGGATAACAAGCTAGTATTAAGTGGTTTTTTTCTCAGTTTCCAAGAGAACTTTTTACTGACTTTGTGACAGTTTAACAATTAAAATGTCATAGTTTCCACCATCAGGAAACTATATCATATAACTATATCATATAATCTCTTGGAAGAATCTCTGTTCGATGGTTTATGGAAACAAATTAAGGCTTTACTTGAGTTCACCTTGAGTTCACTTTTAACCTTCTGTGCAAACACTGGATATCCTGATTCTTAGGAGAAACAAGGGTTTAAAAATGGCCTAACATTAGAGTCACAAAAATGAATGACAGGAAAAAAAGAATAAAAATAATGTCACTCACCTCCTACAGTGTTCATTATGTTCTCAGTGAGCAGCACATTTGTCCCTGCAATGCACGACTGTTACAAAGCACCACATGCATTTGAGTGGAGAGATCAAACAGTACACCTCTCTACCAAGAACTGAATGCAAACTGGAAAGGAGGTTGCTCCATTAGGTAGGTGACAAAGGTGTCACAGCCTCTGTAGTCAGCTAAGACTGAAAGATATAAATGTGCCCTTTCAATAGCAGGTGCAAATCCCTATTGACTCGGAAGCAGCAGGAAACTGAGACAAGGGAGAATGCCAAAAATAACAACCAAAAGTCACAAGAGACAAAAATTCCAGTCTCTTAACAGCTGTGTCTCATCTTCTCTCATTTTTATTACTTTAGGTAATATGAAGTAATGCTTATATTTTACTGCATAACTTTTAGGGTACTTCTAAATTTCAGATAGTTAAGTGAGGCTCAACCCCTCTGTGAAGGATGACTCTAACCTTGGGGGGAAAAATAGTGAAAAAGTTAAACAACTTGCACTGTGTTGTTTCCCTTGTGTCAAATAAAAGCATTAAGAAAATGCATTAAAGCTTTGGTATTTCTTATACCTGTGTGCTATATTCTCATTTTTCTATTCCAGAAGAATATTTTATATTTATATCCCAAGAAAAGCATTGAATCAACCTCAAAGCAAAAGAATAGTATTGCAGCACAAATAAGAAGAAACTGATGGTAAACAGACAGTTTACTCCAGGAAAACACCATATACTAACACTACTGAAGATTACAGTTCCGCTATTTCTCAATTTACATCAATATGCTGGAATAAGAAGATGAAAAAATTAAGTAAACTATATCTATACATCTGGATATGAATCTACTCTGATTTCTGCTGTACACACCACCTTATAAAAAAATGGTATCTGCTTCTGTATTTTAAGAGAAGCTACAGTTCTGAAAAGATGTATACAGGACTTCCATGGAGATTACACTTCCTCCATTGATACTGGTTTTGTATGTTAATGTAAAAAAAAAATTAAAAAAAATAGCCTGTCAAACTGAAACTATGAAACTATCTCCATTTATGAAGAAGAAGATTGCCAGGTGAGCAAACCAAGCCACATACATAGTATTTCCTTGTGCAGACACAGCTACAGCATGCGTTTTGTCACAAGACTATTTCACTAGCAAAGAAAGTAAAGTAAAACTGATGTTCTGCACTGGTCTCCTGCAAACATAATACCTCTCTTATCTGTAAAGCTTTCTGAGCTGCCTGCAGTATAATTAGTTCAGCCGTTTCCAGGCTTTTGGCAAAACTCTCCTAGTCCCAGGAGCCAGCTCCAGTGAAGTACGTGCTTCAGCACTTCAACAACAGAATGGATGAGTATCAACACTTCCTAATGAATGCCCAAGCATTTGCAGGCCCTCCTTGATTTAACATTCCCACGACGGGCTTGATCATAAGTAGTCCAGAAGACTACATATTAAACATCATTTTATTTGCTTGCTTCAGCCTGAAGGAAATGGAGAAGTAAGTTTCTCAAGGCACACCTTTCCATCAGAAATTTTTCAAACCTGGATGCAACTTTGAAACATGTTTCTGTTGAATTGAGGACTCATCCTCCAGAAACACTGAAGTTGCACAGCAATAGTGAAAACTTGGCCAACTATTCAATTGCATGACTAAAGAGCTGGATTTCATATCTGAGATATTCCCATTCCCCCTACTCACAGTCTGAGTAGGTGCTCAGCAGGAACTGCACAGAACTCAGGCAGAGTCCCCAAAGCATTAAACTGTGCAGTGTTTTGAAAGTCAAGGCTTTTCTTCAAACAGATCATGTGATGCAAAACACAAGCATCCAGAAAAATTCCACAAGATAAATAAATAAATAAATAAATAAATAGTTTTGTGTTCCAACAGCCTTTTGAGTCAGAAGTGAATTCATTCACCAAGTTTCTGAAATATATGTCTACGAGCTGAATGTTAGCAGGCATTTACACCCAGAGTTTATTGTCAACATGAAATACTAGAAAAACATCTTAAAATTTGCATCTCTATTTCCTTAGGAATTTATGCAATTTGCAACTATTAAAAGACATAGTTCAACCTAAGTGCAAGCCATAAATGATAATGAGAAACTTTGTATTCCCTCGGGCCTGTACAATTTCACTGGTTACATATGCACTAAATATCATTCACAGTACGTGTGATACACTATATTATCAGGATCAGCGTTAAGACAACAACTAAACATGTCTTTCCTCGCTCTTAGAGAATCTCATGCAGAATCATTTCAATAAAAAGTTATTCCAATTTAGAAAGCACAGGAGGGCTCCTCTAATAGACAAAGCACAAGCATTAGTCATGACTAGATTCACTGACATAGAATCATAGAATGGTTAGAGTTGGAAGGGACCTGAAAGATCATCTAGTTCCAACCCCCCTGCCTTGGGCAGGGACACCACTAGACCAGGTTGCTCAAAGCCCCATACAGCCTGGCCTTGAACACTTCCAGGGATGGGGCATCCACAACTTCCCTGGGCAACCTGTTCCAGTGCTTCACTACCCTCACAGTAAAGAATTTCCTCCTAGTCTATCTAGTCTAGTCTAGTCTAATATCTAGTCTAATATGTAGTCTAAATCTCCCCTCTTCCAATTTAAAACCATTACCCCTTGTCCTGTCACTACATTTCCTGACAAAGAGTCCCTCTCCGGCTCTCCTGTAGGCTCCCTTCAGATATTGGACGGCTGCTATGAGGTCTCCCCAGAGCCTTCTCTTCTCCAGGCTGAACAACCCCAGCTCTCTCAGCCTGTCTTCATAGGGGAGGTGCTCCATCCTTCTGATCATCTTCATGGCCCTCTGCTGGACCCGTTCCAACATCTTTTGCATTTACTCTAAGCACTGAATAAATAGCATGCCTAATCTGTGCAAATAGCAAATTGAAGGGTAGGCAAGAGACCAGGCACAGCTGTTTCAGGTTTGAACTATTATTAGCAGAAATCTTTCATTGTGTAATTGTTTTTCTGCCCTACATTGGGTTCCAGGAGTAGTTTCAGTGCTGTCCTCTCTTTTCTAAATCATATCATGAAAAAAAAAATATCCTATAGCACCTGTTCTTGTGGACTTGTCAAGGCTGGACTGAGCCTCATATTAGCACACGGTGGTGGTTTTTTACTAGAGTATAGGAAACTAACAGATCATAGTAAACTAAAACAAACATAATTTAATCAATTGCATCGTAAAGTGGGATATCAGGAACATTGGTTAACTTGAACTCACAGAACTGTAACATAATATAGGTCATTAGTCTCCTCGATTGACCCACTGCTCAAAGTGAGGCCAATATAGAGCAGGTTACAGTGACTTTCAGCATCTTTAAGAAACTTCTTTTAATTAAGTTAATAGAAATCAATTTAAAGAAATAGGGGAGGGGGCAGAGTGAGTCTGAAAGCAAGGGAGCTCTAAATGCACTTGTCAGAATACTAACAATGGCTACCTACATTATAGTAAATGATTAAAGTTGGCAACAGAAGATGATTTTTCAGTGGATGTCATTCTTAGATACTACTATATCAAGATGACAAAAAAGAAAGATATTTATAGCTAATAAAAATGAAATTAAAGCTTTAAGCAAAACAAATGTCATTATTAATTCTCGGATGAAGCTGCTGAGACTGTGATATTAGCCCTTTCACTTGAACCAAATGTTGTCCTGTAGTTCACTATGAAGTACGTAAAGTTAGGCAGATGCTTATAGAACATGTGCAGGAAAGATAAAACCATTTCTGAGCACAGCCACATTTGTACCACTCTCACAGAGGGCCCCAAGAGCCTCATTCAGAAATGCAAAGACAGAATTAAACCATCAACTTTTTAAACCCATTTTCATTAACTTGTTTATATTTAACCTCTGAGTCTAAGAGTTTAATCTCGTTTATATTTTTTACAAAAACCCTAGGGAAATCTGTCTTCTAGAATGATTCTCAATTAGAGTAGAACAAAACTGCATGAATGAAGTGCAAGAAAATAAAAAAACTGTCCATGTTTCAAGAAGGAATTACAGCTTTCTATGCCATTATCTGCTTGTTTGATGGCTTTATTCTTAGATCTGTATCCCTGGCACACAGCTTTCAGGGATACTGCAAAGCTCCTTGCAACCTTGGGCTACTCACACTGTGGTTTTGGTTACAGTGTGTCCAACGAGTTCATGTAGGTGGAGAATGGAAAGCAGACCTTTTGAGCCCATATGAAGTTACAGATATTAACAATAATGATAATTGCCTGAAAAATCTTTAAAAGCTCAGAGATTTAGCTTCAGTAAGAACCCAGCATGAAAGTAATGATGCAAAAGATATCCAGCTACCATTACTATTATGTTTTGGAATCTTCTTTGTTCATTATTCTTCATTTAAATGTTTAATGCAATAATCAAGACCTCATTCCTATCTTCCATGGATTACAAATTATTTTAAAAAGGGGTGTTTTTTGTTAATTGTCTGCACAGTGATGTTCAGGCCAAATAAATCACTATAATGTAAGATGCTTTTAAAAGGGCACTATTACAAATACTCATCTTGTGTGGATCTTAGAGCAGAAAACAAAATTGTATTCTGCAAAAGCAAAATTGTTTACTACTGTTTGATTCAAGTACATGCATAAATCTGGTTTCTACTAGGGGTATAGCTATGTGGAGAATTTGCCACACTGATCGCAACTGGTCCAAGTGATATTATGAAGGGTAAAACTTACTATTGAAATATTACAGATTTTTGCAAGCTCATCTGCAACACAATTAAATCTGAGCAAAATTTGGCCAAAAGTCACCTCACAAATTTTATACATATTTTATTTTCTTCTTGAATTAGAAATGAATCTATTTTTCAGGAGCACCTTATAAACTCAGTGTTAGCTGAAGTACAGAAAAACCATAGGCAAGAGATGTAAACAGCCTGAGAATGCAGGACACTTCTTCTCATTCTCAGGCTTTTCTGTCATCAGCTGTCACATGAGGAATGCATCAAAGGAGTGCCAGTGGATCTGCTGTCACTGTAACAGGAAATATTCTGGCTTTTAGGACAGCCTAACAGCACTCCTCTGTGACCTAAATATTATTATTTACTTGCAGCAAACATTGAAAACTTTGATCTATTAAATCTTTAGAACCCATCAAACCAAACCCCAAAGCTCAGTTAAATTCAGGAAGTAACCTGCGTTTTTTTGGAAATATATCTACACACACATTTGTGCAGACACCCACTATGCCTCTGATTTCTACTCAGAAATTAAAACAGTCCCTTCAAGAGATTCCTACCAATCTATTCTCAGAGATTATGTCAACTCATTTTTAAACAGAAATTAAATTTAAACTTACTTCCTACTCAGCAACAAATACTTGATATTGTTTTGTAATCCACTCTGGTAAATAAGACCTCTTCCAAGGGAGGAAGAAATTTTAGAATAAAATACGGTGAATAGCCTACTCCATAAGACGTTTAAAAGACTTAAGTTCCCATATTCTTCTCTGACTGTTACATTTACAAGAGTAAATGCATTGTACTCATATCCTTTCAAAAGTAGGCAATATGATTATCAAAAAAGCTATTGTTTCCTCTTATCAACCTTATTTCTTCTTCCTAACTTGTAACCTGCTGAAGTTACACCATTGCCATTCTGCTCTGATCTGCTGTAAGGTGGAACCCCAATAACATGGTCCCAAACTGCTTGATGATCCGAGTTGAATTCTGTCAGATCAGCAAATCTGAAGGCTTTTTTGTCCATCAAGCAGAGAAACCAAAACTGTCTGTGGGTGGGTTTGAGAATACCAGTATACATTAACATAATTCCAGAAATGTCACATCTGAGCTGGGAGACAACAAAATTAGACACAGAATGACAAATAAAAAGGAGTCAAACACAGAACTAAAATTAGTGGTGACTTCTGTGGGAAACCCCCCCCACCATCTTTTTTAAGAGAAAACAATTAAAAATGTTTGTCATACCTCCCAAAACAGTTGAACAAACCACCTGGGTGAAAAGTAAGAAGAATTAAGTAAATGATAACTGAGAAACAGTAACTAAGCTTGTACCCTTATTGCAAACAAGCTGAAAGAGCTGCTTTTGAAAAACTGATTTCAAACTTTTCACTCTTTATCTTCCTAAAGAAGAAAAGTGCAAAAGAAATACAATGGAAATGTATGAGGAAGCTCTACCTTTTTGTAAGACATAAAAAGTTGTGTAGATTGGGAATGGAGAAGAAGGCTTCCCTTCTTATCGTCACCTCTGACCCATTTTTATATCTTCCGTGTCACCAGAGCTTTCATCTCACAATGGCCTTCAGTAAAAGCCCACTGAAAACAGTGGAATTCCAATTAAAATCTATGTTTCTGTCTTGATTATCAGAATGTGACTTTCCAAGGGACAGCTAAAATGATGCCAACAATGAATAAACAGCTCACCAAATTTTGTCTTGCTGTGAGAATTGGTGCTATTCAGAGTGGGTTTAGGATGACAGACTAAGGCAGTAGCTAAGCATAATAAATAGGTTTATGCCACAGATTTTCTATTTGTTTTGCACGTATGGACATATTTATTTGAAAAGCTTAAAACTTCCACTGTACTTATAAAGTATTTGCATGAATTATGTGTTTTCTGTCAGTAGGGAGAGGGTACACATAACTCTATCTGCCCCAGCTCCATTCTCCCTCTGGAGCTCTAAACCATCTTCTGCCACCAAAGACAGCCACTCATTCTCATGAAACTTGGGTTTAGCCAAAGAATATTACAATCCGCTTCAGTTTTTCTTATACAAACAAGAATGATACACCCTTCATCGTTCTTTCACTCAGTGGCAAAGGATGTGAGCTCAGCCTAATACAAAGATTAAAGCTCTAAATTCAGTATTTTACCAGGATAGCCTTCTGTAGAAAAAAAAAGGCAGTAGAGATATCTTTTTGAGAAAGAAGCAAATATGGTTTACAAGTTTGGGGCATCACAGACAGGAGAGAGGGAAGGGAACAAAAGAAAAGTGAGAGTTGGCAAAATGAAGAAGACAAAGAGGAACAAGGAAAGAGAGGAGAGCTGCCAACTGGATTGGGGTAAGGTAATGAGATTTACCAGTAATAGTAAGGGGACAGATTTCCAGATAGCATGAATGAATGGAGCTGATTTGTAAGACAGACTGATTTTTTTTTTCCTATGCTTACACAGCTGCCACTGCAGCCATACATCTGTAACTAGTGCACAATTCCTCTGAAGAATACCTACACCATTCATATTCTGATAGATGCAGACCCTGGGAGGAAAGAAATATTAGGGACAAGTAAACATAGACCAGCAGAAGAACATACTGCCACTTAAACAACACTCGCTACCAGCTGACATGCACTGAATTGTTTTTCTTGGATAAAATCTCCTAATCCCCGATTCTTTGTTTGTGCAGGAAACCCACTGGGACACCTGCAAACAAACAGGCTCTGGTCTCAGCTCAAGGAATTTACCTAGAACCAGTCTATACGTTTTAAGACACCAAAGTACAGTTGTGGTGCTCTCCTTAAGCATTTTCAAAGCTCTCTGCAGTGAGACACTTCCTGTGCTAACATTTAACTATCTTTAAATTCAACAAGGTTGTTATTTTTAGCTACAATTTGAAGAATCCTATGACATATTTCTGCAGTAACTTAATCTTTCATTAGTCATGGAGATGAAAGCATTCAATTAGCTGTTTTGACACTTTCGACTGTACTAAATAAAATCTTCACGTATTTCCCAATGATAATGCCTCCTAACAGATTTTTCTAGGAAGATTGCACATAATGAAGGAGAATGGAGCCATAATCAGTTATATGGACAGTCCACCAAATGAAAGGATAATGCCAGAGGAAGAGCCTCTATAGAAAATGAATAGCTGGTCATTCATTTATGCTTAGAGTGCTCCAGAATCTCAGTTCTGTGGAGATCTTTTCTCACTTGAAAAACACCCATCATAGTCAGTGCAGATAAAGCTCTCAGAAGTACATCTGAGTATCTACAGCGCTTTATAAAATACACTTTGAACACAAATAGAAGACAAACAACTTCCTCCCTTAGAGGAAAGTATCATGTGACACACAGGAGCCTTTCCTTCCATCTTGGCCAGACCCATAGTTCAGGTAAAGCTAGTATCCTTTCAGTAGTAGCATATATGAACCGGGCCAAAGAAGGTACATAAACCTTATAGAAGATCCTTATGGGACAATCTTGGAAGCTGCTTCATGAGAACATGAGCCAGAGGCTTTAAATACCCCGAGGCCAGTGGAGGTAAGACAGTCCATGGTGAATACTTGAAACCATACAGTCATTGAAGGACAGTGTTTGTCATCATGCAAGAGGGGACCACAGCCTGGTCGCTGTGGCTTTAAAGACAGAGAAAAGACCTGTACAACCAAAGCCCTTCATGTGGTTCAGCTGCTATTCTAGGATCAGAGGAGCTTCTCCAGAGCTTGATTTAATCAACCTTATTATAATTAAAACTTTACATGACTGAGATTAGCTGGTAAAATCTCTCATTGAATGAGTCACCAAGACTAGCCTGGATTGTTTACTGGTATGGGGAAACAGTGTATTGGACTCTGCTCTCGTTCATGCACAGTCATGTTGGGGTGCATTACAGGCTGTGCTGACACAAGCCTCATTGCACACAAAATTTGAAAGGTTTTAAATGGTAGGCACAGAAACACAAGGGATAATGTATACACTGGGAGACAAACTGTGAGTGACTTCAATAGGAAAATCCCCAAGAGAGGAACTATCTTTTTTTGTTTTGCATAGAGATTTTAGCCCAGAGATACCGATTCTTATTTTAGTATTTTCTTTAAAATTATCCATCTGCTTCTGCGTGGGAGTTTGTCTTTTGTGATAAAGACAGTTGTGGGGTTTTTTTTTTATTTTAGAGTTGACATTTTCTTTCTTTACACTCAAAGAATCGTTGGGTGCTACTGACACCTGTTAGCTAAGTAAAGGCAAAGTCGGGAACTATTGGTCAGCAAAGTTCTTCAGAAAGTCTTAAGTGTTGTCTTTGGCTGGGATTTTTAACAGCAGCAAAACACAGAAAATTTGAAGATGTGGATTAACAATCATTACTGTATTTTTATGTATATTTTGTTTTTATTTTCCTTTTGATGTCCACATTTCCTAAGATTCTTTGCATCAAAAGCTATGCCAACACAGCTTAAACTGAAGAGATTTTTGGTTGAAAGAACGAGAAGTTTTGAACTTAAAAGATGAAACAAGTTCATTCTTCAAGGATCTAACCCTTCCACTCAGGCTGATGTTCTGAAGTCAACCAGACTCAAAGTAGGAATAGGTATTTACTTGCAGGATACACTAATCTAGCCAGTGCTAATTTACTTCGTGGAAAGATTTTTGCAGTAAGAGGCAGAGGGCTTCTTTTTGTAAGGACCATAGTGAAAAGACATATTCTGAAGCAGACCAACATGTTACCACTAGAAGTCAATAACATCTCTAATAACAATTAATATTTAAGTGTTCAAAATATGTCCTATCATACATCAGAATTCTATTAAATTGAAAATACTTTGTCATCATAAGATTTTCCAACGATCAGCTAGCCAGAGCCATCCCAGCTGAGCCTTGAGTGTGTTCACAGTTAGAAGATTTTCAATATTTAGCAGACAAATGTAAGATTATTTTTTAAGAAAAAGCATACCATAAGCCTGAAAAATATTAATAAATATTGAGGCAACTGCACCTTTTGAGATCAAGTCACTTTTGGCTTGACTTCCTCCATCCCTTATTACACTACTCAAGACATACTTTTCTGAAGTCCAATGGCTTTGTTCACATGAACTGTCTTCACCCATGAAAGTTTAGACCACTTCTACCTGGGTAAAGGTCTGGTTTTGCTTATCAACAGCTACGTTTCTACCTTATCTGCCTTCTCACACCTTCTGTGCCTTCACCCATCATCCCTATGCTCCCCATTATCTACATTAGATTTTAGAGACAAAAATATCACTTTGTCCTTATAACTGCCCAATCAAATAGCCTAGCTAATCAACTAATTTTCAAATAAAATTGAATTTTCTGTAGACAAATGTGGCCTATAGCACATCTAGTTAATACAAGTTTTTACATGTGTCTTAGTTAGTTTTCTTATCAGTCACAAATGAATATGAATGGTATAGAAGAAGATTGAAAAAAAATCCTAGTTTTCAAATAAAAGCATTTTGGCAGAAATCAGCAGTTGCTCTTTCTGTGTTGAAATTACAAAATGATCTAGGTGATACTATTTTAGGTCTAACAGTATGTGGAGGAGGACAACTAGTGTGGTTTTTTTGTTGCAAATATCATAAATAATCAGCAAGGGTTCTGTCTCATTTTTTTCCTTAAGCTAACCTTCTCTTTCTCTCTAAAAGTGTATATACTATCATCTGCCATGAGAGAGAGAGATTACAGGGTAAAAGAGGCTCGATTGTTAGATACACATAGAAATGTCCAGATAAAAGTCTGAGTCTGAGACTGCTGAAGTCCTTGGGCATTTTCTACTCAACAGGGTTTGGATAAAGAACACACTGACCACAATTACACAGTTCATATCAAAAAAAAAAGACTTTCCTGATCAGTAATGTTAGCTGTAGTTGAATATACCCATGAAATATTAATTCTGTCCTTTGAGAATCTTTTATAAGGCCGATGCAAAAAAAAGCATTTGAATGAAAATAAAACACAAACATAAAAGCCACAAATTTAGCAACCGTGTTGAATTTTGCATAAGGAACTACAATCAAGGTCTAGAGGCTGAATAATACAGATAAATCAAAGAAATGAGTAAGCCTGTTTATGAAAGTGGCAGAGTTATGTCAGATCCGAAATGATGCCAGGGAAAAAAAAAATATCCTTTGTTCCAAGTCGCATTTCCTTCCTAAGGCTCTCGCACTGCCTATTCTGTAATGGAAATACGTGTCCTTCATCAGAATGGGCTGATTTCAGAGGACATGCATCTGTAGATGGGTATTCATTTCCATGAGTGTAATTGCATGTTTGCAACCTAAAGTGAAAAACTCCCCTATCTCTTGACATAGGATACCAATTCACAGAGAATGTTCAAGGGATGGAGATATAGAGAAGTTCTTAGTTTTTGTCTTATCTGGTGAGTGGGCAAAAAAGGGCATAGTCTCTTTGACAGTAATCCAGGTTCTTCATTATTAAACAAAGAATGGGATTCAAAACACAGGGAGCTCAACCTGCTAGGGTTGCTATTCTAACCAGTTTCCTTTCTCCCAAAGGAAGATGGGCACTCTCATGTAATCTTCCCTTATTTGTCAAGGTAATAACAAGTAGAAAGGAGATGACTGGAAAAAGCGTGGCAAATGGCAGTGCTGGCATCTCCCAGCTGTGAAACCTGCCTGGCTGGTAAAATGCAGGTAAAATGAAGTGAACACTTCTTAAGATACAGGATTTTAAAAAAATCTTGTGACAACTTAAAGAAGCCCCCAAGGAAGAGGAATAATCCCTTTGGGTACATTTGCATTTTCTCACAACTCCATAGAGCAAATGAGTTAGGTAAATGGTGAGGGGAGAGTGACCATCACAGCTGTGTTTGGTAAAATTGATCTCTGTTCCTAAAATTGCACTCCCATTAGATAAGTGATCAGGGAGAAAGGAAGTGAGAGGTAGAAGGCATAACCCACTTTCAACACCAGGGATGCAAAACACAGACTCAGGGAAGTTTTCCAAAATGGGAAATGAAGCAAGGAGGACATCAGATCTTTAAGACACATGGTATGTGCCAATTAGTCCTTTTTCATCCAGTACATCTGCTACATCTCCTACAATGCATTACTGTATCAATATTTTAATACGGCAATATTTTTAAAAAAACTGAAGAAGAAATATTGCACTGAATGAAAGGTGAGAGTGGAAGGATTCCTATGAGTTACAGGGAGGTAGGCTTGACAGAATCTGTGTTTGAAGCAACTCCTTCATTCATCGATGTCAGTTTTATCAGTAAGATGTAGCAAAGTCTACAAAAGTCTGTTTTCCAACAGAAGAATACTAGCGAGTTGCCCTAGAGGCAGAGTGCTGCTGACAAGGAAAGGTAGGCTGTTACTAAAAAAAAGTAGACTCCCTGAGAGGTATGTGATCTCACACCTGAGTGAGCACAGAAATGAAACTTGGAGGAACAGGAAGTACAAATGGCTGTTTGCACAAATTCAAAGCCAAATTATACCATCAGTAGGAATGCATATTCAATCAAAAGCACATTTGTGTAAGGCTTACCACAGGGTGTTTGCAGTCTGAGACAGACAGTCCATACAAAGGATCTGGCTGAAGTCCTGGCTGGAAAGCAGAGCTTTTCCAAGAAGCACTGCTGAAACATATGGAGATAACAACCTCAGCCAGGACACCCCACCATATAACTGACCTCTGCTTATACAAGGGATTATTATAGACTTGTGATTGTATTCTTAGATGATGCTACATGAGCAAACCAGCCATAAGAATACTTTGTTAAAAACTGCAAAACTCTGTTTATATACTTACATATTTTTATACCTATACACACACACATATATACACATTTGCATAGGTCTATGCATGCAAGAAACTAGTGATAACAAAAGGATATGATTACATGACCAACAGGATTTAATTTCAGATCTAAACAACTTGCTTTGGCAGTTTCCAATAGTGAGATTTGAAAAGGAACATGTCACCAAGTCAGTCAGTGACAAAGGACGTGTCAGTTCAGGATATATTGTCAGAGTCAGGATTCAGACTCCTGGAACAGCTAGCTTCATGCTAGCTTGGGTTAGTCTACAGATATTAGAAACACATCCGTGAGTTAAAAAGCACTGACAGAGGCATGAGTATTTCCATCATATTATGCCACAGTTGCATAAGGGAAATAATTGCACTATGTGGGGCTAAGTTAGGGTTCTAGTCTCCTTAATTCCCCTGGATAACCACTGAACAGAGATAAGCACATTGAGTGACAGTTTGGATCAAAATCCTGCATTAACTGAGTTAGCCCTATTGCAGAAGACACAAATGATAGCTAGAGATATCAGCCTTGTCAGCAACTTAGCTGATCTTAAAGCTCATTTTTCCTAACAAAATTTATGATGGCAATGGTGATTAGTCAGCATATTTTTAGAACCCAAAAAACTGTTGAGTAAGTCTATTTGTATAGGTAGCTGACCATCTCAGTGAAAACTGTTGCTCATCAGCTTTCTGGAACACAGAGGAAGAAACCTGGGTAACCCCAGTACTTTAAGCTTCAGTTAAACAGACAGTACACAGTCAACTCTCTGATTTGAAACTCATACTAAGACTGTTGTGTGCAGTGAAAATTCTTAGTTTCCAAACATTAATTTTTTGGATGTTTGCAAAAATAACACAGCTTTTAAAAGGCATTAATAGCTATCTAGTTTTTTTTTTAACCAGGACTGGCGTTTCTCTCGACTATTTTTTAAGTTTATGTTAGTATATTCAAATGTGGTTTTGATTTATCATGCTCATAACTTCAAAAATTATATAAAGCCAGAAAGCTATGATTGACAATACCACTAGGTAGCTAACATCTAGGGAAGGCCTCAAGATTAAGGCTAATATCATTCAACAAGAGGACTTGCATACAAGAGTTATTAGCATAGTGATACTAGAAGAAAGAAAAGCTTTTGAACGATTCCCTAGATATGTTCATGGAATAATTTAAGAAACACGTAGACTCAGTACTGTTTAGCTGTTACGTGTCTCTGTTGAGTGAAAGAATCAGGATAGTAATAGATACTTGACAATGGCATGCCAATTTTAACAAGTTTGCTGGTGTTCCTGGAAAGGATTTTTATGTCCTCTGCTGATAAACTTACATAACGCTTCACTAAGGTGCTTCCAGGCATAAAATTTATTCTTGCATTGGTTAGTGAATGTAAACCAGCTTTAATATCAGAGTCTTCCCATACTCTGTTTGTTCATTCACTCTGCAGTCTTCCATGTTAGTAAGCATGAGGTTCATTCAAGGGGTTGCCAAGGATTTTACAGTGTCTTTGGAGGAGGAAGCAGATGGTCCCAGAAAGGCGAGCACTTTGAACATTGCAATAGATTTGGGAAACAGACCTACAGCTGCCTGAGAATATATTTCAGAATTTTAAAAGGTTATTAACTGAACTACCACAAGCTGGGACAATAACTCAAAACCAGATGCCATCACTAATTGCTCACTTGAACTTTGCCTATGGAGTTATTTCAGCAGGAAGAATATTTTTATGCTGACTGACTCTAAACAAAACTTAGAAAAGGACATCATTTTGTAAGATTAACAAGGCAATTAAAGCTGGTGCTGCTTGAAATTCTCTGTGAATTCTGTACATTTTAGTTCATTAGTAACAGTAACTGCACAAGATTCATCATACATGGAACACCTTTTTCCTGGAATTGACACTGACAAACTAAACTGTTCATTTTTATTTCTCGCATACTGTTAGGAGAAACAAAACAGAACCATAAATACCAAAACAGCTTTCAAATACTCCAAAGCAGCTGAATTTTAGTTCATCCATTGGGCAGAAATAGTCCTTGTGCATACTAAAGCTATGCAAGTTATAGTTAAGCCACCTCTTCTCCATATCTCCAAATTTAAAAAGAAAAATAAATAAAACCAAAACAAAGTCATCACTGACTTCTGACAGAGAAACAAACCAAACCTTTAGTCTTTAAGAGATTTTAAGTATTTTCAATGGAAAAGTAACCAGACATAACAGGCTGAAATGTCACTGATGTTGGTTGAGAATACACTAGACTGGCAAAAATATTAGTGTTATCAGCTGCAATGTAAAATTCAACCAAATGGATTGCAGATCTATTCTGCTTTAAGATTTAAAGAAAAAAACATGACGAGCAGTGAAGTTGAGAACTTTGTATTTGTTACCACTGCAAGAGCGATAAGACTAAAAGAAATCTGTTACTATGAGGCAACATCAGCACTTGTGAAGTATTGCATACCCCCCCAAGCAGATGTATAGGAACCTACAGAATAAACATTTTGTAGACTGCCAGCAGTGTTAAAATACAAAGCAGTCAAGTGCCTCATTTCTTAAGCAAAACTGTGTGTTGGTTGTAAAGAGGAGTATACACACACATGTTGCAGCCAACACACAGCTGCTCAGAAACACCAGCAACAGAAGATTCTCTGAAAAATGGATTTGTTGCCAAGTGGTTCAGAAGCATCCCATGACTGGAGACATGAAAAGTTAGCTTCATGGGGTGAAAAGAGAACCACAGCTTCTTGTTTTGTGCAACTATTGCATTAAGGTAGGATTTCTTCAAGGGGAATATTAAGTGGAAAAAAAATAATGCATTTTAGCAGGAAGGCCACCATATCATTCAGACTAGAAATTAACTGCTCACTATCACCTTTTCACCTTTCATTAATCTGCTGCTTAAAAGTTCCATGAATTTTCCCAGCAGGAGGCTATCGAGAAATATAAGTGGCAATTGCTATTACCCAAATATGAATTGACAAAGATGTTCAAAAGTAATTTTGTAAATACAAGTGAATAGCAGAAAGTATATCCATAGAAGAACAGGATTTTGTTATAAGAGATCTGGAAATAGAGAGAAGTTTGAAGATTTATTCAAACTGAATGATTCAGCTGGCTGCCTTAGCCATTGTGCTATAGCTTCAAGGTGGGACATCAAGGTGGATATCAGCACATTTTTGATATATTAGGGAATCTACTACCTTCTTTTCAACATATGCAAAAATGCATGAATCAAAAACTCCAGGATGACATCGTCCTTATATTTCCAAATTTACTCTAAAATCTGCAAGCTAAGGCTACTAATTTAAATACATGAAGCTTTCTCCACTGTGAGCATTAAAATGTGTGCCATTCACGCCAATCTCCTTTTCAGCCTGAGCTTAAATGTTTGTAGATACTGTAGCTAGAGCATTTTCCTGGCTGTATCTATTCTCCTGCCCAGGACTCCCAGACTTTGCTAAGGAATGGTTTTAAAAAAATTCAGAATTTCTTTTATTTGCCCTTCATAATGTCTATTTGTCTCTATGTGGAATTGCATGTGTGTGTTCATGTTGTCACATTATGATGATAATTTTTACTATGTGGTCCAATCCTCTAATCATCCCTGAAAATCCTTTTTCCCCCATTATACATACTAGACTGATTTATCTTTATTTCAAGCAGAGAAATTAAAATTATGCTCTCCATTAAAGTCATCCTGATTGTTTCTGAGTTTGCAAAGGGAGATATCTATAAAAATGGTTGTACTTCAGTTTGTACTAAGGTTTTACACAACAATATTTTACAGTTTATTAAACCTTATTATTTCTGATCTCATTCCAACTAGTTTCCTTGCTCTCCACTCAAATCACATATACAGTTCCTTCAGTACAAATATCAAATTATTTGTACGTGCATCTTGAGCCATTTACACGTTACAAACGAAAAAATACCTGCCTTCAGTGTTTTCCCTTTCTGTAGCAGTCTTGTTCATTCTGTCAATGTGATCCAAGGATCTTTGTATCACCTTTAACAGGAAAATATACCAAAAGAAACCTTCAGTGCCTCTGCTTTTGATAAGCTAGCCAAGACTCTATGCTGTTGCTGGCACAGATGTAATCCTTGACTGAGCATTAAAAGTACACTAAGCTTTGGGCAATTTTTCCTCCAGGGTCAGATGAGTCAATTGCTGCTTGGCCTGATAGGAGCTCAGCATTGGCAGCTTCATAAAGAACTGAACAAACACACTCTTCAGCACAATTTATATTCCAGATGGAAATGTAAATACAGCAGCAAACCCCAAGAGGCATTTTGTCCTTCATGAAATCATTTTATCTTTGATGATGAGATTATGTGTAAAGATTGAGTGCCATATTTTGCAGACTCTTGCTCACCCAAGGAGTTTTTTAGATGTATGTTTCCATTGCTCAGGGGTGACATGCCACTGGGGGCTTGCCAAACCAGGATATTATTTTATTAAACGCTGAAAGGTAATGCATATTTATTTGTGTTTATGTAAGCAAACGATAATTTACATTTTTAGAACAAAAGACCTACATAGTATGCTGTAGCTCTGCCTCCGTTATTCTTCAATTATTTACAAAGAAAAAAAGAAAAGAGAGAAAGAGAAACAACTGAAATGCTAGATGCTGTTGTGATACTGACTGGTTATGCTGCAAAAGAGAAAATGTTTCTTTTCTGGAGTTTCAGAGCCATTGGGGCTCCTCATTCTACACCTCCCAGCTCTCCCAAGTGTTGGGCTGGGCTGTGCCCGGTGTGGTCAGCCACTAAAGTTATTCTTTGCTTTTCACACCATCAGATCAAAATGAAAAGAGAGATAGGTCATCCTACATCAAAATGTAGATAAACACATGCAGGCTTGGGTTTTCTAACCCTTCTCTTACTCCATTTCTTTAGATGTTTTATAATGAATACCTAATACTGCCGTTTAAACCTTGAGCACATCAGGATTTGTATTAATAAGTATACCAAAGATAAATACTAAAAAAGTCAATTCCTGTTTAAGAAAAGGATGATTTGTATTCAGAACTTCATACTTCATACGAAATAAATTCTGCTTACTAGATTTTGTTTTAAAGCACTCTTCAAAGCAAAACTATTTTTTACAGTCAAATCCATTTAGCTAAACAGATAAGGGGATAGGAAATTTGTGTCACTGAATCTATTCAAGGCTCACTGCGTTTCCTTTGAAACAATATATTTTCAAAAATGTGATGTTACTAGTAATGCAAAGATTTATGCTAAATCTATTCTCAGACTGAAGATTTGTTACCAGTACTTTGCTCAACTAACCAACTGTCAATTTATTTTCCATCTGTACATTTTCTTTTTTACTGAAATGCCAAGTAATGGGCAACAAATATACCTATCTGATTATAGTCCCTCCCCACACCACTGCTAGTATCATATCTTTCCTAATCTTTTATATTTGCATCTGGAGCACAGGTCAGAACATGCACTACAATTCAATGAAAATAATAACTTTGCTGAAAATGTTGACAATTCCCATCCCTCCATTTTCCAGTCATCAACAATTAGATGACAGCAATGGCTTTATATATTAGCCTATTAAAAAGGCAGTATTGCCAACCATACTATGCAGCAATATTTTGCTTCACGTTTAAATGTCACATTTTAGTATCTATCTAAACAAGCTGCTAGTATAAATCTACCATAATAAAGTTCTGTGAAATACATTTTCATGTAAACTTTGTAAAATATAAGAAAACTAATTTCAGATACTTATGCACCTGCAATATCCCAGGAGCTGGGGCAATGGGGAGAACAAGAGAGGCTTATAGTTGCCTTGATCCCTAAGGAGACTTGGGGCAGAGGTGGTGGCAGGTCTGGCCTCAAATTCTTTTTTTCTCTGGAAATAAGCTATCCACATTAGGACTCTATCGTAGGTATAGACTGCTCCATTTTCTCTGAAGGTTCAGTTGAGAGAGTTTCCCAGGGATGAATCACCAAATACAGACCCTGTTCTGCTCCTCCCAAGCCTCTTGGACCAGCTGGGAGTGGCCACTTAGGAGACAGGACACCAGGTTAGGAGGTCCTCTGGCCTGACCTTGTAATACCTTCTCATGTCCTTAACAAATGGAGAGCCAGAGCTGGTACACCATGCTGAAGAGCCTCCTGCACCTGACCAGTGCTGCAGATACCTGCATGGCTCGAAGGAGCCACATCCCCATGCATGGGTACAGAGAAGTGCTCACAGTGAGGCTGTGCTGGGGCAGCTGGTGTCAGCACACCACACCGTAATATCATCACATGCTACTTCTCAGTGCTTCAGATGCTGAGCAGACTAATTAGCTCAGGCTCAGCAGCATTATTAGTGCTCTTCATGAGTTGGTACCACTTTGCACATCACTTCATAAATCTTCCTGGCCTTCCTGCTCTTGTGCCTTACTAGACTCAGGACTCCAGCAACTGTTGTTGGGCTAAAACCAAGCTAATAGGCCCATCTGGACTATTGACAATATACTTTTACTCAGCCCCATCAGCATGGTGGAGATATCTCAGCATATATTAATCTATCAACAAGGCTGATTAGCCATACTCTGTGCCATAACAACATGGCCGTGCTGCATCAGGAGCTCTGGCTGCTGCACTCCTGATGTATTCTGTGTGCTGTATCTCAGGCAGGAAAAACCTGTAATCCATCTTATTAAAGAATGGCCTTGTAAATTCTGCTGTTCCTTGTTCTTTCAGCTTTCAAAGAGACTCTTGTACTGCATCATTCCATGCTGCTCCCATTTTGCTACCATTTAACACACACTAAAATGCTGCTGAGGGTGTAAAACATAGTGAATGTGTCTGGTAACTCTTTAACAAATGTTACGAGACACACAACAACAACAACAAAAAAAAGCTATTAGTGGTTTTCACAGTGACATTTAAGTAAGTCTTCAATGCAGGTGTCAATGTCACATTTACATTAGGTGTTTCCAAACCCCTGATAGCCTACACAGGAAGATGGTGAGAAGAGACCCAGCAAACCAGTAACAGCATGCTGCCTTCAGCACAAACCCCACTTCAGCTTATGGAGATATAAGACCACCACCAAAGTTTGGCTAAGACTTAGTAAGGCCCCTCTGGGTGCTGGGTGTTACTGACACACTAGGCGATTTCACCATTTCTCAGCTGCTTTCTTACAGCAGCCCTTGCAGTAGATCTTTCAGACTCTCTGAAGTCCTTCTTCCTCAAAACACCATTTACAAAGGCAGGCCAGCACTGAGCTGCTCTTTTCACCCAGGACCTGACTGTCCAAAATAAAATTGACAATTAAAAGCAATTCCGTTTGAGACATATTTAGTTCCGAGACAAAAACTTTAAGTGATTAAACAGATTTTGCAAATACATGTTTAATTTCTGGGAGCTGAGTTATTTTACAAGACAACTTATGGTTGTTTTGTTTGTTGTGCTCTTCAAGTAAAAGAGACCAAGTAGGAGATGTCACATCTTCAAATTAACGTGGATGATAGACAACAGACTGTGGTACCAATTTATTGATAATGTCAGAAGCAAGATACCAACAGATAAATAACGATGCTCATGTAACAGCCAGGCATCTGAAATACGCCCTGCTCAATGCACTACAAAGATAGATTTTCTGTACTGTCCCATTCAATTATTCTCCTCTTGTTTCTTGTTTCCCAGCAGATAATTGGATTTTAAAAGAAGGCATCTCCAATTTCCAGGGCTTCATTTCTCTTGCTTTCCTTCTGCTTTCATATAGACACTTATCCCCAAGTACTACACAGAAACAGCCAAAGCCTTTCTAAAGTTCTAAGCTTCTCTTGAAGCCAAATTAAAAAAAAAAAAAAAAAAAAAAAAGTCTTCAAAAGTTAAAGACTTATTCCTGCTAGGTGCTGAGAAATGTTTCTAATGTGCATCACTGTTGTCAGTGCTGAAGAATCTGCAGGAACACAGGACTCCACAAAATCAGTCTCTTAATAAGAGTGAAATATGATTTAACTGAGGAAAAGGAACTTCAAACTTATTTAAGAACACATTCAAAATGAGAGCAAGAAACTAGTGACTGTTTCTATGCTAATATTAGACCATTTTTCAGAACGCATTCCTGTAACAGCCTTCCTTCCATAACAAAAGCAGGTATTACCACACACTGTAGGTCAGTCTATACATTTTATTAAAACCTGCTAGAGAAGTTTCTCTCCTGAAAACAACTAACGTGCATATAGCTTACCAGTTCTCATTGACTTTTTATTGCTGTTTCTTCAGGGTTTTTTTTCCTCCTTAGCAGAGGATAAGTGCTTGTAATAACTCAGAGAAAGATCAGAGTTGACTATGATGCCTTACTATCTCTTGGGTGGACAAGAGATATTCATTTAACTACCTTCTGAAAGTCTGAACTACCAATTATTTCTCATTTGAAGAAAAAGTCTTGCTTTCAGACCAGAAAGACAATAGTCATAAAACCCTCTGGGCAATTCTTTCCCAGAAAATGCTTCCCCATCAACTGAAGAAACTGAGCACATCTTAGTTATTTATAGATCTATGCCTTTCCCTCCCACACCAAGCAAGGTTGCGATATTGTCCACATTTTGCTGATTCTGAGAGCGATATGCCTAAAAATGCCCAGAAAGTCATGCTGGGAATGGAGCCATAAACTGAAAAGCACCAACCCAGTACTAGCAGCAACACAACAGCACATCAGCAAGTGCTGTGGTACATAGCTATAGCACTGTAAGTCCATTCAAGCTACTTTCGAAAGCAATGTCTATAGTTGCGGACTCTACAGCTATGTAATAACCCAGTCAGTCTGGCTGAACTGTACATGGTTGTAGGACCTCTTAGAATGACATCAGAAAAAAACACTGGAAAACCAGAAAATATTCTACACACTAGGCTTGTTACCTTGAAAAACGATTAGGATGTTCCATGAGTAGCCCATAGAAGGATCAGAATGGTTTTCACCTCATTCTCCTCCTGAAGAGATCATCAAATCTCTCTTTTCAGAAACAGCCAAACTTCTGAAGTAGCTGCTCTGGACCTGCTCAGGTGTGAAGCAAGAAACCATAAACAGCAAAGCCCACCTCTTCAGTTTATCTCTGCAGATTGCTTGCCCTTCTGCAACACTGGCAAAGGAACTCCGATGTCTATTTTCACCCAAGGTTTATGCGCCATGCTTTGACACTGTGTCCAGGTACAACACATAACTTGTGTGTTGTCATCATCTTTTCGTTCTAGTACCCTCTGTAAATCTACAAAGGAGTGCCAATGTTAGAGCAGTGCATAAGTACATGCTACATAAAATCTCAAATATGGTCAGTAATTGCTACATTACAGCCACAACACTGCCTTGCTATAAAGCTTAAATAACAAGGTAGGCCAGCAGAAAACAGCATGGTGACTATCTCACCTGATCTATTTTGTTCAAATGAAATTATCCTTATACATTTTGACAGGTTCAAAGCCAACCTAGGACACATAGCCGTCTGGCCACAGCACAGCAACAAATGTGGCTTCTGTTACTATTTGAAGAAGATGCCACCTTCAAGCTGTGAGTAAACACATGTAAGCCAAGGCACTCCAGGATAATTCAGATATTTTCAAATCACCCTTATTCCTCAACCATCTCTCTTTCTAACTTTGGAAAGGGTCTTTCTCAACAAAGCTATTCTCACCATCTTTGCACTTTATTTTCTACAAACCTGCTTAACTCCCTTTCTTAGTGGTATTGTACTGACTAAAAAGGAAAAAATACCATGTTTTCCACAAAGTGACCAAAGTCACATCTTCCCTTAAAGACTAATTCATACAAAGGTTATGACAGCACTCTATTATTGCCTAAAGGTATTTGTAATTCAGGTTATACCCTTTGTTAGCGTTATACAATTGCCATGATACAGCTTGAAAGAATTAAAAATAAAAATATACTGTCATGTGCTTATGTAGTCAAGACTGATCTTTAATGATTTTTCAAGCCTTCATGACTCAGGGCTGCATATAACAAGTACTGCTAACTAGGATTACTTGATAACTTATGGGACACTTCTTAATTCCTTTAATTATTACACCAATTATCTATATAGTATCAGAAACCTACATTTTTCCCATTTTAAAATCTAGGGTTGTTTTATTAAAAAATATAATCTGATTAATGGCTACTCAGAGAGGTAGAAGAGTTAATAATGGGATAGGTCTGCACCCAAAACGGAGACGATGCTCACTGAAATCAAGTTTCTAGCTTAGATTGGCAGAAATGACATGGAAAAAAGAATCCCTATGGCAAGGAATCCTCTTCTACAGTAGCAAGCAGAAACTCTTAGGTAAAAGTGGTTGTTTCTCCCCACTGACAAGGAGCATAATTGGAAATGTTAATATGCTTGACACAGAAAGTGAATATTATTCTTCCAACCTACCAAAATTACTTCAAAGAGTTCCTGATGGATTGACTTTTTTTTTCCCTGACATTAAGATAAAAGCAGAAAGAATCCTAGTGTAGTCTCTCTATGAAGTACCCTGTCCTGTGAAAACTAAAATGGAGCCAACAGGAGACAGACCAGCAGGGAAGCCTGCATTCATCTGGCCACAAATGAGATTACTTCAGAGTGGCATTGTAAAATTTCTGTTTAGAAATCAGCCTGGACATGATGCTCTTTAATTCCAGATTCTGATGTGGCAAACCACACAGAACAATTCCACTCATCCACAATGTGTATGTCATTTCAACAAAAAAATTAGGCTATCTACCTAAACACTTTGTTACACTGTTTATTTAGACTTTGAGACATTCTTTAAGTATTCCACAGCACTTCTGTCATCAATGCAATATGTACACATTAGAAAAAATGGCTGAGTTTAGGTGTGCTGAATTTCTCTTTATGATTTTTCAGGGGGAATTTTCAAATGTCTTTCCTCAATCTTTAGTCTGCTGAGTGATGCATAAATTGTACAATTAGTTTAATCCATACCAAATGAGGTTGTTATCACATGCTAATGCAGATAAAAAATAACATTGCTATATCCCAGAGGTACTCTTTGAGAATGAGCTAAATATAAAAGATCTAATTGTCTACCTACATAAGTTAAAAAAATTCAGCTTTTGCCAATGCTTTGAACGGAATTCAAGATTTCTCATCAAGAAAGAGATTTGGTACAGCCATTGGCACACCACCACCCAGGTTTTCTACCTACCTCACATCTATTGCAGAGGAGTGCTATAACATAGATTCCTGGCATGAGCAAGGCGGTTGAGCGATTCTCAATAAATAGCTGATTTTACAGTTTCACATCAATCCTGTTTTGCCCTGCAAGGCAGCTAATGTGTTGTATTCATGCAGATCTGTTTTGCAGTCATTTCCTCCCGCCCCCACCCCCATGTTTGCTCACAGGCCACGTGTATTCAACAGATCTGTATGGTTCTTAAAAACACCAATTAGCCCGTATCACTGTCACTCCAACAGAGCATGCCGGTGGAGCCTTCCTGAAGTTCTCACCTTTATCTTAGAACTAATGATACATAAATATCATCGCTTCAACCTTCATAGCTCAAGAAAACCAAAGCATCCTGAGGGCAAATGTAGGTATAAAGGAAAACCATTTGTGTCTGCAGTCTGTTGAACTCACATAATAAGAGTATGCCTCAGGCATTTTATCTGTCATTTTAATCTGTCAAGTGAATGGGTTATTGGCTTATTTCAGAGAGCAAACTGTCTCATTGTGAGGGGACGTTTTGACTTTTATCTGACCTGGCTTTCTCCCTGAATAGCCAGACTTTGATTCAAATGCAAATTATCTTCAGGGCAGCTTTCAACATGATCAGTGTGTAAAAGCCATCAATAAAAGGAACAAAAAATGACTAAAAATAATAAATGTCAGGCATGTGAGATGTCCGTTAGTTGCTTCCTGACCTACTTCCATAAAATAGAAAGCAAACAGCAGGTGTCTGGCAAATTGATCTTCAGGAGTGCTTAGAAAGCTTAACCTTCTTGCACTTAGTCATCTACATTGCCCTACTGTATGTTTAGCCCACTGAATAGTTCCAGCTTTCTGTGCATTTCACCGTACTTTTTGTGAAAAAGAGCATATCATTGGCCCAACCCTGCTCTTTGATTCTCAGTACTCCAGTTCTGTTTGTTAGGAGAGGGAGGCAGGAAAACAAGCAATTAGGCAGGACCTTCTGCAACTCTTACAGAAATTTATGCAAAAGTTAGAACTAGCTGCAGAGAAAATTTTTCAGGCAAGTTTATACTGGAAAATCTTGAAAAGGTGTCTGAGGCATAAGGAAAGGTGGGAGCTGAAATTCTTGGCCTGTACCTTGTATGGAGTGTCCCAGAGTTACCAGGGACATTGTGCATCCAGACAGACAGTCCCTGTCCCCTAAGGATTTTAAAGTTATAAATAGTTTGCAGGGTGGACTGTACAGAAAGAGGGACTGCATTGTCCAGTATGTAGTCACCACTTACCCTCCTGTTTTAGTGACAGGATTAAAGCTCTATCAGCTTCCTATCCCTAGGTAAATCTGCACAGGCAGAGTAAAGTTAATCTGATCTTCTTGCTGAACCCTTTTAGCAAACACAATTAGATGCAGGTTTAATTGCAGAACACAAATATTTTCTCTGCCAGAGATTCCCATGAGAAGACAGGCACGGACTTAGCACGTAAACGGCCTTAGAGTGGTGAAAGAGTGGCAAGCTCTGTTCTAAGGTAACAGAGGCATTCAAGAGAAGCTCTTCTCTATTTACAGTGTTACTGTGAGCAGAATCTGACTACTCCTTTTCAGGTTTCTCATCAAATTACATGAACAGGAAAGAGATTATCTAAATATCTGCTTGCTGTGTACTCTCCACTGCCAAATTTCTCCAGAAGAAACTGATTGCTATGTGCTTGCACTCCATAACTAATACCATTTACGTACAAAAAGCTATTTAGAGATTGTCCATCACCTCTGATGTTTGGAAACTCTCCTTTGGTTCACAGTATCAAAAATGAACTTTTCCTACAATCCTTGTCAAAAAAACTGGGACTTTCAAGTGGTTTTCTTTGCAGAGAGAAGCCCAGGAAAGTTTTTCTTATGCTTAAATGGAGTTTCTTGTGTTTCAAATAGGACCCACTGCTTCTTGTCCTGTCTCTGAATACTCCTAAGAAGAGTTTGCCTCCATCCTTTTTACACTATCCCATTAGACATTTTTACACGTGGATAAGACACCCCTCCAGGCTAAACAACCCCAGTTCTCTCAGCCTCTCTTTGCCTGAGAAATGAACCAAGCCTTTAGTCATCCTCACGGCCCTTTGTTGCTCCAGTATATCTGACGCTCTAGATGTGTCTTAGCAGTGGTGAGTAGACGGATAAGGATCACCTCTTTTAACCTGCTGGCAATGCTCTTCCAATTGTAGCCCAGGAGGCTGTTAACCACCTTTGCCACAAGGGCACATTGCTTGCTCATGGTCAACCCAGCGTTCCTAAGGACCCCCAGAAACTTTTCTGCCAAGCTTCTTTCCAGCCAGTCAGCCACTAGAGTGTACTCTACATAACACAGGCATGTATGCAGACACAGAAAAACTACATACAGCCACCCTTTCTGAAGGATATTAACGAATTGGACAAGAAGCAAAAAAACAGTCACGGTGGTAATCCAGGGATTATAGCAAATGCCTCCAAAGTGGTAACCTAAAAATGTTAATCAGAAACAAAAAGGTGTAATCAAGTCAGCACACCAACGAACCAAGGTCAGACAGGAGGAAAACGTTGGGTACAAAAGGAGTCTCTACTCCAACAGGCAACCTCATAGGGAAAGCAGTGTCTGGTGGCAAAGAAAGCCAAACCAGAAATTAGAGACAAATTTTAAGCCACTCAGACAAAGAAAAAGAACATTCATCTCACCTGTTGATGGAGACACAGAAACTCCTTGAAGATAAAAGGTACATCTACCTTGTCATAACTACCCTCTTCAGTTCATTCCATGCCCTGATCCTCTATGATCATGTACGTTTTATGTATATTAGTTTGTACTTGGACCCTATTTTGGGTTTGGATGAATCTGTTTCCTTTCAGTGCTGTAGTTCATCGAGGGATAGTTTGTTTCAAGGACCATTTTGTATAGACAGTATGCAAAAGATGCTCTGTCAGATTGAACACTTTGCTCTACACAGTAGTTCATCAGCATCCCAGCAAGTCTTGCACATTCAAACACTGCTTACACTCCCTCAGGCTATGCCCTGGTCCATTGGAGTCCCAAGCCCTTCTGCACCAGCTCTGAGGCCATGAAGGATAGGAAGATGAAAGGCTCATCTCGCTCCTGACAATTGACCAGGCAGGCTCCTGTAATGCTAGGTATTGTGCCAGCCAACACATGGAATGAGCAAGTCCTGCATGTTAACTGGCATATATGGCATTAATAGCAAATAAAAGATACTATGTATGTATAAAGCCTACCTACCATAAAGCAGACAGTCAGAGAAAAGGGAGAAGAGTAAGCACACAACCCTGCCCTCTACCAGCTCACACTACAAGAATAGCTGCTAACACTCCCTACTCCACTCTACTGGCTTCTGCCACAAGCTCTGCAAACAGATGCAGATAGTTTCGTGCAGAAATGCAGGACATCTAAAAGAGTCCACCATAAAAAGTCAGAATTTACCTGTTTTTATTGCACACTCAAAATGAACCAGAGGCAGAAAAATTATACTCTTCAAAAGTGAAGGTTTAAAAGCTATGGATCACGACATATAAGGATATAAAGTGAATAATATTTTGCCAAAAAAGGAATTTATTTTACTGATGCCTGCCAGGGCATCAAAAATGCTATTCTGATTGCAATTCACAAGCTACAGACTTTTGATAATGAAAGTATAAAATTTAATAAAAGCCCGAGTTCAGCAGGACTGTTCCTTTCTGAGCAGAATTGCTAAAGCACAGTTGATGGCTCCAAGAGCTCTAGACTTGTGAGCAAATACAGATTGAAGTTCAAAACCTACATTTTCATTTTTAATGGCTGCAAGGTGAGCTATCCAAGAAGCAAAAACCTAAATCCTCCTCAACATGAGATTTGGTCAATAACTGCTATAAAATTATTTCAAAAGTTAAATTTGAAAATGTGCTTTGCAGAAAAGGAACATTTTGCTAGATAAAAGCCTAAAAATACAAAAATTCCTTTCAAATGCTTTTATTTTTAAAGGAGGGGGTTAAAACTCCAATCCTGGCTTATTCTGCCCTCATCTAACCTCATAAAACCAAGGAATAAACTTTGCTAGTTAATAACAGAGGAAATTAACAACTACTTGGGACTTGTTTTTGTGCAAGAAGTTGTGTAAAATATAATCTACCATTTATACATTGATGGCTCTGGTATAAAAATACAGGTCATCCTATGGAAAAGAGGAACAGGAGAGGTATGCAGACATATTGTTCCAACACTGGCAGCAACAGTATTTCTCCTTAACTACTTGTTTCCTTCATTATACTCTGTAGGATTTTCACACATGATCAGTGTTCAGCTACCTCTGCCACCACTGAAGTTCAAGAGGTCACATGCCTGACCTTGAAGCACCGTAGCTGTGCTTCTGTAAGGCCATGTAATTAAGCAGCCTAAAAGTAAGTAGTTCCTATAGCTGATTTATTCATAAATATGAAATATAGCATATGTTCATAACTTCATTTTTGCTTTGTTGCAGGTAGGACTTGCTAACCCTTGAGTAATTATGAAATAGAGAAAGGAAGCTTTGCAAGGTACACCTGAAAGGAATGCAATGCAGACTCAGAATTCTCAATGAAACTTCCAATTATAAAGCAATGAATGAAAAACGCATGTAGATGTACATTGCCAAGGGTGAGCTATCCAATTCACGTATCTAAATGTGAAGATTAAGATCAAAGTTTATTGCCCTGGGAGAACATTTATTCAAGCAATCAAGAATTTTTTGCATAAATCCCATTAACTTTCTATAGCAAAAACAAAACACCCAAATATAACTTCCTAACCAAATTATCATCTTGGCTCTTGAACAGAGAAATAAGCATTATCACTTAAAAAGAATGACAGGTTTATGGGTGGAAAATAATGTTCAGAAAGCTGTAGGAAGCAGCATCATTTTTTACGCAGTCATCTTTCTTGATCTGAACCAAATTAATATTTTAAGCTATCTTTCTACAATACATTGATCATACTTGCCCTCTGAACACAGCAAGGAAAAAACATCTGAAAGACAATATTCTTCCGGCAATATATCCCAAGGCCACATCCTCCAATGTCACAGCCTGTCCTTGAACTGTGGAAGTGTATGAACGACCCCTGGTAGATGAACAGCATTATGCCTAGTCTAGTATTATTGAAATATTTTAATTTTTTTTTTTTTTAAAAGGATGGCATTTCTACAATAGTGCATACTGCATTCCAAAGTTCATTTCTTATTGTTAAAGCAGAGGTTTTGTTCATACACCTGAACTGATGGGTGACAGCTCAGGATGATGGGAGTTCTTGGTATTCAGTCAGTTTATGGCTGGGCAACAAGAAAGTGCAGCCAACAAAGTATACATGTGAAACTTTACAGTTTATTTCCAGTTCTGTCAGTACAATGCAGATGATGTTAATCAAGAAGCGATTTTCTAAAATTACTATGTAATTTTCAAGAAAAATCATCCCACCAATTTTTAAGGAGCCTCACTTTCCAACTTGAAAACCTTCGTCTGAATGTTTCCTTACCTGTTTTTCCCCTCCTGTCAGATGAACGAAAGAGACTTGCTTGTACTGAATAAGGTGATGAGTATTTTTGATCTTACTTGCATTAAGACGCTTTGAATACTACTTCTATAGACTACTTATGGCTGTGAGCATTCCATACATCCTTGAACTTTTTGTAAAACTGTTTTTCCACAATAACATACCTACTGACATACATGACTCAGTTACACAGACACACACAAGGATATCAGACTAAACTAAACCATCTCTCAGGATGGGACAACATCAGAACTGGCTCCATGCTGCTTACTGCAAGCCTTTCCTTAGTAACTCCACCAGAAGCCTAGGGTCTGGGAGAAGAACATGGGTTTCATACTGCATGAGTCAAAACCACAAAATTTGTCAGTCATTGGACTTCCCAGTCACAGCCATTCTGCAAACTGCTTTCGAATTAAAGGAATGATATGTGTTCATCATACAGATTGTAAGGAGCAAAATAAGTCTTCCTGTAGGAAGACTGCATTCTGCCCGCACTAGGGGAGAAGGGAAAAAAAGAAAAAGAAACAATCTTCGTTATTGTAAGGAAATATCGAAACAGCTTACAGAAGAGCCTGGAGAGTTTTAAGTAGGGAAGATCATTAGGTACTATTTACCTTCAAGATTTTGAATTATTTTAGGGAGATACTGAAAACTTGTTTTCATTTTCACCTGAACTTCAAAGCACATGAGAAGTTAGCCTTTAAAAATGAAAAATAAAAAGAAAGAAGAAACAACTTACTGGAAAAATCTCCACTAATGGAAATGTCTCAGCCCCTGCAAAAGGTCATTTTCATGGGGAAGGAATGAATACATCAGTTACTTCAGTTCTGTCTTCAAAGGCTATTTGGAAAGACTTTCATGTATGTCTGATTAGCAAAGGTGGAATACAACACCCGAGGCACTAATAGGGATTTCTAGCTTGCTATTTCTTTAGAGGTTTTTTAAAATCAAAGCAGAAATCCAAGTTGCAATTTCACTTCTAATATTTTTGGACAGAGACTGAAAAAGTTCCGGGTCAACAAACTGAGAAGGAATTAAGCATTATTGTAACACTCTCTTATCAATTTGGGATATTAATTTTCCAAAAATGTCCTAGGCACAAATGGGAGAACACAAGTTCCTTGTGCATATAGGACTTTAAAAACTGGGAGCTGGCAAAGGAGGATGCACAATGCAAGAAATGCCCAAAGGCTGGCGTTCTTTGAACTGCCCCACTGCACTCTACTGAACTTTCTCATAGCTCCTGCAGCTCTCAAAACAATCAGGCATAAGTGTAGGAGATAAGGAAGAGAAGGTAGGAAAACAGAGTCAGAGAAGTTTTCTGTCTCCCTGTTCAATTGCTTCTTCTTTCCAGGCAGGTCAGCAAATAAGTTTCTGGATAACAGATTTCAAGTCTGAGTCAAGTCCATCATTGACTTCAGTTAGGCTTGACAAGGATCAATATGATGTTTCTAATAACACTGGGGAAAAAATAAAAATTCTGGAGCAGAATATGGCCAGCTTTCTTGATAAACTCATGGGAGCAGATATGTTGTATTTTCTCTCAGGACACTTCTGGACACAACAATTGTCATACTCTAATTGTATTATCTTGTTGGATATAAAACTTACTAAGGGTTTTTCCTATATGTCAGAATCGAACTTGCTGTTTAGAATAGCACCCAGCAAGCCATATGAAAATCATAATCTTAAATTACAATACAAAAAACCCCATGTCTATACAGTAATACCGGTAATACTGGTTCTTAGAGTAGTTGAATTCTGAGTTATAGGGTTTGCACACCTCAAAAGCGCCAAAAGAGGAGTGCAAAATTATTTCGGTAAAATTAGAGCTGTAGAGCGGTGAACAGGGGTGAGCTCAGTGGAGGGTCAGCTAAGATGCTCAGGGCTGGAGCATTTGCCTGTGAGGAGAGGCTGAAGGAACTTGGCTTGTTAAGCCTGGGGAAGAGAAGGCTTCAAGCAGGACCTTAGAGCATGCTTCCAGATAGCCTTATCAAGAACACAGAAGCAGGCTTTTCACAATGGTGCATGATAGGATGATGAGACAACAGATATAAATTGAAACAAGAGCATTTCAGGCTTAATATAAGGAGAGGAGAATTTTTTTCACCTCAAAGACAATCAAGCAGTGGAACATGTTGGCCAGGGAGGCTGCGTGGTCTCCATACTTGTTAGTTTTCAAAATCAGACTGAATAAATCCCTGAGTAATCTGGTCTGATCTTATAGCTGATTGATCAGGAGCTTAGACAAGAGACCTCCCGAGGTCCCTTTCAAGCTGAATTACCCTATGATTCTATGATAGCAGGTTCGTATGTCTAGATTGATAGTATTTTCCAAAAAGAAAAAAGACTCATCAACTACATCAGGCTGCAGTACCTAAAACAAATGAAACTGTATGTAACGGGGAAGGAACTGAAAAACAAATTACAACCTTCTAGAAAATTAGAAAGAGGTTTAATTTAGATGCTAATTCCACCAACTACTATGTTTATTTTCAAGAGGAGGGCTGTTCCCTCAGTTTATTAGTAGCATATTTGCATGAAAATGTGATCTATGCTTCTTTCCTGCTCATCTACTATTTCTGCTTATGCCTCATTTGAAGCCACAGTTGGTTTCTGCAAATTGCTGTTATGCTACAGAGAGGATGTTGAGTTCAAGTGGGGAAGAGTTGCAGGAGAAGAGAGAATACTTATAAAGAAATATCCTGTTACTATGAATATATGTTGATCCAAAAGACCTGAAAGGAAAGAATAAAGGAAAACATGACTGAGAATTAAAAGATCCAGCACAAATAAGAACCTTTCCAACAGGCAAAAGCAGCTGGACCAACCAGCTTCCAACCAAGAAGCTGTAAGGGAACAGTCTCTTCCAAACAGAACTGAGGAATACACTTGCAACAAAAAAAATATTTAGTTCAAAAATGCAGGCATAAATCAAACAATTGGAGAGATATGGATTTAATAGATGGACTATTAGATGGATAGGGAATTGATTGGATGGCCATTGGTTAGCCCCAATATTAGTACAGACTGGGTGATGAATAGATTTAGAGTAGCCCTACAGAGAAGGACTTGAGGATACTGGTGGTGAAAAAATTGCATATGAGCTGGCAACGTATGCTTGCAGCCCAAAAACTAATCATATCCTGGGCTGCATAAAAAGAAGCATGACCAGCAGGTTGAGGGAGATGACTCTCCTCCTCTACCTTGCTCTTGTGAGGCTACACCTGGAGTACTGCTTTCAGCTCTGGAACCCCCAGCACAAGAAGACATGGGCCTGTTGGAGTGGGTCCAGGGGAGGATTTTGGGGAGACCTTGTTGTTGCCTTTCAATATAAAAGGGGGGCTTACAAGAAAGATGGAGAAAGACTGTTTACCAAAACCTATAGATACAGGACAAAGAGCAATGGTTTTGAACTTGAACTTTAGACTAGATATAAGGAAGGAATTTTTTACCATTAGGGTGGTGAGACACTGTAATAGGTTGCCCACAGAAGTTGTGGATGCCCCATCATTGGAAATGTTCAAAGTCAAGTTGGACAGGGCTTTGAGCAACCTGATATAGTGAAAGATGTCCCTGTTTATGGCTGGGGGATTCAACCAGATGATCTTTAAAGGTCCTTTCCAACCCAAACAATTCCATGTTTCTATGAATAGGTGGGATTAGAATTAATCCCATCTCCCCACAAAAAAAAAAAAATCTCTTTACAAATGCATTTGCATTGTGCCCATTGGCATGGGTTTACCAAAAGTAAATACTTGCTAAAATGTTTGCTTAGGTGAAAAAAAAATTCTAACCTCAAAAGGAAAAGATATTCTTTCTTGAGAGACATATCCCAATATTATGTTAAACTACATGATTTGAATAAATACAACCAGGAGAAAAATAGCTTTGATTCCTTCAAATCAGTTGGTGGAAGTTAGGAGTACGGAACAATACCGTTCCTCCTGATCTACAAAGCTTTTGGAGCACTCAGAAAGTCTTATGGTAAGTTTGGCTACCACTTTTACAAAAAAAGATTTTTCTTTTTCTTACTGTTCTATTTATTACAGGTTATATACATTAAGTGTATGAAAAAGTGAAAGATGAGAATTTCTTGGAAATATGAAATACAATGTCTTTTCTGTTCAACAGATGATGTCTGCGTTAACAGTCATAAATTTCTTTGAGAATCTGGTCTTTCAAATTTTCCCCTTCACTGGTTCATATCTTTCATAGAAGTAAAATCCTCTGGAAATATTTTTCCAATGTTTTCTGATATAAAAAAGAAGTTGGGAATTTACGTGACTAATAAAATATTTTCAACAGAGACACATCACCACCAAGATTACCATCTTTCAAGTAATAACATTTAAATCCTAAAAGCTTTCAGAAATTTCTAATCCAGAAATACAATTGGTATCACCAGTATGAGAAATACGTCTTTATTGCCTGCAAGAACTACACCTCCTAGTCTTACAGCATATCCTTCTTACAAGTTTGCCAAGCAAGCTGACCTAGATTTTGAAACAAACAGGATCTAAAAATAGAGTATTTGCTAAAATAAGTGTTGCACAGAGACCTCTGCAGTCAGCAATACTATAAATCTGATAAGTACATTCTGCTGTAAAAACATGGCTTTTCTGTTATGTGCCAAACTTCAGCTCAATGCATTTAATGTAAGAAAAAATATTCTCTTTATTTCAGTGTGGTAAAGTGAATAAGGTCCCAAAATACACCAATAACGTTGTGACATTTTTATAAAAATTTACTAGAATCTACAGAGTGAAATCTTGGCTCCACTGAACTTCAAAGAAGCGTTACCATTGACATCAAAAGAGCAAAGTTTTCACACAAAGAATTCATTCCTACAAGCAGATTCTGGAAGCTGGCCCTAAAAGCCAGAACCAGCCTCTGGGTCCTGTCTTTTTAGAAATGGGCTCTAAATTCTTCAGTTCCTTTTTTTCCTAATCTCTGTGTTGAAAATCTCTGAACATGATTACTTCATTTTCCTTTGCTTAATCTTCAGGTTTGGCCCTCAGGCATTTCTGTCACAGTAGAAGCTAGGACTTACCCCCAAATGCTTAACACTGAAGTCAGTAAAAGCTTTGTCAATTGGTCCTGTGTGATGGTATATTCTTGCCTCTAATCAGAGGCAATGCCTCTACACAGACCCATGGTCTGCACAAGTGGTATCCATGGAAAAATCAATGTCTTAAGTTAAGGAAACTCACAGTACGGCTCATTCTTCCAGTCTTCTCAAAAGACTCACTTTCATTTGTGAACCATTCCCATTCCTTGATCAGAAAACCCCACTGACAGTAGGGCTTAACAATAGCAAACACTTAAAAGTTCACATCACACATTACCCATTGAAATAGTGGGCAGTTGTAACCCAGAGCTGAACTACAAAACAATGTTAGATCTGTTTCTTTTCCAAGCTAATGGAATGGCTTCCTTTGGTGCCATGAGGCAGATTTTTATTTTTTTTTATTACTTTTTCCATGGCCACTAAACTGTTACTTTTGCAGTGGCTTGGAAGCCTATTTAAAAAAATAATACTAAGCGCATGAGAACTTCAGTTTGCACAAATTAATGTGGCTCCACTGAATTTATTGGAGGATCAACAATATGGCTCAGCAGAAGATTTGTCCTGGCAGTTTTAGAGGTTTGTTTTACATTTGCATTTATCTGAGTATTAATTTCATTACAGTTGATATCTGTTCTTGCTGTCCTTCAGACTCGGTTCCTTGCTGTGAGAAATATTTGGTGCACGCTGGTGGTTTTAAATGAAGGTGTCCACAGTAACTATAAGTATAATGAAGCCAATATCAGAGGGTCTCTGCTGATGTAACTAAAGCATGTCTGAACCCTGCTGCCAAATTGGCCTTTTCTTTCTTTTCTTTTTTTTTTTTTTTTCTTTTTAAACTACAGTGTCTGCTACATTCAGAGTGACCAAAAAATGTCATGAAATAGCAACAATGTTTACATTTTTCCTGCTGCATAAGACTTTAACTTTTTCCTCCATTAAAATAAGGCTTTCCCCTAGGGAATCCAGCCGAGCTGACTGAATGGACAGTTGTAGCTACGGTCAGGATCAGCAGGATTTAGCCCAATGTTTGTTTCTAATGGGTACAGAGGACAGCAATGCAGTGGACTGAGCTAAAGCTCTCGAGCAATTCAATCTATGTCAGTTCTTTGATCACCGTCACAATTTCACTGTAATGTATAATAGCTGAATGATGTCATATTCATCTAACATTAATTTAAAAAGGAACTTCTTTTTACCAACTCACACCACCACTCAGGACAAAGAATAGGCCATACCTGTAGCCTGGGCAAACCAATGCCAAATTCGAATTATTTCATACATACTTTCACACAAAATGTCACACAGCCTCCAAAGGGTGCAGTGAAAGACTAAAATAAAAGATACATGCATGCATTACTCCACTCCCATATTCATGCATACAGACAGAAACTCACATCGCAAACAGATGCCTGTAAACGAAGTGACATGCCATTGAACAGCCCTGACTGTGAACAAGTGAAAAAGAATTCAGGTGGGGACCAAATAAACCCACTCTCACATTTGCCTGTAGATTGTAGGAAGTTTTCCTCACCAGAACAGAAAAGCACAGGAAAAATAATGAGCGCTGTCACAAGATTTTAAAAAAGCAAACAAACAAACCAACCCCCCCCCCTAAAACCCAAAACCAAACCCACCACAAAACAACAAAAAAAACCTTCAAACAGAATTACTCCTTGTTTCACAGTCAGTCTTCCAAATGTGAACTCACAGCCCTACCTGCCCAAGAGCACAGACATCCACTTCTTTGCAACTCTCCCTCATTTTCCCAGATGGAATTACAGACTGTGCTGCGTTCAGACCTGTGGAATAGCAATGTTGACAAGGATCTTGTCATCATCAACCTAGCTGCCTGGGAACTTTGTAAGCATTGCAGAGAGGACATTCAAGGGTCTAGCACCATTCAAAAGGGACAATGATATGGTAAATCGCACCTGGAGAAGAGTGGTGGCATCTTTAACCCTCTGTCAGAATGAAAAGGCTGTGATGATGAAAAAGCTTGAGCCCTGACTTCAGGGTGCTGAGATTCTATTCAGCAGTTTTGGGGATGAATTTTTCTTGACTGTTGACCCCGGGAACTAGTTTGTCTTTTTTGAGATTGTTGAGGTTTCCCACATGTATTTCAAGTCTTGACTAGACCTATTATGAACAGACCAGTAGATGGTAGCTAGAGATAACAAATTGCTGAAGCCAACCCAGGAAATGTAGGGGGCCGGAAGGCTAGGAGAAGGGCAGCAGCATCATGGGGGAAAAAGCAGATTCAGAAGATGACCAAGATTCCAACAAGTGTGAGGAATAAAGGCAAAAATGGGACAGGAGATTTTTACTTGTGGAAGAGAGGTGTCTCTTGGCTACTTTTCGTGTCCAAGGTAATACAATGACATTCGCTAGGAGAGCAGGGTCTGAGTCTATTCAATAAGTATAAAGATTTCAATAAGTATCAAATTGGATGTTAACAGCAGGTAGAGATAAAGATCTCACTGGATTTAAACATAAACCAGTTTTTAAATGATGTATTCTCTGGGAGACAACAATTCCATATTCTGTTTAGGGACATAATCTTCGGCTGGTACAGTTTCAGAAAGCAGTGTCTTATCTTTTTGCAAGTGTCTTCCTTGACAATCTATCATTTTAATGAAGCAATTAGGGTGAGAGAAGATCGAGTATTTTCTAGATTTAGTTTCAAAACAAGTTCTAAGTAGGCCATGTGAATCATGGTGTCTGCCAAAAGGTCAAGTTAGTATGATTTAATAAAATCTGTCCAGTGGGGACAGTTTGCAGAAGTCACACACAAACAAGTCACAGCCTCAATACATCAATAGGCTTATTCAAAAATATGCATCCTCTTTTCGGCATGTGAAAAAAAAAAAGTCAAGAAAATACATGAATTTTTAAAAAATCAAATATTGCTTGTTACATTGTGTTATTGGCCAATTAATAAAACAATTAAATCCACCCCATAAATCTATGTCAGCAAGCTGATCCTGACAAATGACCAGAATTAACAACAAATGAAGCAGCATTATAATAGACCTTATCAGAGTTAACAAGTTAACACATTTACTTTAAGATATTTTAAAGAATCTGATTTCTTTTAGTATCATATACATACTGTAAGTTTTTCATTAGGTATTTCAAAAATCTAAAAGATAAAACAAATGAAGATTCAATATGTACTGTATTTTTCATATGTATCATATTTTTGCATACTTTTCCCTCATGGTTATTAAAATTAATGCTTTGTAAACATGCTAATTTAGGACCACCATTTATCTGAATATGTTTCACAAATTATACTTTAAATTAATTTACAGTATGATATAACAGCTGCAGGGCTGATTTAGCTTTTATAGGGAAAATTCTCTAAGCAGCATCAATATGCAGTATACTTTATAGTCACATGTAAGTTTTTCCTACCATAATTATTTTGTCATTGCAATTATCCTCAACATGTAGCTGCATTTGCCAATTCCTTACCTACTATCAATTTAGCTACTTACCTAAAACAAGCAAAGCTGCTCATCCTGACATCACAATAACCAAAAAAAAAAACCAGTCTCATTTAGTTCCTTCAGTTAAAACAAGAAAAAAACCACCCCCAAATAAATAAAACAACCTACTTTCAAGTAGCTGACCTAAAGTCATATCCTGAAGATCACAAAGTCATTTTTTCACATCAGTTAAAGAGTTGAAAGAGACAGAATGCTGCCACATAACTGTGATTTTCTAGCAAGGTCAAAGCGCTTATTCTCCTTCACCATGTGGATTTGCTGTAGCTATTCCAAAATTCAATAGCTAAAGTAACCTTAAAATGAAGGACCTTGCCATTAAGTGTAATCTAAGCAAAGAACTAATGAATATGCTCCAGATGGTAACCCCAACATGTATCAATAAATGGGAAGTGTAGTAAATCAACAGATTATGATCCAGGATGTCTCTACATGACAGACTCATTCTGAAATGCCACAAGAATATTCTCTTGGAGAAAAGTTTATCCTGTGAAGCAAGACCAAGCACTAATTTTTTTCATGGAATTTAGTATACCTCAGTTCTAGGATTTTGACTTTGAACCAAGTGGCATCTCTGCATGTTTACTACGTTCCATCTCTCCTGAAACTCATTGTAACATGTCCCATTTTGAGGTCAATACAGTCACACCACCACTGGTTTCAAAATAAATGTGATTAAATCCAGGTTTGTTTCAGAGGCTGGACCCAAGTACTACATTCTTTACAACAGTTAAAAAGACTGATTTGAGGATCAGTCTGATTCAACAACTCTCGGTACAGCCAACACTTTTTTAATAATTAAGAAGCTCAGCGTCCAATTCAGTGCTGGTGGGAGGGCAACTGTTCTGAAGACTATGTACACAATTTCTGCATTCAGTTCCATATATTTCTTCACCATACATTTAAAATTTAGTTTCCCTGCAAGTAGCTAGAGGACATGTTATACACATACAAATAAGTAAAACTGTAATTCAAATCAGATCTGGGGGAGAAAATGTATCTTTGAGCATTTTCTGACCTTGACATCAGCATGAGTTGGCAACTGAGAAAAACAGATATTTACCATTTTCTCTAATATATTTGCTAAACTGTTTTGATTCAGAAATTCTGCAGAAGATCTGACATCTAATTATCATATTTAAACAATAAATGTAATGTACGTATAATGAAGACATCTATTTTCTTCAACAGAGTAAAACCAGAATTGACAATACATTAAAACCAAATAGCAACAAATGTGTCCCACATGAATCTCAACACAATCTGCAAACCTGTAACTGCCGCATGTATATATGTATTTTTCTGAGAGTTCCATTTCAGCTTTATATATTGAGAATAACTTATCAAAGTTTAGAAGACTGTCAGCAGACACGAAGAAAACTTTCTATATTCACCCTGTCAGAAGAGTATCACTAACAGTGGTTTATATGATCCTTACCATCACGTAGTCTAAGAGTAAAAAGAGAGGAGTTCACTTTGTATCCTTGCAGTAAGCAAAAAACAAATTCTTTGTATGATTTATATACTATCAGAAGAGGTATTTCAAGGTAGTCCAATTAAGTAGTCCCAAGATCAAAGCAGGTGCCAAAACCTACACAATCAGATACTAAGTGCAGCATTTTTTGCAACACTGACCCCCCCCAACTAGTAGATGAGTAGAGCCCAGCGGAGAGATATGAAAGACACTGGCTGCACTGGTACATGCACACGCACCGAATTCCTGGTAGCACTGGCTTGTACTTGCCCAGTACCAAAGACGGACACACAGCACCTGCCATTCTAAATCCACAGGGGTTTTAGGCTTTCCAGGTAACTGAGTGGGTAGATTTGAATCTATTTTCCTTCCTCCCTTCCCTACACCCACCTGTACCCACACACATCAGCAGATTCTGGTTTTCTGCCCTAAGAACTGCAGGCTATAGCGACATTTGTTATACTTCATTTTTGCGTGGGAGGAAGAAGCAGGCAATGAAGTTATGCAATAACCTTGTTTCTGATGAAAAATGGAGTTTTGTTTTGTTGATTTCATTGGTTACGTGATGGTGCAGTGGACAGGTCTCTTCATACCTGGGAACTCGCAGGGGCAAATAAAGTCAGCATGACATTGCTGTTAACAACCATATGGACTAAGGTCATGGGCTCATTTTGTCCAAAATCAGATTTTAGTAGTAGTTCAGAGAGGTTTCAAGAAAAATGCAAAACAATACTATGTAAGTGAGAGTGACTAGCGCTTAAAAGTTTTATCAAGAGGCTAATGCTGAAGTCTATGAAGTCCTTTCTGCATAGCAATTTTTGTTTGTCATAACCCCACTCAGGAAAATTTTACCCATAAAATGAAATCTCAAGAGACATGTTGGTTTTCTTTCCCCTAGATATGCAACATGATTTACATAAGCAGTAAACAGCATCCTTGACTGTTTGCAAGATTGTTTCTAGAGTATTTGATCAGCTTGAAAGCAGTTCAGAGTACTAGGAAAATCTCAGACTTCATATATATATATATATATATATATACACACACACACACACACAGTTGCCGTGATCTTACAATTACTCTGGCCTGTATTTCATCTTAAAAACACAAATATTTGCACTGAAGCCATGACATCTGTCATTTCTTTATTACTAAATACAGCTGGCAATAGCTGCATGATTGGGAAGTAAAACAGAACAGCATTTTAACCAGTTACACAGCAATCCACATCCCACAGATACTTTCTCAAAGCTTTCTTCAATGAGAGACCTGCTGAGCATCAGAGTTTCTTTGAGTAATCTAGGCAGACAGATTACAGATCACTTTCAAGTGTGTAGACCAGACCTTTGTGTCTCTTCTATTAATTTACAAAGTGACTTCAGACTGCTCATTTAGCCTCACAAGGTCTAGCTTGTTGGTAGACAGGTCCTATGATACTTTTGTTCTCAAGTCTAGAGAACCTAAAACTGCTCCTAAAGTCAAATACTAAGTAAGAAGTATTCCCTTTCACAAACCAAAATTTTCTGAAACTCTTCAGCATTACTCACCTGACACATTAATTTATTTCATTAGAAGCTTTAAAATGTCATAATGGGTGGGGCTACAGAAGAGTACAACTACCAACAGAGGCGACAGAGTATTCTGCGTAACCTGGTGAAATCAGACTGTAACTCATAGTGCTTGATAGCAGCAATGATCAAACAAATGCACAGAGTTTCTGCAAACCTGTGTACAAGTATATGCAATTCAATTTTCAACAGTTCTGCCGCACGTTTATTCTAAGCCAAGAAATCCAAGACAAATAGGAAAGTTTGAAGCATGGATTCATTGAAATATTTTTTTCAGAACAACCCTGTCTTAAAATTGTTCTAGCTCCCTAGAATTTTACATTAATTTAGTGCTTTGTACAGACTATACATAATTAATTCATTTTATTCAGGAAGAAAATCATTAAAGTCTCAGACAATATTTTCCAGAGTAATCTGATATGAAGAGAATTGTAATCATTAAGATCCGAGGTGAGCTCAGGCATGCTATTTCTGAAAATACTCAGGTTTTTGCATACCTAAATAATTATTTCATTTGTTTAGCGACATTTGCATGTCACTCTTCCTTGCAGCATTATTGCATAATTTAGAACATTATGAACTTTGTAGTTAATTGTTTCCAACTCAATTGACAATGTCTTCTGGAAGACTGACTGTTCTACTGATACAAAAAATTATTTCCCTTTCATTGCTACCAGCGACTGCCAGGTCAACTGATAGACCAGGTCAAACAGATAGGCAACTACCAGTCACTTATGTTGTTTGAATATTGAGAAAAATGAAAATAAACTTGGGGATGTGGAGGTGGTGGAGTTTCTTTTTTTACTTATTTGTTTGTGGGGTTTCTTTAAATACCAAAGACCATCAATGAAGTTTACTTGTTATTTCTTTCAACTGCTGTACTTTCTGAAATTTTTGGAAAATAAGAAATTACAACAGCCTGTTATTTGGAAGAGTTAAATAACAGGCATTCCCAAGCTTTTGTTAAGGCAACCCAAGAATTTATCTCCTTTCAAATATATTTTAGTTCTTATTTTTTCACTACATTAACAGTTTAATGTGGGCTTTTGTTCTACAAAGCACATTGAGAGATATTTGATGGGAATCTCTTCTATCATCACAGACATAATTAAAAATAGAAGCAATTTTTGCAGGCAAATTCCAGTTTCATATCAAAACCAAAACAAACAACACCGTTTCCAGAGCCGTCCATCATACATAAGCAAGGGAGGATAACAGGATACATGCTGTACTTGTTATATAGAAGAAAAGTGCATCCTACCATGAAAAAACAAAAACAAGAATGCCTTCAAAGTACAGTACATTCTTTGTCAGCACATCAATAAACACGAACAGCAACAACTTTATTCCAGATCTGGCAACAGGGGTGGAACCATGTGCTGTTTGTGTTGAAAAAGTTGCAGCAGTCTCTGTTTAAGGCATATCATTAGGAACTCTTAGCTCTCAACAAGGCCAACAAAGAACACTGCAGTGTAACTAGTCAGTGTTAAGCTCCAAAAAATACTCCTATAGTTAAAATGCTTGTAAAGTTACTGAAGAATGGCAGCACAACATTTTGATCTATTTTTCCTTATAGTTACTCTGTGAGGCAGGAGAAGACTATTATATCTATTTCTAAGCAACTAGAAATAGAATGGGCAACTAAGTGGGTGACTAAGGGCCTGACTTGCAAAGTATTTAAAGGCTGCTAAACCATCTAAGCAGTTCAGGTATCTTTTTACCATTTAAATTATAGGAGCGGGACAATGCTTAGTAGTTCTATACTTAGGTATAGTATAATGCTTAGGTTCTATACTATAGAACTCTATAGTAGTTCTACAACTTAGGGGGTTGTAATTTTTTTCTTTTTGATGTAAATAGTTCTGCATCTGCACTTTTGGGCAACTGCACACATAGGAAAGGTAAGTGCTTTGTCCAAAACCATATTTCTTTTATATGACTGGAAGGGAAGATTTATAAGAGACTGTTGCTGAGCTTTGTCTGCCTGGATAATCCATTGTATCCATTTATTACTAAGGGAATGGCATTCTGTGATAGCCCTGAACCCTTCTTGATGTCTGCCCGGTTGCAGGCAGAGTGCGGTTCTACTATTAAAATAGAAGGGATATTCAGAAGGTCTGCCTGACTGACATTCTCCACGAACACAGGAGCTCCACACACATGGTTGCACCTGCAGTTTAACAGACATGATCAAGAGGAGGTGAGGAGTAAGAAATGCAAACCTGCTTGCTTTCCTAGAAATTTTTGGATGCAGAAAAGCATACAGAAGGAGCTGTTACTACTGCAGTGTTTGCTACAGATCAGCTCCACTGCATTTAGGAGGGATTCCCTGACCCTCCACTCTGAAATCCTTCTCCATATAAGCTATTTAGAGTTGGCAGCAGAAACAGCATTTATTCCGCTGTAGTGCTTTAGCTTTTCTTAAAGGCTTTGAGGCAAACTCTCCTCTAATCTAACTACTGTGACATAGTGGAGATGAGCGGCATCTTTATATTTAGCACTAGCACGTAGACTGCAAATCAGATGGGCCCACTTTGCTATAGTGCTGCACAACCTTAACAATAAACAGACTCTGTGGCTTGGCCTGGAGAATACAGCACACACTAAAGACAGGCAGGAAATTCAGGTCAGATCTGTGAACGAATATAGCTGCCACCTCTCTGAAGATTACTGTTCAAATGTTAGGTTGTCTAGCCATTAATGGGACACACACTGAGAAAACTAGTAGTTCCTGAAGGAGATCCAGGAGGGCTGCCAAGGGAGCACCTCAGACTGGTGCAGCTGAACCACAGTACTCAGGATTTGGATCCAGCTGGACCACGGTATTTAAGGTATCAGGATGCCTACTATCCACAGCTGCCCTTTTGCCTTCAGTGTGTAGCACCATCTTGGCCATTTCATGGCATCCAAAGCTGCACTAATGGTGAGCAGCAGCTCTTGTAATGTTTGTGATTAAAAAAGAAGATCATCCCCTCCAAACCTTTCAATATACAGACTTTCCACTCAAAATGTTATTTAGGGAAATTATAAAAACATCTGGAATTAAAATTTTATCTTACAATCTGCGTGGTTTATCTGCATATCAGAACATATCTTTCTAGATCAGATTCCTAGGTTTTGCAATGGATGCAGCACCATGGATTCCAGTGGAGCTGCCCCATGAACGTACAGCAATCCACCCTGTCTCTGCATGTAGTGCATGGAACAGACCTTCTCTAGGTATCAACGTTAATAAAGAAAGGCTCCTAAATTTCAAAAAGGAAGACCTTTCTGAAGGAGAAGAAAAAAGTCTGTTTGACAGAGAAGCATATCGCTGTTTTTCTGGCTAAATCTGCACTACTCAGATAAGGGAGTTACACTTCACTAACCACATGCATAAACAGAATTAAGGATTTCCACAGCATAAGGCATGTCAATGCTAATAACCTGGCACAAGTGAGCATCTGTTATCAGAAAAAACAGCCCATTTATTTGCCCATAAGTTTCTGGTTTCAATGTGTCTCATCCAAATTATATGCAAGACAATATTGCACCAAAATTATATGAAAATACCAATGTATACCGAGGAGTATTTATGACATTGATACCCATAGGACTGCAGAAAATAAGGTAAAATGTATCCATGTCACTTAGGGATCCAAACCATTTTTATACTCTTGGGAAGTTTTAATATTTATTTTTCCCATATGCATTGAAAAAAATCAACACTAAAAGACTGTCTATAAGCTCCACCCAGCTATCTTTCTTAATAGATTTTAATCAAAAGGATTCCTCAGTTGCAAATTGTTCTCCAAAGATTAACACCCAAATTACCAGTCAGAATAATGCTCCAAACCAATGAAAAGTAGCACTCTGCAGTGTTTAAAGTGCTAATTTGAGAGCTGGGACTTCTAAATTCTATCCCTGACACCATCACTGTCTTAAAGCTCCATCATTAAACCACTAAATTTCACCATTCTACTGTACATATATTTGTTCACAGTCTTGTCAAAGTCTACAAATACCTTCCAGAAACACAATAAATGTTTGATTACCAACTGCAACACACATTTCTCTCCTTGATCTAATTTCAGCCTAGAGTTATAAAACAGGAGTACTAATCCCTTCTTACCAGTTTCAGGGGTATGGAGGTTAATTTATTAATGCCCATGAGATTATCCGAGATAGCCAAACAGAAAGCATGAATAAATGTAAATATATTAGATCAGCAGGAATACTTTAACTAAACTACAGTCCCAATACACACTGCAATAAAGCTAATAAAAAACCCAACTATTTAGCAGGAAACTGATACAACAGCCAAAGAACATTTACAGAAGTTTTATTGTTACATGGCATTTAAGAAAAAATTGCATAGGTATTTACTTGTGCATATAAGGATATTTTCTTAATAACTTTGCAGTTATTTTTCTGAATTTCTTTGTTCATTTTTAAAGTCACTCTCTCTTAGATATGCCAATTCGAAATAACTGAGAAGACCAACTTAACTTTTCATTGTTCAGCACAATGTTTGTTGCAATTTATAAAGCAATTAAGGGCTTTCGCTGACTTTTTGCTGTCTGTATAAAAGTATAAGAAAAGGATAGAGGCGATTTAGACCTCACACTTATTGAAATTAATGATTACTATGTAAGTAGTTATATTACAAATACCTCAAACTTGTGACAGAAGAAGAGTCACCAAATAATAACAGGAGTGTTCTCTAAATGGATTCTTTTTCATTAAACACACACAGACCACAAAAAAAATATATAGGAAGAAGGCTGCAGGTACAGAAATGATACAGTGAAACACCCACATTCTTTAAAATTAATTCTCTTGAGGAGTATATGTGATAGGCTCTATTGAAAGTATTAATCCATTGTTAGTTCATATGTTACATACAAAGTCAGCTGTGTTGTGGACAGAATGAATTCCCACCCTTCTGTCAGTATGTTTTGAATGTACTAGTGGTGTTTGATTTTTTAAAATAGCAACAGTAATTAAGCCTCAGCCTACCCTTCCACACACAGCTGAGTTTTGTGTACACTGCCTGATACAGAGAGATGTATTTTAACTGGTGCTAGAACACCTCCAGGAGCAACAGGGGACTATGATAAGTCCTTTACACTGGTCTCAGGTCCTCACTGAAGCCCTCAGCAGATATGTGGTGACTGGTCAGCCCCAGGAAAGCTTCATGTTGAGAAGGGTGAGGCTGAAGGACCACAGAGAGGCAGGAGGCTTGCGTTCAGCTCCAGCCCAGACACCATCCCAGGGTAGCAGTGGGCATGGCCAGCCAAAGCTTGCTTTCAATTCCCTATGAGATCTACAGGGGAGCTCCACTGTACTCTAGAACACTCCTCCTTGCTCCTATTTGTTTTTCGAAAACATCCCTTCGGGCTTCTCCTTAAAAAAATGTTTACAGGACTAATTAAGTGGAAACCACTTCTGACCTTTGAATACTAATAATTTCTGACAATGTTCTAGAATAATTAAAACAGGAATAATGGAACTATTAAAGGAAACAGCTACAGTGTGCTGGACCCAACAAGGACTTTCTCATCCAGGAATCCCTGTGCAGTGCAAAGTCACCACAGTAATTTCTATTCCTGCTTCCTTCTCGGTGCTCAACCTGGGAAACTAATCCAGAATGTCGCTTTGCGCTGCTGACAGCCTTACTGACTGCAAGGAAAACTCTAAGTTAGTTCCAACTCACATCAAGAACTTGCAACATGGGCATCAAAGAATTAGATTTACTTTCTATTTTGGAAAACAAGTTATTCCAGAAGCATCCCCGCCCCCACCAACCAAAGTATCCAGTCCACAATACAGCCACATCAGGGAAAATAGTTCTAAAGCAGAGAAACTGAACAAAACAGTGAAATCTCATTTTTGCAATTATGCACAGCAATTACACAGGAACCAAAATTTCTTTATGTCAGTAGATTAAGTACAAGCCAAAAAGCTCAGTTATTCATTACCACTTTTCAGTCATTTCATACTTTGGTGAACAACTTGAAAGCCTTGAGAGAACAAACAACTGGCAATTTTGCTTTGAAAGGTTAAGCCCAAAGGGAATTGGCGGCTGAGGCAAGAACTTCACTTTCTGAAAAATATACATTCTGTGAACTGTAATTAGAGCTGTGGGAATAATTGATTTGTCAGCCCACTGGCCGAAAGAAAAGAAGGGAAAACAATTCATTTTAGGTTGTCAACATTGTCTCTCTGTAAGAGCACGTCAGAGCAGAAATGACCACAGTCAGGGACAAAGCTTCGTTCACGCGTGCAGATCTAGCACTCCTAGACCTGCAGTGCTACCCTGACAGAAATGTTTGCACATGCTAAGCCAGGTGCAGAGCAGTGGGCTGTTTCACTGTGCTGACAGGCATTCGTAACCAAGTTGAAGCTAAATTTGTTTCACGCTCAGTTACTAGCAGTTCTTCAGTGTCAATGCACTGCAAACTACATGTCCCAAGACTTCAGTCACTCTTATTCCCTATGCTTCCCCCGTGCATTGTCTGATGGAGAAGATATTATATGATGCAGCCAATCTGATAACAGTGGTTACCTGTACAAATCAAACAACCGCACCTCTTTCAGAAAATAGTAATAATTTTAAAAGCCTATGGAATGAAAATTCCAGATTTCATAGAAAAAGAAGAAATGCAAATGACAATGGCTTCTAAGTGCATCGATACCATCTTGAAATATTATCACCCTGCTCACAACATAAGCAATTTCTTTCAAACGTTTAAACATTATACACAGCCACAAGTTACAGAATACTTTTCTCAGCATGTAATATGAAAGAGGTGTCTTTGAGAATGCTACCAAAATAAACACAAAGGTCTTGGCTCTCCTCTCACCACTTTTATTATCAATATACCATGTAAACAGCAGACTATATAATTTTATAGACACTCTATGCTAAATAATACTGATAATATACACTACTAAAGCACAGACTTTCTATACCACTTAAATATAACAAAGATCACAAAACTCTCTGTTCTGAAGGCACTGGAAGTAGGAGTTCTGGCTACCCTTCAGCCTTCCATAAAATTCTCTGTGCATCTTTTGACACTACCAGACACAGGAGGTCTCTGGCTTGGATCACATATGGTTTTAACTGTGCTTTACAGAAGTGCAGAGGTAAAGAACCTGCAAATAAGTTCATTCAGGTACTGTAACAATAGTGTCCTGCTTAACTGCATTAGAATGATCCCTAAATTTACATGTTGTGTCAACAGCAATGGTATCAGCACTCACACCGCACATTTCAAGGCAGAAAAATTGGTTATTCTTCCAAACCAGGAACAGCTTGGGATGTGATAAAAACAAAAAACAACCAACCATATCCCTCACAAAAATAAAACTGTGACCAGCAGGCTCCTCATAAACCCAAAGAAAGAGAATATACAAAATGAGGAAGAATTTCTTCACAGTGAGGGTGACAGAGCCCTGGAACAGGCTGCCCAGGGAGGTTGTGGAGTCCCCTTCTTTGGAGATTTTCAAGACCCGCCTGGATGCAGTCCTGAGTAGCATTCTCTAAGCAATCCTGCTTCAGCAGGGGAGTTGGACTAGATGATCTATATGGTCCCTTCCAACTCTAAAAAAAATTCAGTGAAAAATTCAGTGAAATTCAGTGAAATATTTTAGCATAACCTACACTTAAACACTCTTTATTTTTTTTTATCCTCCAAATGACTTAAAAGCTGATAATGGACTTTGTGAGGTTGGGATGATTATTACCAGGGTCACTGGCCAAAGCAAAAATGTTCAAACTGGCCTTAAAGCAAGGAAGGTAATTTATCCTCATCTCACAGAAGCCTGATGCTCAAAATAGCCTGAACTTAGACGTGGAAAGTGTAAGTTTTCTATCATCTATCTATCTATCTATCTATCTATGTCTTCTAAAGGTACTTTTCTAATAGCTCTTATCAATAAAGCAGAATTATTATTGAATCTCATGGGTGTAGTTTTATGTTCCTATTAAAAGAAAGGATCTCCTCATTGCAGAGATAATCCAGAGGTCTATTCTTTTTTTTTCTTTTCTAATAAGGAGTTGGGGGTTCACCCAGACTTAGAACAGAGTAATGAGTTATGAAATGGCAAAAGAATAGAAGTGAGACAAAATGGGAAAATCCTGAGATGAATGTAAGGGTTTGTCCAAAAGGTAATAATTTCATTATAGACTTTTCTGAATTCATTACATGTTTCATTTAGTTTTCTTTATCTTGTGGAGGGTAGAGACTTTACAAGCAGCAAATGTAGAAAAGACTCAGAAAGGATTTCTAGTACAGACTCACTGGTAGAAAACTGACTCATTCTTCTTATAGCAACAAATGTGAAGGTACTTATTAATTGGCTATGAGACAAGAACGCAGTAAAAAAAATTCACTACCTCAGGATCTTTATGCAAACATGTACATTTGTAAGTCTTATTTTAGATTCTTAACTACAAGTTCAACAGTGTTCTGAGTCTTGTAGGCATTATATACCCAAAAGTAACTCAAATTGCCCAAGTATGTTTTTATTAAGTGTTACTAAGACATACTATTGTATGCAACAGCACTGAGATTAAGAGTGTATCTGAACGCAGCCAGTGTCTGCTTAATCCTACTGTTCATATACAGACAGATGTTGTTCAAATTAAAAACGGGTAATGACACTAAAATTTTGCATGAACTCTTCTTGCAGTAAGAATGTAATATGTTCACGGATCAGGCTGGAAAGATCTCATTAATCACACACAATCGTTTCATATTGTCATAGCAGGCTGCAGTGATGAAGAGTCTGATCCAGAGGGGCCAAGTTCCTTGCCCATAACTCAATACAACAGATCTAGCTATTACTTTTGCCCTTGGGTTTAATGGCATTTGTGCTAATGCCCCTGCACTTCATAGGAAAGAACATATCTCCTCATTCAAGGACTATTTTGTTTTAGCACAGAAACTCCAGAGACCACCCACAGAGCTACAGACTGGGTAGTTCTTCATTGCAATAGGAAATAATGTCTGTCTTCAGTAAGGTGCTGTGACCATCAAGTCAACTAGATTCCCACCTAAGACCATATATAAAAAAATAAAATAACAGTGAATCTACCTGAAGAGTCTAGGCTAATAGTACTGCTAGGAATCATCAAAGATAAGAAAAAGCCCTCCCAAAAACGTGAAATCAAGGCTTTAATTTTTAAGTGTGGCAACTCAGGACAGGAAAGTATCAAGAATAGTTCTAAAAGCAAATAGTTCACATTTGATGCCATTCAAAAGAGGGAAAATGAGGGGAGAGAGAGAGATACAGAAATGGGGACTTGTTCAGAACATGAAGTCAAGAAGGTGCCTGTTACTGCTTTGTCTAAGTCACGGGTTGCTACTAGCAGAGGATGAAGAGGAAAGGAGAAATCCAGGAGAGGGTTAAGAGAGAAAGATTTGCCTATCCTGGGACAATTTCACGTTTCCCAAGGTTTTATATTACTAATATATGCAGGAGACAAGAAGTCAAAAAGGTATTTTAACATGTTCCTGATTGTCTTCCCAGAGCTCAAGCTCTCAACATCCTTTTCAGGTGATGTGATAGGTAGAATGTTGCCTTACTCTACAAATTGCTAGTGTAAGACATTCCTAGTATAATTACTTTGCAAATATCGACTGTGCATCCGTCCCCTGGGTCTCCCACTTTTTACGAGGCTGCACTGCAAGACTACCCTGCATCTACCTCCATTTACAACTGAAGAGCTGACTCTTCTCCCAGGATGCCATCCCTCTTCCCATCTTGTTTTCAAGTCCTCTTTCCCATAGCTGGGAGGAGCTTTTTGTAAATACTAGCAAAACTACCAGGGTTTTTCCTTAAAACCTCCTCCACCATAACACCTCTTTGCTTCTCAGTTGCTAAGAATACTCTTAACCATGCTGACAAAAACTGCCTTCCATGCCTGCCTCCATCTCCCAGCTAAGGCTTTCAATCAGTGCTTTGGTACTTTGCCTTCTTCCATAGCTTCCTTACTCATGACTGGGGGTGCTATGTGCTGCAACAGGACACTAATAGTCCTAACCAGGCAAACCTTTGGTTGACTTAGAACACAGAACACTCTTCTGCTATTAGACAATGCTGGGGAAACTCACTTGATTAGCACATGCACCAGTACTATCTGTGAAAGGTAAGAACGAAGCACATTAATACAATGTGAAATATGTAGACTTATTCACAGAAATATATGCTCTCCTGCCACATTGAACCTAACCTATACAGCAGTACAACTTTAAATGAGTGGCTGAATATATACCATACTGCAAATAACATTGATTTGTGTAAGTCCATAATCATATGGTAACTGTGAGCAAAAATGCAGCGTGCTTTGAACTGCAGAGATCTTTTACCACCTTCTACCTCACAATATTCATCCATTAGCATGGAAGTGGAAGTGTGCAGGGAATTCAAGATGATATTTGTTCATCTCCAAAGCTTCCTTGCCACTGGTATAAAAATAAATAAATCAATCAGACTTGCCTTAGACAGCCAACTCTTAAATACTAAAGTCACTGAAGTTAGAAATTAAATGCAGCTGAGTTCTATTGTGCCCAAATCAACTGGCTAACTTTACTGGATTTTAGCTCAAGCTCATGGTGACCAAGAGATTGAACACAGCAGGTATCTTTCCATTTTGTTTCACAGAAAGGCAATGATATTTAAAGATTAGGATGCAGACTAGTTAAAAATAATTAAGGTATTTCTCAGGGGAAAAGATTGCAATTGTTTGGAAAATTCAATAAAGTTGAAAATGGTTCAGTGATATACTACATCTTATGATCCGGTAAAGGAGTCTTTCAGAGAAATCTTAGCTTTTGTCATCTTGTCCATAATTTCCTTCTGTTCAGAAAACACCGAGGCTCCTGAGAAGGCCATGACTAAAGCATTTTAAAATGTGTATATGATTGTTTTCCACTTCACTATTCATTTGCTCTTTTCTGATTTCTCCCACCTTTTTTCTTACAACAGCAGCTGCTCCCTGGTCTACTGTTTGGGTTTCTTGCATCTCACTTTTTAAATCAATACACATTGCAGCTTGAAAGATGGGCTGAGATGAAGACTCTTCATTGAGATGAACATATGCAAGGAGATATCAATATAAAAAGCATTCAGACTAATAACTCCCACAGTGTGTGAAAATATAAAATGACCATCACTATCAAATAATTTTATTTCACTTCAAGTTTCTTTTTTTGCTTCTACTTCTTGCTGTTAATCCAGCAAGTTTATTTAATTTTATTATTTTTACTAGAAGCAGATATTTGCCTCAAAACCTTCCCCTGTGTTAATATATGTATCATTAAACAGCATAGCTTTTTTTCGTGATTCTTTAGTTCTACTGTTTAAATCCCAGTATAATCCAAAGCCTGCCACTGGATGGAAAGAGTGTCCGAGAAAACTTACAAGTGCCTCACATGAGCACTGTTGAAAACTGTGGACTCTGTTTTGCCTCCATTTTCCCTTATCCAAATAGCTGCTCCTGGAAAAGTCCTTGAAACCCTGCCTTTAAATACTGAATTAGGGCTTCTAGAATATTTGAAGAAGCTTTGGTTTGCCAGTGGCATACATTTTTCTTTACCTCCATTCACTAGGGCATAATACAGGTATAATTCATTCTTTATACTTGTTTTTCCATTGAGAGGGAAAAATCTTCTGAAAAGACTTGATCAGTATTTGAGCAGGTTGAGAGGAATAGTGAAGAGTTGTGTAGCTCACAGTGGCAACACTGCTCCACAATTAGAGACCGAGCTTGTTCATCAACAGAAAAAACAGTAAAAGTTTGATCTGTGTTGTACCAGAGGTGTGAAACAAGTTCATACAACTATCTAAAGTTTGCAACTCATCGACTTTTGGTTTCCTCAAGTTTTGACCTGTTTTGCTGCTGGTGGTTTGTTTTTTGTTTTGAGTATATTCTTTTGGGCACCATTAGCGTCTCAGCCTCCAGCACTCCTAAGGTTATATGATTTCTTTTGTAAAAAAAAAAAAAAAAATACAGCTTCTGTAAGCAGTTACTTATTAGTAGAGTTACTTGGCAGTTGAAGAATCACTGCTTGCCAAGGAGATGGCCGCTCAAAGTTGAAGTTCTTTGACCCCATTATAGGAGACAATCATGAAAGAACAGAGGTTTTAAGTAGACTTCACAATGTGGTAAGTATCATAGAATCATAGAATCATAGAATCATAGAATGGCTAGAGTTGGAAAGGACCTTAAAGATCATCTAGTTCCAACCCCCCTGCCATGGGCAGGGACACCTCTCACTAGAGCAGGTTGCTTAAAGCCCCATCCAGCCTGGCCTTGAACACTTCCAGGGATGGGGCATCCACAACTTCCCTGGGCAACCTGTTCCAGTGCCTCACCACCCTCACTGTAAAGAATTTCTTCCTTATATCTAATCTAAATCTCTTCTCTTCCAATTTAAAACCATTGCCCCTTGTCCTGTCACCACTCTTCCTGACAAAGAGTCCCTCTTCAGCTCTTCTGTAGGCTCCCTTCAGGTATTGATAGGCTGTTATAAGGTCTCCCCGGAGCCTTCTCTTCTCCAGGCTGAACAACCCCAGCTCTCTCAGTCTGTCTTCATAGGAGAGGTGCTCCATCCCTCTGATCATCCTCGTGGCCCTCCGCTGGACCCGTTCCAACAGGTCCATGTCCTTTCTGTGTTGAGGACTCCAAAGCTGGACACAGTACTCCAGGAGGGGTCTCACGAGCGCAGAGTAGAGGGGCAGAATCACCTCGCGAGACCTGCTGGCCACACTTCTCCTGATGCAGCCCAGGACACGGTTGGCTCTCTGGGCTGCCAGTGCACACTGCCTGCTCATGTTGAGCTTCTCATCCATAAGCACTCCCAAGTCCTTCTCCTCGGGGCTGCTCTCCAGCCATTCTCCACCCAACTTGTATTTGTGCCTGGGGTTGCCACATCCCAGGTGCAGGACCCTGCACTTGGCTTGGTTGAACTTCATGCAATTTGCACGAGCCCACCTCTCCAGCCTGTCTAGGTCCCTCTGGATGGCATCCCTTCCCTCCAGCGTGTCAACTGCGCCACCGAGCTTGGTGTCATCAGCAAACTTGCTGAGGGTGCACTCTATCCCACTGTCCATGTCACCGACAAAGATGTTAAACAGTACTGGTCCCAGTACCGACCCCTGCGGAACACCACTCGTTACTGGCCGCCACCTGGACATTGAGCCATTGATTGTAACCCTTTGGATGCGGCCATCCAGCCAGTTCCCTATCCACCGAGTGGTCCATCCATCGAATCCATGAGTTTCCAATTTTGAGACCAGGATGTCGTGCGGGACAGTGTCAAATGCTTTGCATAAGTCCAGGTAAATGACGTCAGTCGCTCTGCCCTTGTCTACCAAGTCTGTGGCAGTATTGTAAAAGGCCACCAAATTTGTCAGGCACGATTTGCCCTTGGTGAAGCCATGTTGGCTGTTTCCAATCACTTCTTTATTCTCCATGTGCCTTAGCAAGGATTTCAGGAGGATCTGCTCCATGATCTTGCCAGGCACAGAGGTGAGACTGACCGGCCTGTAGTTTCCCGGGTCTTCTTTGTTTCCTTTTTTGAATATTGGAGTTATGTTCCCTTTTTTCCAGTCAGTGGGAACTTCACCAGACTGCCACGATTTCTCAAATATGATGGAGAGGGGCTTAGCAACTTCATCCGCCAGTTCTCTCAGGACCCGTGGATGGATTTCATCAGGTCCCATGGACTTATGCATCTTCAGGTTCTTTAAGAGGTCTCGAACCTCGTCTTCTTGTACTGTGGGTGCTTCTTCATTCCCAGAGCCCCTGTTCTTGCCCTCCGTGACTTGGGCAGTGTGGTTAGGGCCCTTGCCAGTGAAGACTGAGGCAAAGAAGTCATTCAGTAGCTCAGCCTTATCCACATCCTGGGTGACCAGGTCTCCCGTTTCCTTCCGGAGGGGACCCACAGCTTCCCTCGTCTTATTTTTATCCCTGATATATCTATAGAAGTTCTTCTTGTTATTTTTCACATCCCTGGCTAGATTTAGTTCTGCCTGGGCTTTCGCTTGCCTGATCAGGTTTCTGGTGACTCGGACAGCTTCTCTGTATTCTTCCCAGTCTACCTTTCCCTGCTTCCACCCTCTATAGGCCTCCTTTTTGGTCCTGAGTTTGTCCAGCAGTTCCTTGTTCATCCACGCCGGCCTACTGGCTATTTTGCCCGATTTCTTCTTTTTTGGGATGCACCTCTCCTGAGCTTGGAGGAGGCAATCCTTAAATACCACCCAGCTTTTTTGGGCCCCTCTCCCTTCCAGTTCTTTTTCCCACGCTACCTTACCAATCAGATCTCTCAGGAGATCAAAGTCTGCTCTTTTGAAGTCCAGGGTAGCCAGCTTGCTGCGCACCCTCCTTGCTGCCTTATGAATCTTGAATTCTATCATCTCATGGTCACTGCAGCCGAGGCTACCCTTGAACTTGACATTCCCGACCAGCCCCTCCTTGTTGGTGAGGACAAGGTCCAGCACTGCTCCTTTCCTCGTTGGTTCCTCTATTATTTGCAGAAGAAAGTTGTCGTCGACACATTCTAAGAACTTCCTGGAGTAATTTGTGAACATTTGATCAGGCTTTTATAGAAAAAACTGTATAAGAGACACTTTTACTCTTGTGATATAGACTGTAGATATTCAATCAGTTTTTTCATACTGTTAATCTAGAGGGTAATGGTGAACCAAATACAGCAATTTTATACAAAACTCCCGATATATGTTATCCTAAGGAGCTGAAAAAAAATCAAGAGTACCAAGAAATATTTGCCTCATTGTCAAGTACTCTCTTTATACATTAACAACCATTTGCTTAGCAAGGTAAGAAAACATTGCTGATCTCCAAACAGAATTACATTTGTTCATAGGTTAGAAATTAAACATTAAATGTGTCTGAACTGTCATTCAGTTTACATAAACATAGGTACTTATGAGTAAAAAGCTCTTGTACCCTTTGCTTCAATTATAGCAAACTCTTGAGTGTATTTGTAGGACAAAATCACAGAAGATACAGCAATCAAACATTCTGTTGTTCCTACATAGAAGGCAGTAACCTTAAGAGTAAAGAAAAAGTTATATGGGATTGCTATAGGAATTTTAATATTTTTAACAGTCCTATTTTCTTTGCAATTGATGTATTTCCATGACATATTTTATTATATTTTGTTTCTTTGTTTATATTTTAAATTCTGGTCCAAAGTAGTTCAAAGAAGATGGATGCCCCTGGCAGCAAGCTCCTGGAGCTTGGAAAAAATAGCAGAATACAGGAGTTCTGGATTCATTTGTACCAATATTTCTGAGTACAGTGACTTGTATATCCAATTTAAACCCTTAATCCTTATAGGCATTGTGAGGAACACACACACTTGCAACACCTCATTTGATCTGATGAGTCTTATTCTCTTCAGAAAAAATTGCCACAAATCTGTGCCACGTGAAAGATGGAAAGCAGTGCAGGATTACCTCGTAACAGGCAGCAATGAAACCCTGTGGGACATCCTAAAAACTTCTAAATTTATCTAAGCAGTAAGAGGTAGCAAAACATAATATGCCATGCTGGAATAGCACAGTGTCAGTTGTGAGTTGGTAGGAACAAGACCAAAAGGCAAACACAGAAACACAGTTATCTATTCAGACAACTTGTTCATCTCTACAAGAAAGCTGAAAGCCAGTACAGCTTTCACTGTCCTTTTGTATAGCTGAAATAGGAACAAAACTTTGACTGAGATGAAACTTTTTCAGAGTTCAGGTCTGTGGTTCTGGTTCAGACCTATCTCCTATTACATGCTCACAAGTAATTACCACCATATGAAGAGGAAAACAGCAACTATACTACAGCAATGAGATTTCCTTCTTTAATCTTTGAGAGTACTGAGGCAAGAACAATTCCATCCTGCAGTGCCTCCAGGTCTAAGAATCTCCCAGCTAAATCTTCTAAACTTGTCACAGCGGGCACTAATCTCACATCTTCCTGTTGATAATTTCCTCTGATTTCTATCTAGTAAACATTTTAACATTCAGTGAAATAATGAAAAGTTAAAAGTTAAAAATTAATTAAAAGGTGATAAAAACAAATTCAAGATTATCAGTTCCTAAAAACTTTGCCTACTTATTAGCAGCCTGAATTAAGTTTTTAGTTTTATTTACAACATTATTTTACTTGATTCACTTATTTCATTTTTGACACAGAACAGCATATTATCATAAAATTTCAGTAAGGTTATTGAACAGAAACACTATAAGGCAGCAATAGACTTATTAATTCACTACAGAGACCCTTAGAAAGTGAAAAACTATGCTGAGCTGGTCTCGTGTCCCACATTGACACTACAGAAATGCTTCCTGCTGCCTGAAAATACGTTAGGAATAGCTGGTCAAAAGCTTGTGAGCATCACTTGTCATCCCAGGCAGTCATTCTGCTAATGCCAGCCCTCAAGGAGTATGGAGCAAAATCTTTTTAAATGTAAAGTATCCTACAAACTGTTTTAATGCACTTGTACAGGACAATAAGCACAGTCGAAACATATGCATATATAAATACCCTTAGTAAAAAGGGCTTAACTTTGTATTTTTACCTCAGGTTCTGCCTCTTAAACTCTGAAAAGATGATTTGCACAAGAAGCTCGTTATTGGAATAGTGAAAACCCTGTTTTCTTCTTCTATTTTTATTTGCTGACATTCTATCTTATTTTAAGGACCAAAAAAACCTGACCATTTGCCTAAAACATTATCGCAAAAAGGTAGACCTAATTGATTAAGCACTTGGTTATTTGAGAGTTTGTTTGTAAGCATACAGTTCAGCATTAAAGTAAATATACATTGTGGCATACAATCTAAACGGTGATGACTTACCTTATTTAGGCCCAAGTTTCACTTTAGTTGTCTTGACTGAAGCGTGACACATGTAGCTTGAAGGATACCTCAATATCCATTTAGCAGATTCAGTTAGCAGAACTGAGAATTAGCACAGTCCTAGAATTTTCTAATATTTTGCTGAATTATGAATTACGTTTTGCAGAAGTTTGAAGTTACATATATAAAATATGGAGTAAAGTTCTGCTTTTACCACAAGTGCAATAAGTGGCATTGCCCTCCTTTCTCTGTGATGTGAGGACAGGGAATAATTTGCCAGAAGCTTGCAGAAGTGCCAAAATCCCACTCAGACTTTCCTAGGCGGGGGAGATAACCACCTTCGCAGGAAGAATGGCTGAGTTGGTACACATTGCTCTCTCCTCAGCCCTTTGCTGAACAGCATGTGCAGAGACAAGAGGAGGCAACCTTTCTTTGCTTTGTTCAGAGGAAAAGCAGCAGGAGTGGGCAGCAAACAGCTCTCCCTAGGCATGAGCTGGGATGAACTGGGGCAACAGCACTGGGTTGCTCAACCCCACTCGGCAATTCTTTACCTGGCAGCACAACTGATTTTTTCCTGCTTCAAAGATGCTCTGCAGAACAGGCTCTGATGGGAAGAGGTGGGAGGCTGGGAAGATCCCTAGTGCTCCAGGGAGCAAATAACACTTTTGAGAGACAGGAGAGGGCAGCAGGGGTAGAAAAAGTGTCTTGTCTTCTTTCTCTCCCTTACCCTTCCCAAGGCTGATCTCTCCACTGCCATCATTCCTGTCCCTCTTTTGAAGGAGTAGGACATGAAAACAGGCTGAGCGAGCTGGGGTTGTTCAGCCTGGAGACAAGAAGGCTCCAGGGAGACCTTATAATAGCCTTCCAGTCCTTAAAAGGGGTCTACAGGAAAGATGGGGAGGGACTCTTTAGCAGGGAGTGGAGTGATAGGATGAGGGATAATGGTTTTAAACTGAAAGAGGGGAGATTTAGATTAGATACTAGGAAGAAATTCTTTACTGTGGGGGTGGTGAGACACTGGAGCAGGTTGCCCAGAGAAGCTGTGGTTGCCCCATCCCTGGGGGTGTTCAAGACCACGCTCAGGCTGGATGGGGGTTTGAGTAACGTGGTCTAGTGGGAGGTGTCCCTGCCCACAGCAGGGGGTTTGGAACTAGATGGTCTTTAAGGTCCCTTCCAACCCAAACCTTTCTATGATTCTATGACATTCACTACCACCATCCAAGAACAAACTTCTGCAAAAAACTCATCCTCTTTCCTTCCCCCCTGTCCTCTGTCTCTCCTTACACCTGCCCTTGCTCCTATGCCTGCATCTTCCTAATTGTGTAAATTAGAGAACAGATTAGGATCTTGGAGCACTTGCAGGGAAGTTCACACCATACACCTTCTTTGTTCTTACCCTATTCAGTTAGATATAAAGTAAAGCCTATTTAATACTGTTATCACTTTCTTGTTTGCATATCTACAGACTAGCAGAACACTGGTAAACACTGGGCAGCTTAAACTCCCTAAGTACCTTCCTCTAGCTACTGTATTACAAAATGCTTCTTGTATCTACCTGGAGCTTGTTTGTCTTCAACATATCTTTAACAGCAGAGTTCATCAACACACAAATATTGCATGCTCTGGGTGTCACAGGTGGTATGTGCCAAGAGATGAATGCAATGATTTCCCACTTATACATTAATAGTTTTTGCTTCCAAAGCAGATAAAAATATCAAAACATTTACATGCCAGCCTCTCCCTCAAAGTACCCAGGAACAGAAAAATTTCTAAAAGTTGTGCAAGTTTGTCTTTGAGATGCCAGTTTGGTCTTCAGAGAGGACATCAGACCAAATACCTTTTCTGTAGACACTTGTATGAAGACAAACAATGTAGACACTTGTATGAAGACAAACAATTATTTTAGTTATTCCTTTCCACACTGCCTGGGTTTTTATCTGACTTTCTCCTGTCGTACTGTAACTGGTTTTAGTTTGTTTGGTTTTTGTTTTGTTTTTTTTTCCAGAAAAGGAAAAAGTATACCCAAGTTGTAAACCACATCCCTCACTTCAACACAACAGCAACTTTGGATGTTGATGATGGGAGGGATTTTTTTCTGCATGCTCACTATTTCTATACAACGATTACCTTCTTCTGCCTGGGTTATCTGCAGCTACAAGTGTAATTTGGCTACTTAAATCTAGGCTGCCCTAGATCCTACAAATCCCCTGTAAATCAGAGGTTCAGGCAGCTGAGTCACCCAATTTGACCCTGCAATTAGCATGTGAGAAAGTGGAGGTCTAATTACCACTAGAATAATCAGTTCCTCCTATGCACATTCATTAGCAAACAGCCTGTTTGTTCAGGACACTGGGTAGTATGTTGTAAGACCCACGACATTCCTGTACTTCATCAGGAAAAAAAAGTTAAAGCAAAACCTAGGGGTTGGGTTTTTTTTATTATTTTTCCCCATACAGCATACACAGCATTAGCTAAGAGCATCAATATATGTGCACAACAACCCTGCTAACATTACAGAGAAGTAAAAAGGTGTCGGGAAAAACTGGCACCATTTAATGCCCCTTTGTTAGTCTCTTACAGCAGATGTGATGCTGGATGCCAAGACAGTATGAACATCAGACCTGCTTGTTGTAGCTTTAGAATATTAGCACCACAAGGGGTTACTGTTTAGCTCACACACAAACAAAAAAAGAGGATCCCTGTGACCTGCCTGAACTTTACAACTTCAGTTTAACTTTTCACTATCATTTTGTGTAATAAAAGCTAACAAGAATGTAGGTGTGCAGGTTTCAGACACCTGAAACTACTTTTCCTAGAAAAGATCGCTTGACTTACTGCCAGTCACAGTGCTGCCATCAGTATGCTAAATGTACTGTGTACCTTCTTAAAATAGAAGCAGCTCCTGCAGCCCTGACCCAGCAGGCAGTATCTCAGTTGTTCTGAACTGATTTGTCTGATCAGGTGTCAAAAGCTGAATATCAGACCTAAGCTTCTTCCCCCGCTAACTGGGATGACAGCATTACTCATTCCCCTAGCCAAAACAGTGAGGCATCACTAGAGAAACATGATTCAGACCACCAGAACTTACTAGGTCCAAAGCACAGAAACATCTTTATAACTGGAAATGACCGAGTCCCAACAAGGAGCAGAAAAATTCCTGGGGAATACATATATTTGCAGTATCAGAAAGCCAAATTCATGTTGCACTATAAAGGATAACTGTATCAGCCCCTATCTTTCTCCTGTACCCTCTGGGTGATTTATAAGTCAGCATATGACAAAGCTAATGGTTAAAAACCAAAAGCCACGCACAAGGATTCTGCCAGTCACGTGGAAGCACAAGCCTTTGGTTTCAAATAGGGGATAGCCTCTAGTGGAGAGCATAGTAATATTCAATAAAACTGCATTTAAACTTATGTCATTGACCTAGTGGCAGGAGAAAAGCAAGTCAAAAATATGGTGAAAAAGAAAAAAGGAAAGGTAAATCAATGGTGTATATTCTTTGACTACCTAAAATGCCAATTCTTTTGTGATTGTGTGAAAATAAATAGGAAAACACTGGTGCCCTAACATGCCTCTGTTCTGGAGTTCTATCAGCCCCTTTCTCCTGCAGCTTTTAGTAACTGGCTGATTTACAGTTATATAGAGTACTGATTAGGTGTGAGAAGTGCAAAAAAAAACAAAAAAAAAAAACAAAAACCTGTGAGATAATTGTAATTCCTAGTCATTTATTGCTATTGCTTTGAATGTTCATTAATGTAACAATCAGGAGAAACTAGCCGAACGCACATGTATGGATTTTTTGTTTTGTTTTCAGATATACTTCTCTCTAAAACTAAAAGAATCCTTCAGTGATAGTGGGAGAGAGAAGGTAAACATCTTCCTGATCACTCTTGATATTCTGAGATAAAGAAACAGGGAGAAAAACAAGCAACAAAAAGGTGTTACCAGTGAAGGCAGAGAAACAGCCAAGCTCTTCGCCAACATACCCCATTTGGGCGATGGATTTTCTTCAGTTGGTAGACAGCAATGAGAGTATCAAATAGGAAGGGAAAATAGCAAAAAAGAAATCTAGTATCAGAAAGAGTCTGAAGCAAGGAAGGGCTTTTGATAAAATGGGTATATCTGTCGCCCAAGCACAGGCTAAACACGTAGGTCCCTTATCGCAACTGGTAAGCAGACCATATTCTAACACAAAGCCCAGAACAGTCAGTTTTCTTCATGGCAAATACATCGAGCAGCACAGCAATAACAGTCTTTACACATCCCTGGTAGCTTTCCTGTTACTCTGAAACTCTCAATTTCTCACCTTCCGCATCAGCAGGTACAGAGTACTTCAGCTATATTATCTGCTGACTTTGATGGTGTGTGCAATTACATTTTTTGCCCATTTACTAAGATATGCTCTGCCACCCTTTAGAAGTTCTCTCTCTCTTCCACTCTTGAAATAGTAGATCACAGAATCTGAAAAGACTGGCAAAGAAAGGACTTCTGAGTTCTTACTCCATTTATGCACACCATTTCTCTTTCCCAGCTAGAGCTGCCAGGAGACAGGCTTAATTCAACTCCCCCTAAGTGCACTGGCACCTCAGTTAGATTCACTGACTTCAGCTGGAGCAGAATTAAGAGAATCCTGGATAATTCAAAGCTGCTTTTTTCCTAAAATCTGTACAATGAATCTGCTCAACCTAACTCCTAGACATACCTTGGAATTTATTACTTTTTCTATTACATGTGCAAGAAAGGCGTTAGTGTTGATGTTAAACACTTTTTAAGATTTTCATTCTGAAATATTTATCAGTACAACTCTAAGGAGATTTAAAGACATGCATATTATTGTGTAGGTTTAGGATCAATTTCTATGAAATTAGTTTGGGAAAATTGTAGCTAATTAATATGAACAGTGAATTTGCTCTCATGTTCAGTCAGCTACAAAATTCTAATCTTCATTTAACATGAACACACTGAGGATTTCTCCACCAGGGAGCAAATTCAGGGCATTTCTCAAAGAGCTTTAACTGATGAGATGAAGGATGACTGTTTGAAATAGGTAAAGAAAAAGAAATAAAAAAGAATAAAAAGGGAAAAAAAAGAGAAGGAGAACAAAAACTTTCTTTTTTTTCCCAAATGCTGATGTTTTCAGCAAGATATTAAATTCTTCAAAGAAACAAATGATGAGCTTCTAGGGCAATTCTTGCATCCTTCTCGTGCCTACAAGTACTTATAAAAAAAATAAATAGCTCTGTGACCTGAGAGAACAGAGCCCCTCTACTTCACCAGAAGGAACAGGAAGGGAGAAAAAATACCCCCAGTGCTCTTTGGGGACTGTGTCTCTCTTGCATAAACTCCGGTTACCTACTCAGTTCATTTTAAGGCAAATGACTGCAGGTAACAACCACACACATGGAAAACAATTCCAGGAAATGGGCAACAGAAGCTCAAAATTAGTAAGTGGACATTCACTTAAATATTGTGTTAATAAAAGCTCATTAAGGTTAATACAATTATAAGTAATAAGATTATTGCTAATAACATTGCTTTGGTCAAACCCTACATTTCCTATTCGCTTCTTTTCCAGATAAATCTACTGTTGACTTTCATAGAAGTTTACTGTATGGGGAAACCCTATCGATTTCCATACTTCAGCTATTACGTATGGCTTTCAAATTAGCACAAATGCCTTTTTCACTCATTTTATCACTTGTATAAAATAACCAAGTATTTTGAGAGAACAAGATCTACGGATTCTCCCAAGGAACAAACACATCTTGGCTATAACTTCAGACCCATATTTGAAGTACAACACACCAGCATACAATTATTTTTAATAACAAATAAAGCACACGTACACAGAACGAGAGGTACAACTGCAAAATAATATGCTTAGTCTAACTCAGGTAACCCAGCACAGCTTGAATGTTGCAGCCTAAATTCCAGAACAAGCAGTCACACAGGAGAGTTCTGAAGATCCCTGCCAGCCCCATAGAGCACCACCAAACCACACACATGCTGCCCACTGCCAGCCGTTGGCAGGGGCATCTGAAACAGCTGGCTTGGGGCTTGCTCAGATCGGCCTCTTACACATTTTCCCTTTGCACCTCCAGTTGCAGAACAGCCCTTTGGCCCATGCTGGAGAGCTTCAGGAGCACAACCTGAATGGATCCACACATGAGCGGGCTGCAGCTTGTGGCTCCAGAGGGCTAAGACGTGTTGTTTTGCTTAAACTTCACGGCACAGATGTATTCCAGCACTGGCAGTGCTGTTGCAGATATTAAGTGTTTTGATCGAATGACTTCAGAAAATGCTTATTGTCAGCTCTGGTGCCAGAGTGCTGGGGGGAGTGCAGCAGAGGGAGAGTAACTTAATTTCAAATGCTAACTCTAACTACAGTCGTGCCTTGCCCCTCTTCTTTTGTTTTTTGTTTACATTATCAAGTAAAAATAAGATTTTCATGTGTGTTTAAGTCTTTGCTCAGCCACACTTTTCAGAGGAAAAGAAATAAATCTATTCTACATCTACAAAACCCACTGGCTGATGAGAAGTATGCTAATGATATACTAAGGCTGCTGTGAAGATGAACAGCAGGATTCACTTCACCCACACAGGCATTTGGTAAAGGATGGATCCTTCTCCCATTTTTAACTTTATTTATTACGAACCAGAGACAAGCCCACATTTCTATCTCTAGCCCAATTGGGAAGGTTTAGGGCCTTTGACTCAACCAGAAGTAGTTGAGAATCCCATTTGGCTTTTCTCAAGCTTTCAGAAAAATATATTAAGGAGGCTTTTTCTGCTTTTCCTCCTCCATAAATTCGTAGTCAGTGCTAGATCATTTTTCCCCATTCTCATCAAACAAACAGGAACACAGCTGGCTTTCTTCTGGTAAGCTCTTTCCTTGAAACATTTTGTGGTTTTGACCCTTTGAAGAAAAAAATTATTTAAGATACAGTATTCTAAAATTATCAAAGTTTTCCCATCTCCCTGTTCTAGCAAACATATGAGATATTCTTAGATGATACGTATACAAACCCTACAATTTGGACATTTCTATGTCTCAACACACTGGCAATAGGAAAGGGTGAAGTTTTTTCACCTTGCACCAAAGAAGACTCTGCTTCTCTTGTAGTAAGCAAATATTTTTCTTTAGCTATGGAAACATGCCTGTATGTTCTTGTGTTGAATCAAAATGAATGCATGAACAGGAATAATAGTTTTTGCACATTTTGGTTGTTTGTAGCGTACATACAAATAGAAATTAATAAAGGCCATGATTTGCAAAAAGCATCTTAACACTAGTTTAAGGAAGAGTATAGGATCCTGGGCTAGTATTACTCTTCAACTGTAGAAATATGAATGCATACGTTAAAAGCCATTAATGTTTGTCTTTCACACATACACGCATGTACACATACACACATCCTGAAACTACCTAAAAACTTCTCTGTTGGTCCCAGCCTTATCATATACTAAGAAATCTTACTTTTGTTGGTATTTTCTTAAACTATCACTGCACCTACATAGCACTTTTTTCTATATACATCACAGATAGAAATTCTTATCAGGAAAGTTTCTCAAGCAAATTTATCTTTCATAAAGGGAATCTGGTAAAAAGAATTTTTCTCCCTTTTCCTTCATGTCACGTTTCATTTTGAAACCCTAATTTATTTTTCATGATGGTAACATCACTGAAGTTGAGTTTTTCCCTTGTTCAAATGAGACTCAACTCATAAATGACAGAGAAAAAAAAAAAAACAAAACCACACAACAAAAACAACCCAACCCCAAAAGCTAAACTAGTAGACCTTTCACGCAACTAAAAGCTTTAAGAGCTTTTCTTTCCCCCTTTACATAGTGATCTACTTCAAAAAAGGGCAAACTCTGTTTTTAACTGTGTGAGAGCAATGGAAGAAGAGAGTCAAGTCCTGAGATGACTTTTGGTGTAACACAGCATAGTGTCTATAACCTGTCTTTAGAACAAGGTACATATAGTTTGCAGAACTCAGTATGTTATCTTTCATATTACTGACTGCAGATGTAAAAAAAATTAATTTAACAGAACTAATAATTCTTCTTAAGTAAAAAACTGCCAAAACTGAGTTTCCACAAAAGAATTCAGAAATCACAGCCTCTTAATTTAGAGTCATTAGCAGTATGCTAAAGCATTAATTTGAGGAACTTTTTTCTTTGTGTCTCCTACTAATGGAATAGGCACCCAGTAATCAAAGAGTTTTTCCAAAAGATTTCCTAGTGACCTCCCAGTAGAGCCTGAAGAGCCTCCATGCGCAAACTGTGATGACCAGAAGAGAACTAAGGTAGAAGCCTTGACATAGAATAGTTTAGCTGTGGTCATATGGCTCTGGTGAAAGAGTGAAAGAGTCCAGAGTGAAAGCTCTGGACACAGATGCTGTAACAGACAAAAAAAATGCAGAACTAGGTGGGTTTTCTTCCAGTGACTTTTTCCTCAGATGCAGATTTCCATTTCTTTCAATAAATACTTCATGGTATCTTATCTCAACCTTTTTTTTAATCTAAATACTTTATTTAATAGCCAAATTCATACATTTAGAGTTTTCTAATATTTTATATAAAGTAAACCCTGAAAATGTTTTTTGCTTCTTTCTGATTCACTTTGACATAGCATTTGTGAAGTGCATTTCTGAGGACTGTAGTAGAACTTCCTCTTAAGATCTATGTCTGGCTGGTCACTCGGGGACAGCACTTTGCATTACCTCTCTAGCTCTGTCCTCTAAGGTCATTCCAGTGAGAAGGATTTTCTGAGATAAACTAGTCTTTCCAGTACAAAAGACATATGAAATAGTTTCTCCATTCTCAAAAGCAAATTAAGCAGATCAGAACTGCACACTTGGATGAAATTGTCCAACAACTTGGAAACCCACTGCCTGTACAAAACCCACTTAGCAATGGAAACTGTTACTGGGCAGAAATCACCTCTACCACATAAGTGAAAAAATATTAAATCAAGCTTTACTATTGAGGTAAAACAACATTCATTAGATGTTCCTGACAGAGACATAAATTAGCTAAATGTGTGCATATTTCCCTTCCTTTTTAGTAAATATAGATAACGTACACACTCACTCCAGTACACAATAGGATTCCTGAATAATTTCCGTAACACTTACACTGTCAATCAGTTGTATTTGATTTGACCCAGGGAACTGGAGAGTCTGCTTTGAAAATATTTTAAATTATAAAAATTGCCAAAAATCAGCAGCCTTACTGGACTTATTAAAACAAAAACCCGAAGAAAGGTAAGTAAATATATAAAGGTTTTGTCCTCCCTTTCACCTGTGTAATACACACTGTCACTTAGCAATGAATAGTTAAAAAGGATTAAAAATGCACCTGTTTCCTCCACAGACTAAGATAGCTGAAAGGCAATGTAGAAGCTGGCCTCTCTACATGTCAGCTTTCCACACAACATATGCAAAACATCCCTGTAGCAACAGGACGACTGTGATGAAAGCTGAATGCCAACCTTCCAGCTAAAAACAAATCTTGCTGGGAAATTAGCTATAAGGGACACCACAGTTACTAGGGCTGTCTTTTTTTATCACTCAGAGAACAGCTACATTACTGAAACAGAATTAAAAAGTGTTTATTTACCTGCAAAGATGAGAAATACATGCATTAAAATCTTTTGTTTTAATAGACAGACAATTGATAGCTTAGAAGATGTTATCATACACCACTTTTTATTTAGAGGAGAGCCTTTCAAATCATAACAACATAATATCTTGCATGTATTAGATAACATGTACCTTAGAACGGGCAAGGCAAGGACAGCACAAACAGCATTGCTTCAGGCTTCCAAATACCAGCCCATGTTCAGGTATCAGTAAATTGCCTTAATATATTTCTCAGAAACATACGTCTTCTTAGCCCCTAGCACAAAAAGACAGGATGTGTTCTGAGTTGCAGTCCTTCAGTTATGCAGCATAAAATGTCAAATCTAGATGTATTTACCTCCTATTTGACACCAAGGCTGGAAGCCTTGTGGAGAAGCTGTGGCTCTGTACCATCTCAGCATGTGCTGAGATGCTTTACGATGAGCGCTTAGTGACAATGCAAATAGAGTAAAATAATAACGCACCATTCTTTTCTTTGGAAAGATATTGCAAATTTTTCACTTTTGCATTCCTGTTTAGAATTGCAAAGAAAGTAATAGCAAGCTATTCAGACATGATGTGCTGAGTACTACCTTTCCACGTAAGGAACAAACGAGCCTTCTCCTGCATCCATTACTTCTGTAAGTTTATAAATTGTCTCATTCTAAGCTGTGAGATTCACGGTAAATACACAAATAGTTCCATAAGAACTACTTCTATTTCTCTGATGGCAACTCAAAATCCACCAGGATTATCTAATATATTAGAAACATGGTAAGACACTTGTTCTGCAAACGGTTTCCCTGATTCTTAACAGAGTTTCTTAGTAAACTTCTCCAGCTAACACAGAAATACTCTTAGGTCTGTGAACCAGCTAAAAGTGACTGAACCATGCTGCTAAGAGAATGATAATGCCATTCAACAACAGGCATTCTTGTCTAGTCTAATACTATTCCATTTCATGCTTTTTGAGTTTGGTACACAATGTTTCTTTTTTCTAAAATGTATTGCACTATTCCTGTGAAAACACTAAAAATATGGTGAAAGCTGCAGCACAATTTATTGGGAAAATATAGTAAAGAAAAATGGTCTAGTATTTTTACACATAAATGACACTCAACTTTGAATTTAACCATGCACTTGTTAAACAAACTAGAAAAAAATGCTTTTATTATGGAGGTTTGGACTTTTAATTTTGCTCTAAATTTTCTATTGCTAGGTATAGGAATATGCAGGAAATCTGGATTTTTCCATTGTCAAGTTGGATAACAGAAGAAATTGGTTTTGTTTTTTTAATGAAATTGAAGGGCTATTTTCACATTGTTGTATAATATGAAGATCTGGATTCGTTCTGATCCTACACCAATTCCATGTTGACTAAAGCCAAAGTCTACAAAATTAAATAATCACATTTCACTAATTTTTGTTCTCTGAACAGCTAGGTTTCACCAAAATTACTTATTAATTCATAACTCATGGGTTAGCTTATGCTTGCTACATGTAACCATAAAGATTTAACCATGCATGGAACAAAATTAAAATATTACATATTCCCAATACACAGCATCAAAGCTAAGAAAACAAAAATATGGCCATTTATTACACCTACATTTACTATCCTAGCTAAAGATCAATGACTTGTTTTATTGCTGTGATGTTATCACATTCAGTCACATGCCTACACCTTAAAAATAATCTATTCCTCTTCCAAAGTTCCTTTTCAATTACTGAGAAATTCAGCCACTTAGTCTTGAGAAGTTGCTTTCTAGTCTGTTCTCAAAATAAGGATAACTAGTAAAACAATGTGGAGTTCCTTAAAAAATAAATAGTAAGCTATTTAGCTGTAGAGTTAGTAATTTTTAAGCAAATCAAATTTTGTGAAAGTGAATCTAATGTTCTTGTAAGAGGTGTAACATGATAAAAGGCAGAGTAGGAAAGGAAAGTTTGCCCATCAGCCAATGAACAGTAGAATTAAACATAATTACAATTCTGCTGTTACAGACAGGAAAAGAATTTTCTCTGTGTTATTTCCTCCATTTTGTAAAAGTACTTCAGAAGTAAATATTTTAAGCATACTACAGTATTCACATTTCTTGTGTAGCCCACTCTTTTCATCTTGGGCTCTGCATTAGAGAAAAATGATGCGGACAGAACTGCAATTAACTGCAGGGTTTGTGCAGCCTTCATTTCAAACACCACCACCAAAAAAAAACCAAAAAAAAAAAACACACCACAAAATCAAAACTTAAGACAAAAAAAATCAAAGGCTTAGAGCTATACAAAATATTTATCTCCTACCTAATGACATCATAAATTTTAAAAGTTATTGTTCACCACAAAGTATTTTCAGAAAAAAAAAAAAAGAAAATAAAAAACGAGCAAAGCATTCTGTAACTAACAACATCTCAGCAGATATTTCCACACTTTGTTTGTGGGGGCTGGCACAGGGGTTGGATTGGTTTTGTTTGGTGTGTTTTTTGCAGAAGCCAAAGTACCAGGCTGAGGAAGGTGGGTGGAAGCTGTGGAAGAGTCTTCCCATGGAAAATCTCTGTATGACAGAAAAACCACAGGGCTCTTTTCCGCTTTCCATAATGGTTTCCACTCCTGCCTTTTACTTGCACGACTGACAGAACAAATAGAGCCACTCCACATTGGACTTTTCATAACTACGTGGGATACTAAAGAAACTTTTCTCCCAGTGTACTGTACCATGGTGCTTGAGACTATAATCACAGCCACTGGAGAAAGATCAACGCTCTCTCCAGAGCTTCATCTGGCAAGGTGCTCTTTGGAAAACCAAGAGCTTGCAAAGCCATATAAGCCCTCTCCCACTATAACCCACCACACACATACAAGTTTAAGACAAAAAGTAAACAGCCCTGCCTGTTTCAGCAAACACATCAGTTTAGAGGAAGCAGCTTCCACGCACTTTTTCAGCAAGCATCAAAAGGAATATAGGCACCAGGACAGATCAAACATCCAGTTATGTCTTGCTGAGAGTTATATATACTTCAGAGAGGGTATGACTTAATGGGACTGGTCAGAAGAGTGACAGAAGGCAACACAGGGTAGGTCAGGACACAGGCTTTTCAGCATGTGGTCTAAAGACTTCTCTGAGCATCTGAGCCTGAGTACATCTCTGGCAGCCTCTAGAAAGAATCAGTTCCTACCAACCCTGTCAAAATAGGAAAAAAGGAGAACTGAGTAAATAAACTAAAACAGTTAATAGTGTTTTAATTTATTATCTTGACCTTGTATGAGGTATAAGTCAGGAGCTACAGCTTCAACCTCCACACTGCGCTCTCTCTCCCTCCTTCCCACGCTACTTTTTAAAGCGCAGATGCTTTCCCAGCAGTGTGTTGTTCTGCTGCCAGTTCCTTTGTCTTTCTTGCACTGCCACCAACTGTACTCTTCTGGGGTCAGACGCTTTTCCTGCTTCTAACAAGATGTATTTCACTAGTCACTAATTGAAGCACCGCAACAGGTCAGCTGCCATGTACAGAAAAATTGTGTTTGCCATACCACGAGCAGAAAGGAGGAACCACCTCATGGCCACCAGACATACACAACTAGCAACAGGATGACTGCTAAAAAAAAAATAATTTTAAAAAACAGTTATTTGGGAGTTCTAGAAGCAATTTAATATAGATTAATATAGGCTTAATGTAGAAGTGAAGACAACAGTGGTCAGGGCATAAATGCTACTTCATGTCTCTGTGCAAATCAGATGACTCTCTAAGCTGAGTGTGGCAGGCCTTATTATAACAATTTGGAACACACAATAGTTAAGTTTAAAAAACCTATTCAGTGTAGGGAATAGATGAAGTTCTAAATGATTTATACTATCAAATAAAATTATCTTTTAGAAAATTTAATATCTGCTCCTACTAGGAGCTATAGGACTATTTTGCCATCTTTCAGAAATACATGGCAAACCATTTAAAACACCCCAGATTCCTGTCAAATGGGAACTACTCTTCCAAGTGCTCGAGTTACTTCTAAGAATAGAAGGTTTGACATATTCCCACAAAAAGCATTACCAGTAAATTAATCTCTAGCTAGAATATATTAAAACTACTCAGTTTATTGAATGGACATCTAAGTGAGCCACTCTGTTCACATCAATTCAAGGAAAAGAATAATTTTGGCATCTATGTTAATTCTCCAAAGCATACTGTAAAAGTAATTCCCAGATTCCTTATTAGCAAATTTAAATGAAGCAGCATTATTTTTCCTGCGAAGCCCCTTTCCATTTGCACATTCAATACACTATTTTCCATATGATATAGTATGTTTGCCATTCATAAATATTCATACATCTAGAATAACATTCCAAGGCCAAAGCCAAAAGAAAACAAGACTGAAAACATTCAATTAATTAAAATTCCTCTTAGTTCATAATGCAATTAAAAATAAGAAATCAAGAGAGAAGATAAACACAGCTAGTTCTACAATAGCATTATTAGGTTAAGCACGTGATAATTAACAACACATTGTGATTTTATGTTCTACAGCCATTTATTGTTGTTAGAGAAGTAATTGAAGGAGCTTTGTTAATATAATTGCACATAGACATGTGGTCCTATAGATGAGCCAGAGATGAGATGAGATAAGTCAACTTAAGTGAGTATAGTCAGGGTTGCTGAGAGCTGTTTGGGGCTCAGCTGTGAACCAAAACTAACAAGCACATATGTAGGCACTAACTTCTTTAGGCCCCTTAATATTACCCGATTCAATAATTAGCTCAGTTACTTTTTATGGCACTGAGAGAACTATATTCTCCTGGAATATAGTTTTTTGCAGATTATATCTATTCCTTTTAGATTCAGTTATACACATTTATTTTTTTTGCTCTCAATACTAAGAACTTGAAGTTAGAGACACATTCCATGCAGTTCCTAATGCTGTGTCCTGAATATCATCAGTAGTGCTCAAGCATGCAGAAATATTTGTAGAGCTGTTACTTAATCTAAATCATGGGATGTAGCCATTCTTAAAGCTGGAATTATTAAACGTCTCTCACATCTCCCTAATCTTTGGAAGCACCATTTTCCTGAGTAAATTCTGACAGCCCCTGATAGTGGCAGTCCCTGTTTCAGTTTTGGCAGAAGCAGAGATCTTGCTCCTGGTTTTGACTATGGGTTAGATGGTTCTAATTCCATTGCTGCCACTCTGTAGCTGAGACAAGATATGACATTATGACATTTTGTAATTATTTTACAATTTAAATATCAAGAAGGAAGAGGTCTGCTACATAATCTGAATTAAAATAGATCCACTTCTTGCTAGACTCTTTATTCCTTTAGCGCTATTTCAGACAAATCCAGTGACAGCACATTTGATCAAACACAGAGCTTCCTCATACAGCTTGGATATCTGGTTTTTCCTTTGGGAAAATTTCAATTGCATTCTCCATATCTGATGTGTACCTTTTCTCCAACTGCATTTTGAGTTTCCTTCATGATAGTGCAACAGACACCAGTGGTACTACATAGATTTATGTAAAGCTTAACTGAATGATAGAAGTGAAAAGTATTTCTTAAAATTAAACTGACTGTTTCCATAGAAACAAGAGAGCACAAAGAATTGCAATAACTTGACTTTATGAAGTCAGAAGAAAGGGCATTTTTATATGTTTTGTTGATGAAAGGACAGAAGCTAGCAGTTTACTGTTTACGAGATTTCACCTTTAGGCATAATTCTAAACCTTTATTTTGTTCAGATGAAATGAGTTGCTGGTTTTGGGGTCAGGGAGGCTCACATTTATATAAAAGGTAGAGGTAATGTACCGGTAATGAATAGTTTGCTCTTCCAGATAACACAGATGAGAGTTTGAATGTAGAAGCACAGTTTAAAGACAGCGAGGCTAATGTTCAAATAAAATCTAATGTTCATCTTCAAAAAAAAAAAAAACAGATCAAAAAAGAAAAAAGATCCTGACTTCAAAATTGGCAGCAGTGGTAGATCAACCTCAAAGCACACATTGTTATAGTGATACATTATCTTCTCTATTAAAGGGGATAAAAAAAACCAAAACAAAACGATAGAAGAGAGTGTTAGGAGAAAGTTTAGGAGATATTTGCTAAACTAAAATGCTTGATTTTATGAAACTACACTTGTCCTCTGCCCCCACTAGATAAATATTCCCTATTGAGATTCTCCTGGAATTATTGCCCCAGGATTTGCTATGGTGCTCATAGCAAAGAGACCACTGCTAATTATGAAGGGTAACTTCTATTCCTACTGGAATGGCCCTCTCTTTCTACAGCTAGCAATCATATTAGCTGTTCTCATCACTGCAGACCACAAAGGACTGCAGTCCCAGTCATATTACTTCACATTGTCCGATTGTTCACTTTTGTGTCACATGCAAGTTTTAACAGTTATATTCTATTAACTACTTTGAAAATAAAAACAATGCCAAAGATCACAGCCTGCAAGAACCAACAAGGCAGCTCCCTGACAGAGATTGTTACTTGACAGTTATCCAGGTTTTAATCCCAGGTGAATTTTACATCATTCTAATTTCATAGTCAAAATGTTGACTATTATCAGGTTGTATTTTCTATAACAATTATAACATCAACAGTATTGTCTGTATCAGGTAAGCCTGTCACCCAGTCAGAAGAGAGAGATTCTTTCAAATTAACTCTATTGTCTGGTTTCTAGCAATACAACTACTTCTTCTTTTACTATAACCTTCTTTTAATACTTTATTATTGAGTCCTATATCAACTATCCAAAAACTACACGAGGGATTAATGACTGATTGTTCCTCTCTACCTTCAGCTTTAGCTTTCCTCACTTTTAGGCAGTTCTTCCAGTGTCCTGAAGTGAACTAAACAGATCAATAGTCAGCAGGCTGCACAGCTCCTCAGGCGGCCCTCTTAAAACTTTTTGATGTTTGTTAGTAAATTCTAGCTCAATCTATGATGCAAATTCTGGTACTTTTATTATCTGTGTTAATGAAATACTGTCTTTTTTTAGCCCCAGATAAGGAGAAAAAATTTAAAATCAACACACCTTTTAGAACTGGCTGAAAGCATAGCTGGAATTTGTTTTGTTCCCCATATATTTAGATTCCATATCATCCTTTGCTCTTTGGCCATATATTTCTTCTCATGACATTTGGCATATCTAATCAATTGTCTACATTTCTGAGACTCTAATTTAAGTCTTCATTGCCTGTTTCCTTCTTCCTTCCATTTATCATGCATTTTTTTATACTTCTGCCTTTGCTCCTTCTTTAAGTGAAATTGCTCAGTTGCAAGCTAATGACTTATGGAACATCTAATAAAATATTCTGATTTCACAATTATCTTTCACATCTGGTTAATTTCATTTCCAGCAAATTCACTTCTATCCCTATTAAAACATTATCTTTGCGTGTCCTTCTGTGATGTGTATACATGCACTATAACTCATGTGAGTTGCTGATTTGGATTCCTGTGCACAAAAAGAATAAACTCATAATTATCAGTGTAAAAGCTACTGGTCCTTTACAACTCTTTGTTCTCTGTCAAAAATAAGGTAAAATATAACTTTTACTAAGTTTGGGGCACATCATAGCACATATTTCAAGGATGCTACAATTTCAGCAGCATAAGAATACTATCACCCATCTCTCCATTGACTTCCTCAGATAACAGCTTTTTATTTTTCAGCACATATTAGAAAAGCACTTGGTAAGTTCATTGTTCTGACTTCACCTGTGATTTGATAACCCTGTAAATATCAAAGTCTACTTTATCAATTTGGATATCAAGTCATAGGTAGTCAAGATTCAGTGACTTGGATAAAGTTGATTAAATATTTATGCAATTGCCACTCCTTTTACCCCACCCCTCTAGAATCTCTTCTAAGTTTATAACCGCTTAATATTGCAGTCATACCATTTCCATCGGTTATCAGTAATACCAAAAGTAAAACTTATGCTTATAAATAACACATGTTAATAGTTCTCAGTATCAACATATAGGCAAAAAAACTTTTCTCTCTGGTGGCATTTCTCAACTTCAATTTTGGAAAAACACATCTTTTGCACACATAGAGCTGAACTAATATTCAGGTCTTGGAAAATCAACAACAAAAAACCCCCGACCTATTGGCAGAATGCAGTCTGGAACTTGCACCCCAGAAAGAACCACTGTTACCTTGACTTTTTGGAGAAAGGAGACGTGGTCTGGTACAACAGGGATTTTTACACTTCAAGTAATCATAGAATTTGGAAGGAACCTTTCAGATCATTGAGTCCAACCATCAACCTAACACGGACAAAACCATATCACTAAGCACCACGTCTACCCATCTTTTAAATACTTCCAGGGATGGTGACTCAACCACTTCCCTGGGCAGCCTGTTCCAATGCTTGATAACCCTTTTGGTGTAGAAATTTTTCCTAATATCCAATCCAAACCTCCCCTGGTGCAACTTGAGGCTATTTCCTCTTGTCCTATCGCCTGTTACTTGGGGGAATAGACCAACCTCCACCTCACTGCAATCTCTTTTCAGGTAGTTGTAGAGGGTAATAAGGTCTCCCCTCAGCCTCCTTTTCTCCAAGCTAAACAACCCCAGTTCCCTCAGCCACTCCTCATAAGACTTGTTCTCCAGACTCCTCACCAGCGTCATTGCCCTTCTCTGGACACACTCCAGCACCTCAATGTCTTTTTTGTAGTGAGAGGCCCAAAACAGGACACTTAATGTGGGTCCTCACCATTGCCAAATACAGGGGGATGATCACTTCCTTAATCCTACTCACGACACTGTTCCTGATCCAGGCCAGGATGCTGTTGGTCTTCTTGACCACCCGGGCACACTGCTGACTCATATTCAGCCTATTCTCCCTTTCACATCAAAGAGGTTTAAGTAGCATCTAGTGGTCTGCTGTACACATATAGTCTGGAGCTAGTGACATGAAAAATAAATCCTGTGCACAAGGGACAATATATATGGAAGAATAGCTGAAGTAGTCACAGATCACACACAGTAGGGATAAACTAGAGTGGAGCAACCAATACAAGTGGACAAGAACACTTCCAAGGAACCCTGGCTAATTTCAGCTTTCCTTTTTCAGAACAACTCCGAAAGCTACTATATGAATTCTGAGGGAGGATACCGGAATACAGGAGGACAAATATACTCAAGAACAGAATGCGCCATTGAAAAAATTATTCTGGACAAGTTACTAACAAGACATCAAAGTTTTGGGTCTTTTTTTTGTATTTACACAAATGCATGCATACACACACACACAGACACACGTGCTACTCCCACCGTCTTCTCTCTCATGCAACACAAAGTCTTCCTCTGACCCAAGAGGGAAGCACAAGCTTTGTCTTTTCCCTGTCTTCCCACTGCATTTCGTCATTTGTGCCTTTTCCAGTTAAACCAAAGGCTTCTTCCAACAATGCATTTCCATGCTACATGGAATATGTTTCCCAGGGTGCATTTGGAGCCAAGATGGTTTTATAAAAAAAAAAACCCACATACTTTAAGATGAAAAGGAGCAAGTTTTGTAAGAGCCACCACATTACATTACTTAGGTTTTGTATTTTTTGAGGCATAAATATTCGATATTCCATCACACTAAAAGTGGTATGATTGATCCAACGGACTTTCTCACAGAAGAATTCTTCAAATATCTAATGCTTTAATACTGAGTGCTTACACTAAGCACAGCATGGGGGAAAACAATGTTAGAGACCATCTGAATAAGACGAGCTGTATCGGTGAATAGATGTAACTATTCAAAATGAAAGATTTAGTCATACAAAAGCAATTCTAGGGATGTGAAAAGACTACTGGGATTTCTATATGTAATGGCCTGTGGTGCTTTATATGCCTCCGTGTTAATCAGCTTGTTCCCACAGAAGTCAGTACACTTCATGTAGAAAGGTCAATTGTATTGAATCCTAGGCAAGTAGACTGGCATAAATCTGCTGAAGTAATCTGAAATACTGCAGCTACTTAAGATTGTTATATAAGTTGTTTCAACTGGATTAAGTTAAATTTTGTTACGTTTTTGGTGGTTTGTTGTTTTTTTTTTTTTTTTTTTTTTTTTTTTGAAAAGCAAAAGTCTTAGTCTGCTGCCTGATTTGTTTATTCTTAACTGGGGATATAAGTTACTCTGTAAATCAATACAAAAACCTATTGACAGTTGGTGGGACTGATACAAGTATTTGTACAGTAGCTTCTCTCTGTAAGGTTTCATCTGCTGTGACATCTCCACTTTAAGTTTGTCATTAAACTTCACAGCTTTATAAACAACCTGTACATTTATTTCCATTATCTACTTCCCTGTAGAATATCCGAATATACCAATAAACAAACCTCTTTTGAATGAGAAGTTCTAACACATGCTCTTCATTAGACTTGTTTTTTCACTTTCCCACTGTAACTGGCTGAGTATTTTATGGTTTTTCAATGCTTTTTTCATTGGCAAGGATTATACTCTGTGATACAGCTCAGGAAAGGAACCAAAAAGAAAAAACTTGTGAAACTGAACCTGTGAAAAGGGAGAATTTAACACAGATCTACTAATATAAGGGTGAGAATACTGAAATGCAAAGCAGATGCCCATTCTTCTTCCACTGCAACTTGTAACAGCAAGGAATATAGCTTTAGAGGTGGTTAACTGAAGTCGTCTTCGGAAAAAGCCACAGTTCAAGATGCAAGATTAGAGATCATTTTCCAGATCTTTCACAAGACACAAAATGTGGCCTAGGACATAGTTTACTTGTGTGTATGTTAAGAAAGAATCTAATGTCATATCAAAATTGCAATTTTGCCTATAATAGGGCTTTATATGACTTCCTCTCAATATCTGGCATTTGTAACTTTTCTAAGCAATGCACAACATTGCCATGGGAGGTCAAACACACTTCCATGACCATCCTTCCTGCATGTTCCTACAATACTATCACAAGACATTTTCTAAGCTTACATAATACAAGCAGTACAAGAAATATGACCTAAGCTAACATACATACCTGTGAACATACATAAAAAAAAAAGATTTCTAATGAACCCATAAGGTTTTCACTCCTGTTAGTATACATAAGTTTTCATAGGTACATTTCAGAGGAAAAATAAAAGGAAGATGTAAAGTTACATAAAAACAACTGAAAGACAGGAATTATTATTATCTGTAACAAATGATTAATAGACTTTGAATTCAGGATGTAGGCAATGAAATCTCAGATTCCTCAGCTTTTTTCACTTGTAAGCTTGCTGGCACAGCCTATTATGTCAAGAACTGTGTAGCACAGAGGTCCCAACCATCCCCCCCACTTCAGGGCACCAGGATAGTGGGATCAGGCAGCACTGGAATTAGAAATGACGCAGGAATGCTCTTTTAAAAATGTAGATGTGAATTTGCCATTCCATTTTGTGGTCTGTGGGGACCCAGGGGAAACGAGTGTGACAGAACATTGCAGAAGGCTAGTTTTGCTTCACAGTATTTTAAAGGAAGTGGATAATGCTGATGCTTTACAACTGTAGGCATGTTTTTCCACAAACAAGCTGCATACAGCAAGTAGTCAAATGTACTTAGGCTTCATTTCAGTGTGGGGGAAGAACAAAAGGAAAGACACAGTTACAGAAATATGCTCTTATATTCAACATTGACCTTGCCATTAATACACCTAACTCCAGCAGATTTCAGGTTTGCCACGTCTTGTAGAACATCAGCCCTTCCACCTACACATTCTGACAACGTAATAAAATGAAAGGATGGGTGAGAGCCTCAGATTTGTAGGAAAGTTTCTCCTGCAGTTTTCCTTATTAAAATTTCCTGCAAAACCAGATTTCTACTTAGCAAAGTTTCAGTATTTGTTTTCCATTTGCACCAAAACAAAAAGCTCCTCCATAGCACTTGGACTTCAGCACTCACCTGCGATACAGAAAATGCTCTTGAGTTCCAAGTACCAAGTGAAAACTGCAAATATTACAGCAATATAGAGACTATTCAGGGAAGATGGAGGAATGAACAGGAACTCCACGCTAGAATTTAAAAGATCCTTTTGATAAAAGCTTTGCCACAAAAAGAAAAAAAAAAAAAAAGATTTGTTTCTATGAACTTGTATTTACTTGAGGGTTAGGGCAGAAATGTGCTGAAAAATTCACAAAGTCATTGCCTGCCTTTGTAATCCACAAAGTCCAGGTCTTATGGATTCTCTTTATCTATTTTCACATAGTATACAATCCTAGAGTTAAGCATCAAAGCATAAACTAGGATGCCAATATATTGTGTTTATTACAACTTGGCTATTAAATGTAAGAATCTCTACCTCCTTGTGCAGGGACAGTTCCTGTTCTAGGGACAAGCCACTACAAAAAGAAAGGCATATTTTATGCTGTCTCTGTGGGAGCTTTCTTGGTTTTGGGGTTAATTATTTTTTGTTGGGTTTGGGTGTTGGTTTTTTGTTTTTGTGTTTGTTTGGGTATTTTGGGGTTTGGGGGGGGGGGGTTGTTTGTTTGTTTGTTTTGGTTTTTGTTGGGTTTTTTTTCACAGGGAAGTATTTGGTTGGAGTCTTTTTAATATAGAAGTAATTCCAACTAGAAGTATAACCATCCTTGTATACTAAAACCAGAAATTTCAGAAGACAAGCTGGTGATATTATCAGTCTACCTTGAAAGATAAAGTTACATCAATAAGGGTGAATAAAATAGAAAACAAAAACAACTTTCCTCTTTTCTCCAGATTTTATGCAGGCACAAGCAGCTGTCACCTATATTGCTTTCAGAGGCAAGTTTAGCATAGTCTCATTAGTAATAAGATTTAAGTTTGCAGTCTTATGTCTACAGTTTCCAGGAGGCAAATTAGGGAATTAAACTGATTTCAGGAAGGTAGAAAGTAGGAACTGCTATATTCGATAATCTAAATATTAACAAATAGCAAGGAATGTGCCATCCAGTGTTAAAATAGTTATGCTTCAATGCTGCTGACCTGCAGAAACCCTCTAACAACACCTAAGTACAGTGAAGAAGCAGCAACAACTAAGTCAAGCCAGGAAAATTATTATTATCTCCACCTTCCTTACATGCAAGAGAAACTGAATAATTTACCAGCTGGCTGTGCTGTTCTTTACAATTCAGGCAATGCGACATGACAAGAAAATTAATTATGCTAGCACCACAGGCTCATTCCCAGTGTTCTTTTGCTGTGCACATTTCCCTTTATACTTCATGAGACACATGTCAGTCTTTCCCAGACAACATGAAAAATGGATTGGCAAGAAAAATCCTATGGCCTTGCTGCAGGTAAGAATGCAGAGCAATCAACCAGTACCAATTTTCTTCCCTCCACCTCTTACTTCCTTTTCTCCCACCTGTAAAGCCACAGCCATCATTCCCTGGAAACGCCCAAGCACCCTCAGATCTGACAGGGCCTCTGTCAGGATAAAGCAGTCACGATCTCACACCCATGAGTCCTCACACTCTCATTCCTCTATACTGTCTTTCACTCCAAAACATTTTTGTTGTCTAGGCCTGTTTGCAGAGCTGTTGTTACTTGCAAAGCATGTCACAGAAAAAAACCCCAAACACTAGAGCTCTCTAGCATGGCTTGTGACAAAAACAGGCTTGACCGGAGTCACTGCAATTGAATTAATCCCATCCCCTGGCAAAAGCCCCAATGAGCTTGGAATGAACACAGGAAAATTAAAGATGTCAGCACAGTATTTCTGCATATTTAGGTTTAAAGTCACCCCACGGACCTCAGCAAAACTATTCACCTCTTGGAAGCAAAAGTTTTCTTCAGTTAGAACACCGGTCCCATTACTTTACAAATAACGTTGAGAAACAGACAGATTCCAAATCCTCTAGAGTTCCAAGCTGCTGAAGACATTGTGCATTTCATTGTTTTATAATTTTTAATGCAAGGACAGAAGCGCTTACATGCCAGTTTACTCATCCCAGAGCTCGAATTGTTTAATTTCCTCTTCTGCTGAGTTATTGTGGAGCAGTTTGTGATACTGATATTTTTCCCTGTCACATCAGAGAGGCTGTCTCTCACTGTTAAACAACAGTACTCAAATACTTTAAAGCGATTAAAACAACGCCAACAGAGGACAAAGCCAGAATTTCTTCACTGGCCTCCTTGAATTTGCCAGGCACCTGCCCAAAAGGGGCTGGAGCAGTACATACCAATGGGGCAGAGTCCTCTAAGTTTCAAGGATCTGTTTATATGAAGTTTTTATGGACAATATTCATTTCAGAGCTCATTAGAGGTACATACTAAAATTAAATTCCTAAATTAACGTTATAAATTAACAGTAGCCTAGCTGTGTCTCTCATTTTGGACAGTGTTTCCACACATTTTGATCAATGGCCCAATTTCACTCTGTCCACAAGTTGAGAGAGGTGCTGTGTAGAGGAGCACCAAAAGTTGTCAGAGGATCCCTTCCACCTCCCTTCAAAGCCTTTTCTCCCACAATAGACTTGTCTTTAATATTGGAGCACTCTTTCTGTAGAAGAATTCCAAAGGAGAAAAGTCAGATGACAAAAAGGCAACCTGTATTTTACAAACCACTTTCACATTTTTTTCCCTCATGCACTCTATTCCTCATACATCTCCTAATATAAAATCACTGGTTTAGGTCTGCCTGCACTCCTGTACATGCCAGATTAGCACCTTACATCATGGAGATATGTGTGGAATTAATTACTGCCCGATAAAAATAAGAAGAGTTTAGTCAGGTGTCTTAATATATGCATTTAGAAATATGTTCAAGTGTTATCCAATTCCTACTGTATAAAACTTTAATTTGCACTTTTATAAGAAATATTTGGGGGGGGGGGGGGGAGCTTTTATTTCATTATAATTATTTTATGTAAATTTTTCAAGTCACTTGTCAATATTTATTCATAAACCAAGGCTTAAGCTGTTAATTCTTTATCACAAACACTTTTAATGACATAATCTGCAGACTAGCAATTTCACATCTACTGCCTTAACAAAAGGGTGAAGAAAACAGCAGCTAAACAATAATCCGTGCACATAAAAGCTCTATGATATTTTATTTCCCAATATTTCACCAGCAGCCACAGATAAAGCACAAGCCCCGCTCACTCATTAACATAAAATACATCCTGCAACTTCAGTTTCCATTTAAAAGCTAAGGAAAAAAAGAGTCAAATTTTTCCAAATGGAAAACCATAAAATCACCAGAGGGGTAAAAAGTTATAATTTCAAGCTTTTGAAAAGATACAACAGAGAAGCAATTTTCTAGAATTCACAGCTTGCAAAAGCTTCAATTATTTGTTGAGTCAGTGGCATTTGTTTTAATTTTCCCCCTTTGAGGACTTGTTGCTAGTCCTACTGCAGTCACTAACAGCACCACTAATGACCTCAGTGAGTAAGGGTTCAGAGCTGAACTGCAGTTACAGTCAAAAAATATGCCTAATGCAGAAGCACACTAAATTACATTATCAAAATTATGTTTATTGCCTCTTGATGAATTTCATCTCACATTTGCTCTGTTTACAGCTCAAGTATTCTTCTCACAGCTCGCTACAGGAGAAATAAGGCAAGAACTCAAGAATGATGCCACTCTTGAAAAGATAATCATCCAAATGTATTAAAAAAAAAAGGATTGCAATCAGTACTTGCAGACAGCCATGTGTATCAGAGCAACACATCTGCACACCTGCCCTACCAGGACACCTGCTGCATGAGCAGTGAGCACTTAGTAGGATTCCCAACCAAGAAAGCAGCGTTGTCTGCACATCAAACTTGGCTAAACTTTGCCCACAGAGACTCTACCTACAGGATCAAGAGTACTAAAAGAGTCCAACAGCAGACAGGGCACAAAAGCAGGTCGCTTATGTAGTTCCCTTTTTGGTATAATCAAACTTCTAATGCCATTTCACCAAAGCACAGTCTCCCAACCACCATGTTTAATTTTTGTTTAAAAGCTGGACTGACTGCAAATAGCACACAGTGCTGCAGAGAGGCAAATCGTCACCAGAATGAACTCCCAGCAATATCACGTAGCTCCTTCCAGTCCAGCTTGTGAGCACATTATGTGCTGTGGAAATAGGTTGCTAGAAAAATAAGTAAATATTAAGTTCAGGACATTAATAATAATAATATATTAGTATTTAGATAGATTAATAGATAATTAAATTGATCTTAAATATTCTTTCCTCCTTCACGTGCAATGTAACTCCATAGATAAGAACTCTGAAAAACTCTGAGGCTTTAAGCCAACGTCTGTCACATCTTCCTCTACGTAAGAAGTGGATACCAATATGCTGTATCCATCCATTAAAAGTCAATATAAAGCTTTTCTGCTGCATTTTATGTTATCTCTATGGATAAGCACTCAGCTCTGTGGGAAGAAAGGTCCTTACCCAGAAAGCCACAGGCAAGATGTGTTATCTGACATTTTTAGTGAGAAAACGTTAACAGTGGCATTCAATTCTTAGGTCGCAAAAATGCATTTAGAAACATCCCATCTGGCTTATGGCTAAATAATTCAAAATAGGCCAATATGGTATGACCATATGCTCTATTGTCTCAGCCTTTGCCACTACCCTTGAGCCCAAATTCTCCAGCATTTGGTTGTATTTGGTAACAAAGCTGTTTCAGCAAACACTTTAGTCTGTGTGTTTGGACTATAAATTTTTACCGTATTATTCACATCTCACGACTTCTTCTTTAAAAGATATTGTTTCCCCTTGGCCATAAAAAAAAAGTTATTTTGTAATAGTGTTATAATATATTACATTTTATATACTATATAATATATGACAACTACACCAAAGCTTCATTTTCATGACCATTGTAGCAAAGTTTAGCTTTTTAAAATTTTAGAAGGGAGGAAAGGTAACTGGCAGTACAAGATATGGACAATTCAAGCAGCTGAGGAATATTGGCTACAATCCTGTGAGGTGATGAGCATGTTCAAATCCATTTAATTGAGAGCCCTGATGACTGAAAAGTGTACAGATTTACATGGATTACTTTTTTGTAACTCCTTTCCAGAATTCAGTTAACATGAACACACAATATGCTCAAAAGTATCATCCTTGAGCAGCTACTAGAATACTATCTCAGAGTCCAAGCAATAAAGCTAGGCAACAGAAAGTCTATTAATTCTCTTAATTCTATTGTCACAGAAGAGGAAAAACAACTTTGCTTAGTGCACAGTATTTTCCTATATTTAAGGAAGGCAAAGTTGCCAGAAAAGTATGCTAGTTACTCTTTATTGCAAAACCACAAACCCAAAATAAAATAATCCTGTTACTAAAAAAAGCAAACTTCAGAAAGGGACCTTAGAGACTTAAATAAAGTTGGGTTGTTTATATTCTTCAGCACTTCGTTTCCTAACACTTTAGGCTATAATGAGAGTGTTCCTAATGTTTCATCTCTTTTTTTACTCTGCAGTGAAACAATTCCCAGTCTAATGTTTGTGTATGATAGCAATAAACACAGTAAATTGTAATTTTTCACTCAAAGAAAGCTTACATCATTTCTGTACTGGCCTTCATCTCAGGATAGGTGTTCTGGAAAGCTGAACAGTAAACTTTCCTCTAACATATTTAAGTAATTGAGAGGAAGATCCAGTTAGTCGTTCACAGGCAGGAGGTCATCTCTCCTATCCTCCTCCTCCATACAGGTGTCCCCATGCATGCAGCATGGCCAAGTGAGCCCCAAAGCAGCCTGTGTTCTGGCCCTGCCCTGGCCCTGAATGTGTGACTAAGACCCCAGTAGAGAGGTGACACAGGCAGCTGCAGAACAGAAACTGCATAAAGAGGGGTCAAGTTAGGACACAAATACGGGTTCAGCATGTCAGTGTTACTTGAACAGCTTCCTCTTTGACAGACCTGGGGCTAAAAGTCTGTCTCCCTGCCTATTCCAGATGGGCTGTGGAGCTCTGAGGGGGAGACAGAAGGAGTAAAATACTAATAGTCACAGCTATTCTGGTAAAATACAGTGAGCCAAGCTGCAGTCAAACTTCAGTGGGAAAATGGTTAAAAAAAAATATTTTCCTCTCCTCATACTACAGAAGTCTGATCCGTTCCTTTGAAATCCGTATTAAACCCAAACCAACTAAACCAAAACGTTCTGCTTTTTCAGAATAACTGTCTGAAACTAATGGCTCTAAGAGCTCTGCTTTTGCCAAAGCAGCCCTTCTACCCCACAGGCAGGGGAGGGACATTCAAGTTCTGCCTTGCAGGACACACTTGCCACATCTCTTGCCCACTTCTACAGCTGTGCAGGAGCACCAGTATCTGCCTGCTCCCTTCTGAAGCCATGCTTAGCAAGTGAAGCCCATCTGCAGACTCAATGAAGTCAAAACCAAACGTATACGAACCATACATATATAAAGTCAAAACCTGCATACGCCAGATAGAAAAAGGCAGAATTTCTTGTAGCAACTTTGTTAGGGCACAAACTACACAGATGCATTTTTAACATCATGTTTGGGACTATTTTGCAGATGAGGGTATCTCTTTTTCTTCTGCAAACTTCTGATGTGAATTAACCTTTCTCATTAACTCCTCCTCATTAGCACAATTAACAACAACAGAAAACAAAACATGAGAAAAGGAAAAAAATTGAAGGATTTTTTCTTTTAAATGTAGATAAACATATAAATGAGTTTGCTGTGATTTCAGATATTTTAAGTCTAGCCCCTGTGGCAAAACAAGAAAAAGTAATGAAGTGTATATTCTGGTTCAACCAGGGAGACTCTGAAATGGACTTTCACTGCAGTTATTTGCACAAGTGCCTACAAGTGCTTCATCCAATTAGGAACAAAACCCAAACAACCCAACATGACTTGTCTGGCAATCAGGTATTTGCAGTCAGTCTCTAGATAGGCACACACACAGCAGCACTTCACAAGTAATCAGTCTGGTAATCATATACTGTTGTTATACAATAAATTTGACTAGTGGGCACAGGGGACTTGATGGTTTTGTTGCTGCTGCTGCTACTAGCCAAATCTTATTAGTAAAAAAACCCCAAGGCTGCTTTTCTTCCATTTCAGTAGCTTGTGTCAATGGTGGCATAAGGATCCCTGTTCTGAGAATATTATTTTTAAGCTGTGTGTGCATAAACTTTCATGAGCACAATCAGGCTTGTCAAATCTACTGTTCTAAGCATCTCTGTCTTCTTTCTCAGCTGAATTATTTATGCAGCCAATATTAAGTAAAGTACACTTTACATATAAATGTTTCATATCAACTTAATAAAAAGTTTCCAGTTCTCAGTCACTCAGTACTGGCCCAGGTAACTTGCCTAATTTCTGTCTCCACAGGTTTCTTTTATGAGTAACCTAACCACACCGAACCTATTCTAAATGAGCTGTTTATTGAAGTGATATGTGATCCCCCCTCCGTCAATTGCATTTTGGTGACTGACTTGTGAATCTTCATTGTACGCTGGGTGAAGTGAGGCTCTTGTTGCAAGAGGCAAACAGTGTTCCTTCCCTGAAAGGTGAATCAATGAAGTGTGGAAATAAGAGACCTGTGCCAAAGCCTCCCCTTCAAATGGAACTTCTTCCACCCTATTAGCTGATATGAACTCTCAGCCCACATCGAGAAGTAGGATATGTTGTCAAGGAAAGGATTTTGAGTAGTTAAGGTTTGCGAGTAAAGTGTGGGTGGGTGGCGATTTTTTTTAGTATGTTTCAAAACCTGGAAATATGGCTATTTATTTTTCTGGTGGTGAAAAAAAGTTTTTAAAAAAGTGTTAATTATAGGCAAGGAAGGAATTCATAAATGTATCTTAGTCCCTTTTTCTTTCTCCTCTCAAATATTTGAAAGTAGATTGTGTATTTCATAAATACACATCTTATTTAAATGTCACCAATGAGGGCAAGATTTCTAAAGACAAAAAGGAGGAAAAAAGCCAACAAAGATGTATTTAATGAAAATACCCTAGTGAGCACGCACCCTTTGCTACTAAAGCTAGTCCATAGGATAGAGAAGAAATAAATGCAATTCCTAGCAAAACATGCTCCTCGAGTTTTGCACAGTGAAGTTAGCCTTGAGAAAGAATGTAAAGCAAGAGCAACAGACAGTTGGAAGGAAGGACCAGTAAGTCTGTGCAGCCAGAGGCTACAAAAATCAAAGGCATTCACTCATGGGGTTGCTTCTTACCTCAGTCTGACCATTACCCCCTCACTTACCTATAACTGATCAGCTGAAAGACAATTTGCCAGAAGAGATATAAAACTAATAGATATTGGAAATGCTGACAACTTTAATGAAGAAAAAGTAAGCCAGGGTACAGGAAACAGTGGGTTGGGAGAAGAAGGAAACATACAAGTACTAACTTCATCTGCTGGCATACCTCTAGAAGAACAGCATGTGTTACTTTCCTGCTGAAATAACTTCTTTTCCTCTCAACAGTTATTTTAAAAATAGTACCTTTAAAATCTCAAACTCTAACGAAGTTTAAAAACATTCCAATATTAATGTGAAATATGCTTCAAAAATTCTAACTGAAATAAATTTAAAATTGTCAGGAGAAAACTTTGGTAGTTATCCAAAGCAAGAAGAAATTTCTTACTATATACTAGTGCTTTAAAATTTGTATTTCCTCTATATGCAAATACAATAAAAAGGCCTGATTTCTGGGGGGGGGGGGAATCACACACCAAAAATAAACCAAACCAACCAAACAAAAAAAAACTGCAAAAAAACCTCAAACACATACCAAAAAAAATTTTAAAAACAGACCAAAACTGAAACTCATCCTACTCGCTAGAAATAATTTGACTTACTACATAATGGAAATAACAGACAAGTTCTGAATGAAGAATAAGAACGAAATAATGTCAGTTCAATAGGCATATCCAAGAAAGAAATACATACAATATACTTGCAAGAAGTGCTTTCTTAAGCATAGCCCAAGATTATTTTTATTTTTTTTTCAAATGGAACATAGCTGAAAACACACAAGAAAAATGGATAACCCCTGACTTTCCACCACCTGGAAAGGTTGGAACTATTTGTTCTCCTTCCAATACAAGAAGTAGGGTACATCAAACAACTTTGTAGGCACAAGGTAGTAGGAACCAGCTTCAAAACAAACAAAAGGGGTGATTCTTCGTTGAGTGGATATATTTTTAATATCCTTATGAAAACAGAAAACATGAAGAATCAAATACCAAAAAAACCCCTAAACCTCTGAAATCTGAAAGTGAAACTACCAAGGCCAGTCAGATATTTTAAAGGAACAAATTGCTAAAGGCATAAAAATTAGGATCCATTCTAGATGGTGCTTGAAGCACAGGAAAAATATTCAATAAAGTTAAGACCATAGCTTCAAAGCTCACTGATATCTACGTGTTGGTGTTCACAATGCAGGAAGAACTGAGAGGACCTTCTAACACCAGAGCATTTCTTCTCAGGGACACATCTATGGATCTATTAAAATCTGCACTGTCTGCAGAAAGCTTTTATTTATTGAAATCAATTAAATGCATAAGACGCAAATTACCACCTGAACAACATACTAGATAGTATTCAGTAAAGACTTTAAAAAATTTGTTCATTAAATTGCCTATTTACTAGCTACACTATAAAGCACTGTTGGTTAAATTGGCTTCCATATGAGGTAAATGAAGAAAGGTTGATCCAAGCAACCATAAACCTAGTAAAGGGCTTTTAATTTGGGTAGACAGGCTGCAAGTAAAATAAAATATAAAATTATTATTAGACAAATATGATAGAATGGAAAGTGAGTCAACTTTTCTCATTTTTCAATAAAAGTCAAATCTCAAGTTTATTAAGTTTTTGAATCTGCAAAGATAGTGTAGTCCAGCCATGGACAGTCCCAGATTTTCTGAAGGAAACCAATTTAGAAAAGTCCCTCAATGACCTCTAAGGAAAATAAACTATCGTTGCATAAAAAGGATGATCCCCTGCAGATTAATAATTTGCTAAAGGACAGAAGGCAAATTATAACAATAAACAATTCTCTTGTTGATGTTAACAACACGAGCACCTTGAGAGGGCGCTGAGGCACCTCTCCTGTGAAGACAGGCTGAGAGAGTTGAGGTTGTTCAGCCTGGAGACAAGAAGGCTCCAGGGAGTCTTCCAGTGCTTAAAGGGGGCCTACAAGAAAGATGGGGAGGGACTCTTTATCAGGGACCATAGCAATAGGATGAGGGATAATGGTTTCAAGCTGAAAGAGGAGAGATTTAGATTAGATATTAGGAAGAAGTTCTTTACTGTGAGGATTGTAAGACACTGGATCAGGTTGGCCAGAGAAGTTGTGGATACCCCATCCCTGGAGGTGTTCAAGACCAGGCTGGATGGGGCTTTGAGCAACCTGGTCTAGTGGGAGGTGTCCCTGCCCATGGCAGGGGGGCTGAAACTCGATGATCTTTAAGGTCCCTCCCAACTCTAACCGTTCTATGATTCTAAATTATTCAAGATAATAAAGGCCTTAACAAACCCACAAGCATTCCAGAAAGATCTGACAATGATGAATGAGTGAATAATTAAAATTCATCATCAATAAACTAAAAAATGTGCCTGAGGAAAATATAAGTACAAAATGATGTGCTCCATGTTATCTGTTCCTACTCAAAAAGTAACCTAACATCTCTGATATTGCTCAAAAATAAGTTATTTTTATAAAAATATCATTTCAATACCCAGTAGTCTAAATGTAAATAATATGCTAGAAATTGTTAGGAAAAGAACAGAGAATAAAATATAAAATATCACGATGCTTTTATATAAATCCTTTGGGTGCCCACATTTTGAATCTTGAGTCCAATTTTAGTAACCTCACCTCATAACACACATAACAGAAAAAGGCAACAAAGGATGATTAGAAGTACAAAATCATTTTTAAAAATAGAGATTCAATAGAAAAGGACTTTTCAGAGTTAAAACATTACAATAAAGATGGAGTATGTTTATTTAACGCATCTCTATCAATGTGGAGAAGATGAATAGGAAGTGATTATTGACTGTTTCTCAGAACATGGTAATTACCTGAGTCATGTTATTTAGTGCTACTCTTAAAAGCACAGAAGAATAAATATTTTTACATGCTTCATTGATCATTTTGCCACAGGATACTGGGGCGATCAGAAACATACAATTTCAAAAAGGAATTAAAACAATTTTATGGACAATAGGTCTATTGATGGACATTAGCACAATTCATGCAGCCTTCAACTTTGGTAGTGCTTTGACTGCAGATTTCCGTAGGCTAAGGGGGTGGATCACTCTACACTTGTCCTGCTTTTACGCCTATTCACTACTTCCATAGTTGAAGACAAAAGACTAACCATACTTTTGGTCTGACACAGAACAATTGCTCCTGTAGTTTTCTTTAATGTTCTTGAACTACTATTACATTCTGGAAAAATAACACTTTCCTAGGAAAAGAGGGAAGAGAATAGTGTTGATGTTTTTCTGTACGGGAAATGTTTGTTGCTTGCAGTGGAGCCTTATGGGCAGTGACTTTTAATTAGGCAACACCACAACATTTGGCCATCTGCTATCCATTTTAAGATTAAATTTTTCTGTTACGTGACTCAACACACTAAGGGGAGCTAGCAAATTTGCCAGTGAGATAGGACTCACAACTTAGATTATACCAGCGGACGCTGATGCCACCTCTTTATTGAACTTACCAGCTCTGAAGAGTAACAAAGAATTGCCATCATATCATTATTACTAACAAGTATATGGCTGAAACATAACATTCCCATGATAGAGGGCCTTTCCTGCTGAGCCCTTACTGACAACTCTTGTCCGTTGACTGCTATTTATCACACAGAAAATAAATGTTAATTCCTAATTAACATTTGCTCTCTACCTGAATGTACACTGACTTTCATATATTTTCTCTTTTCAGATTACAAAAGCCAGTGTAAAACCTTTCTAGCAGAACACTTTAGAAAACACTGACTCCAAAGGACTCATTTGTTTTGTCTAGACATGTACCAGAGCTGAGGCAGGCGCGACAGGCAGCCTTCTCCCCTGTCATTTACCTACATATGGGTTCATCATGTCCACACAGGGAACTAGGAGCCAAATTTGCGTTTAGTTCTTCCTCACATAGTATCTTTAAATCTCAGCAGGAATTCCTCCCTATTTCTCCTCTCCCAAGATCGAGAGTGTCAGTTTTCATGAAGAGTAATAGCAAACTTCCATTTGGTGTGTGTCCCTCCCCTGACGAGTCACATTTAATTAAGATTCTAATTTTTCTATGGGTGTACCTGATTTTATGTGGGAGAAATGTAGATAACCAGAGGTTATTCCAGAAGTCTGGTCACTTATTTCAGTTGAGTCACTTATTTTAGTTGCATTAATATGTTTTAATGAATCTAAGTAAAGGTTTGAAAATTCTGGCTCAAATTCTTCCTTTTAATATACATAACGCTTCTCCCTTCAACTCCAGTGAGAGCACTCTAAAGAAAGATATAGCCCCACATCAGCCTGTTCATCACCCTTTAGAGTGCAACAGAAGAATATAGTAGTGTTGTATCTAGAAACTGAGTTGCTTGATTTATTCCTTTCTATTTTCTCAGAGTTTTTGGATTTATGTCTTCATCATCTTACATTTGTTCCTACTAATGATGTGCTCTCAAGCTATTTCCCATTACGTACTTACTCCCTTTATTGTTTTCAATATTGAACTATAGTGACTTAATTCCACCCACACTACACAATTTCCCGAAGGCCCCATCTTTGTTATGGCCAAACCTACTAGTATACGCTAGTTTTTAGCTCTAGGAAGTTAGTATTTTACAAACTTAAGAACAAACTAAAGAGTAAGGAAGATATTAAGACATTATGCCAGTTCTTTGGAAAAAAAGAAAAAACACCCTTTGGAGAAAAAAAAAAATAACAGGTATCACTGTGGTCCTTACTCTTCAGCGGGAAAGTGCAGAAGCTTTCAATTGCTTCCTTACACAGGCGATGAGCACCAGTTCCCTTCTCACCCTACACCAGAGCCTCTATTGTCCATTGTTTGTAAAGATCCTAAAAGGTTGCTGCAAGCCAGCAATGACTGCCTCCTCCTAATGATGGAATACAGACATGGAATAGATGCACAACCCAGCCACGCTGGCTCTGCACCAACCCAGGGCCCTCTTATGCCCATGAAATTCATCACCACCACGACACCAGGGCAGCATAAAAAGGCTAGCACTCGGAACAGCTTCTGGTAACTCTTTCAAAGCGATTTATTCCTTTTAAATACACAGATCTCACAAGAGAAGCATCCAAGGTTGTGTCAAAGTGGTATCTCTTAAGAGAGCAGCTATCATTGAGTCAATATCAGGAAAACATTTAAAACAGGAAAGGAAAGAACAAAATGCACAAGGAAATTCAGCATATTCCACTACTGACCAAACTGTTCACTCTCCAAACCATTTTTTCCCAGTCATTCATACTCGAAGGGTTTGTGACCTACTTAATTTTCTGAAGTATGTCTCTGAAGATACATATAGTTCTTATGAACTTGCTCTGTAAATCAAAGCATCTCCAACACCTGGCACTCTCCTGAGTTGGGATCACAAAGGTACTTTGTAACAGACCTTGCCAAGGTCACAAACACGTGACCAAACACTGCATGTCAAAGACATGCTGCTAGGGTTCATACCAAACAAACCATTTTTCTGGTGCACTACTATATCCTTTCCCCTCCTGTCAGATAGAAATTGAGGAAGGGCTTTGCAGTGGCAAAACTATGCAGGACACATACAACTCTTCCCACACCTCTTCCAGCTGAGCAGCGGCAATGTCTCATGGACCTCTGACTGAGGTGGCATCTGACCAACCAGTCTTGATATATAGAGAGCACAGAGGAGAAGCAGAAAAAGGCACAGAGAACAAATGACTTCTCAGGTTGCTTGGACTGCTCAGGATACAAGAAACAAGGGGTGGATCCTTAGCCCTGAGTTAACAGCCTGCCTACCGAGCTTTCCTATTTCTGTTTCCTTCCTCAGAACTGTTAACTTGCTTCTTCACAAGTCCTTCCAATAGTTCTCTCCACTGACATATTCTGGATATATTCCAATGTAAATAAGAAGAGAATTTTCACTTTACTTCCAGTTTGGTGGTTGTCTTTTTGGTTTGCTTTGTTGGGTTTTTTTTAATTATTGAAGATTTAGGGCACTGTGCAAGTCACCTTGAAATGATTTCAGAGTCATGTATAGATCAGAGAAAAGCCTGCTGAGAATAAAGATAGTAAACCAAATTACACCTGAAATGGCAACACACTGTTTTAAATGACATATGGTTGCTCTACAGAACATCGTGTAGAACTTTAAAGGTCTAGAAGATGGGGAATTGACTCTGTGCATCTAACAATACAGATTGCTGTGGTTGCTCCATTTATTTGGGTGTTTTTTAAAAATAAGAATGAATGAAGATTGATGACACAACTATGCCATACATAGTTTTATAACCAATACAGGTGAGTCATTTACAAGGTACGCAGAGAGAAACTAAATTTTTAATTTGAGAGAAAGGTATGTTCAAAAAACCAGAAATATATTTGTTAGGTCAAGCTGCTATAGTTTACAGCAAGTGCAGAATCCCATAAAGTGAATATCAAAACTCCCAACAGCAGTTTTTCTTCTGAATTAAATCCAAACTAATAAATTTACTTTAGCTCTTATCTAAATGACAAGTCTTGTCTGTGTGCCATGGTTCAGTATAGCATAGTGTCAGGGAAATGACAGAAGCATCCTGAATTCTGCCAGACAAATCACAGTAGATGGGACATTATTTTTTCTTTGGTTATGTGACAGTGCCATCTGTAACTCATGCCAATTTTCATGTGTTAGGGCAACTGCTTCCTTTTGTTGAGAAGAAGAGATGAGTGTGAAAGAACTAGCCATCATAAAGTTAACAGTTACGGCACCCATTTTTGTGCAACTTTTAAAACACTCCTACCTGCAACACGGAAGAGGGACAAAATGCCAAACAAAATACATGAGGGAGTCAACAAACTGACAAACATAAATGCAAACTCAGAAAAAGATTTTTGCTCAATGTTTTGTGATTCAGGGAAGCACTACAATTCTACATGACCTGCTTTGTTCTTAAGGGCTAGATTAGATTCCTGCACGCCCAATGCCTTTTGCAACTTTTCTACCTCCCTCTGCTCAAATAAGATATTAGTCCCCAATATAACATTTTGCAAATAGATCAGAGCAGCTGTACTCATTAGTCTCAATAGTGGGGTAAGATATGACACAGGGAATCCAGATGTTTCTGTCTAAGATTGGCTCTACAACTAGCTCTCTGGATCAGAGTACATTTTAAAATCAGAAAGGTACATATCTAGAACTAGTATTAGTTGCATATGCTTAACAACTGTAAGAGAGGACTTGGGTACCTGAAAACTGTTTAGTCCTGCCTTCCAAGGACATCCACAGGAGACTGGATACTTTCTAAAAATAAAACTGAAGAACCAGAGTCTGAATTGAAAGACTGTTTAGGTTTAAGCATACATGTTTGAACCACTTAGTTTAATTATTTTTTTTTCTTGAAGCTTTTATTGGACTAGTCAAAGTTAAAAAAGCATAAATCTTTGTCATACAAGCTATGAGGGGTGGTATCCCTTTGGATTCTCTCTTTCTCCACAGCAGAGAAAAATTTAGAGGAGTATCACTCTGCTGCAGAAATTCATCACAAGAAGTCAGATGCCTCCATGGAAAAGGGGGACTTTCTTAACATTCTTATGAATTAAAAATTGTACTTAAATGAAAGAGATTTTTAAAAATCTCACACAAACTGCCAGAATAAGTTCTTAGATGATCCTAAACAGAGCATATTTTAGTCCTTCTTGAGCTGGAAATAACAGATAAAATACTGCAGGAAATGTAACCTGTCGCATTCTGTCCTAATGCCAAAGACGTAAGCACTCTTGTCAGAAATGTTATTGTATCGTACAGTAAAATTTTAGAATATTAAAATACCAGAGCAGAGATTTGATATTAAGACATTGCTCATGAAATTACTTGCTGCATATTGACAAAATCTGGAAGCCCTGTGGGCTTGTTCCTTTAAAATGATACATCTGACTCTGACAGAAAGAAATTTAAAGAAATTATGTACAGACTAATTTCCAAGTAATAGCAGAAACAGGAGTCATGCTCAAAAATAAAAATCCAAGTACTATAACCTTTGTGGATTATATTGAACAAGCTGATAAATGAAGTGTGAGTAGATTAAATTCTCCATATGAAAAAATAAATACAGGTATTACAGAAGTCACAGCAAATTCTGCACAGGCAACTCTCTGGTGCATTAATATTTTCATTTAAATCAACTTGTAGCATCTTGTTTCTTTGAAGTAGTAACTGTGCTGTGTAAATTATCCTGAAGCAATTAGGCACAGAGAGATACTAAGATGCACCTGTAAGTGCAGTTAAACCAGAAGTCAATATGTAAATTAAATCAATTAAATTTGGAAAAAAAATAGAAATTTTAAATACGGAGAAGCAAGTGATTCTTAATGATGACTCAACAGCAGCTATGGGCTAAACATATCACTTCCTTTTTCATGAAATTTTTAGAAAAGGGTAGCATAGCAAGCTGGGAGAAACTTAGCAGGCCACCTTCCTTTGCACTTCATTCTTAGAGTGAAAGATCAGAATAGAAAGATTGAGACAAGCATAGTAAAGCACAGGTCCTCCTCCTCAAGTCACACAAGCCAGCTTCCATATCAGGAATCTGCATCTGCTTCTAGAGAGGAAGCGCTAAACATATTCTTTTAAGTGTCCTCTCATCACATTATCACTCTGAAGAAAAGAAGTACATGTTTGAATTAATCTCTCCAAGCTTGCTTCTCAGATCCTTTAAAGCACTTTCTCTACTTAGTGTCAGACTGCTCTTTGCGGTCTTAGCAGCCTTTCTGACAAAGGACCAAGTTGACGACATCTGGTCAAAGAAGTGAAAACATGGGATGCCTGATTGCCATGAAAAGTTCTGCACCCAGGCTCCTTCCCATCCTGCCTGGATGGCCCAAGACCATGGCTTCAGCCTGTTGGTAAGAGGTTTTTTTTTACCCCAGTCCTCCTTTTCTGCTCTTCTATTAGTACTTCCCCTTGAACATATGAAAACCTTTTTAGACCAATAAAGCATGAAAATTGCTCATTTTTTTTGAGCCAAGTTTCTTTTTAGGTGCAGCTAATCCCATTTTTTGGTGCATGTCACAATCTGAATCTCATACAATAAAGCAACAAGATGTGTCTTAATCTTACCATCACACATTGCATAAAGCTAGAGAGCTTTGTCTTGAGGTTATTCCTTCCATCATGTTAGAAACTACACATCCCTATCACTCTAACCTTAATCCATAGCTGTCCAACTTCTGATTAAAAATGTTGTGCTTTTTTTTAGCTGGATGAACCTTGTATTAGTGACATATTCCCAATGTCTGATCCATCACTAGGGGTTCTGCTAAAGCACTTCCTTGCTAAAGAACACGAATAATCTTCAATCTATCTGGCCTCTACTTCATTTGCTTGTTGAAGATTATCTTGCATAACTAGCAAGTGCACGATCAGAACTGAATACGCAATTGTGACAAACATTGTCTGAGATGCTGTCCCAAAATAAGTAAGAAACTGGGAGAAATACATTATGGTGTGGACATTGTGGACTATAATTAGCTTGTTTAATGAAAATTGTGGGCTGCATCAAAAATAAAGAAATTGTGGTTTTATCTAGACAGAGTTTAAAGGGTAGGTATTCTTAGAGCAGCCAACTGGGAACGTTTCAGCTGAGACGTACTCTGAACACAGAGACAGGGCTATCATTTACAATAATGAAAAGTCATAAATGTCTTTATTAAAGAGTTATTTCCTGCATAAAGAGGAATAAGAGACTGAGGGGTCTCATAGGTGACTGCAGAAGGAGTAGGTAAGCTGTTTTCTCATAAAATAGTTCCAGACCAAACACTGAACAAGAAGTCAGGTGTGAAGACCCTAAATTACATTGACGCAGATGCCAGTTTGAGGCCATGCTTTGGATAAGTGTAGTATCACTCTCTGTATGGAACACAACAGACTCAACTACCACAGCAACAGCAATAAAATAGAATTAAAAAATTAAAGGCTGTCTACTGAGCTCTTCTGAGGTTGTGAAATCATGTAACTTTGTGCCAAAACTTTCCACTAAAAAAAAAAAAAAAACCCACCCACTCAAAAACACCCAGAGCTATTTTGTCTTTAAGAATATTTCCTCTGATAAGACTCCAACACATTTAAGAACATTATCTAAGGGAAGAAAATATTTTATAGATCTAAAAAAAAATTAAATAAATAAAAAAACCCAACAAAACATTCCAGAGCAGCACTTTGCATGAGCACCAAGGCTGGTGGCTGACGGTCCTGAAGGATGTTTTAGAGTATGACCTGTACCAGGTAACTTCTGCCTCTACATGTAAGACTACTATATACTCACTAATGAGGGAGCCAATATGAAGACAAAAATCTCTTAAGCTTTAAGGGAATGGAGTCCACAACATTTTTGAATTGTGCCTAGGTTTTTTAGAGTTAGGTGCAAGTCAATCTCATTCTTGTCACCTGCCAGGAGATATTTGTGGATCCCTGGGGTCTTCCGGAGTAGAAAAGCAGACCTTTTACTCATGGCAATATCAGTAATCTGCCTTCCCAGCCCTTGAAATTACCTGAGAGAAGTTTTATAGAAGCTGCAGTCGTTGGCAAGTGTTCTTTACTCTGGGCCGCAGTTTACAGCTGTAAGTCATTTAGCTGTGTGCCATGATGTTATCCTATTTGCCAAACCTGCAGTCACTCTGATTGTCAAGAAGCTTGTCACAGCTGCTTCCTTGCCCATACATAAGTGCCCACTACTTGCAAGTTTTATACAACAAAGTTGAAAAGCCAAAAGTTAATATTTCCTTAATGCAAGGCATTTTAATGCCTTTTTTATCATTATGTTCAGCCATGTTCCTTTAGTTGCATTAAAATCCCACAGATTTTAAGCATTTTCTGATAATGTTACACATTTTTGTTCTTGGTTGTTTACAAAAGAAACATGCATGGCTTTCCCCCTTGTAATTAAGGGAGGGAATCATTTATTTATCTAAATAATGCCTTTCACCCACTCACCAACTTGTTTGTGAGTCAGGGAAAGCATGTTTCCTCCCAAGTTGCCAGCAGAACCAAGTAGGCAACTCTAGGTTGGATTTTTAAAAGAAATACTTTTTAAAAATAAAAAATAAAAAACAAAGCAAGCAAGGGCTCACTTCTAGGTAAGAGAAAGACTTTGTTATTCTAGAAATAACTTTATAAATTAGGAGGATTTATGAGATGCAGCCTCACGGACCCCCAGGAGGGACAGCCTCAGACCTCAGGCCCAAGGCGGTACCTGTGAGGAACTGAGGGCCATGGCCTGGCCAGCCTCTGGTCACTCAGGAGGTGGGCAGGGGTCAACAGCGTGGGGACATGGGCCCGGGACGGCCACTGAGGGCAGACAAGGGCCACTGCTGCAGGGGTGGCAGCGCTGTGAAGCCCCTGGGCCACAGAGGTTGCTGCTGTTAAAACTTTAGCCATCGTTTGCCCAATACAGCCTCTGTACAACCCATTTTCAGCTGTCACAAGTCCAAGGACACGGAATACAAACCTTTCTCTAACAGATGTATTTTTTCCCATCACATTTTGAATATCAGACAAGTGTTGGCCTCAAAATATTCAGTAAAGATTTGATCTGGTAACACATTAATTTCCCATATCTTTTCTGCAAGTTTTCTTTTTTGTAGGTTAATTTTCATTATGAACCTATAAACAAACCCTGTCCTGACTATGCTATATTCTGATGAAGCTGCTCTTCCCAGCCTGGAGAATCACGGGTTATTTTTCTCCTTCAAAGAAGAGTACAGTCCTTGAGTCTCACACACTATACATACCCCCAAAGGGATCACACACACAAGCCTTTTGATATGCAGGGGTGGACACAGCCCCAGAGTGAAGGGGAAGCTGCTGGGAACTCAAAGTCTGTCCCAGTGAATTGGAAATATGGGATCCCTTTACAGATCCCTGAAACAAAACCATGGTTTAATGCAGGGAATATGAAACGTACAGCCCCACCACTGGGAAGGAGGCTGAAGGTTTTGCAAATTAACTTGACACCTGCTACGTGCATGTACTTACAAACCTACACGGTTGCATGTCATCAGTCTTTACTAATGAGGGTAAGACCTTTTAGGAGGAGGGTGTGGGCATGGAAGGAAAGGACATGCAAATATTTAAGCTCTGTTTTATGGTCCTGCTCACATGAAAATAAGTGATTTGGAAAAAAAAAAAACACCACCGACAAAATTTTGTTGAGAACTAGATCAGATCCATTTTATAGTTATTCCTACTAGTAATACTACTACTACTATTCCTACTAGAAATTGCTGAGAAAATAAACTGACAATATACATACTTCTGCAAAAATTTGAAATAGGACAGTTTAGGTTTGTCCTGTTAGTAAGCACACTGTACCTTATGTTCATTTATTTTAGAACATATTTAACATAACAGATCAGACCTGTCACTAACTGCAAACCATGGGTTTCTTCCACTGGATCCAAAACCTCTTATAGCAATTAGTGCATCTTTAGCACTACAGAGTTCCAGCCAGCAGGAGGCTCTGAAACAATTAATCTTAATTAAATCCCTTTCTAAAACACCTTTTCTAGTTCATCCCTACCAGGAAAATGCTTCACAGTAGGGTGGCCATCAGACTGCTGTGCTAGTAAGGAGAACACCCTAAGCATGTTTCGCACACATCTGAATGCTGCTAGGATTGGAGTATTTTTGTTTGCCAGAAGCAGGCCTTGATTCTTGCAATAATGCCACATCCCAACTCTAAAACATAACCAGGAGAGTAGTAAAGGGAGCTCAGTGCTGGGGCTGAGATGAACAGTGGTAGAGATTCTGACTCTCTAGGTGACATGATCCCAGATGAAGCTTTGCACAGGTCTCACTTGGCCCCATGCTCATTATCATTCTGAAAAGCATCACATTACAATGACAGTTCAGAGCTGAATACTGCTGGAGTCTCTTTAAAGTGTTTGTTAATTCGGGTGCCAGAGTAAAATTAAAAAAAAATTACAACATACATGCTAGCACTGTCAGAGTCAGGTGGCTTCAAGAGCTCTCAGCAAACAAAACCTACCTGCAACTTCCATCTTACTCCCTATACTGCCCCATTAGTTGGGTAGGCCAGCTTGCTGTAGCTGAGTCTCACTTAGCTCTCAGGCTCTCATTATCTTAGCTTAAAAAAAAAAAAAAATCATATTATTCAGTGTACTATTTTGTTTTTAAGAGATAAGCAGCTGTTTTCAGTCTGGCTATTTATAAGGAACTTACTCTTGGCTATAGCAGATGCTGGTTCTGATTCTGGAAGTTTATACACCCAAAAAGACTATGAAAATTTCAGTTAGGTCAAGAATTCAGAACAGGGTCACAGAAGTAATATCCTAATTTCTAAAAGTTCCAAGTTAATTTTCAACCAAGCACTGCGGGCAGGTAATTATTACTAGGGTGCAAGCAAACGAGACATGAAACCTACCCATTTCAACATTTCCTCTGGAAATGTTCCATAAAGCTGGAGGAGGCTGGAGCTCAGCCTGACAGGATTTAGATATCTGTAAAATCAACCTAAATAGCAAAATAAATAACTGCATATGAGGGTATTCTGAGGAGGAGGCCAGTTATCTAGAGATAAAGCTTTGCATTTGAATTGTCATTTGATAGACTAAAATTCTGCACTAATAGATGTAAGCCTCAATCAGAGAGAACACAAGGAAAAGGGACCTTTGTTTCCTAAAATATCTTTTTTCCTTTGCATCTGATCTTGCAATCTTCAATTCATACTTCAGTCATTTAATACAAGCAAGATGGTTCTATTTCTATGAAAGGTAAACAACACATACAGCTGAAATACTAAAAACTCGAGATCTTAAATGCTACCGCTAATTTAGGAGTACAGAGCAAGGCTGGACACACAATATTGATGGAGCTGTTTAATAAACACTTCTGTGCAATGTCAAGACAGCATTGCTTATTCTCTATTCTGCTTCAAGTTTTGTCCTATTTGGTTTGTTTCCAAAAGGCTCAGCTTCTGATATGAGGCATTAATTGAAAACCTTAGCTTTCATTAAAAACAAACAAAAAAAACATTGTAATATTCATGACTGAGAGAATAAATAAACTTCAAAGACAGAAAACAAATCGAGGTGAATGTAAGAAGAAAACCACTTTTTTTTCCTTTATCTCCTAGTTGTTTACACAATCTTGTATACTTAAATTATTTTTTTTTAATCCTTGAAGCAGCTTATGCTGAAATTTTACTTGGCAATTTTATTGCAAATCCTTTCCAATAGAAATAGTATGAATACAATTCAATTCACTTGTCAGTGTGGATGACCATATCTCAAAAACTGGAGAGATCCCTTCGACTTCAAGAGTTTTGTTATTTTGCACTACTCCATGTAGCAAACACAACAGACTCCAACAGTTACTCAAAGGAAGGTTCATAGAGTAGATTGACTCACCAAAAACAACAGCTTGCCACTAAAAACAAACAAAACAAGACTCTACATGCAGTCACATATTGGTTATTTTTATCTTGTCGGTCATGAGAATGTTAGCAAACAAACCTTGCTTTCTTTCAACAAATTGTTTGATATAGTCATATGTACAGAGAAATCTGTGTCCTTAAACTCCTCCAAAAAGATGAAACATAAAGAATTTTGGCATTTGAAAGTGAATATAGTTATTATAAGCAAATCAGTAAATAACATTAAGCAAATAATGCCTAATAAGCACCAATTTATTCTAAGGTCTTATTTGCAGTACTGTACCATACAATGTTCTCAAGCAATGCTCAGACTTATGCAGCAAACTGCAAAGTCATAGAGATTCCATCAGTAGAGACAATTTCAATAGGAAAAAACAGGGCAGCCTGGGAATAGGTGAAACAGGGGCTATTCATGTAGCTGAAAAACTTTGGGAAAGTCCATGAGCTAAAATGTAACAGAGCAATGCAAATGAAAATAATCAGATCAAGCAATGCTGCCTACAGGTAACATTATGGTGTCTAGCATTATAATGTATAACTGTTATAATGGAAGTATCCAGCAATTTTAGAACTTTGTCGTATTTCAAGAAATGGAGCTGAAGATTCCCCACATTATTTAATCCACACTGGCAACTTTTACTGGGGCTTTTTTGGGGACATCGTATCAGAAGTACTTCAGCCATTTGTAAAAATTAACATCAGTAGAAACTTCTCTTTTGCTCCTATTAACAAAATTCACTACACAAACTATTTTCTTAAGCGGCTTGCTATGCATGAGTGAGTGTTCCTTGTCATCAGAAACTTATTTTTCACCATTCCTATGAAAAATACCACTTAGCTGTTCCCATGCAGTGCCCGAATGCTTGCTCTCCTGGCACTGAGCAGCTCCAGCCTCGGCTGTTGAGGCAAGAGGCACAGAAATGCAAGCAGAAATGCTCTCACGCTCCTGGGTTTCAATGCTTCTGCTCCTCTTGGCCAGGCAATATGGGGAGGAGAGCAGACTGGCAGGCGGGACAAGAGCCAGGATGAGAGAGAAGGCAGGAAGCACAGAGTGAAACAAGGAAGCTGCAGGTGGAAGACTAAAACCACAAAGTAACTAATTTTTTTGTTTCTACTGTTTTTGCTAAGTTTGTAACCTTACTGTCCTCCTACATATCTTTTGGATTATAAAGTCAAGTGTTTTACTAGATTTCTTTTCTTGGTCTATATTTATCTGTGCAGTCTGACTTAAAGGACAAGATGATCATTTAAATAATCATGTCTTCATCTGCCACTGTGAATGTGCACAAAACTCCTCATATGTAGGAATCTGCATCTGCAGCGTTCTTGGTTTTAAAAAAATCATATTTGTGTCCATGCTCAATAAAAGTTTTCAATATAAAGTAACAACACATAAACAATATTAGTTCAAGAACTAGGTATCCCTAACAATACTGCTTTTTAGATATAAGCACCTTCTGTGGGATAGCTGTAATGCTAACAGAGGTGCAATGGCTTCCTATTATTTGGGACAACAGATCATACAGGCATGAGGAATGAAGAATGAAATGGTACTTCTGCGCTGAAATCCTTTTCAGACTTTGGCATCACTAAGCCGTAAGAAATGCACATGCACCCCAGACCATGAATGACATTCATGATGTTGAAGCAGCAGATTATTAACCTCAGCCATAACTAGATTTAGTCTATAATATAAATCCACTTTTCCTTCTGCTCACAAGACTGGTTTTAAACTGATCTGTGCCAATACAAGTAACTATGATGTAAATATCAAATAAAATTGGTTTTGGCAGAGTTCCTCATTTCTCCCAAGACCAGTGAACTCTATGGAGCCACTCTTCATTACACCTCACTCACTGTAAATTCTTTTTGAGTGCCACATCATGTACCTTGATCTTCTCCATCTTCATGCATTTGGAAGGAAAACTCGATGCATCAAAAACAGTGAGTCAATGTAATTATATAAATGACTAACAACACTATATATACACACTTGATACATCATCCCATCCCCTCACCTCTCAAAAAATGAGAAACCAAAAAGCCCACACACACATATTTGTTCTTGACCAGAATTTGTGATCTTTTGCCTCATTCATCCTTCCCTTTGTGTTCAAAATTGGCCTAAATAAAAGGATAATGACCCTGGGTATGAAAATCCAGTACCTTCTTGCTGTCACACAATTAAAAATCCAACAAATACTTGGTACACTTGAATTTTCTTTCTGACATCTCTATTTACACTAGCAGCAGTAGCTCTGAACCACGTCATTATCAAAGGCACCAGACCATTTTTAAGCACCTGGGAACTGCTGCTAAGGTCATGCCTAGTGCTATTGCACATCACCTACTGCTTCTAGGAAGCAGCCCTTTTTCATTAACCCTTAGCACTCCCATTTTCAAAATCACAGGGTCATGGTTCTTTTATCAAGTTTATACTTGCATTTCTGCAGCTTGTATAGCCGCTGTGATATAATAAATGGCTGATCAAATTCATAGGCAGTAGCCTGGGAAGCCAGTGGAGTAAAATCAGGAGAGAAACCCGTAGTTATTTAATCACTTCAGTCACAGATCTGCAGAAACACGTGCATTCCAAACAGTTGTTCTGACTTCAATGAAGTTGGCTTTGACACAGCTAATTAGCACGAAACCGTGCCAAATCAGGGCCTCTGCTACATCACCGATGAAGGTCTGATCAACAGAGTAATTAAAATGCTTGTAGCCATCTTATGCTAAAACTAGTCATGTGAACACAATAGCTGCTGCGTGCTTTGTGCTGCAATTATAATACGATTAGGACAGCAGCTACACATCTGCAAGTATTCGGTATTTTTCACATAGACCCTCTGCACGAAGATCACTGGATAAAATCCTTTGGGAGATGCCTGTTCAGTCTAATCACAGGATAAAGCAAGATATGCGAGTGTAACTGAGCTGTGAAGTTGCTGTGCTCGTCTCTCGTGGCCATCACAGGGATGCAAACGGGCAGTCTGCCAGCCTGAAGCAACGCCACGCTCCTGCAAGAACAGACTCAGCAGCTTTGGTCCTTTCAGTCCTACGGACACTGCAAGCAGCTGACCATTCTAGGTCATCTCTCCTGAATGAAATGTTAATACATTTAAAAAGCTGATTAGTTGACTGACCCATCTTTTTGTCAGCTCTTCAGTCTGGCTTCAGAAATCCCATAATAGGATTTACCCTTCTGCAGCAGTTTGCATAGGAGCCCTGTAAATTCAGTCCAGAGGGCTTTTACTACAGGAAAATAAGCTGGTATATCATTTCACTGCAGGACATTTCAAATACAGCAAAAGCACAAAGAGTACCCAGGTTCAGCATTGATTTGCAAGAGGTCATATGAACATGATTATTATTCCTATAAAAAGCACATGTGTTGTAGCAAATTCAAACTGCATTGCAGGAACAGAACATGATGGAAGAGGGAGAGTATAGGAACTCTCTCACCAGCTTCCTCACCCACTGAACAAAAAAGACAGCAGCCAAGAAGTTAGACAAAGTAAGCAGGAGGCTTATATTTGGCAGCTCATCTCCACATGCAGCTCCATTTCAGAGCAGCAAATCAAGTGCCTCCGGTAGCACATTTCAATCCACAACCTTCACAGAAATTTGCTAGACTCTGCACAAGGCTGAAATTTTCCATTTTCTATTTCAACCTTTCTTGATATTTTTCTTAAGATGAAATATATGTAATACCTACTAAAAAAAAAAAAACCAAAACAACAACAACAAGCAGCACCTCACCCCATCCCCCCCAAGAAAATCCTGGTGACATTTCCTTTGCCAATCTTCAGTGCTCCAAGTCTTTAGAACAGGTACCCGAAATTTTGAAGAACAGCATGTTTGTGTATATGCTTTATGCTGTTACAAATTTGCATAAATACTAAACCTTTGAAAAATATCATGTAAATGAAGCCTAAAACCCGTTGGACAGGGGAAAGCTAGTAAGGGGGGCAGTAGGAAGTGTTGTGCACAGTTCTGGTCTCGTCTCAAAAAGCAGGGCTAGACAAAATTCACAGAGAGGAAATAAGATTTAAAAGATGGGGAATCCCTGTCATAAATGACCAAGACTTTGAAATCTGGAAAACAACCCTAACAGACTTATAAGATAGATCTTCAAAATTATTAATGCCACAGAGATAGTACGGTGAGATGTCTCATTCACCATCTCTTTCAGTGCAAGAACCAAGTAGCTTCAAACGAAGCTAACAAGCACCAAACTCCAAACAAAAAGGGTTAGCTTTTTTCATACGAAAGCAGTAGAGCTATGAAACTCCTTGCTATAGGACACTGAAAGTTTATATGGATTAAAAAGAAGCTGGACACATTCACAGAATAGTTATCTGTCAGCAGTTACTGACTACACTGACACCATATCACCTCAGAATGTTTCTGCATTAAAAATACTTGGAGCTGGGGAAAAGACTAGAGGATGTTGGTCAAATATGTTTGTCCTGTTCTCATGCTCTATTCTAGATGTTTACTTTTGAATTATGTTGGAGACAGGACTTTGGGCTATAGTTTTTATTATTAAAAAAAAAATATTAAGATTTTCCCAAAAATCTCTCCATATGTTTATTTCCATATGTTATCTCTCAAGTGACTGTAAGCCATAAAGAACAGGCAACATGTCTGTTTGTGAAGTCCCAGAGATTTAAAGAAGTCCCAAATTAGACAAGACTCTCTAATAGAGTCCTGATTTGTATCATCTTATATTTTTTTTATTCTTCCCAAAGGCTTGTCTGTCCTGACTTTGCTCCTTGCACACATACCCCAGTCTCAAGAACAATAAGGAGGAAAGGAGAATTGTGGCATGGAGTTTGTCAGCCTACATCCAGTGGGGTCTCATTATATCAAGGGGGAAAGTCACTCTGCCTGACTTCCAACTATTATGTAAAGGAAGCAACTTGTCCAACAAAACAAGGAAAAAGAAGCTTCAGTAGGCTCTCCCAGACAGTGATTCAGAGTTCAACACCTACTCAAAAATCCTCTGAAGGTGTTTCCATCTCTACTAGGCAGACTAGGAGACAAGCTGGCAAACACAGAAATCCAAGCAAAATGGCTAAATTTAGGCAGATAAATACCCCTTCTTGTGCAGATTGGAAATAAAGGCAGAGCCTAAAGAGAGAACTATCAAATAAATTGTTAGTGATTGCTTTTAGACTGCCCAGGAATGATGGTATTTTATCACGTCATCACATCTAATAAACAGAAAATGCAATTGAGTCACTCAGTGGGCAATTTGATTTGATTTTTCATTTCTCTTTGATGCTTATAATTCCATCTTATGATAGCAGCAGAGAGGGTTGGGCTGTGACAGTGATAATAGATAATCAAGTAGTGCATATTTTTGCCTAAATCACCATGAAAGTAGCAAGTCGTGATAACCCCTAGCAGCAACAAGGACTAAAGATGAGACTTTCACATAGAGGCTTTTGCAGCATTACTGACAACACTATACTGCCACTCTGTAGAAATCAGATGGCATTTTTTAGCATAATAGAGCAACCTTCCTTCAGCAAAATGCTGATGTTAACTGAACTACTCCGCAGCTCTGGAAGGCCTGGATGGTCTTATTTACACAGAGCTTAATGGACTGAATTCTGCACCTGTATTCCCAAAAACTGAAGCCTCCATGCAGGTACTCTCCCAGTTTTACTGTCATTCAGCAACCTTTGCCTTCTGTCCTTCTGACCAAATATAAATTGCATGGATTAGCTGTTTTCACAGCTGTAGGAACCACTTCAGCTAACGGTTACCTAACTTTCACAAGCATAACAGCACTCGTATCACAATCCAGGCAAATACTTCACACAATTCCACTCAATTCCTCTTCTAAAAGTCCTTGAATTAATGTAGGTTCATAATTATCCAAGTATACACTTAATTGTTTTCATACCAGTCCTTTTATTATGATTTTTTTTCAGTCTCTCTCAATTAGGCTCAATTTAAACGTTTCCAGCTGAAGCATCCTAAGATAAATACTCTTGTGACTACTATGAAAAGAAACAGTTCAAAGCACAACATGAATGTTGCAGAATTTACCTGTTTGGGAACACAAAAGTAATACAGTATCTTGAACTTGGTAGTTAGATAAATGAAGTTATGCCTACTTGTCTCCTGCTGTTTTAATTCAGTGAATACTCTGTGCTTCTGAATTGTGGTACAAGGGTATCTTAAACTGCTCTAATGCTGAAGTGCATTGCCTGTCCAATGTTCTAAAGCACAGGAATAGATTACCTGCAGCAGTTATGGAAATGTCGAGCAGCAAGAATTTTTAAGAATGTGGTGGACAAACTGCTTCTGACGGTTGCTTGAGTAAAGTCAACTTTACTTTCAGACAAGTGGATTATGTTTCATGGTTTTCCCCAGACCTATTTTGTAGAATTTTCATGGCATAGCAACATTTAAACCCCAATACAAATTTATAAAACAGCAGCAGTTTGGATACTTTGGGATTTGGTGTGACTATATGGCCTTCTGAAGTTCCTTCCAGCCCGAATTATCCTTTGATTCTCTATATAGCTATACAGATTTGTATATATCAAACTGTTCCCCTCTGTACACCACTGTGTCACTGAGGTCAAAGCATAAATATGGAGAACTATAGAGGAGACTGGTAATGTACATGCCTACATATAAACACGGTTCTTCTACTGAAGATTTCATACCCTTGATCTTGGTGTGTATATGCATCCCCCATCTGTTTCTGTCTATATTGTGGTCTGTTTATACTCTCCCTCTATTTCTCCGTATTGTGGTCTGCCTATGCTTCCCCTCTATTACCCCTCTACTCCACTTTCATGAGAGCCCACCTGGAGTACTGTGTCTAACTTTGGAGTCCTCAGCACAGGAAGGATGTGCACCTGTTGGAACAGGTCCAGAGGAAGACCACGAAGATGATCAGAGGGCTGGAGCACCTCTCCTTTCCTCTGAAGACAGGCTGAGAGAGTTGGGGTTGCTCAGCCTGGAGAAGAGAAGGCCCCAGGGAGACCTTATAGCAGCCTTCCTGTACCTGAAGGGAGCCTGCAGGAGAGATGGGAAGGGATTCTATGAGGGAGTGTAGCGATAGGACAAGGGGTACTGGTTTCCAACTGACAGAGGGGAGATTTAGATTAGATATCAGGAAGAAATTCTTTACTGTAAGGGTAGTGAGACACTGGAATGGGTTGCCCAGAGAAGTTGTGGATGCTCCTTCCCTGGAGGTGTTCAAGGCCAGGCTGGATGGGGCTTTGAGCAACCTGGTCTAGTGGAGGTGTCCCTGCCTATGGCAGGGGGGTTGGAACGCAATGATCTTTAAGGTCCCTTCCAATCCAAACCTCTCTATGATTCTCTCATGTGTTCTCTTTTCCTCTGGAGAGCACCACATACTAAGAATTTCAGTGGATAGTTCTACGTGTTTAGAATTTGTCCAAAATGTTTTATTATCATGAAAGATCTTCACATCTAACTGAGCTGTATTTACAGATGAACATTCAGAACAATTAAAAAAAATATTTGTTTGAATTTTAATCTGCAGTAAAAGTAACAAATTGGCTGCTACAGCAATAAACTTTTATGTAACTAACTTTATGAGGCAGTAAACACTTTTCCCAATATATAATGGATTACGAGTATGTGATGCATTGAGTTGGCTCTAAGATCTCAACACAGAAATAAAGAAAAAAAGCTCAAAGAAATTATCACCTTAGAAAAAAAGCAACATTCTTGAGTTCAATCTTCAGTGTAACTAGCTTCATAATCTGACTAGTATAAATGAGCGTTGGATAAATGGTGTAATTTACGTGTACTTATGGCATGTTATAAACCCACGCAATAAAATTATTTCTTTCTCTAGAATTTGCTTCTTAGCAAGTGTTTTCTGACAAGAAAAACAGCTTCATGAATCCATAAGAATGAGAACATTTGGAGATTGCTTCTGGTGACAGACAGAATTTAGCTACGCCCGAAGGCTAGTCTATTTTTTTCCTGAAACTTAAGGACTACATAGCTGATATCCCAAAGAAATTTAAGTTAATTTCCTTCTTCCCTCATTATTATTATTTCTGTTTTTTCACTCCTTAAGTTAAGAAGGATTTGGCAATGCTGAGAACTGAATTGAGATGTGAAAAACATGCAAAACACCATACAAAACAGAACTCAGCCAAGTTTAAGAGGTTCATATGAACTGCCTTTGTTCATACAAGACAGAGAGGAGTTCCCTCTAAATCACATGACATCAGTAGCCTTTGTATTCCAATCACAAATCAGCCAAGTCTGAGCAGTCAGTTCAGTCTTATGTTTATTTCCTGCTGGGTTCCTTTAAATCAACCAGAAATTAAGAATGAAAGCAGACCTTGCCTTTAGATTTGTTAAATAAGAAATAAAATAATAATAATAACAACACACACCAAAAAAACCCCACATCACAAACACACAAACCAAACTTAAAAGCCAAAATTCCAGTATTGGACACATAGCTGAGCCCTCTCCTGATGCCACTGGCACGTATGGCATCAAAAAACTACTTTTTTGTTCAGTGAATGCAGGATCTAGACACCTGTGTAATTGTATGGCATTACGTGCATTTAAATTATTCAAAACTGAAACTAAAGTTACTGAATGAAAGAATTTTTAATGCAAAAGCTCTGCTATAGCAATTTTCCTGTAAATTATGATTTTAAAGAAATATGCCAAAACAATTATCTTGTAAGTCCACCTACAAGAATGAATAAAAGCCAACTGGTAAAGACTTTAAAGACTGTTAATGTAAGTGTCTTGACAAGTTTTAAATGACTTTATTAAGGCAGAACAGCACAGTTTTTCAGAGTTATTTCATAAAAGGAAATGAATTCTCAGTTTAAACATGTGGCCACATTTGAAAAGAAAAGGAACTGAATTTTTAGGTGAAAACAATAAAAAGAATTTTAAAGAACCAACTGAATTATAAACACAAACCGTGAAACAGCTGCTTCCACTGCTTTAATAAGTGACTTAGAGGTTTGCATCCATGCATAATTCCACATGTAGAGATATACTAATCCTTCAGAAAACCTTTTCTGACACCAGGGCAACCATACCGACTAGGCTTTCAGACATCCTTCCCAAATGCTAGTCACTAGGAAAGTCAATCTAACTTCACAGGACTGAGAATTATGACCACATCACTTGAGTCTTTAGAAATATTTGTACCACATGTTGAAATAATAAGAGATAGGGTTGTTCCTAGAGAAAACATAATTAAGTATAAATGTTCATATTCCACCACGAGGAACATGATATAAAAACTGTATTATGATAGGATCATTCTTGATGAAATGCTGATTAAAGCAATCGACTTACACATAGAATGTAAGGCGGACTTCCCCCCACCCCCCGGTTATCCTTTTGATGAAAAAAAAACAAAACCCGAACGTGCTTTGACCAATGTCTCACCCTTTAACATCATATCAAAGGCAATGCAACAATCAAGCCCTTGTGTGCATAAATATGTAGTGAGAGCCCCTCATCACAAGGATTTCTAAACTTTTGATACCTAACATCTGACACAGAAGGGTTTAGGCAACACACAAAACATTTTGATGTTCCACTGAGAAAGATCAATAAACTACAACTAAACTGAAAATATTTGCTCCAAGAAGCATGATAAAGTCATAGCACGAATGTTGGATTTGAAGATAATTGTACCAGATATCAGATAGTATGTATGCAGGTATACATTCAAATACTTATATTTATCCAGAAACTTACTGATGTGTGACCTTCAGATTAGGCATCACATATTAATGTGCATTTTTTAATGCTGTTTGAAGGAAGTGGAATGACACCCATTTCTCTACTCTTCTGCCCTGCACCCCCACGTGTTTAAATGCAGCCTATGAAGTATAAACAGTATGGATGTCCCAAGAATTTAATAAATCTGTCTCATATATCCAAGTAGGTAGTATTTGCTTAGAAGACTCAAATTGTGTCGGGGAAATTCAAGAGAGTTCTGCCATTGGTGCTGGAGAGGGCAAGACTGGATGTTATAGTGGATTCAACAACAGAAAAATAATCCTAATAAGCATGGGGCCTGGTAACATTACCTAATGTTCAGCTTTATATAAGGAATAGGGGAATGGTTGCCTGAATTTCAGCTTGGAAGACTGATAAAGGAATCTGAACCTGTACCATGGAGCAGTGTGTAAGTGCATATTCCTGAGGTCTACTCCAAATATTTTATAGCTTGTCTATATAAAGCTCAAGCAAAAAGATATGTAGTCAGCGTGGCATAAAATAAGGAAGTAAATCATTCAGAGAAGCAAGACACGATATAATTACCATTAGCTTAGCCTTTCCCTAAGGTTTCAGAACCTGTAATTGAGAGCCATGGGAAAAAACCATCAAAGTAGGTCTAATTTTATCAAGCTTTAATTAAATTACTGAACTACTAACTCAATTTAACAAAGCTGGTTTTGTATGACTCTACTGTTATTCCATTTTGGCTCTTTTTGTAATAAAAGTGAAATGCAAGGCTTACATTCAGGAAATTACTTAAACATACCTTAGTTGTAACAATGGACTATCCTTAATGAGATCTGTACATGCTTTCTAGAATCTTGTTGAAGGCTGATTGAATAGATGCTTTAAAAAAAATTAAAAATTAAAACAAAACAATAAACCACTAAATCTGAAAATTGAAGCCCAGATACCAATCTGGGTCTATTCCCACTCAGACAATACAAAAAAGAGCTCCACTGCTGCTGAGGTTTGAGCTGCTTGGTGGATATTCCAGTTGTCTGAATTGCTTCCAGAAATATGCTAACATGGCAGATGTCAGAGATTTGCATGAGTGGAATCTCTGGTGTGCTTAGCAGGAAATTTTAAGTTTAAAATTGGCTATAAATTTTAGGAACCTGAAAGCAGGTGGTACTTAGATTTGAACAGAATTGGAAGAAACTGACTTGACTGAGAGGAAGAGAGGACCTTCAATACAAGAAATCGAAGATCAGAATAGGCTCAGCCTCCCATCTTGCATTCAGACCACTAGTCACACCACATTTATTACAGTCCTGTCTAGGCTTCTTGCTTTTCCCTCTCTAACCATTAATCACTATTGAATTGAAAACAGGGTCCCTGGAAAGGTGCAGTGAAATAGTCCACTTATTTCTCAAGTATGTATGTTTTGGCAAGCCAAAAAGCTGCAAAAGTCAAATAGAAGCTCTGTCCTATTGCACACTCCAGCTCTCTGGCAGGAGTTATGAATGGCATTAAAAATTAGAGAAAGGAACAGGTATTGTATTAGTACTCTGTCCCTACTCAGCCACTCCCAGCAACAGATACATTTGGAAAGACTACAGATGTCATCAAGAGCCGGAAGCTGAGATGTTAGTGCAAAATTTTCAGAACACACCATCACAATTTAAAACTCAAAAATTATACATGATAATTAATGTCAGGAGCTATACAAGGAACTTTGAACAAAATATCCCCCAGCAGGTGGCATGGTCACTAAGCATAAAAAGTCCAAAATCAGTGTTAGCACATCTATGTACACACACACACAAACCAAGAACATAGCTGCTATATGGATGGGTTTAAAGTGCAATGAGAAAGGAGTCTGTTTTCTATCTGTTCCCTGTTTGGAGGGCATCTCAAGAGCACTCAGGGACAAAGATGTAGACTGGATTAATTACATTGGTAACATGTCTCCTCAAAAAAAAAAAAAAAAAAATCCACACACCACAAAACAACCTCTTTCCTTGGGCAAATGCAAAGTGCAAAAGGATTTGCTGGCATGCAAGCATAGCAGTGCACATAAGGAATAAATAAAAAATTTGGAAAGAGATTTCTCATGGATGCACTGTACTCCTGTATAGATACGGAGCATGTACACATACACAGAGCAGTTCTATGGTGCAGGAGATGCAATCAGAAGAGAGAAGAGATTCAATTTATGAAGAGAAAGAAAAACATTAATCCTGCAGAAAACCAAAATTAGTTTGCTGTGCCTATGAAATGCCTTACATAGAATAAAACATTTTCCAGATTTCAAACCAATTGGCAATTTGAACTTTGATGGTTATAATTAAAGTCCAGCTTCAGTCTGCAAAAAGTAGAGGACCTGGCACAGTATTTTTTGTGCTTTTAAAGGAACAGGAGAGTGAATATGACAGAATGGCAAAGAAAAATCTACAGAGAAAGATAAAGGTGAAACAGTTTTTAAGACTACTGAAGTATGAATTACTGACTGACAGCTGAACTCCCAAAAATCCCACTGGGGCAGTATGACAGACACTATGAAGAATGTGGATAATTCTGACTGCTTTTCCCCATTGAAAATGTAATACAGGAAATGTAGGAAAAGTCATCCGGCATGTTGGTAAAAGCCAAAGCTATATGTGGTAATACCAAATGCAAAATATGAACGTGGTTTTGTATAGGGTCTTCAACACAACTCTTCTGAGCCATTCAAACTGGAATAACCTGGACTTTCCCAGTGGTTTTAAAATTTTGAATTGTCATAATTTTCAAATGAATTATGCAGTAACTTGATACAAACTTCAGTAGGTTGCAACACTGCAACATTTAAAGTTTAAACTAATTCTTAAAGAATAAAGAAACCTGTTCTCAATTTTAATAGACTTAAAATGAGATGTGCATGAGAGATATTTTTACAAATTCATTCTCTTATCATCTGTGGTCCTCATTTCTGCTAATTCTACAAAATACTTTTCCCTAGATACAATATTTTCATTTCAAAAACAAATACCTACTAATTAATTTCTTTTTTTTCTTTAGGCAGTCTAAACTCTAATCCTTCCTATTCCAAAATAATAATAAAAAAACCCTCGCCACTGCTTATCTACTTAAAAATAAATACAGCTCAGCTTTGAGAAATTAAAAGGTAGTGACAGGCACCATGAAATCTAATCCTTATAAGAAGTTTTTATCAGTATAATAAAACATATATTTTTCTGTCAGACCCTTTGCCATATTGTTAGGTACTTTCACCATCAGAATATCAACATGCAAGAATAAGTTTCCAAATAACAATCTTCATATTATCTGTAGCTCCTTAAACAGACTCAGTCTCCATTTTTTCAGACTGAAAGCTTATTACACATCTTTATTGCCACTGAATTACTGTGGCCTGATTAAAGTTTCATGACATGGCTACTCTGGTGATGAGTCTCTAGAGACTATCGCTTACTGACAGGCCCATCTAAGTTTCAAAGACAGCAGAACTGCTAAAAGTATATAAAAGCAGTGCAGCCTAAGCCTATGATGTTATTCACACACTGTTCAGGAGGCTCTAAAACAAACAAACAAAAAAACACCCAACAAAAAAAAAAACCCAAGCCCCACCCACCCCAAGAAAAACCCAAACAAACAAAAAAACCACAACAAAACCAACCCAAACCTACACCAAAAAATCCACCAAACAAAAAACCCCAAAACAAAACCAACCAAACAAACCACCATACAACAACAAAAAAAACCACCTAACGAAGTTAGATTACAAATTACACAGATCTTGATTATCAATAGCTAGAAGTCCTCTCAAGAAATTCTAAGAGCTTTGTCTTTCAGACCTCCATTTCATCAATTTGAATAGCTTCTTTCTCACACAACCAATTTCAGTTATACTACAGAAATCTCCAAATAATGCAATAAAAACCTCCAACATTTACAATGGCTTTCTCCAGTTATTGGCCTTATCTTGTTTCTTCATACTAGAGCAAACTAATGACAAACTAGCATGCAAACTTGTGACAGATCCCTTTCTACAGCAACTGAAACATTAATCAGGATCTGCTAATGCACACTCACCAATTTTTACATTTGTATCAGAAAGGATAACAGTGGCATTGGCATTGCCGTATTCTTAAAACGCTAGAAAAGAAAGTGGATTCTTGAACATATATGTAAATTAGAGTCATTTAATAGCTTATAAATACGAGTTAAACTTCAGAAATGCATTTTCTTTGGTGGTCTTTGGTCTTAAACATTATGTTCATTTTCAAAGAATTATTCATTCTATACTAAAGATGAAAAATTCATTCTCAACAACAACCAAAAAGCATTAGGTCTTGCAAAACAAAGTTTCTTACAAAGCGTACTTTCTCACCGTTATGCAACAGTCATTTTGCCAATTCTTTAATAGTTTCTTCATGGTGAGGGCCAAATATGCTATTACCTGGTCATAGCACTTCAGAAATGCATTGGTGCAACGGTGAGCAGAATCTAATCCAATGTATTAAGACAAGTTTAGAGAGGCTTCCAAGTTGCAGTAATTACTTCACATGGGCAACCAATAAGCAGCTATGAGGAGTCAGTGAAAAACTGGTGACAATATCTTCAGCAATTAGAAAGATAATACCCATAAACCAAAGGATGAATTCTGCCATTTTTAACATCACCGTTTCACTTCAAAAACAAAAAGAAGGCTCAATATTAGCTCTAAGTCCTGCAACTGTCATTCCTGAAGTAGGAGAGCCTACATTATTACATTCTTTCTCAGTAACCTGTTGGAACTGAGGGACAGATGATGGTTGTCATGCTTTCAACTGAAATTTCTTGGTGCAGGCAGTAAAAATGCAGCCCTTCCAATGAGAACCAGACACACCACATGCATACCATGCACGTAGTCTGGGAATGCAGTGTACATCTGATGTTGTCACACTTTAAACATACTCTGCATGTAATGATCAACTGTGTAGTACGTTTTTGACAAACTGAATGTTTCTTAACATTTGCACTGTAGGAAAGCTTGGGGCTTCCAGCAGGCAGTGGTCCAGGTGAAGGTCAGTACAGCAGTTCTTGCTGGACTGCCCAACATACAGAAATATTAGGCAGTGAATCCACCAGACAAAATTCAGCAGCCTGGGGAGATTCCAGGCAAAAATCAATGCACATACATCTAGAAGTGAGATCAAAAGCCCTGACAATTCTCTGAGGGAACCAACCACGTATTAGGCTAGTTTCATGTTCACCTCCTGCCCTGATATATTTATGCACTTTTCATGCTTCTCTGACAAAGGACTTGGAAGAAGCTGTTCACCCAGCTTCATATCTAGTGGATGAAGCTCTTCAAATGAGTGTAATCCTTAAGTATATTATAGCCTGCTAATAAGAATGGTAATCCAAAAATCAAAGACTCATGAAAGTCATGAAATCAAAAATGAAAGACCTGGGTCTAATAGCCTTCAGAATGTTCATGGCCACATACACGATCTGTCAGGGCGGTGCTCTAGGCCTCCCAAGACAGTCTGAGACTGAAAAAACCATCTTCCCTGCTGAAGCTATGCCATTGTGTAAAAAGATTTTGAGAATCAATGGGTTACCGAGATACCAGAAAGGGAGAAAAACTCACCTGGGAAAGTACAGCCTTGACTCCATTCCATACTCCCAAGCTAACTATGTATTTTATTGAAAGAATGTCTTCACTTATGTGCTGTATCTGAGCCTACAATCATGAGTCTGTGAGGCCATGTAATGAATTTTCAATTAAATTTCATTTCATTTCAATTTTCAATTTTTCATAGTTGAGTGTTACAAAAATATACACGCAAACACACCCCAAAGCCAAGACAACTTTTAAATGCTTAGAGCTTTGCAGAGAATTTTTCCATATCAAATCATAAAACTTGCAGATGACATTTTACTACACCACAAAAAGATGGACTCTAGTTTACAGCAGAAAATGCTACATTTAATCCCACTTCACGATTTTCACATCAGAATATCATAATCTTACATTTCAAAATAGTAATGTCTGTGCTACTAGACTATTAAATTATACAAATATAATGCTGATACTATCTGGACCAATTTTTAATATAACACCTACAGAGTAAGGGTCTGTTCCTTCCTTCCTGTTAGTTTACTATATATTAATTCAACATCAGAGCCAAACTCATCATTTATAGCAGTGTGAGAGGATATTCTCATAAGAGATTGAGATTAAAGCGTGATTCCTTCTCTTATTATAGTAATACAATTGGGTTTGGGTTTTGTTGGTTTTTGGTTTGGTTTTTTTTTTTTTTTCAAACAAACAAAATCCATTACTGATTTTCTCACTTTTCATATAGAAAATGCGACTGGAAAGACACTAAAGAAGTCATCCAGCCCATACTGTAACATCAGTGTAATACCAACCCCATTCCTTACTGATGGCTTCCCAGCTACTCCCAAGAACATTCTGTGATAGAAAAGTCACAGATCCCACAATAATTTATTCCAGTGATTAACTCTCCTTAGCCTTCCAGTCCTTCAACAAACCCAAATTTCTTAAGACTCTGAGAATCCCCAAGTACGGCCATCTGCCAGGACAGCAGACCTTGACAATGCCTTAACTTAACCACAAATAAAGAAACTTTGGGGGAAAACGAAAGAAAACAAACAAAGACCTGAAAAAAAACCAAACCCAAACCATCACAAAACAGGACTCATTAAATATTTATTACAGACTTACCCATTTCTGGGATAAATTCACAACATACAAATACAACTTCCTACAGACAAAAATCATGATTTACCATTTCCCTTTGTATCCCTCTCTTCCTCTTTACCAAAAAGAGGAGGGAGGTAGGGGGAGGTAATAAGGTATTTCAAAATTCTTCATGAAAAGACAAACTTTTTTTTTTTATTTCACTCATTCCTCTTACAATCATAACCAGTTCATTCTATTCAAGTGAAGTTGCGTTGAGCATCTATGTGAATCACTCAGTTCTCAAATATACCGTTCCCTAAATGAGTCTTCAATTTTATTTTTAAATGAAGCACTGGCTCCAGCTAATTCTGCATTTAGCAATTATAAGTCAGATGTATAGCAGAAGTACATGTGCTTTGCTTCATTTTTATTGGTTTCCTGTATCAAAACTTAAACACTGAAGTGCAAATTCACTGACAGAAGTCAAAAAGCATATATTCAAAAGCAGAGATTTATGCAACAAAATGCCTGCCTTCATAAACAGTCATGAGATCCTAATTTTGATTTTTCCTCAGAAAAAGAAAATTATTTCAGGACCTCATGAAGCTCTAAACACTCCCCCTTTCTCCCCAAAACTAGATAAACTCTTCCAGTGCTCCTTCAGGGCTATAAATGAAATCGCCTTTGCCTTCTTGAAACCTTCCCAAAGTATGCCTTATTGTTCAAGTTATGCATCTGTCTTATTCCTAGGTTACCCTACAAGCAAATTTTCATTCAAAAGTGTTTAAGGTCTTTCAAGTTTAGGCTCTGATGCAATCGTGGTTCTTATGGATATCTCAAAAAGGTATCCTGTAACTGGCAACATTACAAGCTTCCTGAGAAAATACAGAGAATTTCTGGTGCAAGGCCTGTGTTATTTAAACTTCCTCAGAAAATAAGAGCAGGTCTGAATTACATTAAAGGGACTGTGCAGAAAGACTTTCATGCCTGTGGCTCAGCTGTACCTGTTACAGTGGAAATATGCATTCAGTTTAACAACTGGTATTTATGATTCTGGAAATACCATTAGCTACTATGGGGATGCAAATTGATTTCATGGTAATCTTGAGACAAACTTTTAACTCTATAGGATTTTGTACATGACTGTAGGCATCTATTTACAATCTCCCCTCCTGTAGCGATTTAAACAACTGTACATGGTAATTTAGCAGCAGAAAGTATCAAAAGACAAGAAAGGTCGCTGTTTTCACATTTATTTAAGTCCTCCTGACTTGCACAAAGGTTGCTAGCTATTTGTTATTTGCTTGAGAGTTCAGCCAAAGACATCAAAATGAGATTGAAGGACAGTGTACAGTCAAGAACTATTTTATTCTTTTTTTACTGGTGGTAGCTGCCCTGCTCCTTTCATACACCTGTGTTTCATTGTCAGTATATCCTGTCATTTATTCAAATAGATTGCATGAGCAATTTCTCACATTGCATCTCATGAATATATAATCCACCCAGAAAATTAACACACAGCAGTTGGTGTATGCTTACATGAAAAATCTACCAAAAAAGTAAACCATTTTCCTTCACATTTTAATTGTATGTTCTCACCACCTATGTGATTTTAACGCCTCAATACCTATCTTAGCACACAGAACACTATAGCTAGAGACACCCCTATCAAATCAGACTTTCTGCATTATCATTTGCATTGGTCTTTGAATTTCCTTTTTCAGCCTCTTTTTCTGACCTCTTCCAAATTTGCTTGTTTTCTGCTTGCCTGTTCACATGAGGAAAAATGTATAGTTCTTATTCATAGCTGAAATGAGGCCTTTACCATGTGTCTTTTGACTTGACCTCTTCTTTTGGGGACATATAAAATATAATTCCTATTTAAAAACTCACTGCTCCCAACACTTGAAAATTTCACCCAAGAGAACAGTCAAAAATATGAAGACCGAGGGAAACACTGTGCTGGAGAATCCCAGCTAGAATTAAGATAAAACTTCCAAAAATAACTTGGTAATTAAAAATTCCAGTGATTTTCAGGAAGAATCAGAATTCCAGATCCCATTTTCAATAACTATTCAGAAGAATTTTAATATTCTATATGTATTCTCAAAACAAAGCTGACCTATATAGTCATGATTTTTTATGTAAGTGGCAGCACTTTGAACGACCTCTGGAGTTGTTGGAAGGGACAAGGACAACAGCAGTTGTACAATATATTCTCACAGCTCATATGACATTAAGTTTAGAGACTCAGAGAACAGGGGGAAGCCAAAAGCATTTTTTCATCTTTATCCAAAAACCCAGGACAGCATAGATGAACTCAAAGAGCATATTTGTGAATGTGTCTCCTTCTGTCTACTCTATATGCATCATCACCTTTAGATGCCTAAAAGATTTCAGTTAATGCTACAGACAATGGCTCACTGCCTACCAGCTGGTTATTATTATCAGCTTCTAGCCCAATTCTGAATAAAAGTGAGTGCATTAGTTTTGACCTAAGAGGAACTAAATGGTTCAGTTCCAGTTTATTGCAAACACCAGCTTCTTTCCCTGTGGAATAATACAGTTGAGATGGGCTGAACTACTCAATTATAGGAGCTCTCCAGTTTACTGGAATGAGACTGACAACAAACTATTCAGAATTTCAAAAATCTAGGAACAACTTAATATTCTTGATTTATCTTCTAGAAATTAAATGTGATCTCCTATCTCCTTCTCTTCTCCTATCTTTTCTGGGAATGCAGGTAGGCTGAAAATAGAGTGTAGGTTTGGGAGTTGGAGAGAGACAGACAGACTGAATGAGTAGGTTCATATTTAAACTTTTATATTAACTCAAGTTTTGAGGTTATAGTAGAAAAAATTATCTTTGTAGTTACAGATATATATAGAGATGAAAAATAAATACAGTTACCACCCATGCTCTATTGTCATGATCTGCACGTATTAAATAAGGAGCCGTGTCATGCAGTCTGGAGCTAAGTGACAAACTACACTGATCATTCTCTTTTGACCAAGTCCAACAGCTATCTTTATTAGGCCATCTTCCTCTCAAGCTTCTGGGCTTTGCCAGTGAGAACTTTGTGAGCTAGATCTGTTCTAACTTAAAATAAGTCATGCTACTTATTAGTTCCAACACATTATGACACCTCTTCAACAATGGTTTGTTAACAGCCCAAATACTCATCTCAAAGGGAAAAGGACTTTGATTGACAGAACAAGATTTTGTAACTAGATCACCAAAACTGTAAAAAGAAAAAAAAAGAAGTATCGGACAAGAAGGTCTTTGTCCAAAACACATTAACATATTAAAGCTAACTACCTAATCTTCAATGAGAACAGTTTAACCAATGTAACTGCACAAGCAAAATGCACCTGATACTTTGAGTAAAAGATACGTGTCCACCTATGGTGTCAGAACTCAATCAATGTATTGGACAGCTACATAAAGAGAATTATGCAACCTCATCAACAACCTGATAGCACACGAGATAATAAATTTTGCATGATAATCAACTGCACAGTAATAGAGCAAACTGCGCTATCCATTTCAGTAAACAAATATCTAGTAGACAAACATAAACAATGTTATATGATAGCTATTTAAAAAAAAAAGTTTTCAAAATAACTACACAAAAACCATGTAGCACCCCTTTTACATTCATTGGGAAAGGGAGTTACTTTAGTTGTAAAAGAATAGTTACACATCCATCAAGACAGTAATCTCTATGGACACACCAACTGCACAGCAAACATGGACAGGGAGGATAAACACAGGTGCACCAAAAATATTGTTTAATTAACACCAGTGCTCAAAGGCCTCTATTATTCTGGAAATATTATGCCTCTGTCCAGAAAACGCTAAGTTGAGGGCTTTTTAGGCCTACTTTTGTAAACATGCACTATGTGCTAAGCTTTCCACCTCTGTATTTCTAACAAGGAGAGGTTTGTAAAAATCAGCTCATAGGACAAGCAAAGGGAAGTGAAAAAGCAAAACACCGTTTTCCACAGTCCCCTACAACATTGATCTATTCCTGAAAATACCATCCAGTTACAGAATCAGTATAGACTGAAGAGATTTCCTGGTACAAACCAACTCATGCATAAGCACAGTTTTTGAGGACAGTTTCTTTACTGCAAGTGAATAAAACTTCAAAGCCTTGGAAGCAAAGGGTAGCTCGGGTTGGAAGGGACCTATTCAGATCATAGAATGGTTAGATCTTTTAATCCAACTTCCCTGCTCAGCAGGGCCAGCCAAAGCAGGTTGTCCAGGACTGTGTCCAGAGGGGTTTTGAATATCTTTAAGAATGGCTGGATCTAAATCGAAGTCTCAGTGTAGGTTTGGCTTCCTCTGCCTTTTCAGGGATGATTGACATATTTTCTCATGTGACAGTCAGCTCTGTTTGGTGCTATTGTTTCAGTTTCTGTCAGCTCCAACTTACAACTCTGCAGCAGTCTACTCTATTCTGCCTATCTTCCCATCAGAAGGGCTGATTATTTATTTTAAGTAGCCCCTTGGAATTTTTACAATAGTCTAAAATCTCAAAATCTTAAGGCAAACAACTGGAATAGTCTGTATCTTTAAAATGTAAGAATATTATATTCTCTGGCCATGACTTTCTGCTTTCCAGTACAGGAACAGTGTCCTCAGCTGACACGTAAAAGACAGACTGAGCTAACTAAAATGCCACAGTATTCTCTTTCTGTTGCCAATTCACATCTAAAACTGAGGGAAAAATACACTCCCAGTGACAGCTCTGAAATAAGTCAATGTGTGACAGTAATCAGTTCTCTTCTGTCAAGTCAAGTTCCAGCAAAAAGAATAGGGTTTTTAGGCTATGTGCCAACATTGTCAAGGAATAAGAACAATGGCAAAAAGTAGTACTTGGCTAGTCCTTCAGAAAGACAGACTACGGGCTTTCAGAGAACAGGAGAGCTGGCTACCAGAAACGAGGAAGTTTCTGGTAGGTTGTGACAAAATCAAGAGATAATGGCTGGCTCAAAGAGGGGCTCTGAAATGGTGAGAAGAAGCAGTAGATAAGCTTATGTCCTTACAAAACAGGTTTGTGGAGTTTTTACAGGATGATGGAGCCAGACAATCAGGAGTGACTAATGCAAAAAAAAAAAAAAAAAGAGAGAGAGAAAGAATTAAATAATTAAATTACAAGATGAGAATCAGAGGGCTTCACATCAACTACAAGGATGTGATAAAAATCAAAGCAAGAACCAGTACATGTGTAATCTCAGTGCTATCTGCCAGAGTAAAGAACAGATGAGTGGCAATGTCTATGATGGAAAAACAATAGTTCAGAAGCATATCAGGTCTGGGAACAAAGACAAAATGTAAAGGCGAGACTAAGCAACAAATATCCCCACCTCTCCTTTCTTTTTCTGTCACAGAGCTCTTCCTCCTGACAACTCACAAAAGCAGACAATCTGAAATTAGAGAGTGAAAAATCTGTTATGAACCTCTGGAGTGCAAACGTCACTGACAGAAAATGGTCATTTCCTTTCTCTGAACTGTCCCTAACTAAAGATCTCTGTCCTTTTCCTTCACAACAGAAGCAAAGCATCTCAACAATACTGAAGAGGCTGTTCTGAAACCCAGAATCAGGAATGTGAAAACCATATCTATTTATCTTAGAACAGAATAGTTGAGAGGGCAAAAGTAAAAAAAAAAAAAAAAAATAAGGGAGAAAAAGTAAAAATAGTAAGGGAGAAAATAGAAAAGAAATGAGAAAGAAGAGAGAAGAGAATGCATGCTGCTAGGGTAAAGAAGGGTAGCAGAAGAGTTAAGGACAGGAGGTGGTGTGAGACAGTCAAACAGAACATCTGTAGGCAAGTAACGTCTGAGCCCCTTCTGCAAAATCTGTGGAGAAGTAAAATATAATGTCACAGGGATAAGTTAACATTAACCACCTTACCCTTGGTGGTGACAAGGTTTAAGTAACATAAAACCATGGAACTAAGCAGGGGATACACAAAGTGGAGAGAGGCTGCGATGCTCAGGATGTGTCCAAGGGAAGGCATCAGAGAGTTTAGATAGATTATTTAGCATATTAATGGCTGAAAGAGACAGCCATGTTGCATGACTGGTAGTGTCTGTGTGTGCTATGTCTATGTGTGTCAGTAGAGCCAGGCACAGCCACATGATCAGCTGTACTCTTTAATTGTTAGTGTTTTCCGTTCAGAAAAAAAACCCAACAGTCTGGATGAGGTCACACTGCTTTAAAAACTAAGGGAATTTAGACATGAGCCATGCCCTACTCCGTGCCCATGGGGCCAGTGAACAGGCCTTAACCAGCTTTAACTAGTAGCCTAAATGCAATCTATGAGACACCCAGAGTCACATGTGGACTCAATCTGAAGTAACTGTAAATATCTGGGGCAGAAGAAATGCTTGAACATTGGCAGTGACAGAAAAAGGATAAGATAATGACAAAAGCAGGAGCATACACGATACGGAACGAGGAAGAACATGTGAAAGATTAGAAGCTCGGTGGCAACAGGACTGAATTTATCAGAAAGTGAATGCTGTGAGAAGAGAAAATAGGACACTTAAAATACAAAACTGGAGATCTGATGCAAAGTCATGTAAAAATGACTTAAAGAAGACAGATGAAATTAAAGTAACTGATCAAGTGGAAGCTGACAGAAAATATTAAGCACTACATGGGTAGGTCAATGGTGTGTATTAGAGAAGAGCGGATGAAAAACAGTCTCAACAGGGCTGAGGGACACAACAGACCTGGAAGTCTGAGTGACTCCAAAACATTCAACATGTGTGGTGAGAACTGGGGAGGAGGAAATGGTATTACAGCCCGTTTCCAGGAAAGAAGGGAAGCCAGAGAATTGGAAGAGCATAAGAAAGGTATGGCACAGTGCTGAGGAAGTCATATCAGAGGGGCTGGCATTCAAGCATTAAACAGAGTGGGTAACATTACATGCAGACAACCAGTTTTAACACTAACCTGTGCTTGCATTTAAGCAGGTAAAGTCTCTGGTTTGTCTGGGTTTGGATTTCAGGACTTTCTACTCACTCAGAACCTGGAAAGATTCCTCAGGTCTCTATGCTGTTAGATGGGCTGGCTTTAGGCCAGCATATTTCAAGTGCTCCCCTAAGAGGCTGCTGTGTCTCTTAGTTTTCTCAGCTTCTCCACTTTCCATTTAAAACCCAACACTTCCCATTGCTTTGATTCCCATTTACCCTTAACCACCACGACATAGCTGTCAGCCTTGCCATCTCTTCTTTGTTACTTCACAAGTTGACAGATGACTGCTACAACAGCAGTTCGCCAAAGTCTTAAGAGGTATTTAAGAATTAGCATGAAACTTTCTCCTCTTTGCTTATGCAAAAGTCACCAAGAGCAAACCCTTCAGGTAGCCTTTCCTAACAATGAAAAATGTTGGTTCAGTAGTTAAATGATACCATGCCTCTGGCTGCAAAGTTGGTTTAAGAAATTTCTGCACTATAAATTGGAACAGAGAACAAAACCTGATTTAATATATAAACTAATTCCCTCCACATTCCCCAGGCCCTTCCAAAATTCACTAAACTTCACGATTTCATAATGTTGTGCCAACTAAAGGGAATAGCAAGGTGTGGAAAAGATACAATGAATGATGCATTTAAAAGGAGAGAAACAATGAATCTTTATTGCAGAAGAAAAGGATGGTTGTGTGATGGAAGTGTGGATTTAGTTGCCTTTCCTACCTGCTCTTTGTCTTTGAATTCACTCAGCAAGTCTCTGAATACAGCAATGACTAAAGAGCAGGGCTCACCATACATCAGTCAAGCTTCCAGCAGTATTTGTGGATTTATATAAGCTCTTGCTATGGTTTTACTGCCGAATTCCTCTGTTGAGTACAGTGTTTGCTACATAACTAATGGAATAAAATACTCATCACCCAACGGGACAGAGCAGACCTTGGGCTCTAACCTAGATCAAAAATGTATTGAAAACAAATCTCAGCAAAAGGGGGATCTTGCCAGCCACTACAAGGTGATCACAGCTGTCTCCAGCTCTGCAAATTTCACACCCGAGCCAAAGGAGTCCTGCTGAATCCAGGAAGCTCTGTGCTCACTGTAGCTCGGGTTCACAAATAACTTATGCTTGCACCGTGCACCACTTGTGACTCAGATGCTCTTAATCTCACCTCTTCATGACTAGAGACCAATTCTAATAATTTGTACTGCAGAGATTCCCAGACGTGGGTGCTGACAAAGCCAACATGACAAAGCCAAGCCACAAGACATTTAGTATTTTCTTGAAAATAAAATAAATAAAAAAAAAACAAAAACAAAACAAACAAAAAAAAACCAAAACAACAAAAAAAAACCCCACAAACACAAAAAACCACCAACCCCCCAAAAAAGCCCTGATACAAGTAACCATATAAAACAGTGGCTCAAAACAAGACATAAGTTGTAGTTAACTAAGGAGGCTTCTTTTCAGAATTCTCGAGTCTCGCATCTAAGGCAGAAAGAAACCCCCGTCATCTAAATCACATGGTTTACGGGGCTGGGGCTCTAAGAACATCATGACATTCATAACGAGCAGCGGCAACGATCGCCTATTCTCTTGCCGGAGTCACCCAACACCTCCCCGTCGCGTCCCAGTTCCCGCACCACAAAACCAGCACAACACCAGCAACTTCTTCAGCCGTCCCGATCCCGGTGCCTCCCCGCACAGCGCTCCAGCGAGGCAGCGATAACCCCGACCGGCTGCCTCCAGCCCGCCGCCCGTCATGTCCCGCCCGGGCCCGGACTGTCCGCCAGCGCTTTGCAGGTGCGAAGGGTCCCGCGCCCTGAGGTGCCGCTTTCGGACCCGCCGCAGCCCGCACCGCCCCGGGGCGGGGAGCCAGCCGGCTGCCCCGGGGACCGCAGCCCCCTGCCCGCCGCCACCGCGGGAGCCCGGCCGTGAGGGAGGGACGGGGGAGGCGGCCGGGGCGGGCAGGGGAGGAGTGAGGCAGAGGGCAGGGCCGGCAGGCGCCGCAGCGCGCCGGGACCGCGCTCTCCCTGCCCGGACACCGCCGGAGCGGAGGGTCCCGCCGCCACCGCCGCCGCGCCCGGCATGGCCGGCCGCCCCCCGCCCGCCGAGCACAGGTAGGGCCCGCGCCCCCGCCCCTCCCCGCGCGCCGCCGCCTGCGCGCGTGGGGCTGCGCCGCGTCGCGAGGGGCTGCCGCCGCCTGTGGTGAGTAACGGCTGCGGGTGCCGCCGCTCCCCGCCCGGTGAGGAGCCGCGCTGGGCGCTCGCCCGTCCCCGCTGCCGGCCCGGTGAGTAACGGCGCTGGGTGCCCTCCCGTCCCCGGCCCGGTGAGGAGCCGCGCTGGGTGCTCGCCCGTCCCCGCTGTGTAACGGCTCGGGGCGCCCGCCGGTCCCCGGCCCGATGAGGAGCCGCGCTGCGTGCTCGCCGCCTCCTTACCGGGGACCCCCGCCTGGGCTTACACTGGCACGGGAGGAGGGGACCCCTTCCCTGCGGGCTCCCCCCGCCTGAGGGCGGTCGTGGAGGAGCGGGGACACAGCGGCGGAGCGGTCGCGGAGGCGCCGCGCTCGGCTTCTGCGGTACCCGAGGGGGAGCGCGGCCGGGTGGCGGCAGGGAAGGCGGGCGGCAGCTGGCGGTGCGGGGCCGCTACCGGCGGGAGGGCCCGGGCCGGGGCTTGGGAAAGGAAACCGGGGCACCGCGAATTCGCGTTCGGCTGCAGAGGCGCTGAGGATGTGCTGCTACCTACAAGGTGGTGGTCAAGCGCCATGGCTTTACTCCTACACGTAAAGCAGAAATTGAGGGCTTTTCTTAAAACAGGGGGGGAAAAAATAGATTTTTGTCATCTAATTTTGCTTTAACAGCTGGTTTTCATACTGTAGCATCTTAAGAGAGTCAGTAAGTTAATTAGTGCTTAATAAAATACCTTTAGGATATCGTGCTTAAAGGCACTTCGATGCACATACACTACCCTAGTAAATCATATTCTCTCACAATGAAAGAAAACCTAAAAATCACTGTACTTTTATTATCTCAGCTCCACCAAACATGTATTTATAGTACTTATGAACAACGGCTTAAAGCAAAACTTCCTTCAAGACGGAAATTGATGCACAGATAAGAGTAGCTTACCGGAGATGCAAGATGTGGTTAAGCACAATTTTCAACAATCACAAGTAAATTGCATTTTGGTGATAGCAAGCAGACAAAAAGTATTATAAAAATTGTACCGTTTAAGTATGAGACAGACTATCAGAGATAAACAGCGTTATTACAAATTATTACAATTCGTTTTGGTTTAGTTGCTTCCAGTGCGGCATCCCAATGAGTGGTAAAAGTGACAGAAATAAAGTTCGGAGAAAACACAGTCTTAAAAGGAAGATAGTGAAATGATACGTAACTACCTGAATGCTCAAGAGGAATTGGTTGGAGGAGAGAGGGACAACAACACTTAAGTGGGTGACAATTACTTACAGGAGTAATTGCTTTTATTTACTTGAGGAAAACAAAAAGATTTAAAGCAACCCCTCAAAGAGAGTTGCCTGAATAGCGTCTTATATCAATAAACATTTACTGACCAAAGCTTAATAATGTTTTCACACTTTGATCTGAATTGTCTGATCTAGAATTAGCCCTTCACGACTTTTCCCTTGGCGTTTCAGGGTGAGATGAGCAGTCTTAAAGATATTAAGAAGAAGATAAGCTGCTGCTTTCCTCGTTTGTGGTCTTGCTTTCATTGTTAAACATTTACCTCTTCATAGGCATATAACCACCTTCCAACTCCACACAATTGTTGCTAGGCTTTTCATCGTTGTATAAAACATCACTTGAGGAAACCAGTCCTACTCTGCTCCAGAGCTCTGCCATTTGGTCATCTCTTCACCCCAGCTAGGCCTATTACCCAGAAAACATCGTCTATTTCTGTAGCAAGGCCAAGACTTAATCTTGTTCCTGCGAACAACATACCTCTTTCTTCCTGAAGAGTGAGAGATTTTCTTCCTGTAGTTTCAAAGAGTCAGACTTCCTTGCACTGAGAACTTCGGTCCTCTTTTTCATCTCTTTTATCTCCTGCAGCTGGTATGTTAACAGCTGCTTGTTAATCAAGGTAACCCTTTCTTTGCTGAACAACTATGTAAGCTTCATACTATCTGTCTGTGAATACGGGTCAGAGGACTCCAGGAAAGAGGTGATCACGACAGCAAGAAATTTCTTCCGACCATTCCTGTCTTCACCAGGAAACTTTGGGGAATAAAAGCACACCTGGGAAGCCATGGGACAGATAACATGTCCTCATACACCTACAGCTCATTATTCCCACTATATAATATTTGGGCAAGTTTAATTGGGAACTAGTTACAGCAGCTGTTGAGAAATGCAAACAATGAATGTTAGCGTTTAGGAATTAGCTTTACAGACCTTACCAAAGAAAGTTTTCACTGTCAAACTGTTATAAATCAAATAGTATTTTGCATTTTCCCTACTGAATCACTTCAGGCATTGGCCTGTGTCTGTGGCTATTCACACCCGATCTTATTCATGTAGACTCATCTCCCTAAACCAAGGCCACAACTCTGCCCATCTTGCTGACTCTCCTATCACACCCTATGATTACTGCCTGAGTTCAGCATAAACTCAGGATGCATGTTATTTTCTGCTCAATACCTTCCCTTGCTTTGGCTTCCATATCTGAAGGCAAAACATAATCCCTGGGTCTCGATGCCTGCAGCCACTGTGGAGCACAGCAGAGCAGGCTAGTGGCCTTTGGGCATCCACTGATAAATTAACGTTTCTGGCAGTAGCTTTTTGCAGTGAATTCTTCCCCTGGGATCAGAGGAGCAGCTGCAGAGAACTGCACAGAACTGGTAGCTGTCACTTTTTCTTCAACCAGCTACAGTACATTTTGGGTGCACATCGCAGTTGGGAAGCTAAAACTGTGGCCTATAATGATTTACTGTTTTTTTATGATGGAAAAACAGAACCTTAAACATACCAGCTTGCACTTTTGCCTCTTCAGGTGAGAGACAGGAGGAAAAATACTTGATTTTTTTTTTACATATGACCCAGGAACTTCTGTGCTTTGGTCCCCTGTGTATGCCAGTGACTATTTGGGATCGTGCTGCACAGCTGCCTAAGGAGATACAACCACTCTTTTCAGTAAAACTGCAGTTCCTCTGCTCAAGCTTATTAAACTAAATCTATACATATATGCAATTTTTGGCCATCCCTGTATATCTGAAAGTAGTCTGAGCTGACAAATAAGAGTATTCAGACATGTCTTGTGGGCTGGCACATGCTTTCAACACACAATTTGTGTGAATACTGGAAAGAAAAGGAGGAATAAGTGTTCTTCAATTCAGAATTAGAAGCAGAAGTGGGGTTTATAAACAACATTAGCCTGAACAGTAATTCAAAAGAATTAAAATGCATATCCACTCAGCAGAGCTAAGAAGTAGCAGGTTGTATATTTTAAACAGTGAAAAGAGAAGCCCAAAGAATTTCTGGCTATTTCTGAGAAACTTACTCTCTGTGTAGTACAAAAAGTTTTGTATCACCAACATGAAATGAAATATCTTTGCTACATCTCAGTAATACCTAGCATGGCAGAAAACTTAGACATGTAGGGCACAGAGAATGGCTACGAAAAGCTTTTCTGGTTTTAGAGGGTCCTGTTGGAAACCAAGCATTTTTTACATTTGATGAATATGTTTGGGCTGACCACAGATGCAAAGAGGAAAGACCTGGGGCTGCATCAAAAGAAGCATGGCCAGCAGGTCGAGGGAGGTGATTCTGCTCCCCTACTCTGCTCTGGTGAGACCCCACCTGGAATTCTATGTCCAGCTCTGGGACTCTCAGCACAAGAAAGACATGGACCTGTAGGAGAGGGTCCAGAGGAGGGCCACAAAGATGATCAGAGGGCTGGAGCACCTCTCCTATGACGACAGGCTGAGAGAGTTGGGGTTGTTCAGCTTGGAGAAGGCTCCAGGGAGACCTTGTAGTGGCCTTTTAGTACCTAAAGTGGACTTACAAGAAAGATGGGGACAAACTTCTTGGCAGGGCCTGTAGTGATAGGACAAGGGGTAATGGTTTTAAACTAAAAGAGGGTAGATTTAGACTAGATATAAGGAAGAAAATTTTTACAATGAGGGTGGTTAAACACTGGAATAGGTCGCCCACAGAGAGGTGGCAGATGCCCCATCCCTAGAAACATTCAATGTCAGGTTTGACAGGTGTCTGAGCAACATGATCTAGTTGAAGATGTCCCTGCTCATTGCAGAGGGCTTGGACTAGATGACCTTTAGAGGTCCCTTCCAACCCAAACTATTCTGTGATTGTAAGATATTCAAAGCTAAGAAGAGATCCAAAAGCTGTGGCTCTATCAAGACGTTTCTTACCGGCAGTAGGCATGCGGCACACACTCATTGCTGTTAGTAGCTTACACAGTAACACTAATGTAACAGACTTCAGCTGACAGCTACTCTTGTGGTCCAGAAAAGCAGCCCAGATCTTGTATAACAGAGAAAACAGATTTGGTGGCTTTGTACTAAGATGCTTTTAGGAATGAATGAAATAAAACTTTGATCCTTTAAGGAGACAAAATTGCAGGCAAAGATCCAAATTATGAAGTTCAACAGTCATGGGTCTAAGCTAGAGATAACCGTTTCTTAGAAGAAATAATTAAAAAAATAAAAATAATAAAATTTTAAAATCCCAGAACTCCAACAAAAAAGCCCTAAAAATCAGAACCAAGCATATAAACCAACAGGAATCAGTACTAAGAATTTATTTTGAACCATTTTCAGTGATGAATGGAATGAAATAAGCAAAGACAGCTACTTAGGGGGTGATGGGTGGTATTTTGTGATACTGACCAGATAGCTTACAGATCTGTTCTCTAATATTTTTCCACCTCTTTGAGTAAAAGAGGAACAAATGTATTACAAATTGTATTTAAATAAAAGAGGGCAAATAAAGAAATCTCCTGAACAAGAGCGTAATGTTAGAACTTTCATTATCAAGATGACTGCATGCATTAGTAGCTGGTGTCACATATGAGGATGAAATTAGTGTTTCTGTACTTGTGCAGAACCAGTACTGCAGTTCAACCAGAGGAATCAGTTTAATACTTGCTGGGTATGTTTTTCATTTGCAAATTAGCAGATAAATTTACCAGATGTTTTGAGTGGAGTGGCCAGGAAATTTATCTAATGCTATGTCATTATTTTGAATATTCACTACCTTCTTACAATGTCAGTTTGATTGTCAGTGGTGGGAATTCTTGAAATGACATGCTTTATCCTGTTTTCATGGGGAATTACTTTAAGCAGTTCATTAATCTGGCTAACCTATGTTATCAAACATAGACAACAATTCTCAGAGATGTTTTCCTTCAGTGAGGTCAGGGGAGAAAAAAAATCAGCTAAAACTAGAAGGAACTTAAATTGTCAAAGGTCATAAGTCTGTGGATGAGGAATCTGATCCTTTGAGGAGCGGGACTGTGGGTGACAGGAGAAGGGAGACTTGCAGAAGTAATAAAGAAATTAACTATATAATTTCCATGCTTTGTTTCACTAACCCAGTACACACTATAGCGACAAAAAACTATTGCTTATTTCCAGATTTGCATCTCCACTTCTTCCTTTATTTTACCAATCTCATCTGTTTTGAATTCTTTAATCCAGTCTACCCTAGCCTTCCACATGAACTTCACACTTCTTTTCTGGAAAACAACCATTAACCTCCTCTACTCCCATACATCACTTCTCCCCTTCCTGACTGCAGTGGCTGTAATAATGTCAGTCATTCTGTTTATCATTCTGCCTATATGTACCAACTCTTCTTCTTCATTATTCAGTCCTCCTTCAAATGTCCTTCCCCCAGAAGTGACCTGAGAAACCCTAACAAGTATCAGTAATAACAGTTTGATATATTCATAATTTGTTCCTAGGCCTTTTATTTTGTATATGATACAGGCTATGAGCTATTTTCCAGTAATCATTGTAAGCCCACTTAAGAGGTTAGTAGGGTTTTGCCATTTCCTTCCTCAGCCCTACGTTAACTGCTTGACTCTTTCATGTTACATGTAGTTAGTTAGGCTACTGAGTAGGAGAGAGAGAAGTATAGTTAGGCTGATGGGAGCCTTTATCTGTACTGTGGATAAGGAACCCTTGCTCTAAAACCTGTGTCTGGTCACACCCCATACAGCTGTCATTCCCTGACTTGGGTCTATAAACATTGTAAATTAGAGCAGCCTCTAAAGAACAGTATTTTAAGCTATGGTTGGCACCTGAACAGCGAGAAATCAGAACAGTAAGTCCAGTATTCAGACAGCAGAGTGTCTTGTGTGCTAGAGGTGCTGAGGAACAGGAACAGACTGATAGGAGAGGCTGAGAGAGCTCACTCCAGTGAGGATATCAACCTGGGATCGCAGGGATCCCAGCAGTGATCCCTCCAGGTACACTACTCTATGTCACAATAGTTCAAACTCATCTGGAATGATGCAGCTGTCTCTCAGAGACGGTATTTAGTTATTTACCAATGGGGAAACAGCTTCAACATGAAGGACCAGGAACCCAAGCACTAATAGCCAAGTAGTTTTGAGCATTCACCCAGAAGTGGAAAAGGAAGTTTTAGTTTTCTCTCAGAAGAAAAATGAATTAAACTTCTAATGAAAACAATAGCTTTAATTACCAACTCACTGGATAAAAGGCAGCAGCAGCTCCCCTTCTCCCTGCATGTTGTGCCAGCTCCTGGCCAGTGCTGGCTGTGCTCTCTGGGGAGGAGCAGGAGGGGAAAGTCTGCCTAGTACCAGTAGGGACAATGCACTTTGAAACCCCTTACATGTATCAGGGCCTCAGTGTCAGAAACTTGTGTGGGTGTTTCCCCAATTTTTTTAGCCACCTCTTTGTTTATCAATGGATTAGATAGTGCTTCAGTCTGCATGTACAGTACATGTTCCTTTCCTCCTGCTTCACAGAGGGGAAAAAAATTTACTGGATGTTTCTGGTTTTCTTTTAATAACAAGTACAAATTTAGTATGTGCAGATTAATACTACGATTGCTAGGATTTATTTGGTCCCCAGTATAAATTTTAAACCTTCTTTTTCAGTCTTGTCAACCTTGGATTATTTTCATTAATCTCTTTAGTTTGCCTCATTAATTTTCTTCACTTCAAGACTTGCCTGATTATTATTAAATATCTGGCTGCTGCCAGTGCCCATGACACAAAATAGGTAGTCAGTGGTTTTTTATCAAAGCTATGTTTTCTTTTGGTTGTGACATCACGATTTATTATATATCTAATTATTTTTCACTGCTATGTAAGAAATTTTCCTTTCTAAATCTTGATTTAATTTAATTTATAGCTGAAAAAAAAACCTAAAAAGGACTTTTTAAAAAATTCTATCACAGAACCTGATGCTGCAGTGCACATTTCCCAGCTAATGAAATTCAGAACTGGTCAACAAGTCCTGCATAACCCTCAGTGGTCACTTGTAAGACTGGGACCCACCCTCTGTGCTATATTCTGAGCTGGCCCCATGCACTTGCAATAACCACCTTCTGAGTATTACAGGAGTTTTCTGGAGTTTTCTTGTTTTCTGGAAAAGTTTTGATTTATTTTTTGGATTGCTGAAAAGCCACAATTCATTGAACTAAAACATCTTTGTGTTACAGTAAAACTTTTTAAACATGATGACTGGCTTTCTCAAGGATATTTCTCAAGGTCCTACAAGGACCAGACACCCATGTAGTGGGATGTTGTATAGAATTAGTTACTTAGTGCCAATTATGTAACCAGTTAGGTTTTTTTCTGGCATGGAGGTTAATTTTCTTGCTGGAGTAGCAGCACAAGGTGTGTGGGGTAGATAAATCCAGAAAGCTTGAGCATAATCCTTCAGCCCACACCCAGAACTGTTGTAAAAGTAAAAGCATTTCAGCAGGCCAAGGGGGGCTGCAGTGCTTCTCTGTGCAGTAACCTTAAGTTACTTGGGTACTGTAGTTGCACTTCAGCAAAGGCTCAGTTCACTTAGAATGTCCCATAGGACTGGATTTGTGTTTTCTTTCAGCAATAAGAAGAGTTAGGTGATCCTCATGTAGTCTTTGTGAGATTGCATAGGTATCAGAATTTCATATACCTAGCACTGCACATCTCCACCAGTAGTGGAGCTCTTCATTACATGCCGTGGCTCTTCAGAATATTAAAGGAAGAAATAGGTGTCTCTTAGTTTTCAAAACCGTGTTTAAATTAGGTCTGAATCCTTTTCACTCAAGATTAACTTATAATGGTCTATGCTATTTCAATTTGAAAAAGGAAGAGATCAAATCAGCAGGGTAACAGTTCAAGAATGTGCTTGTAGATTATTCTTCTTCTATGTTGTCAAGGTAATGTCTTCCTTCTCAGTGAAAAATGTGTATTACCATTGTAGACATCCAATAAAAATGAACAGCTCATTTATTTTGAAAAGGAAAAGATTTGCATGTTGTGATATTGAAATGAAAAACCCATCATCCTCACAAAAATTCTGGAATAAGACCTTCCCCCCTCAACTAGAAAAAAAATAATTTCTTGGATATGTAAAAATACAAAAGTAATAGCACAGCTATTATGGAGCTTAGTTATATGGTCACATTGCACCTGCCAATAAATTCAATCCTAAGCATAATATATGCCATAAATTTAGTGAAATCCAATGGTCACATTATTCACATTCTTAAAAGTAAGTAGCATATATGAACTGTATCAGTGGTTTGCATTATGTAATTTAAATGTTAGCATAGTTACACGATACAAACTTTTGACACTTTTAAAAGTACAGCAATATTTATACGATTATGGAAATCAATACTGTACATTATGGAACAGCGCAACCAAGTGTAAGAGAGAGATGTCTTTGGGTACTACCATCAGTAGCAGATTTCTATTTCATACAGGTAAAATGAATTCGTAGATAAGCACATATTTTCCGAGTGCAACAGATCATTTTCTGATTCAGAAGGCATGGCTTTTAAGGTATCATGTATTAGAAAAATAATTGAGTAACTACTGAAAAAATAGAGACGGACCATAAAAAAAATACAAATAATAATCTAAATCCATTAATTAAAAACAAACAAACAAACAAAAAAGTGGCAATAAGACCAGGTTTACTTTGGCTGATCAGAGTAAAACACACCCAAAGACATGAAGCAAGAGGGATCCTCCACTCTTAATGAAGTTAATAGGAAGAGTATGGCTGCTGCAGGGCTCTGCTGAAGGAGGGTAACATCCCTGCCCCAAAGACAGTGAGCACCTTCAGCTTCCTTTTTACTGTGAGTTATGGTCATTTGACACTTTTGGATGCATTACAAAATACATACATTTCATACTGCCATATTTTTTTATTTTTATTTTTTTTTTTAAAAAAAACAGCCTGGATAAGCAAATGGTTGTGATACAGACGGTTGATTTAGATAACCTTTCTGTTCATCATGTACAATCCAACTACATGGTCAGCTTCACGGAAGGATTTATTGTAGGATCATTCCCAAACTGTGGTACAGGTGAACTTGTCTGTATCTGAACTAACATCTAATAGAAACACTTCTATCTGCAAGGACGAAGCATGAAAAAGAGCAAGTGGCATCAAAGAGCAATTTAATCTCTCTCAGATTCTCTGCAGCCAAATCTCCTCTTGATTTCTGACTGGATAACTAAAAATCCATGTCTACCCATGTCTGGTCTATATTTTTGCGTTAGGTGTAAATGCAAGAATTCTAATTTAGCAAGTACTCACATAATCACATTGCAGGTAATGGTAAGGTTCCCTGAGAGTTTAAGCTGAGCTCAGTTGGTGGCGCAAATAGTCCTGCTGGACCTTGTGCATCCTAGTGAGAACAAGCCAAGCTTTTCAAGCCCGGTTATCACAACGATTTCATATTTACTCTGAATGTCATTACAAAACAGTGGCTGAAGAAGCTCTGCATTTTATCTACATCATGCCATCAAGGGAAAAAAACAGATTAATTAAATTGATAGCTCATTGATCTGATTCACCTTTAGACTCTGAGAGATAACGTCCTATGTTCCTTATAGTTAGAAAGGCAGTAGATTTTAGGGGGTAGAAAGAAGAAGGGTTTGTCTTGCCAAAAAAACCTCAATCATAATTTCTTGGACTGAAATCTCATGCTTTCCTTATGCTGGTATAAGGGAGGAAAAAATTGAAAATGTTGCCTTTATACCTACCACTCAATCCTGTTAATCACATTACAGTCCATGGAAAAAAGCTTTCACAAATTCAAGCAAGCTAAACCGAAGACAATGTTTGTAGTGTCTTGATAGAATTATACAAAATCATGTTTTATCATATTAGAAGCCAAAATAATTAAAGGCAGCTTCATTTTTTTCACATCTCTGACAATGTTATTATGCTTTTAAAAAACCCCATACTTTTAAAGAAGTGTGTTTTGAGTTTGTTTACTATAAATTATCACAGATTGGTATTTATTGACATAATAATTTAGCATAAAAATTGATAAGATTTGTGTTTCTTTGGAATACTAGTAGCAAATCAGAATTGTTCACAAATATTTCAGGCATGTAAATTATGTTAAAATAAGATTTGTTGTGAATAAGCAATAACAGAATGTATTCTTTGGCATTAAAATAACTTCAGAATGTACCCTGACATTTTAACTAAATAGTTTACGAATATAACTGCAGGTGGTCATAGGAACAATACTGGATTAAAGAGAATAGGAAATTTGTGTGAATATTTTAGATGAAGATACTTATTTTTAGACTATTGTTTTACTTTTCTGGTATCATTAGTTAACGTAAAACCATATTGGTTTCTGAACACTGTTATAATCCTAAAGAACATTTTGAAAGATTTAGCAGGAATCGAAACCAATTTGATTTTCTTTCAAATAAAAAGGGCTGGAAACCAGAATAGACTTGAAGAAATAATACACATACCAGATAGGACCTTTTGAAAGTACTTTAGATATTGTTAAAGTAAAATATTTACCATAATCAAATGGAGTTTAGTAGGGACCAACAACACAACTGCATAAAGCAATTTTGAACAATTGTTTTTTGAATATATAGAGGTGTTGGTGAAGCTGCCTGTTCAAGGAAATGAATGGCAATAATCTATGAATTGCCTTCATTTTTACAGCTGTAGAAATGATTTTACAATTGGGTAATGTTATTTCTGAGAAATGAGGAAGAAGGGTAGAATTTCCGTGGAAGAATGTCTACCAAAGCTTCCAACGTTGCTTACAGCAGCAAAATCTTGATTCTCTCAGGGGTGGGTGGAAAGGAGGAATTCAAGCAGGCAAGTTCGAAATACCTGCTTAGATCTTCTGTTCTGCCAAACAGAAGATCAAAACGTGTTTGGTGGCTTGCCAAAATATCTGTAAGCCACCATTATGTTGAAGATGAGTGTAATCTGACCATTCCACTTTACATGCTACCTCCTTCATGAATTGGAGCAACTGCACAGGCTAGCATGTTTATTTGGTGATAGAAGGGATCATTCTGCAGTAGCACTGTCCCCATGTTATAAAAGGCTTGGCATAACATCAGCTCAGCTAGTAGTATGCCACACAGATTCCTGATAATAGGATCACCTCACACTATTCCTTCTCCCTCTGCTCTGATCGCCTTGTATCTCAGAAATGCCCCCAACACAGGAAAAAAAAGGAAAAGAAAAAAGAGGTTGTCAGGCTTCACTGATTAGTTCTGTGGCTTAGTGGTGGCTGGGGAATCTTCAGGCATTTGTTAGAAATATTTCATTATAATTTCCTTTAGTATTCAGAAACATTAACTTCTGTGGTATGGAAAAATGCATCTTCAACTACACTATGCTGAAGTCAATTCTAGGATCTCATGGTTTATAATGAAGAGCACTGTATAGCATGATATTATGACCTCTCAGCTAGTCATATACATACTTCTTTTTCCAAGACCTCAAGCTTTTCTATAACTCAGATTCTGTGTTTAAAAATTTGGTTTCCCAGTATCACCAGTCCCTCTTCACTAACAGCTTTGTCCTTTACCTTTTCTAAAGTGGCTGAAAGTGATCTGTGATAGTAGGAAATTCCCGCAGTTCTCCCTTAAATGTCTGGGGACAAGTCAGCCCTTTGTTAATCTCAGATTTCCAAGCCAGATTTATTATTTCTGAGGAGAGCTGGTACAAAGAATTTCAGAAAGTCCACCAAACATTCAAAACATGAAAGCAATGTTCACCTTCCTATCACACACATAATTCCAAGTACCTACTGCATTTCAATTACACTTTTATAGTCTATTTGATTTGTAATCAATCTAAAAAGGAAAACACTAGAACAGCTGCCAAGTTTTGATTGCTACATGCATTTTCTACTCAAACAAAATCATGACATATGCATTTACTTTTAAGTTACGAACATCTTTATCACATTTCTCTTTCTTTCAGACATACCTAGTGTCTGTCTTGAATTTAATAAATAAAAAGCTTTTATAGAGTAGATTTGAGATCTTTAAAAGGTAAACTTTAAGAAAATTTGTCAGATAGTGAAATACTTAATTGCACGTGCTGCATTTTGAGGCTTCTTTTGTCAGTAGTTGACTCTTGTACTCTTGTTGTTCTAATTCTTATAATCAGAAACGCACTGCACGAGTCAATGGCAAAAGCCGGTTAAGAAGCTTGACTGTTTAGCTATATAACATAAACAAGATGCCAAAAATACTTAGCAAACTATTTAAACAGAGATTAACATTCTCCACATGAAATCACCTGTTTCTCCTTATGTCATATTCCACTGATTTTCCTGCCCACCTGACAGGCAAAGGGATGAGAGGAGCAGTAAGAGAACTAAAGTTGTTTGTTATATACAAGAAACATTTAAAACAGACTTTTAAAAATTACCCAGTGGTTTAGGGCATGAAGGCCTAATTTGTAACATCTTTTACTTCGTCTTGAAAAATGCTGAGAATTTCCATTTCTAGTTGAAATCTGTGGGAGTTGCATGCACTTCTGTTATGTATTTAATTTGGACCAAATTTCACCAGATTCCAGCTGTGTCACAATGTTTTTTTCCATTATCTTTAAAAGAAGTAAGATCAGATAGCATCACACACTTGGAATATTATACTGTGCTACACTAACAGCATAATCTATATTAAGACTAGGCATTGCCATCAAAAGTGCAGTAATAATGTAAGTTGCTTAATAAATACACAGTCATGAACATTCTTGTTTGAGAGGAAAAACAAGTCTTTCCTCTTTGTCCTTCTTTCTACAGCACAAGGACAAGTGCTATTGTACAGTACACCTACAAATGCTAAATGAATAAAAATTTTTTGTGGGGCATCGTTTTAAGAATATTTCTGATTTTATATTGCTTCTTGCTGACTTAGTAGGCTTAAATAGTTACAAGTCTATTGGTTTGCTTTAGAAGAAATGACACTGCCTTATTCTGTTGTTCCTGAGATACCTCTGCCTGGATATAGTGAATTCAATCTGTATCTCTCTGAAATCATCTTCCTGATCAGTACTGCCCATTTAAGTTATGTATACACACACTAATTACTTTGAAGAATCCTTTCTTTAACAAGATTTCTTATCTTTCCTGCAGTCCAATCCTCAACAGTACCTCAGTTTCCTACCTAGCTGGCACTCCAGAGCTGAGTCCAGACTCCTCGCTTTTAGGGCAGAAAAGTGGTTTTGGCATCTTTCAGTCCACCTCCATAAAGTGCAGTCCTTTAGCCCTCCCTAAGTGTCTGTATCTTAATCTTTCCCCGGTTCAATCATTCTTCTTCATCAGACCTTGTATAGTTCCTAGTTGTTGATCCAGGGCTTATTTTCATACCTTCTAAAAATCCTTCAAATCAGGAACTCTTTAAAAAATTATTGTTACCAATACTACATCCTACATATCATTCTAGGCATTTTCTTTCATTGTCTTATACACCCTACCAGGAAGAAATCTTGTGGTTCCTCATGTGCTTTTTATGCTTTTTCTCTAGTCTCTTCTCACCAAGGTCCAAGCCTGTCCTTTCTAGGTTTCCTTAGTAAGTAGCCATTCTACCAGCATAACAAACATCCACCTGGAATTTTCTTTTTTTTCCTAAACTCATGTCAAATCCAGGGATAGGTGGCAAAAAGTCAGGATGACTAGCAGCTGTCTGCAAAAGACCATTTTAAAGCCCATGTTATATTGGGTTGGCTCTCTGTCAGTAAACTACTGAAATATAGTTAACCATCAAAAAACCACCCCCAACCCAATCATCTGTCATTCAGCTCCTGATTGTCAACTCTTGGATTTGATTGTCAACTCTTTCATCTGAGTATACCCTGCCATAACTGCTGAATGTGAAGTTTGTTAGACTTCTAAATAAAACCTTGCTATTTTTCCTTTAAGAATTCAATCAGAAAATAAAGGAAGGAAAGAGTATTTCTAAGTAGGTCATATAAAATTTAAATAGTTTTGTTTACATTTATTCTTCAGTAAAACTTGCCTGTTCTTTTATAATATTTGTAAAACATGATTTGAAAGAAGGCTAATCATTGCTAATGCTTGCAGTCTTCTATGTTTTTTTGCTTTTTTAAATTTGGAACAGAATAAAGAGCATTTGGGGCTCTGTGAACATGGAAGGAAAAAGCTTTTTTTTTTATTTTGTGGTGTACCATACCATGGGTTGTCTTTTCTCTGCTCCTGTCTTTCATTAGCTTGTAGCAAAAGACCTTGTCTTTTTGCAGCTGCATCCCTGATAAAAATGAAATGTAAATCAAGAGTACTCAATAGACATTATGAAACAAGCAATCTGAATATAAAGCACTTAAACTTCTACTCTTTTTAGTGTACTGATCTGTAAAACTAGCAACCCAATCCTGTACCTGTTAGACCACATAGACACTCAGATCTAATAATGATGGGAAGTATTCAGTATTTTCAGTTCCCAGTGAAGTCAATAGCTGCCAAGGGAGATTGAAACGAGTCTATGAATACCTGACAAGATCAGACCCTGGTATTGCCAGTGATTTTATTTTGCACATGGGTTCCAAATCCATAACAAAATCAGAAAGACATTTGTTTGAGGTATTTATAGAGTGTCTGTTTGACTAACCATCTGTGCTCTGATTGAAGTATACACATGGTCCAGACCGAATAAAAACCAATTCTATGGATTTAAATAGTAACTTTGACAGTGTTACATCTAAAGATTTTTCTGCTAGTGACTTTGTTGACCTGTTTACATGTAAAGGTAAATTTTAAAACTGTAAAATCTGAAAGGTAACATGAGGGAAGAGTGTGAATCTTCAAAGTTTGTCCACTTCAAAAACGCTTTGAAGTTAAGGGATGCTGTTTGAATGCCGCATGCCTTTCAGAACTGCTGCATGCTTAGTCTCGATTAAGCTAGCTGCCTTCCTAAATTTCTGAGTAGCTTTTGGGTTTATTTGTGAGTGTAAAGGTAAGAACATGCTAAAATATTTTGCCATGCTTTCACTTGCTTCATATTTCTATTTCAAAATGAGATTCATTCCTTTTTTTGTTGTTCATGGTGTTCAGTACAAATATAAGCAAAACATTAGAAATGTAGCTGACTATAGCTTGGAGTTAATTGCACTGAGAAAACTCACCATGTTCATTCAGTTCCCTTCCTTCATCAAGATTATCTTTTTCATGGATCAGGATATTTTGTATGTTCAAAATGCTGAGATCAGTAATCATAACAAAAAGATGAAAAGCACTAGGCTCTAATAGGACTGGTTCAAAAAATATATATAATGGTCACTTATTATATATTGAAATTGCTCCTTAGGAACAATTATTGAACAGCAAATTTTTGGAAGCTAGTTATACTTGTTCAAGAAGGTAGGAAATTGAAGTTTCTGATTCTGTTTCACAAGATTAATTTTCTTTAGTGATAACCTGGGGAATTCTTTAAATTACCTCTTCTTAGTTGATGTAGCACCATCTGCCACATCTGCAAAGAAAATTATTTTTAAGAGCAGATGTGTTTTTTTGATTAAGTCTTGAGTCCTCAAGGTCAGCATTTTTGAATTATTCAATGTAGGAAAACAGAAGCAACTGTTTTGCATTATGGTCAATAATAAAGGATGCATTGTTATTACAGTTAGTGCCATAAAACTCATAGCTATTTACTTTAGTCCTCCAATTTCCAGTAAAATTGTTTGCATTCTTCATGAGAGCATTTAGCTTTGTAGGAAAAAAGTATCAGTCATAATTCATGAATCAGCAAGACAGCACCTGGTGGCAAATAATTGACTGTAGAGACTCTTCTGTTAATGGAAACATTAAAGTGAAAATGGTGTACTTCTTAACACTGGGTCATAGGCCCAGGTTCCCAGCTTCAGTTTCAAAAGGTAAATTGCAAATTAGGATCTCTTACACCTAAGGAAAAATCCCCAAATGAGCCATCTTTTAAGAGAGATTCCTTGTTATGCCTGTGGCCTTCTGTGATAGCTCTAAATCAGATGAGCACATCTAAGTCAGATCAGCATTCTCCACCACATAATAAACAAGGGGAGCCACGCAAAGGTGAGAATTAGAACCTGAAACCTTCAACAGCTTGCTTTATCTTGTAGTGAAAGGGCTCTGATCTGTGCCAGATGCCTTGAAAGACTAGTGCTTTGTATAAACTCTAAATGTGAAGAAATGAGCATAGTATGTGAATGCATAGCTATCATTTGATGATGAGATGGCTACATCTCTGCAGCAGTTTCTTTCAGCTTCCTGCTGTTGAAGAAATAATCAGAGCAGACAGCTTCTCAAAGACAGAATAGTTTTTTTGTGGGGAGTTAATAAAAAGTAGGTTTATCTTACTGGCTTTGCTACAGAGCAAAGGTGGCAGAGCTGTATGGCCTGAGGAGGGTCTCTTAACAAATCACATCTGTGTTTAAAATTGAAGCTTAGAAAGGATGCCCACAGGATAAAGAGAGAGAAGAGGAAACTTCGATCTAACTGAGAGATGACATAATTGAAGAAGCGGTGGTATTTAGAGGTGTTCACGTAGCTGAACACCAATTGTGACCAAGGTGTGGGGGTATGTATTGCTCTGTACTTTTAGAAATTGCACACCCACAAACTCACTGACAAAAAGGTTATGGAGTCTAAAACTGTTTCCAAATGTACCTCTCATAATTTAGTATTTCTTTGTTAAAATTATTCTACTTTTCAGTGACTGTGAATCCTGACTGTGTGAACCTGATTGCAAACAGTGGGAGCCTGGAGTTCATACCACTAGCACAATGTTAGAGTTGGACTGCAATGCAGAATGAGATTAAGGGTTCTGCTTTACAGTTACAGCACAGAAACCCTGAACCCTAAGACAAAAGAGAAGCTCTGAAAGTGTTACAGATACTCCTAGATGTGTTGTCCCTTTCCCTATAAAACACAGTTGCTGAGTTTACCTGAGTACCATCTGAGTAACCAGATGGACATGAAATGCAGCTCTCAGAACTGGAGTAGCTGACAAGAGAATTTAGCTTTACCGGATTACAGTGACAAACACCAAAGACAGTTGCTGTTGCCTGTGTGAACTTCAGTCTGAGATAGAGCCTTTTCTCATTCAAAACATTTAATGGTATTCTACATTTAGTTCACTCATCAGGTACTTTTAACAAGCTTTTGTATATTTGCAAATGAAAAGAGATTTTCTTTTGGAAAGAACACAGATTTTAAAGAATTAAGAAGATTTTACAGATCTTTTTGCTTTCAACATGACTAGGAAGACAGCTTTATTTCTGTATGGAACATGTAATGTGCTACCTTTTACTGGAGTATCATCCAGAGATAGCACAAATTTGTTAATACTCCAGAACATGACTCCCCAACTATGTTTTCCACCTACGTACTGTTCCATTTGTACTGTTTAATTAAGGTCCAAAAAGGCCTTCAGTTAGTGGCCACACTATCCTTGTTGTTGCTTTTAGACTCAGCAACATTTTGCGCGCTAGAAGTTCAGTTCCCTGCACACAGTGTAACTGAAAGCAAATAGTCATCAGCATATCAACTCCCTGTAGGGCAAAGCAGCGGCAAAGCCACTCAGTCTTCCTTTCAGTGAAGAGCAGGAGAAAACAATGGGCCTTGGACTTCAACCTGCAGGTCAGAAGTGATTTGTAATTTACCATTAGATTGCAGAACTGATGCATCTTATAAAAAGAGGCAGTGCACAGCTTCTGATGGGAGTACTGGGTTGTACCTAGTACAGAGGCAGCACCTAAATGTGGACTTACCAAGGAAGGTACTTGTACAATATTTGATCCTCTGAATATGAGGTTCTTATTTTTGATGAAGATATAAAACCAGAATGACTTCATATGTTTAAAGAACTCTGTATAAGGCCTATAAAATGTTATTTTGCTTTGTCAGACACCAGAGAAATCACTGCCCAGAAATGTTAACTGTTTATCTATATAATCTGAGCAATGGAGCAGAATTTTATTTTGTAAATAGACAAAAGCTTCCCTTCTAGATACAAATGATGCTGGTATCTTAGGTGTTCAGTGGTATCACACTTTGGAAGTCAGTGAAGTCAGTTAACCTACCAGTCTCACTTGTGCATCTGTATTCATTCCTCCAATGCAATTGATGAAGCTTCCCTCCAGTTAGCAATTAGTAAGTGCTAAGTTAGTTTTACATTTTTCATTCATCCTTCTAATTCTTGCACATATAGATACTTTTTTAAAAATAAGTATAGAATAGTTAATAGTACCACACACATCGGCAAAATCCTTTTGACAAAGTTACTGATCGATGGGAGGGCATATATTCATAGCTGGTCCTTAGCAGTATCAAGTGAAATATACATACATGAATCTTTGAGAAAAAAGTAGCCTTATTGATTTGACTGTGGATTCGGGCAAAAAGTAAAAGTAGCCTCCTCTTAACTTATTGGCTTAAGCTCCAGCGAAGGTGACCTTCTGAAAATGCATTTTAGTTTTCAGTTGAGTATACTGGGAAACTGTGCATGGCCTGTTATCCTGTTGGATCCGATGAAAGATTGTTGCTTGTTATGGTCTATCACAATGTGTTTCACATCTTCTCATAGATGGCTTGCAATACATTAAAAGCACTCTAGAGACCCAATTTGGGAAGCAAACTTGATTGTGTACGATACTCTTTCCCTAATACATTTCTAAAAAAAAGCCCTTTAGCACTGCATGGTCTTTAATAGCAATCACATCGTGTCCAGAGAAAGAAGCTTCACTAAGCTTGCGACAATTTGATTATTATACAGAGGGAGATCTTACAAGACTCACCTGAAATATTCAAAAAAAGTGTGAGGGGGGGTGGGTACCAGCTGTGCATGCAAATAACTTGGCAGGGGGAGCTTGCTTTTATGGTTTTATATTTCATATCTGCACAGACACAAAGTAAATGTAGTTCTGTTATGTACAACTGACTCACAAAACATAGCATGTGTATGACTTACCTTGCTCTAAACCTACAATGTATCAAGCTATTCCATCTAGATTTCAGAATTCAACCACTCCTGTTGTGTTTTTTGTGTTTTAATCACTGCCCCTTAACTTTTATCCAGGCAGGTAAAAAATGCAGCAAATGTTTCTTTTGTCTGCCAAGCAGAATTCATGCAGCAAGTATTTCATTTGCTGCTCCAAGCTGCCTGCTTACGAAAACAAATTAGTGCCACTTTTTACAGTGCATTCAAGACAGAGGGATATGATTATAGGCAGCTATATGCTATCCTCTAGTCTTCAAAACACATTGGATATAAAAGAGCAGACCAAAGTATGCAGCTCAGGAGGGTCATCCAAAAAGGGAAAATTCAGATAGTAAACTGACTCCTAACATCAGCAAGGAGAGTATAGATAGCTTCTTGTGATCTAAGTCACATCCCTCTACTGAAATGTATTTTGGTATTATTTGAGTTATCTATGTAGCTGAGTCACTGGAAAGGTTTTGGGGGGGTTTGTTTCTTTTTTGTTCTTCAGCAACTTTGAATCTCCGCTGATGCATGAAGTCCCAGAACACCAAGGCAGCAGCACAGACAGTTCGGCAAGCAGTTTGGGAAGCTCTGTCACAGCATGTAAGAAGGTAACTTCCAAGTTTATGTTATATTTAAAGGTGGATATATCCCAGGTTATAACTTTGCTTTTTAGCTTTTGTCTTTATTGGGGAATATAACATTTAACTGATACCTAAAAAAGAAAAGGACTGATACAGAAAAGTAAATTCTGGATGCTGTTATAGTATCTTGCAATTTTGTCTGCCTGGTGTATACTTGTCTGGTTCCAAAATATATTATGCATATATGGAAGATAAACTCCCCCTGAGCATTTCTATTTTTGCCTTGTTATCTGACAATATGAAATTAAAGCAGTGCATAGCATGAATACCTTCTGGACTGCTCTCCAATAGGTAGCAAGTTTCTGGGACCCAGCCTAAAGGTCTGGAGCTTTGCTTCTCTCAGGTCAATATAATGGAGGATCCTTTATGAAACGGCTTTTCTGCCTTCCTTTTGTAGTATTTGACTAGAAGAGTTTCAGCAATCCAGAAGGTAGTATAGATTTGACTGTTGCTGGTTTTGTTGCCTCAAAATGGGGTTATATGTAGTTATTTATTTTAGATGATGGGAGGTGGTGGTGGTGGTGTGTGTGCCTATGTGTGTATGTACGTCATTAGGAGTCAGATGTGACTGACTTATGCATGTAGGCAATTTCAGTGCAACTGGGAATACACAAGTGAAGACCATGGATGTTTCCTTTTATTTCTCTTCCCCAGGGCCAGATTATGGCAGTATGGTCCAGGGGAAGGGGGCACCACCAAAGACCTATTGAGGAGGGCAGGCCATCTTTCATCTCTCACTTTGCAATAACCCTCAGACCTCTGCTGTCTCCCACAGGCATAATTCTAGAGCCGATAAGAACACATTTGTTCTAACACAGAAATGTTATAAAACTTCACAGTTCATTCAGTTTTCCCATAATTCTTACTTTTTTTTTTCCTTTCTTTTCCTTCCACTAGTAATAACAATACTTTCCTTTGGGGGTTTTCTTTTTCAAAATAACAACAATATATATTTATATATGTAAGCATAGAGAGAGAAAGATAAAACGTGGAAGGTAAAGATTTCTTTTCTGCATCCTGAAAATCACACTGTGGGTACGGGCAGTTGAGTATTATCTGTCTACAAAAATTTTGTTGAATATAAAATCATTGATAAAAAAAAAAATTAAATAGTCTGGGATTGGGCTTCTCCAACTCATCCCAAATGGCTAAAAGACAAAGTATCAATATTTCATTTGATCAAATGGTTTGTTTATTTGCAAAAGAATACCAGATTTTTAAAAAAATGCTGCTGATTGGAATCTTCATATAGGCAGAAAATCAATTTTGTGAGAGAACATCTTAAATTTTCATTTAATCTCAGAGTTGTATATTTTATGCAAGACTGTAGGACAATGGCACAGCACTGAGAAGTGCCACCACTGTGTTTACAAATGCTCCCAGCTTGGTCACCTTCAGAAGCACCTCTCTCTTTTAAAGGCTAGCCTTTACCACATGATTTAGAGCTGCTTCACCGGTCTGATCCCTTACATTTGAACTTTTCATTGTAACACAAGTTGATTTTATGATTGTCAGCACACTAGAAGAAGTGATTCACTTCTGCCAACACTTCTTACAAACAGCAGGATATTTTGGGCTTCTTTACAGAATTGTCACAGAATGTGTTACCATTATTATTTTTTTTGTGTGGAAAAGAATAAAGAATCACCAAAAATAGGCCATCACCTTCTCTTTAACCTCTTTTAGTTAGAGAGATTTTTAAGTTAGATGTGTAATTGGTGGTGGAGTGAAATACTATGGGTTCCTGCTGCAAGGGAACAGTTTAAACATTTGACTCTCAGGTCAGAGTAATTATATTTGGCATGAATGGCTCCTGTCAGGAACCATATGAGATGTGGCCTGTTACTACACAGAAGAATCTGAGCAAATGCAGAAGATGTGCCCTCTGATATCTCATTTTATTCTGTATGTCCCACTTTCATATCTTTTTCAATGAGTAGTAATTAAGCAAAGCAATTAAGATGATCAGCCACGAAGACGCAGATGTTTCATTTGTGGAGCAGAGCCTTTTTAATGTTGTCTCAGTTATAGATATTTACTGTATTTAAACGTCTTATGATCTAAATCAAGGAGCAGGAAGCTGTTACACTAAACTCGTATGCAATGTTTTCCTCTGGGAGAGTGACTTTTCTAATCCACACTCTGCTAGAGGCTGATTTAGTTCATTGATTCACAACACACTGAGTAATGCTGAAGGCCGAGTCTCTAGATGAGAGTGGAAAACTTTTTTTTTAGAACCATGAATTACTGCTGATTTCACATTTAGTGCATGATGCAAATTCATCCTGAATTATTTTCTGAGTGTGATGATCCTGCTCTGAACCAGATATACAGCAGTATAGTGTGTGCAGCTGTTACACATAAGTATGGTCAATGAATCGAGTTCTGCTCTCAATTGTACCATTGCAAATCGTAAGTAACCTCACTGAATTCAGCAAAATTGCTAACAATGCATGTTAGTGGGTTTGGCCCAGAACTTGTCTCAATTAGATAAGAGTGAAGAGAATTACAAGATAGGAGGAGGAAATTTTCACAAGTTATACTGCTTGCCTTAAAAGTGCAGGCTATATAAAAGAAGGATGCTGACTGGCAGCTGAAGTAGTACATGTTTAAATTTCTTATCCTTTGGTACAGACCAGCTCAGTATATTTTGAAAATATGCTTAACTGCAAAAATGTCAATCAGAATGTACTGGTAGACCTACATCTCTGAGGAATACCAGTTCTCACAATGCATTTGATTAATTAATCAGCCCCTTTAATTTAGGCCAGCTCCTTCAAGCTTATACACTTTTTATTGTCACAGCCGTACATTACTATACTATAAGGACTTCAATATATTTCTTTAAAAGCATGAATATCCCAGCAAGTTTTAATACATATGCAAACTCCCATTTTATATGAACACGTGCAACCAGTTAACAGGAAAAATTGTCTTGCAACTCCGAGATGCTGTAAGAAGTATTACATTAGCTCTTACTGTACTTTATGCCTTTGACCATGGTAATATTGCTGCCTGTTACCAAAGAAATAGGCCCAAAAGTTCACATGGCTTCTATATATGCATTTTTGCATAGCAGGCGTGTGTAACACTGCTGTAATCAGCATTGTGAGGTGGCCCAAGTTATCCTTCCTCCAAAGAAGTACTAATCGGAAGGTTCTGAGCAATAACATGTCTGTAAAGGTTCTAATGCAGAAACTTGTATTTCATAAAGGCAGTGTTTAAACTCATCCAAAGTTTAGCCCTCATTCCTGCCACCGCCTACTCTTATGTCACCTTCCGTCTCCTGAACACCATTGAGATATGTGTAAAACCAGTCCATATGCAAGGAGGCCTCTCCTGCATGTTCCTGCATGCCTTCCTATCCCACAGCACTCTTTTCCAAGTAATTTCCAGAGGCTTTCCAGATGACTTTGGCCCGATCTGTATTCCTTAGATTGTTGACCTCAGCCAGCTTCTGCTGCATGAACCCAAGTATACCTGGTTTTGTTTTTCTCACCTGTGTCTTCAAATTGCTGCCAATTATTTTCTCCAACTTCTAGGAGTAAAAATGTTGTGCCTATTGAACCCTTCTTCACATTTCTGGCTGCATTCTCCTGTGCATGTGCAGAACTACTTATGCACACATGAGAGCAGAGTCTTGCTCAGGGAAAACATCATCCTACTAATATTGTTCATCTCCTTGTCAGGACCGAAAAATCACATGCTGTCCAAAACTTCCATGTAATAATTTCTACCCTTGACTTCAAAGTCTATTATGAAAAGCTGCATACAAAATTTAAATGTACTATAAAGCCTTGCAACTTATAAACCATCCTGGAGAGACCCAAGCTTGGCAACTATGACCTGACATAACTGAAACATTTGTTTAGAAGAGTTATTTCTTCTATTGGTGCTTTACCAGTATTTGCTTCCTGATAAAAACATCCTCATCCTTTGGAAGAAAGAAAGAGATATCAAGGGTCCCACAGGAGGAAAACTAGGTGAAGTTTAGACTGCTCAGCTCATTTCATGGGCTTATCATCTACAATATACCTCCGCTATGATTTAACTCATCTGAAATGTTGAGCATGCACACCAAGTCCTTATAAGACAAAGAGGAGTAGTACCAAGGATTTCTGAAGCTTGTTTCTGCATGATAATTTTCTGCCTATTCCAGTTTCTCAGAAACTGTCTGAGATTTGGGAAAGAAAGATCTAAAGTGATTAAGGCTGAAGACAAATTCACTGTGATTTTTAAGGAAATGAAACAAGACTGCTTGTTGCAGTAAAAGCTGTTTGAGCTAAAGAGAACTGTTTCCTATGTATGCAAAATTATGTCTTAACAAGTAATTAGAACTGCAGTCCTTGAGGATGAGAAGATCTAGAATCAGATGAAATATGAAATCACACATAAATATGTAGATATATATGTGTGTGTGCATAAATGTGTATGTTCAATTCTTTATGTCTTCATAAAAGCCTCAGAGAATGGTAATTTTTGGAAAAGAGGAAAAAAATGCTTGATTTTAGATTTTGTCAACCAGTTTACAATGGTTCAGTATTTTCACATTTGAAAATATTTCTTAAAAAAAAAAAAAGAAAAAAGAACAGAACAGTTTCTTAAACTAACAGGAAATTTTTTCTTTGGGATATTAAATATATTATTTTCCCCATCTAGTCTCAAGAGTTAGTTATGGTGGCAGGAATCTTTTTGCACTGAGGCAGGAGGTTATAAAAATTATTAAGTGCAGAGTCATTCAGCTGGTAAACAAATTAGCTAGCAGCCCCCAAGAAGAGACTGGTGTTGATGTGAAGCAGTCATGAGCCTTTGTCATTCTCAGAACAAAGTCTTTGGGCATAGTGCTTTTTCTGAGTATTTTGTGGACCCTAAATTTACATTCAGAAGTTCTTTAGAAGAAATCCCATAGCAGGGCTGGAATACTGAGAAACAACCACTACAAAGGTGCAAAGCCTTTGTGGCACTAAAGAAGGGCACTGAAGCAGGCCAAATTTATGGACTGTGGTGTTCCCTATTACCTCCTCATCCATCTTCTGCTGACTTTTATTCAGAAATCAATATAGAATAATCCAGGGAGTGCAGTATTAGCTCTCTAACTGGCTTTCTGCCAGAAAGATAAAAAATTAGAGTGGGTGTTAGTCTGTGGGTGGTAATAAGCTTACTTCTGGATTGCTCCTGAGTATTAGAAAATTGTGTCAACTGTCCAGATCAGCTTTTCACAGTCCACATCTTCCCTGAGAAATGAAGAGGCCTCACAAGTTCTTCTCACTTCTCTTTCTAAAGAAGGGATCTAGGCTTATGGATCAAGTGTTCCTGAAGTAGGACAAAAATGTGTCAATGAAAAACATGCAGTAAGATAAAGGAAAGTACCGTGGATAGGTTTTTTTCCAGGTAGGGCAACAAATTTATATTTTAAAATATCATTATTAAAATAAAATGCTAAAGAGCTAAAGTACAGCTTATTTCCATGTAATGCCAGAATTGCCAGAAGTACAAAGAAAATGTACATCCATTTCACAAATATGTTTCTTAACGTTGTTGCCTGGGGAAGACAATAAACCATATAAAATGCTCATAAGTATTATCATTGTTGCAGCTATTCTTTTTCTGCTGTTACCTAGTTGTTTTAAAAATACTAAGGGTCCCTCTTTTTCATGGAAGACTATTAGTACAGAAGCAGCAAGTACGGAATTCAGTTCAATCTAAGCATCAGACTTGCAAAACTGGCTTCACCTCTTTATAGTGTACAGATATCTGTAGCCCCATTTTGGTTTTGTTTGAGCAAAGCTGGTGGCATAAGCTGTAGGACTGAGTCAACACAGAGAGATTAGACACAAAGTTTTGGTCTCAGCGTACTGACTGAGCTCGGTAGTCATTACCGCAGGTCTTAAGTACTTCAGCTTCTCAGCAATCAGAAAAAAATATTTAAGAAGCAAGAGCTTGTAGCCTGGGCAGCCCCAGGAATGAGCCTGCTGGCACAATGAATAGTACTGATTTATCATGGAGAGAGATACAGTAAATCGTAAAGGCTGCAAGTTTGTCCACTCTGGAATAATTAAATAATTATTTTCCCCATCAATGTTTATCACTTTAACACGGAACAAAACTCCTAGCAAAATTTTCCAATAAAAATGTTGGGTTTAGGGATCTCCTTCAAGTATTTCAAAGGACTTTCAGATCTGAAAGATAACAGGCTAATACTTTATAAATCACTTGATTTAAGGTGTCTTAACTGGACAGGTCCAAAAGGAACAGGAGTCCTAGTCTTGTCCCCCAAAAATTTTGTAGGCAAAATTTCATTTGAGTTACAACAATAGAGTTCAGGCTCCCAAAACACAGTAAAAATGAGTAATTTTTTAAATTATTTTAACTATTTTTAACTATTTTAACAGATTCTCTGCAGTAACAGCCTGCTAGAATCAACAGACTACTGGCTGCAGAATCAGAGGACACCATGCCAAATTGGCTTTCTGGAAGACAAGTCAGAAAGCAACTGTGCCTCAGTAAGTACTCACTGTAATCTCTGCTGGGGAAAAGTCCATTGAGAATTATCTGGGTAGAGTGTGGGGCCGACCATAGTACATGTTAAATTAAAAAAAGTCAATGACAGATACTGAAATTATAGCAATCTGTCTATAGTTTCTGTAATTTCCAGCTTTCTGTTAAAAGAAAACATACAAAGCAAAAATGCATACAGATTTCTATACAGAGCACATTACTCTGTATTTACTGCAGAGGTTTCTCCACATTTGGCCTTCAGACTTTGTGGCCTTCCGTATTTTTTTATGTTCATAGTCTGCAACTGACAAGAGAGAAAAATAAGCCAAAGAGAAAATTATTCCAAACCGTAACTTGTTAAGTGGCAGGTTGCAAAGAGCAGATGTTTAAAAGGCTGCTCAATGTTCTTGAAGGCATAGAGATACAATTAAAGAGAAAACTCCATATCAGATGAGGAGAAGCTAAAGAACTCAAACAGAATTATTTTACATTTTAAATTAAATTAAAGTCTCACTATTGTGCATTATACTGCAATTAAGAACAGCTTTTGGTTAAGAGGGTATATGAAGAAGTAGGAGTTGTTATGTTGCTTTACATGCTATCTACACGAAACTGGATAGAAATACATTGCTGTAATTGTAATAGTTTTTTATTTGATGAAGGGCTCAGGAGAGCAGATCCTTACTCAGAATCCCATTTGATTGGGACTCCCTGGTCCCAGTGAGCTAACAAAAAAGAGCAGTTTTATCTCAGGAAAAAGGTTTCCAGCACTGCTTGTGCTGCACATAACCTAAAGACCAGCTGAGGGCTCTCATGGAGTCTGCCAGTATTCCCTCAAGGACATGGACGTTTCGGCTTTAGCTGATGAACCCTGACTCCTGCTGTCAAGAAACTGAATCTCCATCCCGTGGTGGCCATGACTGGAGGCTTTTTGTCTTGCCTGGGGGTGATGCAGCATGCTGAGAACAACAGGAGTGATACAACAGTGTAATTGCAGCAGTTAAAAGTTAGGCATATGGTCAAAGATTATAGGGATCATTTCTCTGTCATGCTGTCCGCTGGACTATCAGTTTCCACAAGACAGAGTAAGCAAAATACACAACCTAATCGGAGTGCACTAGGAAGCAGCCATACAAGGTATAAGGTGAGAAAATAAAGAGACTCCTATGTGTATTTTGGATGACGCTGGGTAAAACAAGGAAGGGGATGTTAGGAGTGATGTTTCGTGGTACTAATTTCATAGACTCCCTAAACTAGACAGACTGCAGTTTGCTGTTCTTTGAGTGCTCTACAAGTATTCTCCCAAGCAAAAGGGGCACAGTATTAGGAAATACAAACTTTGTTCAATTGCAGCTGAAATGCTATCACTTGAACTGGATCCTGACTACACTCTTAACCAGAATGGGGTCATCAGGCAGGTAATCAGGGGTATCCTTGTTGTTTGATATAGGAAAGGATTGTTTTTAATGCAAAAAGCATTGACCACAGTCACTTAGTTTTACTGTTTAGTAGTTCATATCCTAAAAAAAAGGCTTATTTTCTCAGAGGAAATTATTACTCCAAATAATAATATTAAAATTAATTATGACTAGCTTTTTTATATTTTGAGCTCTTTATTCTTCATGTTTCTTTGAATCTTACAGGAAATTCTATCTCATTCTATCTCTCTCTCTGATAGGATGGAACTACCAAGAAAAGATAGCTTGTTAAAGCAAGACTATACTCAGCTTTGACTTATAATATCCAGTATAGCTGCTTGATACACACTTTTCCTCTTGAAAGCACAGATCAGGTTTTATTTAGCCCTGGTCAGTCACCTTGTAGGAAAGATAAGCATTGCTTTTACCATTCTGTAGATATGAGAGAAGAGGCAGAAGTACTGAAATAACTTTTCATTATGATCCCAAAAGGAGATTCTGAGATAAGGGGTTTGAGCAAATGACAGACCCAAATCTCACACATGCTGAATGCCCACAATTTTCCCTAGTAAAGTCACACAAGGTAGAAATTTTCTTTTAATATCCCTTTTTGTCAAAGAAAAAAAAAAAAAAAAACAGACAAAGCTCTTTCCTAAGAAAACAACTTGTTCTACTATAGTGTGATCGTGTAGTTGTGCTTGTAGGCAGAGGGTGGGCAAAGGTACTCCATGAGGCTACAAGGAAACAGAACTGCCCCACAGTTCTAATGTCATCCTAAACTACAAAACCCTGACAGACCCCTTTCCTACATGGGAGGAATACTAGGACATGCTTTGAAACAAGGTCTGCCAAGTCATCTCCTCCCATTGCTTACTCCTTGCATAGTGTGCATATAGGACAGTCAGCTTTCCCTGTATGGCTTTCTAAACACAGTGCCAACTCTACAGACGCAAAAAGTTTCTCAATTTTCAAAGCAAAATTTTAGCACCTAGTTGATTCTGCAATTTACAGTTATTATTATAGAAGAAAAGAGATTATATTGAAAGAGTTTTGTATTAATGAGTTTGAAGTGGAATGTACAATAATATATTGAGTAAAATTAAAAGATCATGTAAAGACAGCATTAATTTAGAAGCTAAGAAGTTAAATATTATTTTGGAACATTACTATTCACACCAAGAGAAAAGGTATTTGGTGGCCTGGAGGCTTAGTTCTTGATCTGTCCCTGAAAGCTATGTTTTTGAGTTACTATTAAATAGTTACTTACTATTAAATACTACACAAACAGTTACTACACTGTTATGAGCAGAACTGAAGATATGTTCATATTCCTGGTTAATTTATTCTGAGTGGTATTTTTTTTCAGACTTGCACTCCCCACCTTAGATACATGAGTGGTACATTTGGCTGTGCACAGAACATGAGCAAACCAGGGAACAGTGAATACTCAGCCACTGTGCAAAGATTAAGCATCAGCTCAGTCTCATACTCGGAACCTGCAAAGCATTTCATTCCGAGTCCTTTCCAATGACAGACACTAAACGAGCAAAAGCTACAGGAATGAGGAAGGAAGAAGGATATGAACATGGAATAGTTTCCCCAGCTTCTCAATTAGCAAGGAAACCAGATTGCCCTTAGCAGAAAATATGTTCTTATCTTCTCTTTCATATGGAAGATTTTATAAATTGCTGTTGCCAATGGTGCCAGAGATGTGTTAATCAAACTGCCTTTGGAAGTTGTCATTAGATTTTCAGAAGGAAAAAAGAAATATCAAATCTACTATAGCATTAATGGTTGCTTTTCCCAGAGATAGCTGGTAATACATTTAGCTATAGTGTTCAGTTTTCATTTGGAAGAGTCATGTTTAGTTATAAGGGGTCTAACCTTACTGTAACTATAAATGCAACAAGACCATATGAACATAGCTTTCATAAATGTTATTTTCATTATGTCCCATTACAGATTAGCACAGTTAGTACAAGTAAAAATAGACTCATGGCTGTCCTACATATGCTCACCAAGTATGCTAACATTGATTTATTAAAACACTAAACATTTAACTCGGTTATAGCAGACTAGTTTTTCAAAGAGAGAATTATTTTTAAGTGGAACAGGCATTTTGCTACATCTAATAGTCCATTCATTTCCAAACTTGTTAATGAAAATGTAGCCATTATGATATGAAAATAATAAATTGTGTTAGAGGAACAGTATTTCATATTTGCTTAAGTTGGAAATCTTCTCCTGAGCTCTGAAAATTATTATTTCAAATTCTGGTACCCCACCATAATAGAAGAAATGCTAGTGTGTCCATATTTAATCCCATGTTTCTGGTCATCTTCAAGGACAAACAATAGAAATCATAGGGAGAAATAATAGTTAGATATCGTGTCTGATTTTGATTTTTATGCTTAGCAGTATGTTGCCAAGTTGTCTATGAAAAGAAGTATTAAATGTATAATGAGTGAATATGACATGAACAGCGCTTGAAAGATTGTCTTGTCCTAACTTTCCTTTTCTACTTTCTGTACATATTATTTTTGTCCAATTCTCTGTGTTTACATTTAATTGGATTAGATACACTGGGATTGAGTTCAGGGGGACAGGACTAACTATCTTAGGTTATTAGACCTTTCTAGGGAGAATTCCCACAGAGGCTGCTCAGGAAGGGGCAGCTGAAAGAGATTTCTGTGCACCTAAAATGAAGGCCCGGTGGGAGAGAGTGAAGGTAAATCTTAGGTAGCAGCACTGTTTATTTTCAGTTCTGTATAGGAATAAAACATCCTACCACCTCTCTTTAAAACATCCCTGGGCTAAAAGTGCCTTGACTTTCACACTCTAGCCCAGCAGCAGATAGAAAAGCCATTAGAAGTGATATTTGCTGAAAAAAAATCTGGCTTTGGAGGCAGATGGGTGAGAATAGTTCCAATACAGAGTTTAAAGATTTGAAACATTCCTGAAATAGTCCAGCAACTTTTCCGCTTGCAAGTACTTCCACTCTGTAACAATATAAATGCTCACACCAGAACACTCCATACAAGTGTGCATATAATGTAGGCTACATGCATAGACATACGCAGTTGTATATTGGTTAGATCCAGCCCAAGGGAGCAGCAGAAATACACAGCCAGAGCAGAGGGAAAGGGGAAGGACAGCAGCCCAAACCTTGGTCACATCCAGTCTTGTTAAGGTATCCTCTCATTTAATTGTTGGCTGCTTTTGTCTGACCCCGTGCTATGTACACTTTTTCTCCAAGTGGTCTGATGGGCGCTGGTGGTAGTACAAAGGAGAGTGGAGGACACCATGACTAGGAAAGTGGGATGGTGGGGGATGCTAACCAGCAACTGGGTGGGTTTATGCCACACGGAAGAACCCTAATCCATCTGCAACACAGGAGGAGGAAGAATTGCAGCTTGAGGTTGTTAGCTAGTTAGTAGAGTACAGAACATACCTGTTCTAGTCTAGGAGACAGACATCAGCATCTCAAGGAAAGGGAGCGATACTTATGTTAGTGAAGGGTGGCAAGGCTGTTGCCTCAGTGAGAAGTAAAACAGATTGTTAAGATCCTGTTGTCTCTGATCTCTCCATTTACTGAGATAATGAAGAATGTCATTTTGCCATCATAGCAGCTGGATTTTCAGAACTGGCAGCTTCCTTTGCTACTGCCTAGCTTTGCTATCCTAAACACATACCTATACATTGGCAATTTCATTGCAGTTTAGCCATCAAGCTTTTAAACAGATTCAGGAGGAGGTTAAGGATGCCATTAGGCACTAATTTGAGGTGGTCAAATTAGGACTTCTGTGGTCTTACCTTCTCTCCACTTCATCTCCACACTTCATCTTTTTTACTGCCCTGGCATTTGTACAAATGTGCAGTAAGTGATTTCAGAGAGAAAAGTAACGATGAAATTAAGAAATTAATTTTTCTGGCCAATTCTTCCTTGAATCACCTCACCATACTGTTAGACAAATGCCAGTGCTCACTCAAGTGATGGAACAAAAACATCCAGGAAACAGCTCCCACAAATTAATTCAAACTGAATAACAACATATGCAGAAAGGGAAAATCCTTGGCAAGGTGTATTTTGAGGGGAAAAAAAAAAAAAAGCGCAGCTTTCAGTTGAATTAAAGTAGATTATGAGTGGTTTTCATTCATTTCTTCCCCCAAGTCTTTTTAAAGATTTGATACTACATATCTTTAGAAGCTTAGATACAACCATACAGATTTATATTTTACACCAGTCTTTGATAGTAGAATTACTTCCAGGTAACTTGCTATCTATTGTGTGGACACTGGGTCAGGGTGTTGAAATCTAAGCAGCGGGACATTTTATATCTCTTAATCAGGGCCCCTATCTCCAGTACTTTCTCCAGAGACTCCAAAGAATGAAAGGATGCCCTTACTAAGTGTGGAGATTGAGTCTTACAGAAGTTCAGAAAGGAGGATGATATTTCTGAGGATTGGCAGTAGTCAACAAGGTTCTTTACACAGCCAAGTACAGAATTGCAATCTTGAATCCCAAAGGAGTTTTTTTGTTTGTTTGTTGGGGTTTTTTAAATCAAAATCATGTGTGTGTTCCTGAATAGTGACCACACAGAGCTGAAACAACTGTTTTGTTTTCTGTGTTTGAATGAAGATTTACATTTCCTAGTAAACATAGCAATGCCATATTTACCTGCATAAAATACACATACTAAGATGTTTGCCCTCCCTCATGAGGGTGCATACAAACCCTCCTCAGCAGTATGTCATGTAGACAGGAGATTACAAGAGTGTTTATTTTACCTTTCACTCAGTAATTACTCAACCATCTTCTGGAACAGCATTGTCTCTTTCAGAAATCAAACTCTATCCATTGCTTCCCAGATCTAAGCCATAATTACTAGAGATATTTTTAGTTTTAAGTCCCATCTTCCTATTCAGCCTGACTATACCTTAATTATATCCTGACAAGGAGCAGGAATCAACAGCTGCAGGCTAAATTGTGGCATTGAGTCTCAGTCCTTTCTCAGGCATGTGTGGGTGTTCATGCTGCTGTGGTAGGGAATTGCACCTTCCAGAGAGCCCTTCTCTCACTTGCACAGAGAAATAAGAAACCTTCCTCTTCACCAATTACTCTCTGCCTTATGGAGCCCAGTACAGGCAGACTGAGTACTAGTTTAAAAGAACACTGAAAGGATTACTTGTATAATCTGAAAAATATGTTTCTTTTTACTCTTGTACATACTTGGCTCTGAAAAATATATCTTCACATATGAGCTAATGTTAAGGCAGAAATTAAATATGTCCTTAAAGGGCTGTATTTCCACATTTTCAGTACCACACATGTATTTTATACAGCAGCCAAAAGCTGCCTCATGAATTTCAGGGCGGGGAAGATTGACAATAGATTTTCTTCTCTTTCCTTGTAACTTCAGACTTGGACACTATTTAATCTTCTATCTAGATCTACTATCTTATTTCCTGTCCCTCTGTGATACTCTCATACAGCAGTGTTTTCCTATCTGTATTTAAGAGAACCAGATGCTTAGCCTTACTCTGACAAAGCTAGAAATAAACACCAGGAGGACCAAGCATGGTATTGCAGCTGTATCCCTTTCAGCATTTCACACTCACATATTCTCAGTGTCTCCATGGTCTGATTTATCAAGAAAAGGGATTCTTGTGCTACCTCCAGAGTGGACGTCTGTAACTGCTTGCTGCTGTTATAACCACAGGCTTTCTCTAACATGAATTGCAGTGTGAGGCTTATAGAAATTTGTTAAACATTAAGTATACAGGGCACTGGAGAAAGCAGATGGTGCATGTGGCATAAATATTTATTGGCATATTTTCTTTAAGTCATAAGTGACAATTAATTACATCAAACCCAAAGGAATAAGCCTTAATGGGAAGAAAATATTCACGGCTGTTTTTGAAGCAATGGATTACGAAGAGATGACTCGGGATGATTCATTACCAGCCATTAAAATAGGGATAGTCTCTAAAATATCAAGACTCATGAATCCACCAAGTCATTTGAGATATGTACCTTCTGAAGAGTAATTGGGACTAAATTTCTGCTAAAATTACATTACTGCTAAAAATGCTGAAGGGAGAGCAGTATAACACATCCTTCTGACAACATACAATGTGTACCTGAACAAGAATTGTGGCTGGACTGGGGAGACACAGAAAAGTCATGTCTGAAACTTATTTAGGTGAACTTGAGAGACTCACAAAAGATAGTATATACTGGGATGTCTGCTTTTGGAAACACTCCATTAGGGCTTGCAGGGAGTGCAGTTGGGAACCTTGTCTGTATATCAGACAGCAGTTGTGCAGCTCATTGGAGAGAGTTTTACATAGACTCTGAAAGGAGTAACGTGATTTTTGTGACCCTCCAAATGAGAATACAGGGCAAGAAGTGGAAAAATATTTTCTCCACTCACAGTTAGAGACAGAAATTGTCACTGTCTAATCATGCAAAGGACTGCATACCAGAAGGAAGGCCCAGACTTGGCTTCAGGTTGATGTTTCCCCAACCTGTCCTGCATCCTATTGCAGTTCTGGGCAAAGAAACTGGCAGTAGAGTGCCATGGTCCTAATTTGACAAGGATGGATTTTTTGGTGGTTCACAGTAGCCTGATGAGGTGATGAAGGTACCATTGTATAGCTGACATACCTGTCATGAAGCCTTTTGAGTTATTTAGATTACAGTACAGAAGGTATGCCTGAGCTTCTTCATACTCTGAGGTTATCACTTATAAATTCTCCCACTGGTGTAATATTGTTGCCTCACACTTCCATTTGTGTGCATCCTTTTGCAAGCAGCTACGTGGCATATATAGTACTTCCAAACTAATGTTTTTATTTCTACGTTTCACAGCTAGTCCCCTTGCCAGAATCATTTTGGCAAGCATGGAAATTAACATTTCATTGCATCCAAATGTTAATGGATAATTAGATCTGTCTTCCAGAAGACACTTTTTTATTCTGAGTCACTATCAGGTTATTCCAAACACCTCATATAAGACATACTCCAACTCAAGATCCTCTTTAGTCATTTAAATATAAAGGATCAAATTCTACCATGTGTGGAAGAGAGCACTACATCTCTTATACTGTTCCCAGTCTCCTATCTATCAAAAATTTGAGCTATGCATGTTAGTTATAACTGTTAATGACTCCAAAAAGAAGTCATGAGAGCCAATGGCAGTGAAAATAAGTCACCAAAATTTAGTCAGTGATGGAAAGGAAATTGTAATCTAACAGCAAATAATAGCAACATAAAAGCAGTAACTGGTGATTTTCAGTTTCCTTAATTCTTATGAAATATCTCAGATCTCTACAAAAAAAGGAGATGTCAATTCTTGTAACACATCTTCTGTAGACATTTCTCTCTATACTCAGGGAAGAGAAACAGTTGGGAATTACCTGATTATGTGCTTCCATTCCATGACAGCACACCAATTCAATAGCAAGGCCAGAAACATAATCCTGCCTGCTTCCCAAAGCTACTCAGAGGTGGAGCCATAGGAGAATAAACAATAGTAATGACAAAGAAAAAATAAAAGAAAGGTGGGAGAACACTCCATAGAATATTACCTGAAACTCAACAAATTTTAACATAGCAGTTTATGAATAGTTGGAATTTCTCTTTGCCAGAAGCCATAGGAAAGTGTCTTTTCCTTTACATGCTTAATAATATAGGTGTTGCAAGCCTCACTGCTCTGCGTGAAGGCATTTTAAAGAAGCACAGGATACAACCAGAAGAAAGCTGAATGAAGATCACACGTAAGGCATTATGAATCTATATGCACAAGAAAGCCACATGCGCACACTTCCACTTCAGATAGTCCACATTTCCTCTTCATTAGGGTGTGTGTGACTACACAGTTATATCTTTAAATAGCTGAGAAGAAGTTTTTGAGAACGCTTGAGTGAGTGCAAAGACCATCTGCCCCCAAGCAGTTTGTCTAATTGCCTCTGTTCCAGTTCAGTCTGCTGCTGGCTGCAGCAGTAGAGCTTCTATTACGTAAAATTAGCAGTTGTTTATTACACAGATAAACACACATGCCCAATGACAGTGTGAGAACTTGAAGAACATACTAGGGATGGAAGTTCTGTGTAGCTTTGTGCTCTTAGCATTCAGAGCATGAAATCTAACTTCCACTCTAAGTTGCACCTAATTGCAGTCAAGCGTTTTGCCATAGGTGTTTTCTCCTCCAGAAGTCAGGACCTTGTATAGACAAAGTGTATGTTCACATGCCCTTTGAACTGAAAGATCCACTACAGCTGTTTCCCAGTTAAAATCACTTTATGTATTCTGAACAGTTTAAAGAATTTCCCAGCTTTATTCTTAAACAGTGTATTTGGATAAGTCCTTCCAGATGCACGTCCCCCCCATCTTTTTTTTCTCCTGAAACTTGCTTAAAGACCTCTGTGAGAGGAAAGTACTGATATGTACTATTTCATACTGGATTCTGGAAACCAATAGAGCAGACTTCAACTGGGGCAAGACCTAAATCTGTCAAAAACTATATGTAATTAGGCAAAACGTTGTCCCAAAGCCACTGTGGATTTGTGTGTGTAAAAACAGTTTGACAAACTAGTTGAATTAGATTTAAATTAGTTTGATTAAAGATCTTTTTAATAATCAAGAGAATACCTAGGATTACAGCCTTAGTAAAAAAACATAATTATGGTTTCTGGTTGCATGTTTACCAACAGAAATAATTTCAGGCTCAACCGAGAGCAACAAAAGAGCAAATTCAAGTTGAGGGGAGAGAAAATAAAGGAGAAGTGAGGGAAAAAAGAAATTTCAAAGTTCAGTTAAGGCTTTCTTTCTAATTATGCAGTGGCATTTAAGGTTTTGAGAGCATATATTTAAGATGTCAAATTAACTGACTTGAAGAATCTTTTTAATGTGACTGAACAACACATTCTGCAACTATAGTAGGCATGGTGATTCATGATTTCATATTCAAAAAATTTGTGGGATATGAGATGGTTGTATTGTAGAAGACACTTTTTTTTTTATGGATTCTAACACAAAGCAGTTCTCTAAAAATAGGCAGACAGAATGAGAGGGCACCACCAAAGCAAACCCCTACTTATGCAAAAGCAGACGGACCTACAGGCCCACTCCTTTCAGGGACACATTTGGCAACAGAGCCTCCCCCAATGGCTCAGATAGACTTAAACAGAAAGACAGAGGAGTCCAGTGTCTTGATGGAGCCATGTCAAACAACCTCCCACAGCAACAGACTCCATCAGCAGAAGCTGAGTATTGGGCTTCAGCTTTTTTCAAGTCAAATTTTAAGTCCTGATGGTCTGTGGGAGGCAGGTGAGAAGAACAAAGAAGGCTGGAGGGTGGGTAGCTTTGATAAGGAGACAGACTGTCTTGCCACCAGTACTGACAGTGGGAGGAGGAGGAGCTGGTGCTTTTGCCCCAGCAGTGTTCTTCTTGTGACTTGTTTGCAGATTGCAGGATCTGGTATCTGATGTACTTGACATGCCACACAAAGCTACCGTTCTGCATGCTAGAGATTAGATCTTTGTTTCCAATCAAGACATAGCTTGTGAGCATACGTGGTCAAGGTGTCCATGTGTAAAATCTGTAGTCACTTTCAAATTTAATGGATAATATCTATCTAATTTGACAATAGGCCAGAGGTCCCAGAGGTAAAAGTTCCTACAGGTTTCATGGATATAGACTAAACTGGGAGATTGTAAGTGCACCAGCTGAGTGTGAACTCAAAGCTTGCATATGCAACAGAGAAACAAGACAAAGCCACGCCTTCATAAACGTTCTACTGAAGGGAAAGTGTCAGCAAGAGAGTACACCTCAAGATCCTGAAAAGTTAACCTTGAAATGTTAACCTTGAAATGTTAATACATAGGTAAGCAGGCTTTTCTCATCCCAGCACTCACATAGTGAATCAGAAAATCAGCTGTTTTCCCAACCACTTCATAAGCACAAGAACGTGTAATATTTCTTCTTTTGAAGTAATCTTGCTGCTTCAGAGTTCTACCTATTTATAACCTGTCTAACAGCTGGGGCAGAGCTGCCCTGGGATTTGTGAAGCGTGCACGAGGAGACAGATGCTATGCAAGTCTCCTTCAGCAGAAACAGAGGTCAGTCCCTAAATGTTTAGTGTAAAATGACTGAAGCCACTGGCAACCACGCTACCTTTATTATAGAACTTCAGTCAGAAATGACGAAAAGAGAGATCGGTGAGCCACAGCAGGAACAAAGCCCACAGTGAAAGACTAAGCTGGTGAAGTTGGGCAATGAGCCTTTTGTTTGAAGCATACTGTTAAGAGGGGACACACAAAGCAGAGGGAATCACTGCTGTTCTGGTCTAATCCTCCACTCTGAGGAGCCTGGCACTGACATTTCTGTTTTTCTGCTTTCATGTTGCTGTTTTCCTAGTAATTTGTGTCTTTTCTTCATTGGCCTTTGTGTAACCGAACTAATGTAGGTTAGTAGATTTAAGGCTGTATTTAGAGACTACGAATTGCTGAATTTAGAGGCTATGCCATGTGTTGTGAACTCAATGTTTAGAACAGGGTACTTTATCTTCCGAATTGCAGCGGAAACCACTAGCTAGTTGCTAAGAGTTTGTTTTATGTGAAAAAAGTCTCTAAAGAACAAACTGGTTCAGTCACAGAATAAGTGGATTTTTTCATTTGCACTTTAACTTAATCTAGAGATTTCTACAGGGTGACTGTTACACATTGACAATAAAGTGTGCAGAGCTAAGAACACTGTCACAAAACCATATCCATGACAAAGCTGTAATTTCTCTTGCTTGTAACATTGGTCACCTATAGCTGGATCTTTTGTGTGCTGAATGCAAATACTGTTAAGGGAAGGATGAAGGATTCCTTTTCAGAGGGGATAAAACATGACAGTCTTGGTTTAAAAATTTAATTTTATGATCCAGGAAGCAAGATGAAGCACTGGGGCCAGGATGGGCTTGGTGGGGAGAAGGAAGAGCTGAGGACATTGTCCCAATCAGTTACATTTTACAAAGCTGCTTTTTTATTCTTAATGTGTATATTGATGCATATTTATCATGCAACTGAGCTCAGTCAAAACCCATCATCAGACCTGCGTGTTTCCTTCCTTCGTTCCCACCTCATTTTCTCAAAAGCAGAATTTACAGTAAAAGCACAGAGTGCTTTTACTACAGAATGCTCCACTGGTTATTGAGATCCAAGGGGACTGTTTTAAGTCTAGGGACAATAAATCCTTTCCACAGAGGGTTTTGAGTAGAGATTTATCAGGAGACATGTTTCAGGAAGTGTGACAACCATGGAGCTGCTGATTTTGACTGCTGCCCTGCAAAGTACCACTTCCCCGTTTCTTCTTCCCCCGCTGTAGTCCAGAAAGAAGGCATGTAAGCCCAGGGGACTGATATATATAGCAGACCTGTCCCACTGTGTGAAAGACAGTATGAAAATGAGAAATGTGGTCTAAACTATTATGCACACTAACATTATACTACAAAAGGGCAGTGGAGGGGAACATATTGGGTATCATAATGAAGTGAAAAGCATTATTGTATAGTAGAGGCAAGTAAGACACCCAGTTAAAAAAAAATAAAAAAATACATTTTTCCAGACATTTCTGCTTTAGCTTCTGATCTAACAGCTTATATCTAGTTGTATAATACACAATTTACTCTTTCTATCCAGCTGATAGATATAGTTATGCTTTGGGAATACCTGCTTATTCATAAACCCCAGAGGCCTGGAGCAGGTGGAACTTAAGTCTGATCATTCTCTCACAGTTACTGCTATGGAATATTTTCACTTGACATCTTTGTTTAGAAAAATTATTTTCATTTTTAAATTTGGCTTAGCAGCATTAGAGCAACTCTGTGCCAAGTAAGACTATCTAGGTGTGTTAAAAAAATAGTAGGCAAACGCTCAACTGTCCCAGAAATCTGAACATTTGTTTAGTAATGCACCATCAATGTCCTCTTCTCCATGTATCTAACATCATAATAATTCCCTGCTTCAGTTGCTTAGAAGATTAAAGAATGCATCTGTTTGGCTTTGTAGATTACAGGCAGTTACACTTCTTGGCTTACCAACACTGGCCTGGGCCGAGACTGCCAAGACAATCAGAATTTATGACTGCAGGGAGTCAGTCTTTCACCTTGGTTTCATTGTTAAGTAGCTCATTTTTCCAAACCATTAAATATTTTATATTCTTTGGTGTGGTTAGTTAGCAAAGTCTGGCATATAGTTAACCACAACAGTTAAAACTTCACAGCATGTTGACAACTGAAAGTTTCAACAATTTCTATGAAATCTTTTCCCTAGAAGTATCTAAAATTTGGAAGTACTATTTTATAAAGTTTTATTTTTGTCTTTCTGGAGCAGCCTGGTTACTGACATCTTGTTCCAGGCTCTGCTGATATTTGGGTAGCAGGCATTGAGATCAAAGGATGCAGGAAAAGGGAAAGGAGCAGGACTGGCTTCTGTGCAACCCTCAAACTGCTCTCAGGTTCATACTTATTGTTTTGCTGGGGAACAAATCCTCCTTGAAAATACATCCCTTGCAATGGTCTGACGGGATAATAATTTTTCCCATACCAACAATCTTCAAATACAGGAAAAAGACAAGATTAATTTAAACAAAGCTAAATGATGGTATCAATTATGCTTTATTGGTTTATATTTATCATTGTTTTATTCAGACTGGCCTTGAAATCAGATTTCTCAGCTGTGTTAACTGTCACAGTTATATTATCTAGTCCTCTGAGATTCTACTTGACATTTAAATGGGTACAGAAAGAAACCAAATAAATAAGCATAAGGCCTAGCAAAAAAAGTAATTCAAGACTTTGCAGGCACATAAGGTTTTACAGAAATGTACATTAAATTTGTCATCTTGCATGAGCAGTAATACTTTCTATTCATTCTGCAGCAAGAAGTACTTTTGACCACAGTCTGTAAATTAAAACGGTGACAAACATACTTTGTAATAGTAATGAGAGACAGGCAAGGGGTATAAATATTGGGCTGGATATTGCTTTTGGCTTTGATGGATGCAGAATAATTTCTGTGAAGTTTTACAGCCAACATAGAATCACAGAATCATCTAGGTTGGAAGAGACCTTTAAGATCATCAAGTCCAACCATTAATGTAACACTGCCAAAACCACCACTAAACCATGTCCCTCAACACCACGTCTACCCATCTTTTAAATACCTACAGGGATGGTGATTCAACCACCTCCCTGGGCAAGCTGTTCTAACGATTGATAACCCCTTCTGTGAAGAAATTTTTCCAAATATCCAATCTAAGCCTCCCCTGGCACAGCTCGAGGCCATTTCCTCTTATCCTATCGCCTGCGACTTGGGAGAAGAGACTGACCCCCGCCTCTACAACCTCCTTTCAGGTAGTTCTAGAGAGCGATAAGGTCTCACCTCAGCCTCCTTTTCCAGGCTAAACAACACCAGTTCCCTCAGCCTCTCCTCATAAGACTTGTGCTCCAGACCCCTCAGCCAGCTTCGTTATCCTTCTTTGAACTCACTCGTACACCTCAATGGTTTTCTTGTAGTGAGAGGCCCAAAACTGAACACGGTGTTCGAGATGGGGCCTCACCAGTGCTGAGTACAGGGGGAGCAATCACTTCCCTAGTCCTGCTGGCCACACTATTCCTAATACATGCCAGGATGCTATTTGTGTGCATATCCATTGGGGCAGTCACTGAGCTGTTGATAACAAGATTCCCAAATTCAATGAATTTGCCCAAGACCTCAAATTTCTGAGGTTTCAACGTAGGGAAACTTCTACTCTCAAAAGCCTGACTCACAGGGAAAACCTGCTAGCAGCTTTTGAGCACATGAATCAGAATTATATTGTACAAATTGTACTGAGAGGTGCAGACATATTGGCCTCAGATGTCAGTTATGAAAGTTTTCTTTTAGTAAATAATTGTCATGAAATGACCAAAACGACAAGCTTCCCAAAAAATTCACGCAAACAGCCTCCCTTCATGCAAGTCCTACCAAACCCTAGATGCTAAAAAAATTCCTAGGATCTCCAAAATTATGAGATAGTTTGTTTAATTATTAACTAAAGGGTAATCTCATGTGACATTTTAGAACATTTATTTAGAAATCATCATTTTACAGCTATTTTTTTTTTGTCTTTCTAAAAAAGATAAATAAATGGTACTTGAAACTCTGTTGGGATTATAAGACTTCAGAATCTGCAAGTTTAAAGAACAGAGAGGTCAATAATTAAGGGTCCTTACAGACAGGCTATATATATATATACACACACATATATATATCTCTCAAAAAGTCCGAGAGTTTTTATTTAGCCTTCACATTAGCATAAATAATTCAAGTGAAAATAAATGCAAGATTCTTCTGAAAGCTTTGCAGATCAGCATTTTGATAACCATCAAAACAAATGATCTTGTACAGACAGAAAAAACAGATGGCTACATTGCTAGAATCTGCTGGAAACAGCATTTTATGCCTTCCTGATATAAGTCAAAAATATGTGAATGTTGCTGGTCATTTTTCAAAGAGACAAAGCTTACAGAAAATTTCTGAACAAAATATGGCACATTGCCACTTCTTTGATATTTCCTGTGGGTTACAGTTTGCTTTGTCTCAGATGCATGGAGTAAAACAATATTTTTTCCTAAGGCTTTTTCTGACTTCTGCTCCTAAGGGAGGGTGACATGCAGCTGTACGTTCTATGAAACAGACACTTGCTGTTCCAGTGAGTGATGCCTTGGAGTAGCTATATTTGGTTATTGTGCTGTGGGGAAATTACAGTGACCTAAACTATCTTTCTAAAGCCAGGAGACTCTGACTTCGGTCTAATAAAAGTTTAGAGCAACTGTATTGTTTTTCCACTTTTGCACAGATGAAATTAGGATGAGAACAGGGCTCAGAATTCCAAAACTGCCATCCCATCACGGAGTTATCGCTGAGAGCAAAAATGAATGAGGTCAGACACTCCATTAAATCCTTAAAAACATCTGTCATAGCAATCAGAGTTGCTGCAAAATTTCACAACCCTCTTCACAAACTGTATCTTCACACTTCTACATTTAAAAAAGGGATAAAGTGTTCAATAGCATAATAGTGTATAACAAACAATATACATCCTGAGAACAATACCTGCCCAAAATATAGAGGGGAAACAACATGGAAATAAATGTCAAGCCTTTAATTTCTCAACAGATAATGCTAAATGATCAGAACATCACTGTATTAATGTAAGATGCATGTTACTCACATCGGGCACAAGGAGCAAAGGAAGATACAAACAAACACAGTCAGGTACATATTAAGATATATATCTCACATTGTGAGAGTTTCATGCCTGCATCACCCAAAACAGGACAGAGAGAAGACAGCCAGCTGCCCTGACATACAGCCACCTTCCTGCTCCCACCAACAGACTCCTGTGAGCAACAGATGCTAACATTTAAAGTGAACAAAATAACTATTGTTTGGGAAAGCTTAAGTTGCAAGGAACAGCACAGTTTAAACTTGCCTTTCCTGCCGTGGAGGTACAGTCGCTGCTTCAGTTCTTTGCCCTTGAGGACTGCATTCTCATCGGTGCTTCGGCTGGTTTTACATACAAAGCTACTCTCAGTCTCAGGCTCAGCGGTTGCTCTGCCTTCCTAGGCCACATGGTTGTATCCCACATGTGCTTAGGTTAAGGCATTTAAACTATGTTTTTCCTTTGCACACAGGAACTGCCTGCTCAGAATCATTTTCTCCTGAGACCTGTCCTGGGGCCAATTCTCTTTTTTACTTCAGTTTGTAGGAAATTAAACATGAGTTTGACAGGCAGATTGCAGTACAGTCCCAAACCAGTTATTTCCTCCTTCTCTCTCCTGGGCTGTCTGAATTGGCACCTTGGATGTCTAAATAGACTTGATGCTGTGACAGAAGACAGGAGAGAGGATGGAGAAAGCACAGCAACACAGACCTGGGAGGTAAAGACCCTATAAGCTCAGTTTCCAGACAGCATTTACATACTGACATACCAACCAGGACAGCACAGAACACAGCGAGTTCTACACAATTCCCCTGCAAACCCCAATACACACACACACAAGTTCAGCCTACGCTGAGTTATATGGCACCAGCCTGCTAGGGACACCTAGGCTAAAGCTGGTGAGGATCAGCTGCATGGATACAGTGGTAGAGGGATGAAGTGGTTTGTGCCACCTGAATGTTGTCCTGCCACCATTTTGGCATTTTGATACTGTCTTTATCTGCGTGGTTGTAATCCACCAACTGACATAGTTTAGAAACAAATAAATCATGTTTAAGAGTGTCCTTCAGGTTACAAAGCCATAAACGCAAATGTTAGAAATTGGCGGATAAACAGTTCTCTGCTTTTCATAACTCTGCACCTATTTGCAGTCTTCCTGTTCACTGAATCAAGCAGAGATCCTGCATTGCGTAAATGTGGGCATACAAGATAGAATTAAGGTTGCATAAGCTATCTGTATATAGATCTAATTTTCAAGTCTTGTCTCTCAATTTAGAAGTTTAAATTCCTTTATTTTAAAATAGATAATGAAATTTATTTGGGAGGATGGTGCATAATGTATATGTGTTTGGATTTTAGAGGGGGGGCGCAGGGAACTAAACATTCCCTGCAGCACTTCAAACAGTTATTGATCAAAATCCCTTACAGCGCAGAACACAAGACTATGGCTCTCACTTCACTTACCAGAGCAACTATATCAGGTAGGTGCAAGGGACAGCTATTATCCCAGTGAGAGGGAGGAATATGGTGGATTTTCAGTTCTACCTCTTCCCTAAGAGGAGCTGGAAGAACTTGTGCTTCATGGGAGAAAAGGGACCAAACATCTCAAAGCTTTTTTCTCTTCTCAAAAGCTGCTAGCAGCTCCTAGCTGTTACAGCACTGTGCAAGAAGCTACTACTGATGTTGCAGGATGCGCCCAGCCTTCAAACACCTCTACTAAGTTAGTATTGTGACATAGAAGAGGATTGGAAAACAAACAGACTTTCTTCTTCATAAAAAAAAATAATAGTTTAATAAAAAACCCACAAGCTAGGGCTTGTTTTAATCTCACCAAAAGCAGTAAGACATTTCATAGGGCAAAGAAAAAGCCTTCCCTTACTGTCGGGCATTGATACAGACAATAGAAAGAGGCATTAGCATTTTGTAAAACACACAGAAAAAAGTACTTTGGCAATCTAATCTCTCATCTAGGAAAAATAGTGCAGAACTGAAATAGACTTCGCCCTATAACAGAAACTTAGGAAAAATAAACAGTTTTTTTTTTAAATCACTGTTGTTAGTATTATTCCTCTGAGCCAGTGTTTCTTTCTTACCATCAATGTGCTTTTTTATCTAGGGAATATTAAAATGCCATTAATACCAACCTTGGTTAATACAAGCTGAAATGAAAGCAATAAGGAAAATAGAGACAATAATATATATTTTTGCTTGTCATTCAGCTGTTTGCCAGCATCAGTACTCTGAAAAAAATGAAATTGCTTTACTCTTCTGAAGTGAGAACAGTGTTATGCTTTTAGCGATTCCCTGAGGCCATCTGTCAATGAGTAAAATATATTGTGTGTATAGAACATTATATCCCTAAGTGCTCTATAAAGAAATTATTTCTTAACAAGTAGTTCTTTTAAGAAGTAATAGTCTTAATTTGCAGGCAGTGGATGCTGAGGTGTCTCCATAGTTTCTACACAGACTCAAGAGTAGATTTCAGAACTTGAAACTGTTGACCTAGAGAATTTACACCTCTTACCAGTCACAGAAATTATCAGGCAAAACAGGGAAGAAAAAAAAAAGAAGAAAAAAAAACTTTTCTATTTGTTTTTTATATGATCCTGGAAAGTAAAGGTAGTGATGATAATCTGCCTGGTGCTGTCCTACTAGAAATGCTTGGAGATTTTTATGAAGAGGAGGCTTGGGGGTCAGACCCAATTCATGTTATTCATGTACAAGAACCTACATAGTAAAAGAGTTCCTATTTACAATGTGGCTGTGTATTAAATGGTTTCTGGATATGTAGCTTTCTGCTTTCTGCCAGTATTGAGACTCTAGATTTGGGTGCAATGGTACATGTTCACCAAAAGAAAAGTATTGTTCTCATTTGAGCAAACAGGGTTTCTACACTGGAAACTACTGAACTAAAAGAAGATATTAGCATCTAACAGGGAACATGTGGGTGACTATGTCACTATTTAAAGCCAGAATTTGAGTGGTGGTTTTTTTCCTTTTTATATTATGCAACACCATTTAATTTTTGTTGTTTTCTCCCCCTAGAATAAATATTTCCTAAGCCAGAAAAAAAGTCAGTATCTCGACATTTCTGCATGGTTTCCAGACACTTAGCTCAGTATGAGTGGAGAGCAAACACATTTTGGAAGTGAAAAGATGTTTGTGGGAAGACAAGGATGTGAGGTGTAAAGGAGAAGCGTACAGGAAAGGACTGATATTTAAAGATACTTTGATTAGGACAAGGTTGGGTTCTAGTTAAACTAAGCTAAAATACATTAACCTGCAACTGAAATGAAGGAAAAAGGTCAGAATTAAATTGAGGTTAGCAAATGCTGATTTGACCTTGGCCGTTTCTTCATAATCTATGCAGTATTTCCCTCCTACAGATTATGAACTATTCTGTAGTGTTGTTTTGCCTTGCTTTGATGGAGGTGACAATTACTATAAGTTCGTCAAGCAATACAAGCTAGCGAGAGATTAAATTTTGTATTACATAAGCAGAAAATAGTGAGAGATTTTTCAGATGGATCTTTTTCTCTTGGAGCACCTCAAGTGAAGTATCTCCAAGAAAATCATCCTCACAGTGAACTTCCTAGAAGGTAGCAGTAGCGCAGAGCCTGACAGGATGGAGCTGCAGAGTTAATTTGTGATTACAGTAGCCATCTACTTCCCTCTTCTGCTCAAAGCAGAGCTAATCTCAAAGCAAAGCGCAAAACGGAAAAAGTAAATGAGATCCTCAGTGCCTTTTACCAGTACAGAACTATTTTTGAGTAAAAATTGCTATAATTAAAACTGCAAAATCCACAGAACAGGAAAATGTTAAGAGACTGCATTGACAATGTAATAAATCAATGTCAATGGAATTTGACAAGTGTATTTGGAAGTGGATTCAGTACTGTCATAGGTTTTATAACATAAGTTCATTTGGTTCTGAAAATAATTGAAAAAAAAAAAAGATGAAAGAAAGAGAATATGACTTTAAATAATAGATATTCCTGCTTATACTGTTATTTCTTCTACTGAGGCGTTAGTGAGTTATATGCCATCCACGCCACATGAAAGAGAGATGATGATTTTTTTGGCTGCTGGGAAAGGGCATACTTTGAGGATGGTAGTCGGTGTAACTGGTGGGAGTGCCGGTGTAACACAGCCACAACACATACCATTGTACCAACACATAGGTAGCAAACAACAAAACAAGGTTTACCAGAGAGTGGAGTGTTTGCCTGGAATGTACACGCAGACGTCACTGCTCCTACACAGCTTTTTCACAAAGCTTTCCCACTGAATCCAGTACAAAACTAGACCTTACCACTCCGGCATGGGGGCTAGGAAACAAAGCTCCTAAGTAACAGCCCTACCTTCAGTACAGTAGTGAGCATGCTTGAGAGGACCAGAAACTAGAAACCTTCCAGTGCTCCCCCCCGGGTTGCCAAACTAACGGTCACCTAAGCAAACACACCTTCATGCACCTGCAGCCTCATAACCACGTACCACTGTGGGCGCTGGGTAAGTACACATGAGAATCAAGAGCACAATTTTCTAATGCTTTATAATAATCATTGCTGATAGGTAAAATGCCTACATTCCACTGGGATTTTACATGTAAGACAGACTTTTGGCTGTATAATTCACTGTAACATGTTTAGGACATTACATAACTACCACATTATATTGCTGGAGAGTATTTTTAATACTTTATAGCTTAGAAATTTTTATAACTATTTCTTAAAAGTTAGCCATAAAAAACAGATGACTGGCATATCCTGATTGTTGACATTGTCAGGCAGAGAAATATTTTTCCTAAAATTGTAAAAAAGTTGGATAATAATTTCATCAGTTCATAGAAAAATGCCGTTAAACTATTTAAAAGGGCAAAAAGCTTTCTTTTTAAGCGGGTTTTTTTTTTTTGGTTTACAATGGGAGGCCTGGCTGGATCTTTCCATCTGCTGTGCTGGCTGTTACTGCAGATGGTCATAATCTGTGCATATGGTATGTGCATATATAAACTGAATTCAGTGTTGTCTTGGGGTAAAAGCAGGCACACAACAGGAGCTCAGATGCCTAACATAAGAATATCGGTGAAGGGGATAATTTAGAGCATTTTATTTTTCTAGGAGAAATTTCCACAGAATTAGGGAAAGAAGCATTTACTGTTCACTTGAAAAATAAAAAAAAAAAAAAAAAAAAAATCACTCAGCTTTTAGAAGGTAAATTCTGGATCTGCAATTTATTTGGAATCAGGTGCTAGGTTCAGTTCAGCTCTGAGTCTGTGTCAGGTTTTGGTTTAAATCAAGACAACACCAAAATCCCACAAACTTCGAAAGAGATATCCGCAGCACTTAGAAGCAGGACAGTCAGCCTAGCTTTGGAGTCCCTGCTTCTAACTTGGATATAAAGCTGGAGAAGGGATTTTCTTATTTTCGAAAATTAGAAAACAGCCTTCCAGACACAAAAAAACCCATAAAAGCCTTCAGAAATGAAATGGTCTTTAGATCTGAAGTTTCTGTTTGCGTCAATCTCACTACTATTAAATGGTTGCTGAAACTCGTAATGATCAAAGAAGGGGCAGAAGACCCTGTCATTAAAAGTAGTACTTTCCAGTGCATGTTTATATTTCCATATAAACTTACTAGATGGTAACCTGTTCTGCTAACTATTGTAGTGCCCGGTTAGCACTACTGAAGACTTCTGCTTCCATATTGATTCATGAACCAAAGTTTACATTAAAGAAAGAAAATAAAAAAATCATTATTTCCATAAGGTCTTAAACTTCTACTCAGGAAGTTTGGCAAGTTAGGAAAAATACTATAATATTTATGTGATGTGGAGAAAACTCTAAAAGCAATTCACAATTTGTACACATATCAGTACTTGCACTTATGAAACATTTAGCAACAAGAGCCCAAAAAGAAGAAATCACTGGAAAAGCAAGACATTAAGGGTTTATCTGATATACAGTCAAATGCATTTTAAACATTTCCTCTACCCTTTCTAATACACTTTGTATTACAGTTTATTGGCAACATTTGTCCATTCATCAGGCAACCTAGTTGTCAGAGCAGATGAAGTCCTGACTCTTCCTTTTTTCTCTTTATATCTGCTATTCTCTTTGCTAACCTTTCAACCTTTCTTTTACTAGGAAAAGGCTTCACATATTTAGCTACAGGGCTAGAAAAGGAAAAAATAGTGACTTTAAAAGGGTTGCTGCCATTCTAATATGACTTTATAAGCTACTGTTTCTTTTTCTCTCTTACTACAGGTTTGTTTTGTGAATTTAGATGCAAACAGAGATGATTGTAGCGACGAGCAAGTGAAACAGGTAACAATTTAGGTCTTAATAACATGCACAGTGGGTCTAATCAGGTACACCAGGACTCTCCAATACAAACCCAGATCAAAATTCTATGAACAAACCAAAGGCAGCCCTAGATTTTTAACCCTTACAGAGAGCAACGCATCAGGAATCTGAAATGGTCCCATCACCAGGCCATATTTTATAGCTTTTCTTACTCCCATCCCAGAAATATCTAACAGATCGTGGCAGCCTGTGAATTCACGCAGTTATCATGTGAGTGGACTTCTTGCTCAGCCTTGGTTTTATTAGAGAAGTGAACATGGATGTGTCACACATTCCATTTTTTAATTTGACAAAAATAATGTCTGATGTCTTTTCTACTCTCAAAAAGCCTTTGAGAATCTTCTATTCATTTAGGTGTTGTTCAGCTGACCAATCTTATTCAGTCAAACTCCAGACAGTTTGATTATGTGGTCTTCAGGAAGGGTGTAGGTAAAACAGAACTAAAGCTGTGTTTTACCTGTTTAACTGAAAGTTTGGAAGGTAGAAAAAAGGGATTTAAAAAAAAAAAAGGGGGGGGGGGGCAGAAAAAAGCATGGTTATTTTACAAACACTAAGACAAACTACATCATGATATGCTATTTAAAAAACCCTCAAAACTGAGGAAGTCACATTTTAAAGATATGGCCTTGTGTCAGTTTTGAGTTCACATCTTCCTTTATCAGTTTATTTTCATCATCCTGGCTTGGTGCCCATGATCAACACAGCAATATGGCAACAATATCTGGTAAGTGAACAAAGGTAGGATCTCCTGACAATATCCAGGATGTTCCTCAGTAAAGCATTATGGTTAGCTTGCTGGAACCACTTTTAGCTCACAGTAGGACAATGAATGCTGGGACTTTGTTGCCTCCTGCAATCAGTTCATTAGCAGGGACTGTTTTTCTATACTGTTTTCTGCATCCTGGATCTGCGAAAATTCAGACATCAAAAATAAATGCAGCTTCTTGCAGCAAAAGGATTTTTCTGTTGAATCAGCAGGTGAACTGTGCAGAACAGCTTGAGAGGTGTAACTTTACTGAGTCCACAGAAGCACTGGTAGTCTTCTAATAAGCAATGGTTTCATTGTTGTTTACAGTATTTATTAAGGAACAAAAGCTATAGCAAGTCATAAGGAAATACCAAAAGTTTCTCCCTCAATCTTAGAGCCAGATGTCTGTAAAAGCCATCTTAAATTAGTTTTATGAATCTACCCTCTATAATGCCCAGAGATTAGATTACTGCCTCACAAGGACAAATCACCTTTGAAAGCAGCTGCATGATTTTGACCTGTCAGCCCTACAGAAGTGATATATTCACCGCCCAGGCGCTTCCCATGGCCTGAAGCTCTCCCTTCGCAGAAGGGACCGCTCGGCTCCCCAAAGCGCTGCGCCCTGATGCCATGGTTTGGGCTGCCTCTCCCTGCCTGGCACATAGAGGGACCGTAACGGACAGACCACAGCCTCTGGCTGCATTTTAGAAAGGTTGTTTGTGGTGCAAAGTCAACACATTTATTAGCCATTTCTTTTAGCTTTCAGTGTTGGTAATAAAAATTCTCTGCTAGCACAGGTACTGTGTATTATTCTCTAAGAGGAAACTCGCTCATCACAATTTTTGTGTATAACATGCAGTTTGTGTAAATTAACATTGAGTGGGGTGGATTTTTACACAACACAGTGATGTGGTGAAAGCATTTCATAGAATAATTTTAAAGATGTTAGCATAGCTGTTGTTCAGATGAAATATATAACTATTTACTAATAGGTACTGTTAGGATTTTGCACTACCCTTTGAACCTTGGAATGGGTTAAATTAGGGTTTTTGGGTATAAAACAATCATCTTTCCAGACTTTTCCTTTTTTATCCTGAACAAAAGGTAAGGAATTCAGTAAAAGATATACAAAATGCTGTTATTTCCTACCTAAGAAATCTGATAAAATAAGGCAATTTAGGCAGTAGAAAAGTAGAGATAGATAGAGAAATGTGTGTGATAACAGAAAGGTTATAATTTGAAAAAAGAAAAGGATGAGAACTTTTTTGTACTGAACTGAAATGTCAAACTGAATTGAAGCACTGAATTTAGTTATGTCAAATATAAATACTTAGCCTCATCTGATGATCAGTCTACTGGAAAGTGAATTGTTCCCCAAAACTGAATTAGATTTGCTAAGCCAGAAAGTTTTATTATATCTAATTTACTCTGAGAAAAAATAACAGTAGCGCAAGCTTATTATTTTGAAGATGAAAAAGTGAAGTATCATTGAATTGCACAGTAACTAAAGCATACGGCTGGGTGCCCAAGATCTGCGTTCCTTTAATGGCTTTGCCACTCAACGGGCTGTTTTAGTGCATAAAATGGAGGTGGTATTTACTTCCTCTGTAAGGGATCATCCTTGATTCCCTGCACATAAATCAGGCACGCTGAGATCCTTGGCAGACAAGAACTGCAAGCACTCAGAGTTGGTGCTGTTCTACAAAGGCCTGGCTTTGTACACGAATGGGCACAGACATCCCTGCACATCACTGGGCACTCCCAGCAGTATCACAATACAAATCTCCTGTGTTACACAGCATCATTGATGGTGTGATTATTACCACTTTTGACTCTAGCAAATACATAACAGGTAGAAAATGATCATATCAGTACAAATGAAAGGTCTTGAAGTAAAGAAATGCGTATTTAATCTGTGTATTAAATACTTCCATTATTCCAGGATTAGTATTGCATCAATTTGATCAGCAATTTCCAGCTATCTTTCCCTTTGGTTTCTTGCTTATCATATGCCTGGGGGAAAACTGAAGATTTGTCCTATTTTCATTACCATTACTGAATCTTTTCTGTTTTAGACAATAACAGACACATTGTTCTCTGTCTCTTAGGAACCCAATCGTAATTGGAGGGCCAAGCACTTAGATACACAAATACAACCTAGCTGTTTAGCACATGACAATGTAAGGGGTGACAGATTGTCCTGCTGAACAGTTGTGCAGAAGTTTATACTGTCACTGCTGTCTTGCCTGGTGGCTCAAAAGAAAGAATGTGCATTTTAATGCTGCTAGTTCTATTTTTAATCTATCCAAAGTAGTAAGTTCAAGTAAGCTTTCTAAACGGATGCCTGTAAGTGGTATTTCATTTTGATATTTATGAATATAACTGTGGAACTCAGACTTCATTACCTGAGAGCAAAATCTATCTTTCATGCTACAGAGATTGATCAACGTCTCTCCAAATCTCCCCAAACTCATCAGTTCGATGAACGTACAGCCACCAAAGGAAAATGAAATAGTCCTGCTGAGTGGATTAGCATCAGGAAACCTTCAGGCCGATTATGAAGTTCCCCAGGTAGGAATCAAACTCATCTTTAAGATCACATCACTCCTGTGTAGGATGGAATTTGGAAAATGGCAAAAAAGGAGCTGAAAGCAAAGACCTTGCACCAGTTTAAAAGATGAGTGGGAGTATGCAAACATAAAAAATAAATCTGTCTAACGAAAGTCTTTGGAGGGGAGAGGGGAAGCTGACACAAAGATAGCAGAGAGATCCTGTTATTCCCTCTAGATCCTGTGGATGTCTGGGTTGCAGCTGATAATGCTTTAAGCCATATTAGTGGTTGATCCTTCAGGGAAGGTGGGCATTGGTGTCAGAGATGATTCATAAGCCCAGTTTTCAAGAGTAGCAGGAGTCAGAAGGGCAGCACAGAGGGGGAAAAGGAAAGATGTAACAGTTTTTGTGCACATGGCTAGATCAGGGCTCAGCTCCTACAGATTCCCTTTCAAGTGAAGTCTTGCTACTTCCCACTTGTGTTCCCAATCCATCTTCTCCCACGCGTGCACCTCGAAACAGAGCTGACGATAGGTCCTGAAGATCCTAGAGGCTACTGTAAGCCTGAATGTGACAATGGAAAATACCAAGCAACATTAACCATATCAGAGCTAATACCTCATTTAGCTTCTGGCAACTTAAAAATTAATTAATGCATTAATTAAAACTTAACATTTAAAGGAACTAAAGGCAAAGTGTTCATGGTAACTCCTTCACTCCCACCATTACCAATGAAATGTTCCCTTTCTGTGATCTGGAGGCCAAGAATTCCTCCTACCAGCACCACGTAGAGAAAGGAAGCAAATGATAACATTTCTTAAGGGCATTTTAACACACAAGTTTCAGAGACTTAACTCTATTGTAATAAGAAGGGTTTTTCTTCCTTTCCATTTTTATCATACTTTATGCCTGTTCATGTCTGTGTAAAGAAAGAGAATGAAAAATACTGCAGTATTTTTCAGCTTGATTCTGATCTCATTTGGCCAAGCATGAATTTGGAACAACTTCATTAAAACTGTAGAGTTATCCTGGAATACAAAACTGTCTCAGCAAGCTTAAAATATGAACAGGTATTTCCACATTTATCTGCTGCAGAAAAACAAAGCAGAAAACTTTCTTTCACTGAAATTAACTTGCATACAGAAGTATTCATGAAACAGGCATTGGAACAGCTGTATTGTAAGGATCACTGAATTTTATGTTATACCAATAAGCTGGTGTTTAAAGAAAGAAATTGCCCGGTTATTGAGCTTTCTTGCCACTTGTGACTAATGGCTAAATTTAGAAAGATTTAAAACAAAAACAAACAAAAAAAAAATAATCACAAGCATCGGAGCTCCAAACCCCCCTTCCCTGGGGGGAAGCTGCTGCAATACACACAAGGCTGTTTTGAGGCTCGAACAAGTTGACTCAAGTACCCAAGTCATTCCCATCTCCAAGAGACTGCGGCCGCTGGGACTGGCAGCCTTCTCAGAGGAGCGCAGGCAGGAGACAAATGGGAACTAACCTCAATTTCTGTCTTGTAAGAGGAAAGCTTTGCATTGAGACTGGGTGAGATTTATTGGCCAGATAAGCACATGCTATGTTTATCCTTACATTTGTTTGGCTTTCCAGAGAATTTCATTTGTAAGGAGACACACATAGTTTTCATACAAGGATTTTTATTCCACTCCCCCTCAGCCCTTTGCACAAGTACAACCCTGCAAACTGTGGACTGGAGAAACAGCAGGGAAGTGTTTGATCTAAGGCTGCATCTGTTTTTAATAACATTTTGCACAATACAGTGTGTGCTCAAGTCTGATTCAGCAACAATTTCTTAGCAGTTAGTTAAAAAAAAAATTCTAGCTTTTCTGTTTTACTGTTAACACACTAATTTATCTGGTTTCCTGTTCAGACACATTTTTAGGCAGAAAGGAAGCGCAGGCTAATAAAACATGCAATTCCAATATAATACTCATTCCACTCCCTTTATTACAAGGTATTTTCTTTGCATTCACACTCAAAGACACAAGATCTAGGTTGGGATTACATTATGCTAGATACTGTGCAAAGGCACAGAGGGTCCAGGGCATCTTTTGCACAGCTTAAAATCTACCGCCTCGATCCAGAGTGGGTTCCACTGAAACTCCCTCCTTCCTGGGAACCTGCAGTTAAAGCACAAGATCACAAGCTGCAAAAGCTTGGCTTTGCTTCAGAGGACATCTACACCACAAACGTAGTCCCATGCAGAGATAGCAGCTTAGCTCTGTGGCTGTATAAATATCCAACAGTTTTAATACCAATCAAATGAGGGTAACAAGAGTTCTTTTCTCTCTGTTTCCATCCAACTTTCAACTTAATTGTACAGCTTCTGTGGGTAAGACAGTTTTATATAAAGGCTCAGCACAGAGCGCTGTGGAGCCCTATTTCCAGTGGGAGGTTATACTGGTCTGAAATAATGGGGCTTTGGGCAAATAAGGAATGACAGGAAGAAGAGCAAATAAAAAAAAATAAAACACTATTTTAAAACAGTCTGTAGGAACATCTAAAGGTGACCTGCTGTTAACAATCTCACCAGCCAGTATTTACAGGGCTGCCTTCAAACAAGCATTGCAACAGATATTATCCTGACAAAGAATTCATGCCCACAAACAATTCCCTCAGGAGACAGGTAATACTGGGTGGTGTGAGGCCATTAATAACAGATGGCTAACTCTGACACAGCTAAAAGCATGTAAGTCTCTGTCATTAAAACAAGAAGCTGATTGAAAACAAACAACTTAGTAATTTCAACAAAATAAAGATGCCCCTGTGATACAGCTGGGTTCTCTACTAAAATGCTTGTATAACAAAAGCCATCAGTCCAAGTGGTCTTATTTTGCCACATATGTAATTGCATACTGTGTTACAAATATCTAAATGAAAATTGTATTGCATCTTTGCAACAGAACATACCTGAGAGATTTATAGAGAAGGAAGCTTAAAATAAGTTGGGTGTTTCTTTGATTAAATAACTATTTGAGATTCTTTTCCCTTCTAGTGTCCTTGGCTGGCAGATGTCTGCTTGGTTCAGTGTGCGAGGGGGGACAGGAAAAACAGTGCAAGCTGCATCATTTTTGAAATAAACAAGTTTCTGATTGGACTTGAGCTTGTTCAGGAGAAACAGCTGCAGATAGAAGCTCACGTCTTAAAGCCAGAGGATGACACAAACTGCTCAGTGTCCTCAATAGAAGAAGATTTCCTCACAGCATCTGAGCACCTCGAGGATGACAACGAGGGTGACGAATATAAAGCTGGTAAAAGCAACGGGACTGAACATAATTCTGTTATTGTTTGAATTGCAAACCAGCCATGGCAATGCTCAGAGAAATTGCACTTGTTGTTAATTAATGCATATATTTATTTGTAACTTAGAAAATGGACAGCCATTCATGTTTTTAAATTGTTCAAAGACAAGGATACAAGGTTGTGCAGCAGTTTTACAGAGCAGTAATGTGTTACACATTTATGCAGCCATTTTCTTTTTAAAGTAACGGGGTACTCTGCAAAAACTAATTTCTTGTTTTTCTTTAATAGGTCATGAAAAAATAAGTGTTCCTGAATCATCTTCAGATGTCAAAAAAAATAAAGGAAAGGGATCTGAAAATCTCCACTACAAAAAAGCCAGGTTGCCGTTCATTCTTGAAGAGAACTGCATTAATAAAGATAACGCAGCAGCTAGAGTCACTGAAGCTGTGAATGTTGTGGCTGAAGATGGCATCTCACAACCTGAAGATAAGGCAGACCAGGAAATACCCTGGCAGAAGGAATTAGCTGGAAGAGGTACTTCATCCTTTAGTACTATTAATTTGACTAGTGAGGTTGAAAATTCCTGCTCAGCACACATGTTAGAAGATGTATCTTTAACCAAAATGGCTAAAGAGGAGCTGGGGCCTCTGAATGACCCAACAGTGAAACACGACAGTAAGACAGATAGAGAGGATTGTGCAGGTATTAGGAAAAAGGATCCTCCCTCTCAAAATGAACAGGTGACTACAGGTCAATACGCCACAAATTTAGCAGAAACTGTTCTGCAAGATGCGTTCATTAGACTGTCACAGTCTCAACCCACTTTTAGTGAGCAGGCTGCAGTCAGCATCTCTGTAGGAAGCTCTTGTAAGTCAGAAGATGTATCTGCTTCCCGATCATGGAATGAACTTCCGAAGATTGTCATAGTGCAAAGTCCAGACAGTTCTGAGAATGTATCTGACTGGCCAGGGTCTGCCTTCCCCAACCTGTGCCACTGGACTGAATCAGAAAGTTCTGCTGAAGTTTCAGATTACTTTGAGGAAGAACATTCAAATGGACAAGGCCAGAGCGCACTGGAAGTGGCTCTGGCTTGTGCAGCCACTGTTATTGGAACCATTTCCAGTCCCCAAGCTGCAGAAAAATTCAAACGGGATCAAGAAACCACAGACTCTAAAAGCGGCGTGGTTGATAATGAAGAGCTACACACAGCATCTTCACAGCCACTTGACGACCGTGCCAGCACAGAATATTCATTTCCATCTGCGCTGTGTGGCATGACTCAAGTAGCAAGTGCTGTAGCTGTCTGTGGTCTGGGGGAAACAAAGGAAGAGAAGTACCCTGCAACTTCAAGTGGACTTCTGTCTGCTGCTCAGACTTCTGCAGCCGTTACTCTTCATTGTAGCATAGCTATAGGGAGCAGCATGGAGAAGCTAAATGATAGCATTGCAGAGACACTTCTTAAAGAGGCATCAATAATTTTGACAAAACCCAACACATACAAAAATGTAGGGCATTTTATGGAATCCATAAATGGAAAAATTATTGAAACAGCAGCAAGGCCACGGATTCCACACACCGATGAAGTAATCAGGGATGAACTTGCACAAAACTTATCCAATATTATTCTACGACATTCTATTGAAGAGGTTAGGAAGAAGAAACAGCTACACCCCCGTTCAGAAAACAGCTCAAGTACACAAGACATTTTCATGGAGACTGCAAACAAGTTGCTTTTCAATGTAATATATTTCACTTGCAAGAAGATGAACGACATAAGACAAGTTGAAGAGTGTTCTCCTCTCTTTTCCGACAGCACAAAAGCAGAGAAAGTCACAAAAGCAGAAGGATGGTCAACACAAGCAATTGCACATGAAACTTCACCCAGCTCCTTTGATCACTCTGCTGTTAAGCCATTTGGTACATCCTACAGCACTAGTGCTAGCAAAGATCTTGGAAGCATCACAAACACTAGTAAAAGTAATATGAAAGATGTAAATAGCAAGGAAGGTGCCACACTGAATTCAGAGCCAACAAGTAGAGCTACAGGGCATAATGCAATTGTTGCAAAAACATCTCCCAAGAAAAGATACCTGAAAAGAACCACACGAGACTGTTACAAATCCCCAAATCAGAGTAACAGTCATCAGAAGAAGAAAGACTATAGATCATTTTCAGACAGAGAAAATAACTTTGCAAGCAAAGAATGCAGGCATGATGCTCGAGAGCAGCTGTCTTCCGGTGCCACCATAAATGCAGAAAACCAGGGCAAGCATAAGTGTGATGCTGTGCTAAATAATGACATTCAGGTTAGCTTGTCTTTATTAGGAAATCACGTCTTGCTTCCTTCTCAGCCTGTGCTACAGGTGAAACATTCAAGGGACAAATATTGTATAACAGATTTTGCAGAAGAATTGGCAGAAACAGTTGTCTCTATGGCAACAGAAATAGCTGCCATTTGTCTTGAAAATTCAAATGGAAAGCAACCATGGTTCTGTGCGTGGAAGAGAGGCAATGAATACCTGGTGACCCAGAGTTTATCATGCAGAACCATGAAAAGGAAAAAGGAAACCCATGCTAATGGTTCAGTTGTTCGGAAGCACAGGGCACCGAGACTTAGTGAGATCAAAAGAAAAACAGATGAGCATCCTGAGCTAAAGGAAAAATTGATGAATCGGGTAGTAGATGAATCTATAAACCTTGAGGACACACCAGATTCAGTCAATATCTTTGCAAATGAAGTGGCTGCTAAGATCATGAACCTCACTGAACTCTCCATGGTTGATAGCATCTGGCAAGGTCCAAACCACCCCAGGAACAGGCTGCACTGTGAAAGATGGAGCCGAGCCAAGGCCTCAAGCTGTGAGAGCATACCGGAGGAGGACTCAGATTCCAAAGCCTCTTTCAATACCCTAGGCCTAATAAATGCCCTTGGTCAGCCTGTAAGCCAGACAAGTTCTGTCTCAAAGCAGTCTAGCTGTGAAAGCATTACAGATGAATTTTCAAGGTTTATGGTGAACCAGATGGAAAATGAAGGAAGAGGTTTTGATTTGTTACTGGATTACTATGCAGGAAAAAATGCAAACAACATCTTAACTTCTGCTTTACAACAGGTAGCCAAGAAAAATGGTCATCTTAATGTAAGACCAAGTTGCCCATCTAAACAGTCCAGCACAGAAAGCATAACAGAAGAATTTTATAGGTATATGCTAAGAGAAATAGAAAAGGAAAATAAAGATAATGCATCTTCCCCTCGGAATTCAAAGGACTGGTCTGGCAGTTTGCTATCACCCTCTCTACGATCACCTTTTTGCTTTAGGCAATCCTCAATGCCTGACAGCAGATTATCAGGCTCTAGGCTAACAGTTAATATCCCAGTTAAGGCGAATTCATTAGATGGATTTTCCCACCACCACCAAGACTCCTTAAGCATACATCCAGTCAGTACCGTGGCTTCTTCAGGTCTCTGCAAGTCTGACTCATGCCTGTACCAAAGATGCAAGACTGACCAGATAACAGATATGTTGATTCACGAGACATGGGCAAGTTCTATTGAGTCTCTAATGCGCAAGAACAAGATCATAGCAGATGAGGCAGAGGCTGAAGAGGCAGATCAGTTTCAAAATGATTCCCCGCCACATGTGGAACAATATGCAAACAGACTGGCTGCAAATATTGTTGAAAGTGGTAAAAATGTAATTGTTGTCCAGCAGGATTCCTTTGATTATGCAAGCCGAGAACACGTGCTGGAAAGCCAGCATCCCCAAAGCACTACTCGGATTCAACCAAAACCCAAAAGGGATGGAGTAAATTTAGATGAGAAAAAAGAGCATATGAAGAGCCCTGGATGCCTCCCTACAGGTCAGCACAGGGAAGTGCCTTTAATTCAGATAGAAACGGATCAACGAGATGAGCCAGAAAAAGACTCAGAGTCCTTAACTTCATGTGGTCCTTCTGGAAAGGAGGATCAAGGCAAAGAAAAGCCTCCAGAAGCTTTTGATGGGAAACCCACAGTTTCCAGTTCCCTACTAAATAGGTAAGTGACAAAACAGCAAATCAGCACATTGCTTTGATGTTTGTTTTCAAAAAAATATTTTGATAAAGGAAGAAGGTAAGAAGAGAAGCACTTTTAGAGAAATAAACAGGCTAAGTTCTGACTACAGGTTTCTGATGGCGTAAAATCACCCAATCAGACATCACAGTGACGAATTCTGGAGCAAACTTACATTGCATACGACAATACTATGGTTCTGAGATTCAAATCTAATACTGCATAGACAAGTAAGTTTTCCCTTTACAGATATTTAAGTCTTCCGTAGTCAAGACAGGAAAGATGGACAAAGTTTGAATTTTCATTTAGTGTTGACTGATATCTCTTAAAAAAAATAAATAAAAATCAGTATTAATGTACAATAGAAGATAGCAGAATTTGACCTGTAGTTCTCTGCTATGCTTGTTCATATAACTAATGCTTTGTGTACCTGGATCAATACTAAACTTCCAGGAGCTTGAAGGTCAGCTTTGTGTTTAGAGTCTCGAGCTACAAGTAAAAATTTCTTTAATGGAGGAAATAAAATAGTAATTAAAAGCACCTCTCACCTCCTTTGGTTCAAGATTTCTCTGTTAGAATTCAGAGAGGGAAAAGAATAAAACTTCATGGATTTTATACCACAGCTTACCACCCTCTCCTTATATCTGTACTCCTTTTGTTAAGCAATCTGCAACTTGCTTTGTTTAAGGCAAAGTATAAGCCCTGCAGTATGAGGGTGCAGTGCAAACATAGAGGATGCTATGAGGTTAAGAGCAAGGTTCCCTCTCAAGGCATTGACTATTTTTAACTATACTTCATCGTGTCTGTTACTTTAATGGTATCTAAACTGCCAATCACTTGGAGCATTGCAGCACCCTATTATCTCAGAGCGATAGAAAGAGTGCAGGTGCTAGTGTTAGAAACCATTTTGTTTCTAAAAAAAGCTCATTTTATTCTAGGCAGTGCTGTTTTGCCTTTTGACAAAGCTCTTCTTGAAGTGAAAAAGCATGTACTTTCCAATGTATGGTAGTAATTAGGTGGATAATTATCATAGTGTTGCTATTCTTTCATTCTGTCTCTCCCCCCCTAACCTTCCTCTTCCTTTGAACGCAACCTGCTTTTAAAAAGATACATTTAGAAATCTGCCTGTTTAGGATCTTGGCTGTTTGAAAATGAAGTTATTTTCATACAGTTTATGAGCCCTTTAATAGCAACTTTTCCTCTGCCTTTGATGCAGAGTTCCCGAAGTGGCTAGGGGAAGTTTAAAGCAATAGGATTAGTAAGGCAGGATTAGTTCCCAGAGGCTACACCTACTTGAGCATTTTGGTTCATCGATGCAGCACAGTTCGGAACCAACTTGTCTCCATTTCCATGCATCAGCTCTGCTTGCAGCATGCAAAGCAGATTTTTCTTAAAGGAATCTCAACCAGAAGCTACATAAGTGTGTACCAGACATGCTCATACCCCTGCTGGGAAGGCAAAGCTTCCAGTGGTTCTTCACATGGATTTGAATCACTTGCGGCATGGCTGTCTGTACCAAGTCTAGGCTGAAGTGAAAACCCAAAAATATATATAACACAGATATAAAAGGATCAGCACCAAGTGCTTTGATCCACTGGTCCACTCCTACCTCATGAAATTATTGCTAGTGTAGATACAGGCACATAGGACTTCAGGCAAAATATCAAGCAGACATATAATCAATTAGAAAAAAATAAAATAATTTTAAAAAGCCATACAGGTCTGAAGAAGTCTTCAGCAAGGAAAGAGAGTTGTTTCTTGTATGTAGGCAGCACAACAGACCCAGTCCTGTCACAGATACGCAGAAGCCATTCCAACTGACTGTTCAGAAGTAGGAAACTGTCAGTTCAAAGGATCTCTAGTCTGAGATGTAATTGCATAATGAATGAAACAAAACCTAAAGTGCCAAGTAACAGCCCCCACAAAAATCTCTCATGTTTTGGACCAAGTATTAGGTGCTAGCTGCCCTGTGTTAAAAATCTGAATAACACCACTAGCGTGAGGCCCAGCTGCTCAGTGCCTTCATGTTACTACAGATGGTGAGTTTTGGACCTGAGGGGTCAGGGATGACAGGCAAAGTTATTTGGCAGATGTTGATGTCTGGTAGAGCAGAAGCATGCTCTACTACTACTTAGATTGCTATGATACCTGCATATTTCGGGCATCATATGATGGATTCTGTTACTAATCATACTTTCGGTTTTACCCGGGTAAAGTTTACTTTGCCCTTTAATGATTATCCCTAACTAACTAAGAACTAGGGGATGGGAAACCTTTGGGCTGTTTAGAGAATGATTGTTACTATCATTCAATCGGGATTTTATTGTTTATCCTGAATGCGCTGCAGGGGTGGTTTGTTGTTAAACGTCTGTGCAGGAGTGAGTATTATGTGACGTGATATTGCTACTCAGACACGGGTGAAACCAAAGATAGCAGAAACTCAGACAACTGCCCAAGCCCTGGTCCCGGTCCCAACCCCGGCCAAGACACAAACAGTTGTCCCCGCAGCCCCAGCGAAAGCCACAATACAGACAAACAGAAGCGGCTCCAGCTCCGACACTGGCCCCAGTCACGCCGGCACCGGCCCCAGCGGCATCGGCTGCCCCCCCACAGGCACCAGCACAAGCCGCAACACCCGCACCGACACCGGCTCCGGCACCAGTCACTCTGCCGTCTGTGCTAAAAGTTACTTATGACCCCGACAGGGTCCTAACAAGATCCTTTTTTAAAAGCATCTCAGACCGTATGTTCAACTGGACTTTGTGTATAAATTATAAGCTTCTCCATTCTCTTGCATCTGTATAATTGTGCAGCCTGGTTGACTTTAATGAGCAGCATTGCTTGAAGATTGGTAGTGCCAGTTTGTTTGCCTGAATTACAGTATCAATGTTCCTTCCTACCAGCAACAGCCCTCAGAGCAGACCGGATGCTGAAATCATGGGTGAGACAAAAACAGCTGAAGAATTTCCAAACCATCTCAGCAGCAGTGAAGAAAGCACTGGCAGCTGGTCCCAGTTAGCAAACGATGAGGACAATCCTGATGACACAAGTAGCTACTTGCAACTCAGCGAGCGATCCCTGAGGTACCCGTGTTGTCTGTTCTCAGTATACAATATAGTCTAATCAACCAAGCCAATGATTTGACTACCGTGCATCAGAAATGAGGGTCAATACCTCAAGATTTATTCAAAATACTGTAAAGAAAGCCTAATGAAAAGTTCATCTCTTAATTTTTAAAAAAGGAGAAAAAAAAAATAGCCACATTCTGGTTCTCAGCCAGGTCTTTTTATTATTGGTGAGCAGCTAGATTCAGATGAAGAAAAAACTTCCTGGAACCACTCAAGTGCCTCACTCCTACAGTGAAAGGGCCATCGGACAAGCTAATTGCTATGGTCTTTCCTTTGTTTTATTTGCTACTATTTGCATAATGTTTATTTTGGCATCTCCTTAGCTGAGAATGATGAGACTGCTATTCCCACCGGGTATTTGTGCACTGAGAGCAGAAATAGAGCTCTGATCTGCTTAAACTGGCACAGAGGAGCAGATCAACAGAGGATGACCGAGTTCCCCCTTAGTAGGCATAAATTCCAGAGCTCTCGTTGCAATGTGCCACTTTTTGTTCCTACTTGAGTCAGGATATGTGTTTAAAGATGTTATCTAGTCCTTAGAGTTTATATAAAGTGATGTTAGTTTGACTTCAGCCCTTTCACGAATTCAAATTGAGCAAGGTTTTTTTTTCTTCACATGCTCTTAGCCTAGGTTTTAAAATATTGTCAAGCAATTACATCTTTCTCTTGGGTATTAAGATGACAAGGAGGGAAGACAGTACAGCAATGAAGCAGGGAAGCGAAAGAGGCTCTGTCAGAAAGCACTGCTGGGTGGCTGGAAAAACGCTGAACAAAACTTGTCTGTCAGTGTGGGTGAACATTCATCCCGTTACAGTATCATCCTTTAACAAAGTCCATGGTCTGCGAGAGCTAATGTATTGTGCCTTTTGGCTCTGCACTGGAACAGAAATTGCTGCAACAAGTCTGAATGCATGTTGTACTGACACCGATTCAGAAAAACCTGATGGGGAAAGAAACTGTTTAGTCAAGCCTTCTAACGTAAGGAAAAATACTATTAGTTGCTTTTCTAGTAAAAATTAAGCTGTTCAAGTTGACTCACCACACAGATCTTGTTTGTGCTAACTGACTTGCAGCCAGCAAATTCACAACCTGTTCATCAGACTATTACTGTATCCGCATAAACATTCACTGTCAATTTATAATGATGTTATAAAGTGAACGGGTACTATTTTTTCCAAATATTTTCAGATGTAATACTTCATTCTTGTGAAGAAGCCAAAGAGAACACTTCTATGTATTGCTGGTGCCAATGAGCACTGGCTTTAACTAACATCTCAGTCTTTCAGAGTAGTCAGAGACATAAGGGGCCATCACTGCATCTGTGGGTTCCATCATATCCCCGATAGCATTTGGGGTATGATGTAATACACCGAAACTGCTGTTGGTAACATGCATGGAGTCACCCAGCAGGTAAGTAGTGTGATGGGCAACCAGGCGCCTTGCTCTAACTCACCACGTTCAGAGGTATCTGAATCTCTGCAGGTTTTTTCCAAGACATCTCTGTACCCGATAATCCATTTCAAGGACTCGTGCTGACTTGGATTTTGTTTGAGGCCAAATGTTCATTACACAAGCCATTCACAAACAGGTGGTCCACTTTTTCTTTTCCCCCGGTTTGCAGCATCACTTGATGCATGTTCCCTCTACAACTATTTTAATAAGAGCCTCATTATTTTGAGCAGATTAGCGTGCTTCATTCTGGGAACCACTTGCTGAGCACAATTGATTTTGTGGAATTCTGCATTACAGGGGGCAGCCTCCTCACTTTGCTTTGTACATGAATAAATTTAAAAAAGATGTATGGAGACATGTTCAGTGCAGCTTGGCACTAATATTTAAACTTTTGCTTTGTCAGCAATGGCAACAGCAGTACAACTAGCAGTCTTGGCATTATGGACCTGGAAATTTATCAGGAGAACGTGACATCTTCTCCTATGATTAAGTAAGTAGTCACTGAAGTGAGACTTGATGTTTAGTCTAATCTTAACTGCAACTCATTTACACCATATAAAACGTGCCAAGCCCTGCTTTGCACCTGCTGCTGAGCCTGCCGATAGTTTCAGAAAAAAGCACATGCAGGTGTCTGTGCAGAGTGATAGCACTAGAGAGTGAAAGATTACAGGAAAGCCCACCCAGGTGGATCTCTCAAGAGAATACGGATCCATCAACTGCTCTGCCTAAAAGACAGTTTTCTGCAGTATCAGTTTCCTGTTGTGTGAACTTTCTTCTCCAAATAACTTCAAATATTATCAAAACTCTACTGCAATAGCAAGTAAGGTCAAGCAAATAAGGATCAATTAAAGTCAAAGGAAAAAAATATAACGGCTTTCTTCCCAAGAACAATAATAATTTGGCCCAAAGTACATCTTGCCTAGTGTTTCTGAGCGTGTTTCTACTGAGCATGGAATAAAATTATCAAGAGATGTACAAGTACCTGCCTAAAGATCCTGGTACCCTGAAACCTGGTATAACCTGCCAGCTGGTGAATGCCACGATGCAGTCAGGGCATGGCCACTGCAGAAGTGTATGGATTGTACAACATATATTGAACACAGGAGCTTTGGGAAGTTGCTGACATCAGAAAATCTTCACAGCTCATTACCAGACTATACTATAGCTTCCCTGATTTCAAGAGGCTCTTTTTTTTTTTTTTTTGTATGAAATCTGAGCATTCATATTTATGTAGAGTTCCATGCATTCTCTCTCAGCTGCTGACTCGGAGATTAACCTTGTTGAAACATTCTCATCTTCACAGGAGGCAGTGATACCTCCTACACACATTCCTAAAGATGACCCCTCTCCCTTATATTTCCAAGGACAAAAGGGATAAATTTCTGGCTCCTCTTGTTAGCTTTTAGGGGCTATTCTCAGGTGTTAGCCAATAGGCATGAGAAGTTTGTACTTCCACAAATCAAAGGCAAGGCACAGAATACATCTGCTGTTCAAAGAGAAAACTGGAAAAAAATCTGGTGGGAAGTTAAGTTATTAAGCACCTACGATTCTAAGTCATGACAAGCCAAACATTGCGTGCTGCCATTTTATTCTTTCTTCTCACATCTCGCAGTAATGCCTACATAAGTATATAAAATTTTGATTCTTTGAAGCCTTGGGGGAGATTCTGAAATCCTGTGAATGAGGGTGGTAAGAGTAGCATCTTCCCGTGCTATAAACAAGATCTTACACTTGCAGTGTCCCCCTTGATTGAGGGCAGAACGGGACAGTGTGAAAGGTGTAGTGTGAGTACTGTCCCTCCAGGAGCGTTAAAAAGAATGCAATAGCTGTGACATCAACAGTGAATTTACAGTCTCCTGCCACACTTCCATGAGCACAGGTATTGTGTCCAGAAATGGAAGCTGAAGCAGTGACCACACGCCAGCAGTTTGCTTCCTGTAGGTTAACAAGGTGGTACATAAGAAATTAAGATCTTTGGAAACTTTTGCAAAGTAGAAACAGAATTTGTTTATCCAGAGAGCTAATATATTTAAAACCAGAAGTAATTGAGTAAATGATAGTTATGATTGTATTTAACTATAAAAGAAAAACTAGAAAGCAGGACCAGAAAAGATTCAGCCAGGGAGCAGAGCACTGCAAAACACAGACATTGGAAGTTCAGTATTTCCCCCCAGGTTATGAGACTTGCAGTGTCTTACCATAACATCATTTGCTTGTCATTGTGTAAAGATACACAGATCCCAATGAAATGTAATGCACAGTCCAACCAGTACAAGTACTTCATCTTATTACTGGAATAATGCTGCAATTCCCATTGCTTTTCCTGATTTACAGATTAAATAAATGAAATATATTCTGCATTTTATTATTTCATCCTATGTAATTTTTTTCTTGCAGTTTTCTAGGTCTTATATTGAGGGAGAAGTTTATCCAGCATGAAGCAATGTTGTAGACTGTTGCTAAATATCACTAATAAGCTTTGTTGTTGTTTGTTTCTAAGTGAATTAGTAGAAGAAAAAGTTTTCCTTAAAGAACAGACAGAAAATACAGAGGGTAAGTTGAGCCATATCAATTAAAGCATACAATTTGAAGTTAACACAAGTAATTGCACAGTAACGGATGGGATTATTTTTTCCAGAAAGTACTTCTGGGCTTTCGGTGGGAACAGCCAATTGTCAAAAGGACCTTCTGGTGATAAACTTCGATCTGGAACCAGAGTGCCCCGATGCAGAGCTGCGAGCCACCCTGCAGTGGATAGCCGCTTCTGAACTTGGAATTCCGACCATCTATTTTAAGAAATCTCAGGAAAACAGAATTGAAAAGGTAGTATTTACAGAAATGAGCATACTATTAATTCACTTTAATCACAGTAGCAGTTATGATTTATTGAAGTTACTGAGCTTAACAGCAGATGCAACAAACTATTCATGACAGAGAGATGGCAATGCTACTGTTTAGTACAGAAAGGGAGGCGAGGATTAAATGTGTCAGAATGTAAGGTATGTGGAATATTTCGCAAGCATAAAAAATGTTATCACCATGAGACCTTCTCCAAAGCCTCTATAAAATGCTTTGATGAATCTGTTTACTTTTTCTTATCAATGATGCATTAATTGCCAATGCCCAAGGCAGAATTAACAGAAAGAGTCCTTTACATGGTTGCATTTGAAGGGTTGCAGGTGGCTTACATGGAGTTTAAGCACGTAGCTTAAAAAATAAAAAAAAAAGTCACTGCATGTAGACATCTCACATACAAAGTCCTGCTACTCAGTGACAGTTAGAGCTAAGGATGATGTAAGACATAAATTGGATTTACGATTTCCAGCTCTGAAATTCTGTAGTCCTTATGCAGGTTCTGCTTTGCCAGCAACACTAATCAGGGCAGCCTCAGGCAGGTTTGAACTTCTTCCTGGCTGCTCATAAATTGCTACAGCTGGGGATACAGCAGGGTACCAAAGGGGCCTGACAGTTCCTCCTACATTCATGCGAGCTCTACCATGGCCAAATAAATGCATTGGCTTTATAGTCCCTTTGTGCTGGCAGAAAGAGCTGTTCACCAAGGAACGGGCACACTGCTCAAGTCTACAGAAGACTAACTGCAAAATAAAGCTAACCTGGGTTAGCAAGACTACAAAGCTTCCGCACCAGAAGCCATCAAAAGTTTTGAGGACAGGCAGGATGGACCTATCTGTGTAGGCACATCCTTAGATTATGACTACCCCGAGAGACGGTTTTAGCCCAGGCAGTGACCAACCAGAGTTCCCAGTGGAGCCATATTTGCAATCACACATCTGTTACTTGGAAAGTTAGACTGCCTGATTGAAATACTCTGCATCATTGTACAGAAATTATGAAGCACCTCCCCTGGTTTAGCAATAAAAAAGTTGTGTGTGCCAGTGCTCTTCTGCTCCTGCTCAGGCATAGCTCAGCTCCACCAACCACCATCTTGAGAGCAAAAGCCTCTTTCTGGAGGGAGGGAGACAGACAGACAGAGACTACCAGAACTGAGAAACCTTCAAGCCAGAGCCCCAAGAGCAACACCGAAGTCCAGACCGTCTCTGTTCCTGAATGATTAGTTAGTGCTCCATTGCAGACACCAGCAAATGCCACCTACAACATTTCAGGAATAACCAAAACAGCCCCTTTTCTAAGAGCGGTAAGAATGGCTCAAACCTTAAGGCTTACAAAAAGTGTCACAATATTCAAATCAATTAATGAAAAAAGTGTTACAAATCAGTATTTTGGTCTTTTAAAATAATGTCTATGGGAAGATTATTTTGAGTAGTAAAGATATTGTTTGATTTTCTTGAGTACATGCATTTGGGAATCATAAACATAATTTAAAATGCATTCAGCAGCAACAGTCCAAATTGCATCTAATTAAAGAAACAGCTGTCAGCTTTACCCATGTGCTTTGGCAAACAGTTAATTCAATTGCAAAAATACACTAGAGAATAATGAAGCACATCCTGCCTACAACAGTGCTCTTGGAAATCGCGTGCCTATTAAATATCATTAAAATACATATTAAAAGTTTAGGCTTCAGTATGTAAATAGCAAACAGCTACACTAACTAGAGACACACAATATTTTCTTGTGTGGTTTAAAACTGGAAATGTAGAAGGAGCAAGCTAATTAGATATTGATTGTGAAATTCAAAGAAATGAAAAGCTTTGATTTTCATTTATGTGCTTCAGAAAAAAATGGGACCAGATGTATGACACTGTGAAGCCCATTATTAAGTACAAAGTGGACAAAATTCAGGATTTTTTACAGCTGCTTAAGAACATATATTTAACCTCTGGTTTATCTGGAAGTTAAAAAAAAAAATCAAATATAGATCCTTTCTGTGATTCAACCACAATTGTGGCAAATGTCTTCATGTGACAAAAGTTTACCCAGAATTCCTCTCTCACCAGTACTATATGAATACTTAAAATACTGTGGGAAGTATGCGTGGAAATACAGAAAACTAAATGTAAGTCAAAATATAGCTAATGGTAAAGAAGAAGGATTTTTTTTTTTTTCTTTCAAATGGTTAGTCACACTTCCATTATTTTGACGGCAAGTTTTTGACAACAAGGAAAGTTACGATCTTTATCAAGCTCGCTTTCACTGTTCTTACTTTCACTGAAATAAATAAGAAATAATTGATGAGAGCAGCTAGTTTAGAAAACATTATGAGATCCAATCAGTCTTTGGGGAGCTATGGAACTTCAGAAATGAAGTTTTATAAATAGAAAGATGTTGCCATGCGGTGAACTGTGTCCAAGCCCTGGTACAGCAGTGCTTTTACAACAGGTGGTCTCACAGCAGTTTGTTTGTATTCATTTAACAAAGCCTTAGCAAAACATTAACCAAATCCTAAGCATGTTTTATTTTTATTTAGTTTTTAGATGTTGTGCAATTAGTTCAACGGAAATCCTGGAAAGTGGGGGATATCTTTCACGCCGTGGTGCAGTACTGCAAGCTCAGCGAGGAAGGCCGAGAGATGACACCAAGCCTGTTTGACTGGCTCCTGGAGTTGGGCTAAGAAAGTTCACCTGTGCAGCATTTTTGTTTTATTCCAGTTTCAATAAGCAGTGGTTTGTGTAACGCTCCAATTTCCGAACATCACTGAATAAAATGAGCAAAGATATACAAACTCTACAGAAACAGCGCATGTCTGTTCCACAGCTGAACAAGGAGAGAAGTGAAACCAAGGTGTATTGTATCGTTCTGTATCATGAGGGACTCTTGCCATATTGTGCTATAGGATGTACTGTACAAGGAAGAAATGGATTTTTAGCCTTCGGGATTAATGGACTACACAGTAAAGGCTCAAGTATCTGAAAAGTTCCATTTTAATCAATTGGATTAAATCAATCAGCTAAAATGGGATAGTACACTACCATTCAGTTTTCAAACACCACTATTTGTACAGTTTAACTATTAGAAGCAGTGTGTTCCAGGGTGCCTAGACACCCCCATGTCCCTAGATAATCTTTTTTTTTTTTTTTTTTTTTTAAATCCCCACAGTCTGCTAAGGGGTAAAAACTTCTGAACACTTAACACCTTTGCAGTTAGACAACACAATAGAAAGCTGCTGAGAACACATTTTGGTTTCTTTCCATGTGACTATTTCCCTTCCATTAGCTGTTCCCCATTCCTGTCGTCTTCTCAAGGAAACAAAATCTAGACTCTCAGTTATTACGCTTAGAAAACTCATTCCTTTCCACCGGGAGGCAGCGCAGCTCAGCACAGCTACACCCTGTGTGTACATCCCTGAACACAGCTCTGCGGGTCAGGGCAGCAAGGTCCGAAGCCCCGTCCCACCACGGACCTGCCGCCTGCCCTTGGGCGAGTCACTTCACCTCTGTGCCTCAGCGTCCCTACCTGGTAAGAGGGAGTAATGATAGGATATTTGTTACCTAAAGTGCTTCTATTTGAAGCGCTACATAACATGCTACATATCTATTAAAAGCAGTGAAAAAAACCACTATTTTAATTTTAATCAAATAAATTGTTAATAAGGTGAAGAGATGCATATTTGAAAAGAGCACCATCTCATCATAAAAAATCTTAACTTTAATTTTTGTAACTTACAAGAAAGCAAAATGATTGTTAAAATTTCAGCAGACACTTGTTCACTTTGGATATAAATGTTTGGACTATACGTGATAGTTCACATTGCTATAACATTTATATAACTGTTTGATAAGATATATTATGGTATCGTCTTGTTGAGATGATCTGTCAGTATCATGCACTTAATGATACATTCTCTTGACTCTGCCAAAGAGATTGGTTTTGAATTGAAAGGTAAATAGAACTTATCATATCACAGCTCTTCTGGGATTTGTTTCTTTGAAAGTATTTATCTTTCATCTCTCCCTACCGCAACATAGCGTATAGAAAACCTGCCTGCTTTTCCCAATAAAATATTTAAGAGATGTTTTATTTTCCATATAACAGTATATGCTTCTGTAATATTTCTTTAAAAAAAAAAAAAAAAACCAACAAATTATCCTTTTGCACTAAATATTTTTGAAAATTTTGAAGTAGTTTTAAATAATTTATGAAAAAGAGCCATATTCTCAATTTTATCTTTAAAACCATTCCTAAACTTGCATGATTGCATCACTCATTTGTTACAAAATACATATTGTCAGCGAATCAAAATCTAACGTGGAACATTAAACAACATGAGTAATTTTAGATCTGCTCTGCAGTATATACAAAACAGGGAAGGTGACTTTGCTGTCACAGTAAAGGTCAATTTATTGCGTAGGCTGAAGGTAACTGTGCAGTCGCTGGGCCTGCTCCTAAGAACTGCTGAACATCCCCGATTCGCACCCACACAAGTGGCAACTCCGAATGCTTAGCATTTCTGAGGCTCTAAGTTAATAAAAAGCACCAAGTGTTACGGACTTAAAGCGCTTTGTTGGAGTTAATAAATGGGAAAGTGTATTTATTTTTAAACCAAATACAGTTAGTCGTCAGTATACAATTTTTTGCTGTGATAGAATAAATGTTCACTTATCCTACAAAGCACAAATATCATGCCAGTTGTAACAGTAACAGTGTGATGCAGTTTCTCTGTACAGTAGTTCTTAATGTTGCAATTTATTCAGAAATAAATTTATGTTATGATGTGTGTTCTCTTTGCCTTCCTAAAAAGTTCATGAACATGCTGTGGTTTTTTTGACCTATTAAAGAATATTGCCTGCCATCCCTCTAGCTTCCCAAAGCTCTGCTTCTGAATGAAAAATCTGACCCATGGCCCTGACCAAAACAAGTCAGAGCAAGCTCCGGGTCTTACCTCGGTACCAAAGCTACAGCTTTACTCAGGTTTCACAACTCATTCAAGTCACACAAGGCTAATCACAACACTCTTAGTATCATAGAATCATAAAATCATCTAGGTTGGAAAAGACCCTTGGGATCATCGAGTCTAAAATAAAGAGAAATTACACGTTCATGCCAAGAATTAACCCCAGAACAACTCCAAACACACCGAATCTGTTCTAGGGCTCACTCCGGCTGCTTTCAGTACCTGCAGAAGTGGGCGGGGAAGACACAAGTTCAGGCTTTCTTCTGCTTGTTTAAGTTTGCACAGATATTTACTGCCCCATTGCCTAGGTGTAAAGGTATTTCTACTGCTAAACAGAAAAGGAAACCAACACTTAGCCGAGTATATCAAAACTAGACTTGTCCACTATTTAAAAAGGCTGAAAAAAATTGAAGTCAACTTTAGTTACACATAAACGAGAACTTCATACGACATACAATTTTAAGTAAAGTCTCAGAGTAAAATCTCTGCAGTTCAGCCTCTCTATATACATGAGCATGATGCAGGTTGTTAATATCCCGAGGGCGCGGAGGGGGTGGCTGCTCACTATCTTTCCCAATATGAACTAGGACCCAAGAAATGAAACTCGAAGAAGCCAGATTCAGAGCAAACAAAAAAAGGAGACGGGTTACCAAATGAGAGGATGCAGAACTTGTATCCAGGTTCAAGAAGGAGGTGGAGAAATACTTGAGGGAGATGCACCAGAATTTACTGAATAGGACAAACCCCGCGAGCCTCAGGAGATGCCCTGAGGCCACCCATGGGGGTAGCAGACACTTGCCTCAGCACCTGCTGTGGTGCTGGTCCCAGCCAGGGCTGCCCCTCACCTTATCACTGCAAGAAGGCTCCAGGGAAAGGTGCCTCCCACCCTGGTACTGACTCCATCACCGTCTTAATGAAGAGCAGAATTTGGCCTGTAGATACGTTAATTCAAACACCGGAGAATTACCTATTGAAAAACAAGTATTTAATACCTTCATTTTTAGTTTGGTTTTGTCAAGGGTCCTTTCAATGTTGGTATCATTAAAAGCTGAAAAACTATAATATTCCTCAATTTTTTCATAACACTGAAGATTGTCATAGTATCTTCAAATAAATTAACCATTTTATTGTGGTCTATGATAAAAATTGTCACCTGTTTACAGTTACTCTATTAAATTCAGCAGGTAACTTTTCCAGAGAGGGCAATTTTATTGTTTCTCTTGTCCAGTTTCATGCAAAGCTGTATGACAGACGAGCACAGGATGTCACCATGAACCCTGCACTCTGACTTTCAACATGTCAGGGGAAAAAACCCACCACTCCATTGAAATAAAGAGCCCACATGAGCTACTTAATTAATAAATTCCAGCTGAGAAGGAAAGCACGTCTGTGCTAGCCAATTTAAGAATTTTAATTCAAGCCAGAGCCATTCCTAAGCCTTTGCTAAGTATGAACAAACTCATAATGCCACTACTTCAATTTTTCAAAGCCACTCTAAAGCCAGTCATCATGAGGAACAGGCCCTCAGAAAGCAACTCGCAGCTGTACAGCATTTAGCAGGACAGACAGTTAAATTAGACAGCTGGACTATCAAGCTAATTAAAACAATTTGCAATGAAGACAGGTCTGGCTGATGGATGATGTGCCCTCCTCCCAGCTTCAGCTGGAAATTAGACAGTAAAGTGCAGCAAACTGCAAAATATAACCAAGCAGGATATAGCTCATATCCTTTCACTAGCTACCCACGAAATGCAAGTGATCACACGGAAGGAGCTGAAAAAGAAATTCTCACAAAACGCCACTTTTAAAACAGGAGTGGGTATGAGTATTATTATCCTCATCTATTCAGAAAAGAAATTGAATCTCAAGAGATACAAAAAGCACGTGTCAAGAGTACACATCACGTGCTTACATGGAAATCCTCGTCCTTGTCTTGCAAACCCATGTTCTGTTCTGGGGAAGTTACATGATACAAGCTACGGGCTTCTTTCCCAGGAAAACAAACTTGTGTATTCACAGAGGTACATACGGGAAGGATTCAGAGATGTAAAGGACACAAACAACACAGCAAATATGATTTCCACTGTGCCAGGCCTTACTGAAGCACACTTCAGGAGTCTCCCAAGGTAATCCTTCTCAATAAAGTCACAATGAACCAAGTTTGCCAGCATTTCAGGGTAATGTGAAATCCACATCCCACTCCAACCACCCAGTGATTAAAGTGGCAGCTTCGAGAGTGTAAGGTGTGTAGAAGCCAAATGTTTTTATGACATTAGAAAGGCACCAGGCAATAGAGTTAGAGCACACACATAAGCTATTTTGGCTTCAGGGACTGAAGTAGGATTAGAGAAAGGGATCGAGCTGCTACCAGAGACATATTTTAATATGATACATCTACACAATGCACTTTTAACATATTTATTAAATCTACATATGGGTAAACCAAGGCGCAGAGAGCCTAACATCAAAGCATTCATGTGATGGTACCTAGAGTACTACTGAAGTTCTTATGAGGTGCCAAGTGAGCACACTTTTCAGCAGTGCTGTGAATCACACCAGATGTGAATGTTTTTCACATTTGAGCATGGAAACCTAGATAACTCAGCCTGAAAAGCAATTCTACTCACTCAGTGAATCTAGGGAGAGTCAGAAATAGAGCCCAGGTGGCCTGCCAGTCCAGTGCTTGCTCTACAAACCTCAACTCGCTCACAGTTTCACATAAAAATAGGGCAATAGCTCAAAGCCAAGAGCTACAACAGATGTTCAATTCACTGAATCACTAGCATAGCATAAGAAAAAAAATCATAAAGGAAAAGGCAACATAAAATAACCCAACCTGAATGATTCCGAAAAAAAAGAAATCTGCTTCCTAATCCAAATCTACTTTCTAGTCAAAAGAATTTTTTTTTACTTTGTGATGGTTACACAGAAAGTTAAATTTCAGTTTTTAACTATGTAGCAGTATCTATACACATTTCATTACATTAATTTTCCTCCATTTTTGTCAGCTAGAAACCCCCCATGTCACACTTGTAAGCACAGGCACGAAGCGATCTATGGACACTGGGTAATTCTAAAGTAACACAGGACTACATTGCCCTTCCTGCCCCTTTTAATTCCAGATTACTTAAATACGCTGTTGATATCCTAAACCCTTGCACAAGACAACAGCAAACACCACAAGCATTACAGTAACATTAATATCAGCCACTTTGCCCACTGGCAAAGGTTTAATTTTAAACGCTCTGCAGCACATTGCTTAGGTCTCCCACAACACGACTCTACTTGAAACAACCAGGATACTTGCCAAGTGATGACAGGCACTTTTGTTTCTTCATTTACACACAAGGGTGCTGGCAAGCACTCAGAGACAGTCAGAATGCATCAGCATTAGTAACTTCCTATTAAATTTAACAACATTTAGAAAGTCAAGTCCATTAAGCACCCAGAGATAGACAATATAAACAAAATACCTTCAAGTTCATTCTTTCCGGTGCACCTCCTCTCTTCTTTCTTTCTTTCTTTCTTTCTTTCTTTCTTTCTTTCAGTCAACACACATACTTTGCTCAGTCCTACCCTCTTCATCCTTCTTCCAAGGCAGCTGGAAGAGACCAGTCAGCTCTGTTCCTTCCCTGCTCCCCTACAAAGAGCAACTGGAGTTTCAGGTGCTCTGCTATGGAAGTTGGGAGAGCTCTGCACAGGTGAGACCTGTTGGAAATTGCTGGTGAGAGCTAAGCCTGGGCCAGAGCTCATTGTAGGGTGGTAAATAACTTGCAGGAGTACCTCATCCACTTCTCAGTTTATGTCACGATCCTTAACTCCAAATCTTTGGTGTGCAGAGTTTCATGCTGGCTGTAATCTTTGGGCCAGGATTCAGAGTTGGAGTCACCACCCATATTATTTTTTTACCTTAGGTGAAAATGGGAGAATGAGAGCTGAGCAGAATGAATGGAAAGATGTGGGCAAATATGAAAGGGGGTGAGTGGGAGTTTAACTACAGCATGCATGCAACAGTTAATAGCAATGCAGTTCACAACTGGTTGCTAGTTTTCTCCAAAAATACCAAGTGGGACCTTGTATTACAAGCAGCAAAACTGGCATTTTAATTCAATACTTTATTATACAACAAAAAAAAAGGAATACAAAAGTACTCAGAGCAAGTGCATAACATCACCTGTTTCACACCTGAGGGTACTATAATGCTATATTTTTTTTATTAAAAGGGTTACAAGTTAAAAATGACACACAAAGAAATGGGGTCATCCTACTGGATTCATTCACACTAATGATGATTTCTCTCAGGTGACTGAGATAACACAGCCAGACCCTTCTCGGTGGTACCCAGTGAAGAGGCTACATGCACAGATTGAAATACAAGAAAACATTCCATTAAAACACAAGGAAAAAATAACGCAACTTTTTTTTTGCTGTGACAGTGATCAAACACGAAGCAGGTGGCCCAGAGAAACTGTGGAGTCTCCATCCTTGGAGATATTCAAAAACATGTCAGTCCTGGGCAGCCTGCTTGGTTGACAGTGCTTTAAGCAGGGGTCTTTTACTGGATGATCTCCAGAGGCCACTTCCAACTTTTACTATTCTGTGATTCTATATCTACCAGACATCAAGGCTATCCAAATCTGGGTAACTTTTCTACTTCAACAATGCTGAAGGCAAACAGAGGGTAAAATAAAACAGATCTGAAAAACTGAGTTTATTGACTGTGAAACTCACAAAGTAGACATATACTGAACTGGATCTTTCCTTCTCTTCAGTCAGTGCCATATTCTACAGGTGTTGTCCTTGCTCCCTAGTAATAAACACACATTGTGAAGGAATCCTTTAGCTGTATCACACAATTTACCCAATTTTGTTAACACCAACAATCTACCCAGAATGCCAAGGAGCTAGAGAAATATTTTCCTGTCCATGACTAGCAAGAGACAGCAGACCTACAGCAATATTTTCAGCTGAGATCATCCTGCATCCCATATTTTGGTAGTTCAGTCAAAAGATCAAAGCAATCACAAATACTCTGTTCACATTTTTTCCCATGATTTTTTGTCTGAAATGAAGGAAACCTGAGCAGAGTTCAGTGGCAAATACACAAGAGGTGTGCTCCCATTTAAAAAGCTTTGCCTTTTGCTCATCCAGACCTCCCTCGTTGCAATGGATTGTGAGAAAATGGCTTAGTTACTGCTCAGGTGTTAGTATATGCCCATAGGAGAGCCAGGAGGGTATGCCCATGCTTTTATACAAATCTGTTCATGGCCATATGCACTTAAACCTCAGTTCAAAAGTGAGTTTCTAGCTTTTCTTCACCATATTTTAAGTCACTGCTAGTACATGTATTTGGGATATGGCCCCAGGAAGCTTTTCAGACTCTTATTTTTTTTACCATAACAAGATTTCAAATTTATCTCAAAAAAGGGGAAAAAAAAAAAAAGTAATATATTAGTTACCTGTAATGATTATATCACCTTTGTAATTGAAAGCACAGGAGAATATCTCATCAGTATGTCCCTCTAATATCTGAAGGCAGTGTCCAGTAGCTGCATCCCAGAGTCGAGCTGTTTTATCAGAGCTGGCTGTTAGTATACGATTGCCTTTAGGGTTGAAACATACCTTTTAAAAAATATAGAAAAGAGTTATATTAGCAAGGAAGTCAATATGCCTGGAAAATGCAGCATATCTACTGATGAAAAGATGAAAACAGGAACCAGCAACTCTTGTATTCAGCTTTTCAGCTAAAATTAAGGACAGTATTCCACTAAATTCACCCTGGCAAACTTCTGTGTCTGAAAACTTTGTGTATGTACAAAGGTCTACACACAATGACCTTACTATAGGATCAAGACTTCAGAATATTATCCACCAAAATTACAATTGCTCTACAACTGTAACAACCTTATTTAAATGTTATCATTATTCCAATATAACATTTATACAGATGTCATAGAGTTCTACATTAAATAACATATGTCTCTATAATATCAAAAATTCCACTGAAGGCAACTTATTTTGTAGTATGTCTTCATATTTGTTAAACATTCATTGCCAAAATTGCATGTATTTCCAGATAATCAGACATATTTTTATAGTGCTAACCAGGCAATACCAGGTTTATCATATAGTGCACAATTGCTTAATTACTGAGGGGAAAGTTCCTGTTCTTCAGAAAACTGATTTCCAAGTAATAACCTTCCCAAGTGATCACAGCTTCACAGAACATCTGCAGAAATAGACTGACTTTTCATCATGCTCCCGGATGAGCAGATTCCCCTTTCCAGCAAAGAAATCATGCCAGCACTAAGGACCCTGGTGGAAGCTGTCCCTAGCCTACTCGCATGTCAGCATGTATCCAGACTGCATTCCTCAGTGCATCTACACTGAGTGTGAAATATCGCAGTGTGTATATAGTGAGGAAAGACTAGCCCTTCTGAACTTAATAATTCTCTCAGCAGAGTGATTAGAATAGCCATCTCAATACAATGAAAGCACAAGAGTTTTGTTCACTAAGAACCATCCTAGTCTCAAATTATTAATATTTCAATTACAAAATACATCAAACAAAGCAGCACAGACTTAGCATACTAGCCTGGAAGCTAGTGAAAACTATCTACTTGAAAGAATGATGAAAAGGTGAAAGTATTAAATAACAAAGTTTGAAAAATATGTACAATTTTGGAAGCAACTAAATGTATTTGGAACCGAACTTTAGCATTCAAAATTGAGCCAGACAAGACTTCCAGCAAAGTACATGAGCACACTCCTCATGACCAAGTGATTTTTGAAACAGGCTTTATATACTTTCAAGTCCCTTATGCACTTCTGAAAATAAGACTATGTATTTTGCCACAGAAATATGCTTTTTCTGTTCCATTCCATAAATTGGGTGTGCAGAGAAATGAGAAAGAGTAAAGAGAAGCAGATCTGGTAGGCGCAGGGAATAAGGATGATGGTAAAAGCCTCAAAGGCAATAGCCTTAAGATGTCATCAAGAGACTAAAAAACTTGTGCTTATTCTGTTAGAGAATCTGGGGACTCTAAGGGCTTATTAACACAAGTAGAATTTAGGACAGGTCAGACAGAAGCTGTATTAACTATGATCATAGTGAGAGAACATTTGGACAGCATCCCCCTCTCTGCTCCCTGTTTTCTGCCAAGTGATTGCAGAGACCCAACCTATATAACGTTCTAGAAAAAGAGGTAAGGACAAACAATCATTTCAATGTTATCAAAGCCAGGTATCCCTGGGAGGAATGGACTTAAATAGCTTGCTAACTGCCACAACTCTAAAGACTCAAATAGTAAATAACATGACAATATGGAAAGATGGCTATTGGTGGAGCACACCCAGTATTATCATAGCTCAGAAGTAGGGAGTTGGAAACAACTATTGACTGACAGCTTTTAATCTAAAGGATTGTTCTCTTAGAAAAGACAACTTCTTAGCCAGACCTCTCAATCTTAAATATTAACAGTATTACCACGACATTTTTAACGGTATTCCTGTGCCATGGGATAACTGGTGGATTGGATGTCACACGTAATCAAATAAGGAAAGGTGCAAACCACAAACAACTTACCTTTGAAATTTCACCTCCATGGCCTTCTAGCTTTGCAATGCACTCTTTTGTTTCTGCATTATAGACTCTTGCTGATCCTGGTGTAGTAGATTAGGAGACATTTGTGACTGGTATGCTTAAGCATGCATTACAGTAAGAACATTTTAATAGGGTTGTAAGGGCCTCATTCTCAGGTTTGATTTCAAAAGAAATAGAAGACAATAGAAGACAGTTCCCCCAAGGATAAAGTATGTCAAAAAGAGTCTGTAATCTGGTTGGAAAAGGTTGACTGCTTAATGGTTTCTGCTGGAAAATTTCTAAAATGTGAATACAAATGTCCACACAGAACATGAACCACTTAAGTCTTTAGTTTCAGAATGCATGTACAATATATTCAGAAAGCTTTCACTATATTTCAGATATTCATTCTATTTAATAAGCTATTAATTATATTTAATAAACTAGTGTTTACATCTCTGGAAACTTTTTACATTGTCTTATGTCTTAATTTGGCAACTACAGTAAATCATATCCAAATAGTGCCCCCCATCCACCCTGGTATCCTGATTCTGAAACCGCAAATCAAAACACTTAAGTATGTAAAAACAATATGATATGTAATTATGCACTATAATATACCACTGTGCAGGTGAATACAAAAAACTATTTAATGTGCTTCCTAAAAAACCAATAAGCATGCAAAACTGCTGCATACCAATAACAAAATTGCTTCTTTCACTACGTCTTTATTGTCTATTCTCTTGCTATGCATTTGGAAAGCCTAGTTGCTAATCCACCATTAAAATTCCAACTACCTTTTTCATTTAAGCCTAAATTTGAGCAACCCAAATCAAACTTCACTCCAAAACTACTTACCTAAACATTTAAAATGCATTTTCACTCACAAGTGAAATATTTCCCAGCAATTTCAAAGTTAAAGGGGAAAGACTTATTGAGTTGATTAAAGTGTGAAAAATAAGAAAATCTTCTCTGGGGAAAACTTAAGTTTAATGCCAAACTTTCTACAATGCAACAAACATTGCTTGATTCTATAGTTTGGAGTCACAATAATCCTCCTTCATCAAGCTACATTCAAAGCAAACCCAAAGGAAAAGGACAAAGGTGTTTTATGCCACTATTGCAATTCTTAGAGCAGTCCCAGTCAATTCACTTACCATCAGCAGAGGCAGCTGCAATACGCTGACCAGCATAATCAAAGCAGACATCCAATATTTCATCACTGTGACCTGTTAAAGTTGCTATATGTGCCCCAGTCATAGCATTCCACAGCTGCATAGACAAATAAGGGTAATTTTTTTGCTTATTTTGACTAATTTACTTGATAGATATCTAGTTGATCCGTAAAGCAACATGTATAGGCCCTTTCTGATGTCTGACAATGTATTAACCTGAAACCTGAATATAAATCAATAAAGAGTCATTGTTTAGTCAGTTTAATGAAGTCTTGTATATTTTTTATTTTAGCATATTGATTAAACGAGCCTTAAAACATATTTTTATTTAACTGGACTTCGCTGAAACTAATAAGCTTATCGGTTTTGCATTTAGCTGTAAATTCTTTAATGAATTACATGTACTAGTTTAAAATAATGCTCTTCCATTTGCAAAAGATATGTTTTTATATATCAAGTAGCTGTATTCAGTACATACTCAACTTTCCTACCATGCATGTTTTGTCCATTGATCCAGTGACAATGAGAGAACAGTCCCAGTTGAACTGTGCACTGCTAATCTCTCCTCGGTGACCTATTAAAATATGTAACATCCTACAAAAAAGAGAATTTACATTTTTAGAGTGTATTTTGATATACTCAAATTATAAGTAAGCTTATAAAATGGTATAGTTAAGGTGTCAAGTCTTCACCATTTTATCCATTAAAGCAATTAAATGGAGCGGTACAGCTCATTTCGGATTCTAGTACTACATAAGTTCGATTTTTTATCTTTGAGACAGAGAGGCAGTAAGGAATAAAATGGAAAAGCCCACCCTTCTCTTTCAAAAACATTTTAGTGAATGTATTTCCAGTGAAATGTGATGACTTTCTGGTGCCAGAAACAGATTTCTTGTATTCATCTACATACAGAGCACATACAGCAAGTTTTTCCACATTACTCTCCCATTATCCTACTTCAATGAACTGTAAACAGTACATCTTTAAAATTCCATATAATCTAAACTATTTATAAAATCCACTGAAGATCAAATGGAACTTAATCAGGTACTTAATGTGAGCATGTTCGCAAGTAACAGGCAAATGACGGCCAAAATGAAATATGATTTCTAATCCTCATTAATCCTAAACTTCTTGCTGCACAAGACTGGCAATACTAGTTCCATTAAATTCTTCAGCTTTAGCTGAATAGAGAGGGTAAAATTAGCCATTATTGCTTCCAGTGAGTTAATGGCCTATAAGGCAATGAACCCTAAAGATGATTAATTGCTATATATGTATTAAAGGATTAGTAAATTAGGTTATTATCATAATGCTAATATCACTGTATCATTAATAGAAAACTGCTTGAACTAATGGATAAACTAATGACTAGAAAAACAACTAAATGAGTTTAAGTGACTGAAATGTTTTTATTCATTGTATAAGGGTAGCTAAATTAATATATATGCTAAACGAACAGCAAAGCAAATCTCCTAGGCAATTGAATTTTCTATGTTTATGATTAAAAAAACTTGATTAAATTCATGTCATTTTATAGAATTACTTCTTTTACTTTTGAACAGTATGAGGTGTGCACCATTGTAATTGTGCAGACCTTTTTACAGTAAAAAAAAAAATCAACAAGCAGAAAACAACAGTGGAAAACTTCTTAATTTTGTGAGCATATTATTTGGCCATAGAAACTGCTTTTATTGTAACACCTAATATCCAAAATATCTAATAATGAAAAAGTTTTAATTTAAAATTTTAACATTTTCATTTCCAAGTTTCGAAAAGGCAGTCCAGGCTTCAAGCTTCAACGTAAATATCTGATCAATAAGCAGAATAAATAGCAACATGTGGAACGTCTCACAGAAACCACTATCTATCAGATAAACAATTAGAAAGAACCCAGAAAACAGGCTTGTGAAATGCCATAAGAAAATTTCCATTTAAATTATTTAAAAAAAAAAAAAAAAAAATCAGCTGCAGTCATATTAATACCTCTTTAGCCTTCAGTTTCCAGTGAAACTTAATATATGGATGCTATAATATTTGCACCAGAATTGTAAATAAGAAACTGTCTCTCTCTCTCAGCATCTCTCAACTCCTGACCACAGTTACAGGCTGTTGATTTGTCAAATGAAGCTCTGAAGATAGCTTCAACTGAACTGCAGCTGACTGTATCTGCCATGGAGAAATTATTGATGAAATACAGACCTGTATTCCAAAAGCATGTCCTGTGTTGTATGTGCGTGTACCTCTCCCTTTTTTCTTTCTTTCTTTTTTTTTTTTCTTTTAATAATTTTAACATTTTATGAAGAAAATCTTGAACCTTTTTGAGATTTCTTGTCCCTACATCAGCTTCCTTCAGGACAATTCTGGATACCTACCCAGAATAAAACTGAGGAACACAGTCACTCACCAGAAACAGCCAGCAAAATTAAAGGAAACTCCAAGTTCAAACTCAAATTTGGAAAACAACGTTTCTCATATATTTCATATGGTGAAAGACGGGCACATACAAGATTTTTGCAAATCTACCTGAACCTGTATACAGCAAAGTATGATTTGCTCACAGTCTTTCTGACTGCAACTTTTCATTATTACTAAATATATACATCCCCAACTGCCATCTAAAAGGCTGAATGCTGGCCCTGGCACAATTATATTGCCCACCAGCTAATTACCAGAGCTGCCAGTGTTTAAACCAGAATTTTTTCCTTCATATTCCACTTCCTGGTATTGACCCTGACGTGAAGTCCACATTTGTTTCTTAGAAAAAAAGAATGCAACAATGCAACATGAAAATCCCAAGACTGAATTCGCTGCAGGCTCAGACAAGAAGCCGTAAGAAGCAGCTGTTTTCAAAGAAAAAAATATTTTTGCAAGAATACCAGGCTGAACGAAGTTGAATCCAAAGGTCCAATTTGCTGAGTGAGTGCCTCCTAAGTATTTACATGCTAAAAGTTCAACTTCCGGTGTTGAATAAGCTCAATGCTTAAAGGATGAAGCCTTAAATTATGTACTATGTGTACATTATTTTTTAAATCACGTGATTACCCCAAGATATCACTATACACACACTTTCCTTTTATATATACATTTCAGAGATATTCCCCTTGCTCTCACAAAAAGAAAAAAGACATGACCTCTGGAAACGTAATAGAATCGTTGTCTTCATAGATTACTTTGTCAGTAATCAGGGCAATCACTTTATTATTTTACTTATACTGAGTTTCCAGTTGAAAAAACAAGTAGATTTGTCAGGATAATACAAGAAGTTCATATTTAGCTACTACATTATTATTTGTTGCATCATAAGCAAGACATTTTGTTCTCTGTAGTCAGAGGGGAATTTTCTCCTCTTTATAAATTTATACTGACATAAAGGATTGTGGGAAGGAAAACAGACCCTCTATAGTTTTAAAAGACAATGTGACCAGACTACTTTTCTATGACATAAAATATACTTTCTTTCTACTTAAACAGCCTGTTCCATCTAGAAATTCTAGATACTTTCCAAACCATGAGTTTCCATGTTGATAAAATATTTTTTCTGTTTGGAGAATTCATCAGCAACAAACACAGGATCTGTCCATTCTGTCTGCCTCCTCAGTGCTCATAAGATGGAAATTTAGAACAAAAAAAGATAAAGAAAAGCATTTCACAAGCAGCATTCCTTTTCAGAAGAACAAAGGGAACAGGAGTAACATGATAAGATGAAGGAACGCACACTCTAAATGAAGCAAAAATAGTCTGTAATTTGTAGCTCAACATTGTCTCTTAAAGTTTTCATTAAAACATGCAATGTAAAATGATATTTATTAGTACTTCAGTACCTGCCAGTGCCAACATCCCACACTGCTACTGTATGGTCAAAGGAGCCAGTGATAATCCTATCTCCAGTGGTGTTGAAAGACAACGCAATAATTTCTGCTGAGTGCCCCTGAAAGAATTTTAGAAAAGGAGTATGGGAATGTAATTATTACTTTTTCATTAATGTAGTTTAATATGTAGCTTTTTTTCAGCAGCATAATCCTTCTATAACCCTTTGATTTATTATCTACTGTCTTGTCCAGTATATCACAAGTTTTACGGAAAGATCTACTGTGGAACAGTCAATACCCCAACAACTGAAAAAAATCGGGCACATCACTTAAGCAGTGAGCAATTGTCCTGGTGGAGAGGGTTGGAAAAATTAATTTAAACATACTTATAAGATAAAGGTTCACACATTCCACTGCTCTTTGCTCTGCTTGGGGCTCTGAGGAAAACAAAGTCAAGGAAGATAAAATGCCTTCCTCACTCTATAGGCCACATACACCAAAGGAAGCTTATGCACTACCTGCTACTTAGGATTTATGCAAGAGAAATGCATTGTAACAGCACAGGCCAGTCTGAACCTGTGTAATCCCAGCAAGCCACATAGAGCAAAGAGACATCACAATCTAGAGGCAGCTGGATGGCTGTCCTCTGCTGATGCTTACAGGAAGAAGATCGATACAGATGTAGTGTCTGACATTAATGTTTTCAGAGTTACTTCATACTAATGCAGAGGTGGTCATAATTTACAGTATGGCAACATGTTTTAATGAGCAATTGAAGGCATTCTAATCTATAGCAGTAGTGTCATTAAAATGAGAAATTCTGTCTTTTGATAAATAGGAGTTCTTATAAAATACCATAGCTTTATCATTCCCTCAAGTGTCCTTAATCTGTTTTGTAACTGCAGTCACTGTGGGAACCCCTGGTAAAAGCAACTCTGCAAGTTTTGAAACTGTTGGAATGGTTATACTGTTATTTATCTCAGAAAACTAAGATAGCAAGGAACATCTTTGAAACTGTAAGGAAGACAAACATACACTTAAAGTGACTACTTCTTCTCCTTTCTCTATATCCCATAATTTGGCAGTGGTATCCATGCTTCCAGTTGCCACCAATGTGCTCTGAAGATTAAATGATAAACATACCTGTAGCAAGAAACATTGGATGGAAGAAGTGGGAGAGTATTTATATACATTTTCTCAAAAACAATGGGTCAGGATTAATATTTTTTTTAAAAAGACAAAAGTCTGACTTAATATTTTATGCAGAGTTCTCCCAACAGCTCACTAGAAGAGCAACAAATCCTTAACACATAGCTCTGGATGACTACTCAAATTAAATGGACTAATTGGCTGCTTTGCAATGGCAATGCCTTAAAAAGACTTACTGGAAGATTTCCTGCATTGTTTTCTGAGCCTGGATTAAAATTCACTATTTAGGTGCTTCATTTTGCATCACAGGGAGAAATTATTTAGTTCACAAAGTTTTAATGAAAAACAAGACTGAAGTAGTTTGAGAATTTATTAACTGCATAGTTAACTGTCAGAGAACTATGTATTCAGTATCAGTATCTTTAATACAATAGATAAACTTATGCAAACTTAATAAACAGCTACAAATTTCTAAACCTCATCCTCTAACTCCAAGAAGCTTTAATCACACACACTTTCACACTCTTGCGTGCACACTCACTCATCCTCTCTCACGGGAGGAGTGGGTTACAATCACCCCCCCCTTCCTAGCAGTACATGTTCCCCTACTTGACCACACCTGCCCTAGGAGACATGGGCACTCCAGCTTTAGTTGAATCCATGCCACTGCCTACAATTTGCTGATCCACATACCAGAGAGATGGCATCCAAATTTACACATGCACATCTCATGGGTGTGGGGGGATGGACAACAAGGCCTTTTTGTTGAACTGCGTACTGACAATCCACTGGTCAGATGCAGACTCTTCATGGTGTCTCCAAAAGGAAGCCTACACTCTCTGGTCTAGGCAGAGATTGTGATGCCCTTGGTGACTTCTGGAAGCACCAGAGCAGGTTTTGACAACTTCCAGACTAATATCTCCCCCACCCTCTTATAAATTATCTTGATTCTTCCATCTTTTTCTACTTCTTAATTTTTCTTTACTTCAAAATTCTACTTCTTTATTTCAAAATTCTCTTTTAGATCCTCCAGTTACTGTTCAGTCCTACTGAAAGTCCTCCCTAACACTATCATTTGGTAGGCTTCTTCTTTCACTTGGTCAGTTTGGGGCAAAGACCCTCCAGACAGTTTCGTGCACCCACAAACACACTTTGTACACTCACACTCTTAACAGGTGTCATCATCTGGGCCACTTGCCAAGGGCATCACCACAGCATCATATTTATTTATTAAAAAGCAAAAACAAAAGCTCAACAACTTCCTTAATTCATTTTTCAAATTAAAAAATCTTGTAGTCATCTTCCCATTTTCTATAATTATTCAGTATGATTGTTCTGCTAATAAAGAATAGGAGGTGCCATGTAAAGAGGAAAACAGTAGCTAAGGTCACTGGTGCATTCTCACTATGTCCATTTCTTTTTTTTTTAATACTGAATAAATATGAACATGCCCTTGCCAGCAAAGTATTGTATGCAATAATGGCCTTTCAGAAACAGGTCTTATTCAGAGAAACACATAATTTTCTGCTGGTATTATCTTCTACTAATTACTTGCTAGCACAACTCATAACACTCTGGTTCTAATCTAACGCCTAGAGAAGTCAGAAGAAATTCAGATGCCTTTAAATATTTAGTGAACTGATTTGTTGCAGCAAAATCACTGCAGCCTGTCTCAATAAACAAACACATTCTCCATTGTAAGGGATAACTGTCTCAAATTATCCAGGGAATCAAAAACCCACTAAAACCAATGTCACGTTCCACCAAGGTAAATTACCATCCAACAAACACACTAGTTATAGGCCTCACAATCTACAAATTAAATTCCAATTGTTTCCAGAAACTATTTCCAGAAACACTTTATTAAATAATGATCGTATAGCTATTTTTGTTAAAAAATATATTCTGCACTGAAATTAAGAGTTTCAGTGAATTTGCCCTGTTCTTTTAAATCTGAATGCTGTGCATCAAGATATTCGCTAATGCTAATAGGGATCCCAGTGCGTTGGAGAGGAAACCAACCATTTCTAAGCTAAAAATATTTTCAATTCATCTTTGACATTTCAGCACCTCACATATTCCCAGATAATACAGTTAGAATTTTAGAAATTTGTTCTTCTGTGTCTCCAATTTGTCCTGTATGTTAGGTACAGATCTTAGCGTGAAAGACAGCAATAAAAGCAATGATGTTCTTGTGTATTTAGTTCTGCAAATATGAGGCAATGCAAGATATCTAGAAAAAAATGAGATATGTAAACAAATAAAGGAGTAAATATGTGCAATAAATTGAAAATTCCAATTGTTACGGTGTTTTTCAAAAATGTTTTAACATCTAGTAAACAAGTGAAATTGGAACAAACTAAAAATAAAAATATCATTTCAAACTGTATACAATGTTTTATTCTATTTCTTAAGAACTATTTTCTTGCACTGCAGAAACATTCACAATATCTGAATGTGTGAACAGATGCAGTAGAATAGCTGCCCCTTCCAGTGTCAGCTCACAGGGAGTTGGAACCCACAGCCATCAATGATGGAATAAGGAAACATAAAGGAATAAGAAATGTCCATCAGTACTCACTATTTCTGCACTATGCCCTCTGAAAGTATGATAACATTGTCCTGTTTCTGTACTCCACAGTTTGCAGGTTTTATCAAAAGATCCCGTGGCAATCTTGTCACTAAATGGAAAAAATCCTGTCATTTTTATTTAGAAACAAAACTCTGACCTCAGACAGTAAAACTCACAGAAACAATACCCAGCTATTGAATTTTGCATGCATTTTGGTGTGTTCTGCTGCACTATAAGATCCTGGAGCAGGATTTTACAAACAGAAGTTACATTAATGGAAAAAATTAGCAGACATAATTAGTTTTTGAAAGAGCCGCTGTGCTTATCTATTAGCGCAGAAGTGTTCATAATTGATGACTAATCTAAATTAGGGATGAGGTTATCTGCTGCACTTCCAGATGTATTTGAAAGTTATGTCATTTCAGCAGATAGCATCTGTTTATCAACAGTTATAAACTCTTTTTATGAGCAGTTTACCCAAATTTCAGAGGGGTAATTACCACTCCCATCAAATTACCTAGAAAATGTAGTAAGGGACACTGTATCGAAACCCAAAGATGAGCAGAAAAAAAAAGTTCTTTTTTACTGAACTTCATTTAAAATAGCTCAGGGGTCTTATCAGGTTTTCACTTGCTATATATCGCATCTCCACTTTTATGCTACAGTCCAGTTATTGATCTTTGCACAGATTTTTGTCATATGCTAGTTTCTTCCAAGTACATAAAAGAATTTTATTAATTGTTTTCTTTTTTAAAGTAAAGAATAATATCAGAATATAAGACATTGATATAGTGGGTTCTAGATTAGATAAAGTCTTTTCATTTAGAAGGAAATGATGATGCTTCAAATAGCATAAGAAAAAGTCTTTAACTATTATTTCCTGATGTTAATTGTGTATTGCTTAGCTGATAAATCAGACATCTCACAGTGAAAGAAGTAATGTGATTCAATATAAAAATAGAAATTAATTTTTCTCATTTTGCTGAGAAGCAAAATGATTTACTTACACACAACAGCTTCCTCAGGAAGCAAATGACAATGAAAGCTCAGTAGCTAACGTGTAATTCCCTTCACCTAACATGTGACAATTCTAGCCTAGGGCAAACAGTTATTGCAGAAAACAAAAGATGCACAGATTCATATTTGACATTCATACAGCAGCACCCTGTGGATTTTATAAAAATTACTTAACAGCTGTGACACTTCTAAATCCTGTCCTAAATAATAATGAATGTGTCACACCAAATGGAGAAGTCCACTTCTGTTATGACAGAAATGTTCTTTCTCTTTAACTTTCTCCTTACCTGAAGCAACACAAGATGTCAGAAGTACTTATATCTCACATCATATACAAATTATAGCAGAAAACAGAAAACATTCTTGAGTGTACCTCTTAAACAAATAATATACAGTGTTGTCCCCTGGTGATTAGCTATAGTTGAACTTTACAAATTCAGAATTTGAACGCTTTACATTTGAGATAGTCTATTTGATGTTAAAGTCTGAGTAACAGTCCTGTATTTGCAAATTAACATGCTTAGCAATTATGCTCAGAGAAAATATATGTACCCATAGGGATTATTGAAAGCTATTGCATAGACAACATTTCCATGTCCCTCCAGCGTACGTAGCTCTTCTCCTGATGCAGTATCCCATACTTTGCAGGTTCTGTCATAGCTTCCAGTGATAAAGCTAAAGCAAAGAGAAATTAATTTCTGAATACAGTAAATAACTTACTGGTCCTGGTGCATAGTCAAATGAGTTATTTCCACAGATTTCAGTTAGCGCTACAAAATGTAGTACAAAATGTAGTACAGTAGTACTAGTACTACAAAATGTAGCACAGTCTACTTCAGTTAGCACGGTCTCAGACCCTAAATATCTTCTTTCTTTCAAAAGATAGATTAATGACCATAGAGATTCCCTTTCTTCTTTTTTTTTTTTAATATTACCCATAAAAAAACTTGTTTCTAATCTTTAATGTATTTCAACTAGAAAGCAATCTGTTGCTTTCAAGACATGAAGAAAAAATGATTAGGCCTCTGCCCACAGTTAAATCAATTAACATGAAATTCCACTACAGTGAAAATCCCAAATGAATTTATGTCTAAGATGCTTATAAGCAGCACAGATGAACTCTTTGAATTCTTTTTGCAGAAAGATAAGAGCACTGAAATTCTCTTACAATTTAATTTATGAATACAGAACTTCAATTAGTGATTATGTATTTTGACTTTGAAAACAACTTACCGGGAACCAGATTTGTTAAACGCTACATTAGTCAGTGGCAATATATGTGCTCTAAGTACCTGAAATAGAAGCAGGGGGAGGAAGAGGAAAACAACATTTGATGCAAATAAAAAAACCAATTGCTTAAAATATAAAATAGGTTAGTATTTTCTCCTCCTCCCAGCAGATTAGCAGTTACATAAATCCCTCACTAAAATATCTTCCATGCCTCAACAGGTTATCACTGCAGATATTATATAGTATTGATTTCAAATTTGTATTTTACTTGAATGAACTGTCTTTCCCACCATGTTTGCTTTTTCTCCACCTTCTCTGAGATGAGCAAAGTAACCCTAGACCAGAGCTGAAAGGACGAAAACAAATGAGTGAGGAGATCACATCTAGTGAGATCACTGATGAAAGAAATCCCAACTAATATTAAGCCTTACATAGAGAATCAAGAGATCCAGCTGAATTGAGTATTTTGAGTCTTTTAGGTTATGGGATGCTTTCAGCTAGTATATGATTTTTTTTCAAAAACATGAAGAACAGAAACAAGACACATCTACGTCCTATGAAGTCATGGCAAAAAAAGGCATGCAGAACCATAACAAAGATAGTTATCGAGACCAAATTCAAAGAGGGAATTTCAAATTTGATGTGTGCCTGTACTGTGTAGGTTATGGAGGTGGCGGGTTTTCTAACATTGCTTCTAAGGTCCTTTAATCAGGCAGTATATATGTTTCATGTAAATTATCTCATAGCCATAATAATACATATTAAGGTTTATTAAACATAGGTGAAAACGGTTTCAGATACTGCCAATGAAAGTCAGTGTGCTGTGATACTTTGAAAATGACCAGAAAAAAAAAAAAGTCTGATTTGTGTTTGAATAAGGTGGCTACTGTATAACAGGATTTGCATTTAACAACTTTCACCTATTACAAGCTGGCTTCTGCTTGAGTCTAAAACATAATAAAATCATATCCTAGAAAATCACAGCAATTGCTGACAGTGAAGTAAAGGGATGTTAAAAATACAGCAGTGGTCCACTAGGTCTTCTCTGTAGTGTAAGAATGAAGACGAAACGATTTATGAGCAATACCACTTAAACACTGACATATTACCAGAGCTTCAACTTTTTGTTCTTATCTCTAGCTTTCTCAGCTGTCTGTCTCCAAAAGAAAAACAAAAGGAGCTTAGAGATTATCTGCTGAGAAGAGTAGGGACTGATAAAATGGAAATAACCATGGTCAAGTGAAGGACTGAGAGAGAGAGAAAGAGAAAACATATTTTATGTTAGAGAAACAGCAATTTCTGTTCTCTACAGAAAGTAAGACAAGTTGTACTTTCAGCTACAGCAGTGAGAATAAGCAATCAAGATGTGGAAATGACAAAAATATTCTGCTTTTTTTAAAACAGCCACGGCATACAAATATCTAGATACAAGAATGGATAATCACGGAAATTTATGAAAATTTGATCCATGACATTTTCAGGGTTCCATGCAGGCAGCTCTGAACAACAAACATGTTTAACAATTATGAGAAAAAGGGAGGAAAACAAGATGGGTTTATGTTCAATTTCAGATCATGGGACTAATTCTGTTCTTCCAATGCCCAGTGCTGCAGTTGCTTCATCCACAGAACTCTAAGCCAGTAAGAATTGCTTGTGTAAGTGATACAACAGTCAAACCCTAAGGCAGTATTTAAAAAATGTACCTCGATTCTGCAAAATCTGCTACAGCAGTCCCCAAGATAAAAATCTGCAAATCACTACAGCATAGCATTGCTATGTAATAGTTTAAAACCTGAGAAATTGCTACAAAAGCTTGTTTCCCTACAGGGTGCCTTAACACAACACCATCACCACAATTACTGGAAATAACAAAAAGATGGGTTTATCCACTCATTTAAGATTATGCTCCAGTGCAACAGGAAAAAATATTCATTTCCAAACAATGCAAAACCATGGAATGTTTTTTGAAAAAAAAAAAAATTTCACTCCCACCCACCTCTTGTATTTTATTAGTATCTCAGGAACACCTGATACTCATCTTTTCTTTACAAGCCATACATGGAATTGAAACATAAACCAAACTCATTTCACACTCTTCTAACTACTCTTGAGTGAAGGAAATAAGACAGCACTGATTGGATTTGCCTGTCCCTAGTAGTTTGAAATTCAGAAGCTCAAATGTGGCACTACACCCAACAAAAAACAAATACTTTATTTACACTGAAATTTGAACAAGCATCTGATGAGCTGTCAGTCTCTGTGATGAACAAAGAATTTTAAAAGCTTATGAAAAGCAAGATATTACCTCAGTTGAGAGCATACCTTAAAACAGAACAGAAATTTTTTAAATTCAAAATGCCTAATTACATAGCTCTGTTTTCAAGATTAAATACACGCATCTTTGCAGAATTCACCCAGATGTGTAATACTGGTCAAAAGAATCCAAGTTATACCGAGCAACATGTAAGGGGTTTTTTTAGCCAAACAAACCAACACAAAATTTTTCCCTTTCCTCTAAGTTTAAGAAGGTATCAATAATATAGTATTGACCAGCAATTTTTAATGGCTACACATTGCCATCTGCTGACACAGTAGAGATATAACACTTAATTATTTCAGATTGCAACATGCAATCTCTGGAAGTAATTTTATTTTTATTTCCACAATGAAATACAATTAAACCTATTCTCTTCTGATAGACTGAGTCCTGGATTTGAAACCCTGAAAGGTCTCTCTAATCATTGTTCTTAAAAAACTTACTCGTTTAAAGTAAATTTTTAAAGTACTGTCTGTAGGCTGAAGACGAGATTTTTCCAGCAGCTAATTTACTTGCAATCTAGTTGCAGGTTTTGTTCAAACAAAAATGGGTGTTGCTGGTCCCCATGACAAACAAGAGAATTCTTTCTTTCCATCCGAAACACACCCTTGTACATAAGCCTGTGTAAACAGTGTCTAGGAACACTTATACCTCCCAGCCTTTTCGGGGAATTCCTGGCAGACATAAGAAGGCCAGACTCAGTTGCTCTGGTCAGTGTAGAACTGACTGTAAAGAGCCAAGAAATCGGCCATAAAGTTCAAATTTTGCTCTCATGTACAATATGCAGCAGTAAAAACATTCTCAGAACATTCCAACTGAAGCCCCCCAAAATGCCCCAAATTATTTTAAAGACATCTCTGACCTTAAAAAGATAGAACTTGTGATCCTCTTTTTCCTCTAGCTTCTCTTGCAATCTTCGTACTAAACGTATGACGTGTTCCTTGCATGAAGCTGTGATGAGAGGTTCTCCTTTTCCAATTTCTTCTACTAAGGCTATGGCATCTGTGCTAATTACGAGGGGAAAAAAAATAAAAAACAAACAAAAAACCCACCCAAACCCCACCAGATTTCATCCTCTGGCAATAATTATGAATATAAACCCAAGAATATTATTTACTTGCAGAGAAACTGAAGCAATTAAAGTATATGCATTTATCTCATTCTTTAACGGCTTAAAGAAATACGGATAAATCTTTCTTGATTTCTCTACTTCCTTCCCTCTCTTCAGGAAGATTTAACTTTTAAAAATGTTAGCTTGGCAACAAATTTACCTTTTCAAAGGGTTTCCATAGAGGGTCAGACATGGGAGATGTGTATCCAAAACTGATAGCTTTGGAATAAATATCTAAATTTAAATGGAATTTCATAAATTCCAAAAAAATTGCCCATGAAGTAGCAACAGGATAAATTATATATAGAAAGTGTTAAAATTATCTCTGTGGCTTCACAAATCTATGCCTGTTCCTGTAACTCTTAGTTATAGGAACAACTTCCAAAACATGGTCCACAGTCTATTGGTGTCCATGGAGCCCCCAGGAAGTGGTTCACAGCTAGTCTGCGGAATTGGATCATCTTTTCATACCATCAGATAAACTGCTGATTCCTGGCCATCCATGAGAAGCTGAGGGTTGATAACACCTGGCAGTCAAAGCACCAACATATACTTAAAACCAGTCCTAGCAAGAAAGCCTAGCATTTCTGTTAATATGTAAATTATTGCCATCTAAAGGGGATTTTCTTTATCAGTCCTCTAAATGGGAGCCACTAACAACATCCCCATAAATTAGTATCCTCTTGGTCTTTATACTCCTGTTAAGTAATACTAGACAACTAATAATTTTTAAATTTGGATTTTTCACCTTGCATGTGCAGCCTACAAATAGCTGATGAGAGGGAATGAAGCAGACGGAGCCAGACTTTTCTCAGTACTGCCCACCGAGAGGACAAGAGCAAATGAGCACAAATTAGAAGAAAAAGAAAAAAAAAAAGGACCTAGGAAATTCAATCCAAACTCAAAAATACACTTATACACCTTTTTCTGTCAGAGTGGTCAAACACTGAAATAGGTTTCACAGAGAGGTTCTGGAGTCTCCATCTGGGACATATACAGAATCCAACTACACACAGTCTTGGTCAACCTACTCTAGCTGACCCTGCTTTAGATGGTCTCAAGAAGTCCCTTCCAAACTAAACGATTCTCTGATTCTGTGACATGCCATTATGTTCTGTCACCCAATGCACAAAGTAGCCACTCAAGTAACCTCTCAAGCACTGGTGCATAAATTGCACCCAGCAATATTAAAGCTAAGTAACTTCTTAGGTCATTACAACAAAGTTGTCCTATTCCTCACAAGGAATCCACTGAAGAGTTTCAGACTGGTGTGTTCCAACTGTCTGAAAGCTGGAGGCAGCTGTGATTGAGTATTGTCCTCCACATAGCACATCTCACTTGCTTCCTCATGAAGTAACCTCTGCCTTCTATCTTACCTAAAGATATCCTATCAAACTTAAATCTAAACTTGATTTTGAAATACATTGTATTTTTTATTCTTCAGTTAGGCCAATCTTTTAGATATAACAAGCCCCTGCCGTTTCTCTCATCATCGGCGGGAGACTAGAAAATCACATTATGCACTCTTACTTGTTCTTTCAAAGAAGCCAACTGCAATTAGGTTTGCAACAAAGGAAACCAGAAAACTTCCACTACTTGCAACAGAAGCAAATACTTAGTTTCTCCACATAAACATATGAGAGGGAATCACTTACTTGCCTGTCTTACACCACCTTACCTATGGTTGTTATGAGGATTAATTAATTAGCAGGAGAGATCTGAACTGATGCTTAGTTGTTATTTTCAGTGATTTCAACAGAGGTCATTTAAACCAATGTACCAGGGGGGCTGAGTTAGAACCACTGTTTGGAAATGTTCTGAAGACCAGAAATACTATTGCAGGACCTAAGAACTAACTGTCATTGATCACAACATTACAATGTTAAGCACTGTGTATTTCTGCTGGCTTTGTACAGGCATCTTGATAATCCTAACTCTATAAGCAAAAAGAGACTTCACCTCTGAACAGAAAATCATGACGGTAATATTCAGCTGGAATGCAAGATTCTGTATTTAAAATAAAAGGAGAATGATTTGACTATGTTATTTTCTTTTCTGTGTGTTCTTCAGTGAACAAAGATATAGATGACCCCTATTATGTTTAAAACAATCAAACAGAGTTGTATATGAGCATGCTACAAAACAGCAGAGAGTGCTTTTATCTGAAATAACATCATACTTACTTAGGACTAAGATCAAGTAGATCTATAGATCTGGTCTTTGGCTTACCACCTTGTACATATTCCAGAATAATTCCTTTTAAAAAAATTGTAATAAAAAGGTCTTAATTAGATGTCCAAGATTGTATAATACACACTGTAGACAGCAATGCTTCCACTTTTATTGCTCTACTGACTCCAGCAGACCTCCTTCTAGTTCCAAGAACTGGAAGGAGATTGGCTGTTCTTGCTGAGAGCTAGCAGGGTGATGAACAACTCTGATGTGTTTATACAATAAAAGATATTAAACATTATTATTTATGAGCCACTTTCTATTCTGGAAATGGATGAGCTCTTTTTTCCCCAAACAACCTTCATTATTTCATCAGCTCTATTTTCAAAGGAGCTGTCCTGAAGATACTTGCTGTAGTTTGGTGTTCCAAGAAGCCTGGAAAGCATGTTTTACGAAACTTGTTGTATTTATTTCAGTATTTGCAAGGCCTGTATGCAGTAACGCACAGAAAATCATAACACGCTTTCCATTTCTAGGTATGCTCTGGCACCTCTGCACCTTCTGCGGAAGCATTAAAATATTTAACCACATAGCTTCCTGTTTTGAAACAGTTGTTAAAGAATTCTGCTCCTTGGCTTTCTGTGGGAAAGGATAACTTAGATGAATTTTTATGTCATTTTGCATTTTACCAAGTCCATAAGAAAAGTTATTAATTTGGAAGGAAGATCTGTTATTACAATAGACTTCCTGAGTTGGCCATCTCCATCATGTTTCACTTCTGAGTATTCATTAAGTCTCCTGACTGAGTTCATGATAAACGACGAAGAGGGCTCAGCAGCACAGCTTGTCAAAGCCTGGTTCTGCTAAGAAAACTCATGGAATAAAGAAGGAAAAAAAAAAAGAAATGTGGCAACTTGTTTTGCTTTTGATAACACATATATGTTTTTTGGTGCCAACTACTGTCACTTTTGACCTTTTAAACTCCTTACTGCAACGCAAACAAGATCGCCTTGATTTCTCAGTGATGTTATTAATTACAGCCCCGATGAGCTGCTTCCAGTCGCAAGCCCCACCACCAACCTCAGTGCCAAAATACCCGCACCTGAAGCCAACCCAACGCCATTCACCCGCTTACTCCTGCCCTAGCCCATGACAGAGGTGAGGAAAACCTCCATTACAGGAGACCCCCGCGCCTCCCTGAGGGGGCCGCCCAGCCACACGCCCAACGGCAATCCCCACGTCTGGCCCCAGCCCCGCCGAGCCGGCACGGCCCCTGACAGGGCAGGGAACCGTCCCGACTTCCCCGCTCCGCACCGCACCCGGCGGGTAGTAGCGCAGCAGCAGCCTCCTCAGCTTCATCCTCCTCCTCCTCCGCCGGGCTTCGGTCCCGTTCCCATAGCAACGCCCCAACAGCGCCTCTGCGCATGCGTCCGATCCCTGCCGGGTCGCCTTTTCGGGCCTGGGATAGATATGGTGGTGACTCTTCAAGGCCTTTAGGCCGGGCTTTTGGCATCCACAGGGATGGAGGGGGATGAGGGGGCACGGTGTGGAGAGCTGAGCGCCAGCCCTGGGAGCTGCACAGCCGGGGCAGGAGGAGGACATGGCTGCGCAGCCGAGGCCTAGGCCTCGGCTGCGCAGCCATGTCCTCCTCCTGCCCCGGCTGCGCAGCTGAGGCCTCCTGTGCATAAACTTATAATTATCCCCCCCTGAATTCTATCTACCTTTTATTGTCCTTTCGCTTGGTATGGCAAGGTTTTTCTGCAGTTTTCCCAGCTCGTCCTGGCTAGCCCTGGCAGAACTGCTCGCACTGTAGAATTCCGACAGGGCTTCTGATTTCTGCCCGAGAAAAGGGAAGTATCAGATCTTCAAAGGCTAGAGTGCACCAAAGAGAAAAATTATAAAATTGGGAGCGCTAAAGAGCCACAAGTAATGGCATAGCAAATACACGAAAGCTATTTGAAAAGCAAATAGTCACTTAATGACTAAGGAAAACAGGCAAAGATTAGAAACGGGTACAAATAACCCAATCGGCTTAATTTTTTAAAAAGAGACTCAGGCCAGAGACACGAGTATGAAAATACTGTTTCATCAAAGAGAAGAAAAATGTATCAGAAAAGAGATAACCAACATGGAATCATTAAAATATTATTAATAGAACAAACAAAATGAGTCAAGCTCTATGCAGAAATGACTGTAGAGCATCAATAGGGGGAAGCAGTGAATACGTTTTCATTTAGCAAATCTGGTAGCCCATGCTGTTGACAACGGGTCAACAGAAGACAGTTCCGATCAGTGTTTAACAATACGTGACTTTTCTGAAAACACCCATATGGCTCCCTGCAGCTTCACTTTGAAGATAGTCCTTTGATTTTTGAAAGCTAGGAAGTAAAATACAATGGCCAATTCCAGATTTACTCTGGGACATGACTGAGGGACAAAGCGGTCTATGGGTTTTTCATTGCTATTTGTTTCTTTTAATCTTTTGTCTTATTTGTATGTGAAAAGTCTTGAGGCAGATAGGAAATATTTTTATTAAAACAAATAATCAGAACAACTTCCCAACTGAATTGACTTACGTGGAACAATCATATTCAAAAACAACTTTCTGAACAACCTCTAATCTTGGTGGTCTCCAATTTCTTAACAGGTTTTTGTATTTGTTTAACATAATGTGTATCCGCCCAGGTTATAATTTCTAAATAGAAATATTTTCTTGTTCTTTTAACTTAAGTGATGTTACCAATAAACGTGGCATGGGCACTGCTTCCTACACTAACACCTGCTTTGTTCTTCGTGAACACGCATTCATGCAGCCTTTCTGGTGCCTTCAGTATTACTTAACACCAACTAGAAGTGCTACATTTAATTTTTTTAGTCAGACTTGACACTTTTCAACAACATAAATGAGTATCTGCAGTTCCAATATAATTTATATGGAAAACACCGCTTCAGTTCTGTACGTCTGGGTTGTATTTGCGTCATCAAATCAATTATTGTGATATTCTTGAGCAATTGTTTTTTCAAGGTTTTGCATATCATATGCCAACAAGCTTTTTTTGCGTTTGCTTTTCATGAGACACAGAAAGGGAAAATGCAGCCCAGTCTGAGCAGAGGAGAGGGAAGTGGAAAGGCTGCAGAGCTCCATGACGTCAGTACCCGGCAGTTCGACACATTCTCTCCTCACTTTCTTGCTGTAGATCTCCATCTGAACATGCACACCTCACAGCTTGTCATCACCCGGGATTAAGAGGCAATAATGACACTGGAAGATGATAAATCAAATCAGGTCCCAACACTTACCTCCTTCTTCTGCTTCTCTAAGCAAAAGATTCGGGAGCAGTGGAGTCACAACAGAAATCAGTCCCTCTTAGCTCTGGGCCTGATACCCAGACTGTTCCAGGGAGGCACTGCCATAATGGTATTGCTTGCTCTGTTAGTATATAGGAACTAGAAAAAATTGCTGACCACCTGAGCGGGGGACAAAGAGCTAACACTATGCTGAGATTAAGTTTTCCCCAGTGCCACCCAGGACAGGCCTGTCTGCAAAATAAATATATAGTAACTAACAGTATGTCTTTCTAACAAAACAGAACCAGAGTTGTAGCACAGGTGGGATTACCTAAGGCGACTTTAGGCATCAAAGATAAAAACTGCAGAGAGGGAGTGAAGGGGAGAACTTAAACACAATTAATTATTTGAGGACTAGTCAAGCAGGGAGCCTGATGATACAGCAGACTGAGCTGAAATCCATACCACTAAACCTCGACTGTGAAGCAGAAATTTAACTCTTTTTCAAATTCAGGGAAATGGGCAACTAGTGTATACTTTTAGAAGGAAAATTTGTAGGCTGCTGGGACAAGATTGTCACCCTGATACTTTTTAGCATCCAAAGAGTGCACACAGCCTCTAAGCCATGGAAGGCCTGCTTCAAAGAATCTGCATGCACACTGTAGAAAGTTCAAAAGGACCTACCCTGGAAATAAAAATTTAATGCTGAAACGTACAGCCAGGATCTCCAGCAATTTTTATCTCTGGATGACCAGTTTTTACGTACAGTATTGATGTTATCAGCCTGGAAAGATAACTTATACATCAGTTGCTCTCTGTGCATTTTTGCTTATGTCAGCAGTTTGCAGGAGTGGCAAAAAGTTAAGATACTATAAACCTCACTATCAGTCAATATTCAAAAGCCTTTGAAAGGCTGCAATATACACTTATCTAGAGTGCTGGAGACAACTGTGTTGGACACTATGAAGCAGAAGTAATACAGTTACAATTAAGAGTTTCCTTTTGAGAGCTCTGGGTTCTTCCTGCCAACACAGGTCTGAAATCTCTCTTTTCTTGAGCCAAAGTACTGTCCTGAGAAGAATAACAAGAAGAAAGTGTTTCTGACTCAAACACACTCTTGCTTGCAGAGAAGAGTGGGTTTTAGGCTTCCTGATTTAAAGTTGTATCATGACCCACTTGTTCTGAAGTAGGTCAGTCTGTGGTATGCTGAACTAAATCAGAAAGACCAGCCCAAGAGTAGTCTGAGTTAAGGGAAAGATGTAGAAAGCCACTTCCTATTTCTGTTATGCTAGTAATGGGCACAGCAGATTTTTACTAAGGGGAGTTTTTCCATGTTGCCCTTTCTCGTGTGCTGTCCTTTCTCATAATTGTCAGGTCTGTCAGATGCAGAAGGACTGTGCTCAGATATTTCCTTGTTTCTGCTTGGTGAATCAAATGGGTTTAGGTCATGTTTTTCAAGGTTGTTTTATTCTGATGGAGATAACCTGCTTCCTCTTGCCCAAACAGACACCACTATCCACATACACTTCTCTGTGTATTGTTAGAGCTCCTTCTCACTTCTGCTCTGTTATTTCCAATACTAATCATGACACCACAGCCATCAAAAATGTTAAAACTATTTTACTTGTATAAAGAACATGATCTTCTGGAAGTTTGCTGTTTGCTAGGTAAGAGCTGTTCTGGGAGAAAGAGCTGACAGTGTGTTACAGAACAGACAGAGTGCTCTCTTTCTCAAAGATTGTTTTTCATCTTTGCATGGCTGTTTTCATCAATTTAAAGTTATCTCAAATAAAGAAAAAAAAATTACTAGTTGTGATTTGCCTAGAAATTGTGTCATGTACAAGTTTCTGTTCACATGAATAGATGCATGTGTTTTTTACCTACAGCGAGATAATAACAAGTACCAGAAAGGAGCAGTAGCTCTCTTCTCTGCTCTTTCCTTCCATCTTCCATTTCTGACACACTGCTTACATATTGCATGCAGTCAGGCAAATTCCATGCATTCCTACTTGTTTCAGTCAAATTTTCACTTAGCTGAAAAAAGGTTTTCCTTGCTGTCCACTTTTTAAGGGAGAGCCTTTCTTCTTAACCAAGCCGATGGGTAGACCTGACAACAAAAAAAAACCCAAAGCAAAAAAAAAACAAAAAACAATAAAATATATTTATCTTACCCTCTCTGAGAAGAACTCAGAAATGCCTTTAATCTGTCTTTCCATGGTCTAGACTGGAGGGGGCTGAAGACCTTTTGGTTAGGGAGAGCTCTGTGTCATCTAGCCAAGACGGCAAAGCTGACGGTATCGGGTAGTTACGCAAGTATTCTGCAGTCAGATTGTCTGAGCTGGAAGATGAAAGCCAGTGAATTATCCGGATGCACCTAGTGAGGAAAATAGAGGAGCACTTCTACATATAGTTAACACACAATTGAGACAAACCACTTTGAGTCAGGAGAAAGCAAAAAGCTCCTGAGGAGTAACAGGATTTCTAAGTCTACAATAGAATTGGAAAACATAAATAGTTAAAACCATTTTGTTTCAGAAAATACAGCTTCATTAAAGTGAAAGTGTGTTCATCTCACCATTGTTTTTAATTAAAAAAAGTCAAGATAACTCATTTGGGTTTCTATATTTCATTTTTATAATGCCAAAATTCATTAAGTTTCCCATAAAACATCATGTTGTCTACATATCTATATGCCTTCACTAAGGGTGGTAGTCCTGTTGCATTGACTGTGTGTTTCTTGTATTCTAAGTTTCTTTACCATCATTTTGATGTACTTCATATGGATGTGCAAAACAACGTATGTCTATATCATCCATTCAGTGTAATTAGCATTAAAACAGCACTAGCCACTTTCAAATTCATTAAACATTTTGGCCTGCTGTTTGGGCAATCTGGAGCATGCTATAGAGTGAGCAACTTTTGAGATTTGCATTGTCTCTGAAAGACATCTTGACCATTTGTTCCTAGTCGTAGCAATATGAAACATTCAGATGTCAACTGGAACACAATCATAATTTTCAACCAGCTCTAGTAAATGTACATTTGAAAATAAGAAATCACTGTAGTAAGGCATATAGCTAAAAGATTAATTTTCAGATATGCATGACAAACTTTTACATGAATGTTTTGATTTGCATTCCTTAAGTACAGCTGTATAAAAAATCTTATTCGTATGTGAGGTACTGCCACATTTGAGTGAACCGTAGAAGTCACCACACCGACCACCCTACAGCTGTGATTTATCTGCCACGTTAAGTCTATTGTTCTCAAATTCCCATGCACCGGTCAGTGCACGGCACCTTGCGACCCCCCACCCAGCTATGAGTCTGTAGCTTCTTACAGGCTTGTAATATTTCTCTGCCCTTGGTACCTAATGATGCTGTCTACTGTCACCTTAATATTTGTTATATGAATTCTTGGTACAGAATTGATCCCCTTGCAAGCCACGTTCCTTCAAGAACAATCTGTTTTCATTAAATTTTATCATCCAGAAGATATATGAGTCTAATTCAATTTTGTTGCACTAGACCATCCTACATATAAATGTGTTGCCTTGGCTTATGAGTACATGGCCAGAAGAGAAGACATTTATGATTTGCATCACAAATGTACCTAAAAAGTTTGACTCGGAAATAAGAAATACTTTGTGCTCTGTTTCCTACACTTCGGTACATGCCTTCACTAATCATGGTACCCCAATTGCACTATTTCAATGTTCCTTGTGTTTCCTACATTGCTCTATCCTGTAACTATCTATTAAATGGATCCTATCATTCAGGCTTTCTCAGCAGGGAGACCAAGGGCTGTGTCACACTGTTCCCATTCCCAGAAGTGTTTTCTCTCTCTCCTTTCTTCACAGGCTGAGAAACCCCCAACTAACAAAAAAGCATATCTGACATCTTATTACAACTATCTAGGTGTGCCTTCTCATTCACCATGGCACAGGAAACAGTTAATGCTAACCCTTGAGCAAGGACTCTGAAGCCTGTGGGGCATTGCATCCATCTCCAGCAGTAAAGTAGTGAAGGATTAAAAAAAAATACCTAGAATCAAACAGATAGAAAGAACATACACATCTTCAGCCTCAGCTAGAACTTTAATTCTTTTCAGTGACAAGTAGCTCAAGATCATAATTTCTGATAACTGAAAGTAACGTTCACTGCAAGAAACATGACAATAACCTTCCTTTAAATTTCACTACTACATACAACTGCTACTCAAAAACATGAGTTGGATATCAGAATATCACACAACTAGCTTAAATGAGAAAAGCTATTGAGTTGTTATTCTTCATCTTTGATTTTCCAAAGCTTTCTCTGTAACTTTGAGGGCTAGGAAAAAAAAAAAAAAATCACTATGAAGCTTAGATTTTTAGGTAAATCAAGATACTCCAGGAGGTGGAGTATTGTGAAAACCTACTGCACTGGAATGCATTGGATCCAAAGGTCATCCAAACAGATTTAACCAAGAGATAAGGTTTGTAAATTAATACCTATAGGAATTAATGATATATTTAATGAACGTTAGTGATGGCATTTCACATGTTCCTTGGACACATCTCCATAATAAGAATATTAACAATTGGGAAGGAACAGAATTTTATAGAACCTGAGATAGCGATTTCTGTCCACAGAATCGATAACCATACAAAGTGGTCTCCCTCGTGCATCAGTCACCTCTTCTGAGAGTCAGGTAGCTCTTTCTCCTTGGATTTTCACATGCCTCTGCTGGCACTGTTAGTCTAGGAAAATCTGCGCTGTGCAATCCTTCTTTTCCTCCCATTTATGTGTGCAGCTGTGGCTGTGATGGTAGGTAAAACCCCTCTAGTACAGGACATGCATTCTAATTGTATCCAGCACAATTCCGTATATGGACACTGTATAGAGCATATCTAGTTTTTCAGGGGATCTCAACGCAGGCTATCGATTGTCTCCTTGATACAAAGAGAGTGTAAGAAAAATTAATAGTTTTCAATTTAAAGTGAGGGAGTAGCAAAATTTCAGGACCATGGGAATGTAGATGCAGATGCATAACAATAAAATTGTTACTCTAATTTGGGGGTGTAACTGAAGTCGTATAAGCAAAACTATAGAAATGCTGTTGTAAACTTAATAACAATTAACAATAGTATTTTAGTCTCTACTTTTCCTGCGACATATTTGCTTTTTAAGCATACAGTATTCTGAATTTCATCTGATGCTTTACATTAAATATGTATTTGTGATTCCATAATCTTTGAATAATGCTATAAATTCAGGGAAGCTAAAAGACTATTAAACAAGTGCCTGGTTTTATTTACAGTAGCAGCTACATGAGCAATACATTATGCTTAATATATAACAGCAGCCACAGCACCATATCAATTGTATATCGTATTAAAATGTTCTAACACCAGCAACTCTTGGTGAGCTTTGACTGGAAGCTATCTGCAATAGATAATGCAGAAGGAACAATTAGCAATTAAAAAACCTTTAAGAGAGTTCAGACTGCAGCACTGGACAGCTAAGATTGAAACCTCCCAGAGCAGAGCAACCACAAGATCATACATATCACATATAATGTATATAATGTATATAATCACATATAATTATATAATATCATATAATCACAGCATCAATCATAATTTTCCATTTATATACAGTGATACAACTATAATTGCTTAGTAAACATAGCACACTCAACGCATTGGTTTTAGTCTGGAGACTAAAACCTTCTTTTATGATTCATATTTTGGCAAAGGATGTAGCCTGTAGCCTGGTGTTTGCCCTAAGACTGCCAGGGCATAAGACAGCTGAGCTCAGCATACAGAAGACTTAATCAAGTGACAGTGTCATAAGCCTAAAGCCTTTCTTGGTTTACAAATTCCCCCATTAACTTCTCAACAAAATTACAGCTGAACGATGCATTCCAATTCATCAGGAGTGGAGTTCAGGTACATGTGGGCTCGTTGATATTGGCAATTGAAAATAACTGACCGATTATCAACACCCATATGAAAGACCTAAAAGTGTCATTGTCACCAAGCGTGCCCTGTAATGCTTGGTTTTCAGATATATTTGAAAACACGCATACTACTGCAGGATAAGAAGGGGTTTCACCCTTTTGTCTCTTGGATTTGCATATGCTTTACAACCCCGCTTTGTGTGGAAGGTGGAAAAAACAAGAACTGAGGAACAAAAAAACATCTTCAACTGATAGTTAGGAGCTACCATGAACTGAACAGTAATTCAACAAATAACTTGTCAGTACTTGCCCAGCAGTTGAGATGTGGCAGGTTTTATATTTTAACAGCAAAATTAAATCAGCAGAAGGTTTGCTATTCCTTACAAAAATCACTGTCCATGCAATGCTAAGTTATTTATTATCAACATCTCTCCTACCTTTCATTAACACCTACTGATTTTTAAACACAATGTACAGTATGCATTTTTATCTGCCACTAAGAGCCATTCCTCATTGTATACCTTTTTCTATAGAGATAATTGCATAGGACTGTTACACAGATATGAGAAAGTACAGTATTTAAACACATTTTCCCACTAGTAAAGAACAGATCCAAGTCCAGAACAGATCCATATCCATACATCAGGCAACACTAAACAATATTGGTCATACTACTGAATTTCTTTAAACTGGTAACTTACACAATAGCATTTTTTTTCCACAGGCTTCTACTGAGAGATGCTCCGTGTAACCAGTGAGAGCCCTACAAGACACTTTGTGTAAGAAAGGCAGCGATCAGGGTTGCTTTGTGCTGGAGTGGGAGAAGAAAAAAATATTAAGAAATGTGCTAATTAATTATGATTCCATATAGGGAGAGAAAGTCTTCTGACAAAGATGCCAAACTAATGAAATGCTACAATGTCCTGACTGAGAATGGTGTGAGATTGCTTGGGGGGAGCCGGGGCGGGGGGGAATAAAAAATGAAGTAAAATAAAAAAAAATTAATAAAAAAAAAAAACAAACGCACCCAGAAATAATATGCACAAATAGAGTTCAGTAATAATACTGCAGCAGGCACAGGAATCACTGAGGACTGGTCTCAATACAGCAAGAGCAGGAGACTTTGGAACTGAAGTATGAAGTTGTGCTGAGACTTTGAAGGGAAAGTTCTCACACCTGTTATCCAAATGATATCCAAGCTGAGATAAAAAGCCTCATCAGCATTTTGCAAGAAAAAATAATATATTTTCTTTTTTTTAAAATATATTAAGAGACGGAGAAAGTCCTCAAATGACCATCTAATACTGCACATTAAATTACTCAACAAAATTGCACATGCTGAATTAGGAGCTGAGGGCCAAAGATATAGAGGAAAAAGTAACTTACCTACACAAATGCAGAACAGCCCCACCAAAGCAATCAGGATTAAGCTTTTCCTAGAAATGGTTATAATTTTCAGAGCTGTCAGAACTTTTCAATAGCCTCTTAAAGCTACCTACTCACAAAAATGGGCCTCAAGTCTGATTTTGGAGATGCAGCACTTGCTTATAATACCTGCTTGTATCCCCAGGAATGCATGGAGGGACATGCTATTTTTACATGGAATTTCCTACCAGTAACATAACAACCTTGTCAATCTATGCTATTGAGCATAGAAAAAAAATTTCAAATTATAATTTTTTTTTCTTCCAATGGACTTTGTTATAAAAAAAAAATCTCAACCACCACAAGAGGAAGTAAAAAAAAAATCCCACGAGTCATAGCTCTGCGGATAAAGCATCTGAGTTTTTGTGGCAATGGAGCCATGGCTGACAAGAGGAAGCAGAAGCAATACAAAACTTTTAACAGAGCCAGCCTGGGAGTAGAGAGCCACAGAATTTCACGTCGATGTTCACTTTTCTTGTTTTGCTCACTTGCTTTGAATTTTCTAGCTTGGACTCCAGGCTTTTCTCAAATTCCTACATGGCTCTGGTTCCTAACATCTCCACCAATGCCTACGTATTCCCAGGGCAGGCTTGGGGAACCTCACCTTCTGATGCTTTTAACATGAATCCGTTCATTGTGTCCACACCATTTTGTTGGTGCCTGATTTAGTCTGCGAGTTCTTCGATCCCAAACAGGAGCCCAGCCCAGTGCTGGCAGGTGTGAGGCAGAGCTCTGAAGTTTGGCCCAGAAGCTATGGGAATCCCCAGGGGAACACTCCTTCCTGGGAAGCCAATAGCTTCTTACATGGTATCCTTTAATATCGGGTACATGGAATCCACCTGCTGGAAATTAAAGCCAATTAATCCTGCTCCTTCAGAGCCTTACCCACAGAGAATTGCCAATTCCCAGATTTGCAGAGCCACAGGAGATTGCTTAAGTTCTACCAAGTTTTGAAACCAGAAGGTAACAGCTTTACACTCATGAACGCAATTTAGAAAACCCAACACCTCTCAGCTCCTTTCTCAAGGACACCAAAATTGCTTTACATTTAAAATACATTAAAAATAATGCTCCTATCTCTATGTCTAAAAGGTACCAAAAACCAAAGCGTAGATTTATCTGCTGAGAATGAGAGGGCTACACCTACACAGCGTACTCGGCCACATCCCTGAAGTCCATGTGGGCCGTGTAATAGTACCTAAAAAGCTGAGCAGCCTTCTCCATTCAATCTGCACCCATGTCCTACCTACTCCATGAAGTCCCATGGCTTTTATCCGGCATCATTTATACTGCAGTAGTGTCTGCAGACCTCCATCAACCGATCCTGTATCAGGATAGTCTCATTATGCTAGAAATTAACAGCTACTATAGGAAACACATAAAGGGGAAGAAAGCACTGCAGATTTCTCTTCTAGAGATACACCTTTAAATTGAGAGAAAACTGTTACTATAATCATAATCCTTCTCAGTGGACGAGCTAGAAGCTTGCCCTGTAACAATATGTGTAAGGTTTCTCCTGAACAAATCAAGAAACTGGTAAGAGAAATTCCATCAAGTCTGATTAAGGTGAAATTGAGCAAAGAACAGGTCTTCATGCTAAAGCAAAAGCTTCATATATAGCTGCTGTCTGGGGGAGGCAAAGAAATTATATCATATGGAGTTCATAGCTACCCATAGGGCAAACAAAGCGAGCAAGGTGGAAAGTGGCTTTAACAGGCCACGCAAATATACTTGTGTAATTGTTTCAGCTGGAGGCTCATAGGCATTCAAGGGGAAGTCACCTTTTTCAACGAAAAAAACATATCACAGAGAAGTCAGATTTTAATATTTATTTTTTTTAAACTCCAATTTCCATTTTTTCTACAAAGCAGGCTTTGTTTAACAATAGGTCAAGAAGTATTATAATGCTAACTACAGTTAAAAGGAAATATTTTGGCACAAGACATGCCAAAGTAGTAACAAAATAAGCAAAATAAATAACTCACTATACACATGCTGAACAAAACAAAAATAACATGCAATAAACTTAATAAAATTCATACTCTGTACAGCAGCTTAAGGTAGTCCTTACTAAATAGTACTCATGCCATATTAGTAACATACAAATATTAGTAAAAATAGAAACTTTAACAAAATGCTTAATTCAAGCAAAACAGTGATGCAATATGAATCAACTCCAGAAGTTCCACGGTTCCAAAGAAGCCAGAGATAGTGGTGAGTAAGCACACAACAGTGTACAAAACGACGATCTCAACCGAGAGGTTGAACCCAGTGGTTCTTCAGCCACATCTGTGTTTAGTTCCCTGCTGGAAACCGTATCACATTGACATCTGCTTGAGCTTACGGCTGTTAAAAGAATGAGACAACACACATAAATAATGACCTCAGCCATAGGTCAATTATAAAGTTTCTCTCTCCAAGATGTAGCACCTCCCGAAAGAGCAGCTCAGATAGAAAAAGGGACACGTGACATGACTGTCCCTGGAAGATTCTAAAAAGGAGCAGCCATCTCTGACAGGAGATGGAAAGACAAATGTGATCAGCGTTGCCATCACAAGTGGCATTCAGGGAATGTAAGAAACAGGCTTTCATACATGCTCTGTTTTCATCAGCCTAGTAGTAGTTAGATTTTTAAATCCCTACCTCAGGAAAAGAAGGTGCTTCTTCACCCAGCCTTCCTTAGGATTTACACAGGCTTTCAGTCCACCGTGGGTGTGGAAACTGGAAAATAATGATAAAGAGATCAGTAAATCATTAGAAATCCCCACTAATAAATACTATAAAGATGCATTTGATCAAAAACATGCATTATAGTTATTCTATATAATAAACAATAGCAACTGCTTTTGTAAATGCCAGTTAGATATAGGATGAACAAAGAGAGATACCTAATGAAATTAAAACCTAACAGCTCCTTCAGTCTCAGGGGTCATTTTATGCACCATAAGTTGTGTTCAATTTATTGGAACTACTGAGACAAAGAACTTTGCTGAATGCCAGAAATAATTTGTGAGACTAAGGAGAATAGTTGCCGTCAAGCTAAGGTGACAGATCTACATTTAAGAGGGCTAAAGCCTTGTGGAAAAAAACCTCCAATCTCTATGAATTAAGAAAACTCTTGTCACTTATGTATCTGTTAACAGGTTTTGGCCAGGGAAGGCCTTGTGTTGGCTAGAGTGGCCCTCAGCTGGAGACCAAGCATGCCTTTGCACAGTCAGATTTACTGTTTACATTGTATGTCTGTCCTACGAGTTAGTATTCCCTATCAACTAGAGGTGGTGTATTTTGTTTACAGGTATTATATACAATTTATTCAGTTAATTTAACATTTTGAAAAAGCAAGAAAAAAAATTGCGCTTAGAGTGTTCAAACCATTGCTTCTGCCCAAACAGATATCGTAAGGTTAATTCGTGTCAGAAAAAGCAGAGTACCTTCTGAAGGGTAACTTACATGATTGCATGGATATCGCAGACTTCACTGGAGAGCTGTTCAGTGTAACCCTTCAGGGCCCACCGGGGCAGGCGCACTTTGGTGTAAGACAGGCAGCAGTCCTGGTTGCTTTGTGCTGGAACGAAGGAAAATGACAAGGTGAATAAAACCCATTTGGACCTCGCTGCCACGCTGCCTAGGGTACTCACTGCTCAGCCCCCTGACTATCCCGCTCCAGAAGAGGAGGATCAGGCAGCATACCGCACTGAAATAATGCCTTTCCACCTCTCCCTCGTCCTGCTGCAAGCATGCACACCCCAGCACGGCAGGCACGCTGCAGACCGGCACCAAGAACCGCTTCCCAGGGCCAGACACACGAGCTGACTCACCATCGGAGGTGCTGCACAGGAGCAGCGCCAGGAGCCCCACCAGGGAAACCAGGACCAAGCTCTTGCTGCTAATGCCAGCCATTTCCACTCCTTCCACTTCACAGCAGCTGTGCTCCCAGGAGTGCTGGGCTGCTGCCTGCTCGTCCTGCCAGCCCTGCCGCACCTCCACCTGCTTATAAAGGGGTGGCGGGAGCCACGGGAATTCACACAAGGGCGGGTTCCATTGTCATCAGCGGGTTTCCCCATGGCAAATTCCATCGTGCCCGATGCGGCCCCAGCACACCTTCCTGGTGCTATAATCGGAGATAAAAAAAAAAAAATTCCCCAGCATGCTGTGTTTTTTTTTTTTTTAAAGTAGGTTAGAAGATTCAGCCCAAAAGAAGAGGAAATAAAAGGCTGTGAGGTAATGGTTCTGTGGGTGAAGCATGTGTATTTTTAGGGGTAGGAGTGTGGGTTGTGAAATGAGGAGAACCAAGTGTAGGTAACTCTCGGTTACCTACAGAAACTGCGTTATCTACTGTATTTTAATAAGCCCAACTAGGGGGCAGAGGGAGGTGGGCCTAACCCAGACATTCATTTCATTATGGCATGCTCACAGGATAAATGATACCAGAGCACTACATTGGTATTTACTGGTTGGCCAACACAGTAACATCAGGCTTTCCAGATTACTGCATTCTGAGCTCTAAACTAGTATTGGTGGGGCCATGTGGGCAACATTGAGTATTCATGGAAATGGGTTTCTTTTACCATATATTTGCTGCCATCACTTTCATAGAATGGTTAGACTTGGAAGGGGCCTTAAAAATCATCCAAGTCCCCCATCCCCCCTCCCCCTCACCGTGGGCAGGGACACCTTCTGCTAGACCGGGTTCCTCAAAGCCCCATCCAGCCTGGCCTTGAACACTTCCAGGGATGGGGCATCCACAACTTCCCTGGGCACCTGTTCCAGTGTCTCGCCAGTTTGTCACACATCTGGAATATTTCATTTGAAACAGAGCATAAAAGCAACTTGAAGTAGGACTATATGTTCTACCGAATCTGTACTCTCCAGAATGCATTCATGCTGCTTCATAAGCAATAGCTATATCCTGTTACTTTCCCATGCCAAACTGTATTCGAGTATTATGACTCCTGAGCATGCAGCTAAAACACACAATCTTCAAACTGCCTTTGCATGGCTTGGGAGAAACCCCCAGAGAAAGGCTGTATCATCGCTGCAAGTGCACCGTTGGAGCTGCTACTGAAGGCTGCTACTTTACAACGCCGTTTAGTGACCTGTGTGAAATGAATGTGATGGCTGCCGGCCATGTCCTGGTCAAGTGTTGTACGCAGGAGCTGCTACCAGTTTCAGGTGGTTATAGAGTAACCTGAGCTTTAAGTAGCTTCTTTTAAGGTAGAGCTCAGAGACACAGTCATAGTCAGTTCATAATTACATACCTTCTATTCTTCCCAGACAGCCACCACCTCTCACAAAGGGTGCATTCCTATTATGTCTTCCCAGAAATGTAAAAAAATTGAACTCTAGAACAGGTTATTTTCAGATAAAATAATTTCTTATATAAATAGCCAGAATACAGGGGAGACTCATATGGCTGGGGTACACATGAGCAGCCTTGCAGCGTGCATGGTGTCACATGTTGGAGATGCTTCTCCTCGGAACCACTGCTATTGGCCAAGGGACAGGGGAAGAGGCAATAAAGATCTCATGCCCTGACATACACTGTTGTGTTTTGGTTTTTTGTTGGTTTTTTAACTGCTTTATGGATGATTATGAAATGCCATAAATATACACAAAGATCAATGCTCTCAGTACGCAGCTACTTCTGAACTGTTTTAAGGACTCTGTCAGCATTAGGCAATGCTACAGAATAGATAACTAGAATGATAACACCTGAAATAACAGAAGTTTGGCTTGATAGCTTTTTTTCCTTTCCATAAAGATAGGAGTAGTTAAACATTAATCACATAACTATTTCTACATTGTCATGTATCAAGAAGCATCAGGTTGACAATATGCAATTCTCCATCTTCCCCATCAGCACCACTTTTTTTTTTTTAAATTGGCTGTCCAGTGACAACCTGGGATTTTTTTATTGATTTATTATTTTTAAGCAGGAGTTCACACCATCCAGTCTCTATCAAGCAACTGCCTTTAAAGAAGATATGACAAATAGACATTAGGTTATCAACCCACATTCCTCCCATTTCACCCTCGTGCCGATACCAGGAAAGTCTCCAGCTGCTTTAGAAAGAGAACTTCCCGAGACTGTCAAGACAGTAACCATATCTTCTTATCCATGGATTAGTATCAAGAGCATCAAAAGCAGTAGGCAAACAACAATTTCAAAAAATGCTAACAAAGCCTTCTCAAAAAAGAAATCAGTTTATCTCCTGTCTTGCTAATGTACTTGTTACTCCCCAAGTTCAACTCTCCTCCATTTGTTTGGAGACTTTGTATGCAAATGATTATGATGTTAATTGATTAGGCAGCGCATCTTTTTAAAGTATCTTTTTTAAAGTAACTTTTAAAAAAAAACCTAATACCTTAATTTGCTAATAAAAACACTGCTATTAGAAATTTCACTTCCAAGTTATATCATTTCAAGTAATATTGAGTTACAATTCTATTGCTTACCATTAGTACTGATACAGTAGTTATGTTAATATATCGGTTAAATTATTGTAAAGCAAACTGAAAAATCACTAGTAAGTACTAGTAAATTGCAATTCTGCTTGCCTTGCCTCCTGCACTGAGTACTAAGGTACAAGTCTATCCTTCCTTACAAATCTATCCCTTCTTACTCTCCGCTCCTGCACTGTCTTTCAGACATAGACTTGATGGAGAGTCTGGTGGGTTGTCCACAGGCGTTGCCCCCAGCATCGTGGGGATCTTGAACCCACAGGCCGGTCTCACTGCTGCCTGGAGGCAGCCACACTCCTCCTGTCACAAGATCCTCCCATTTCTTGCCCTCTTTTTTCATTTTATACCTTATTCCCCATTTTTTCCATTTCTTGAACCCACCTTTTCACGACCCTTGCATCTCCTTTCCTCTGCCCAAACTCCTCCCAGATAACCTAATTCATTTTCCTCATTTATCCCAAATCTATTACATCCATACACAATTTTGGTGTTTCTTATGCCATTTCCTAGGCAATTACAGTGTAATATGCAATTACTGATACTGTTATCTAGATGGAGGTGGCCTTGCATCTCAAATCCCCCTTCTGACTCCACAGCTCCATTTCTTCTCCATCCAGTGCTCTTCAGATGGAATCTTCTCACCTGACTTTTGACACCTCTACTTGCTCCTAATTAAGCACAAACAGTTTGGACACCAAAGCAATGACATCACCCAGTTAGTGCTCACCCCATACTTCTGCCCTTAGGAAATTTCCCACCAGAAGCCATGGCTGGTGTTGTGCCTCGTGTCTCATAGTACTCCTGTTATCTCATGGTTTAAGAATTTAGGTTAAGATTTAGATTTAGAACAAAAGCCACAAGGAGGGGCTCAACTTCAGGAGCACAGTCTTTTATTTGTACTTAGTGTATACAAAATACCTTCAGTTTATTTGCACAAAGTAGTTTAAAAAAATAATGAAAAAAGGTTTAACACAAAGAGCTGAAGAAAGTTGCCTGCTAGGTCCTGATATGACTCATATCTTATCAGTCTTTACATTTACAAGTCCATAACACAAACAGAAGGCAAAAATATAAAAACAAGGAGGTGCTTATGAGCTCAAGGGAAACAATTATTCCCTGTGGACAAGGGGACAGCAACTGTTGTCCACCCTGACCCCATGAGACTCATCCCGGTTTCCCTCAGCGCCTGCGTGACCAAATGGGGCCATATGGACTGGCCCGGGGCCTACAACACAGGTGAAAGGCTGGGCTGCCAGGCTCCAGGGTGGCCACCAGCACCTCATGGGTGGTCATTGCTGGGCCAATACCTTACTTTTAACATCCTAATACTGATGTAACACGGAGGCTGCATACAGAGTGAGGGCGAGGGGGCTGCCCGCTCGAAGGAGGACATTATTTCCCTGCACTGGGGCCTGTGAGGCTGTGCGGGGAGGGCTGTGCCCAGAGTCCCCTCAGAGGGGCACAGCCGAAGCACAAGAGGCAGCAGCCACAAGTTGTGAGAAGGGAAATTCTCATCAAACATTGCAAAAAACCCTCTTCACAGCAAGGCGGGGTGAAGCAGTGGGACAGGTTGCCCAGGAGGGGATGTGAAAGCCTAGTTTGAATACCCTTGGAGATACTCAAACCTCCACTGGACTTGGCCCTGCCCCAAACATGGTCTTACGCTTGGGTTCCTTCCCAAGCCCAAATTATTTTTTTCTGGTTTTGTCATGTCTAACTCTCCTTTTCTTCTTTTACTTTCCCCACTTATTTGTCTCTTCTCAACTTCCCTTTGCTGTAAGTTTCTCAATGTCCCTCCTCCGATCCCCGCACAAACCCTGCTCTCCCTCCCTGTTGCTGCATTCACTGTAAGACAAAGCACCAAAACACAGATCAACAAAGTTTCCAGCCTCTCCTGTACCTCCCCTCCTGTTGATCCAGGGGCCACAGGGAACAGGCCAAACCCTCCGGTACGTGCTATGAAAGATGAGGCAAAGACAGCCCAGGTGCCAGTGCTGTAAAGCCATCCAGTTACAGCTGCTGAATGGAGAGGAAACACATCAGGGAAAACTGAGACTTTTCCAAGGTAATATTGGGAAACCACTAGCTGGGGGATGGTAAAGAGGAGAGCCGAGGAGTCAGACTGCTCTCAGACACCAGCTGCAAAGCTACAGCCTCTCTGTCCCTGCTTCCCCTGGTCACCAGGCTGCTGTCCCCTGGTAATATGCTGCTTCTCTTTTATCCCAAAGGGCTTTTACTCACAGAGGTACCTGCTGGAAGTCTGAAGTGCTGAAGAGACTTAACAGTTCAACCTTGCTAAACACTGTGGAAAAACAGGCATTATTTCTGGGGGACGGGCTTGCCCTGTCACTCTCCCAATTGCAGAGCAGCAGACTGCCTGCTTTCCAGGTGCACATGCAGTTGTGTCAATAAAGCTATGTGTTTTCATTCAAAATCTTGCACATGAGAAGCCATATGCACATGGGGAATTCAGAGCTGTACATGATTTGGAAAACAGTTTGAAATGCATTGAAACTGTAGCCCCACAGTGGTAATCTATTTGACTGTGCAGCTCTGCTATGAGGTCTGAAAACAATCATACAGATGCAAGGCTTAAAACATTCCGTTAACTTCTGAAGAGAGACACAGAGAAGGAATTTTATAATCATTAACTATTTGATTGACAGACTACAGTTCATAGTCACTTCTTTATGGGTTTAGGTCTAGTAGTAAACATGAACATGAAAGATTAATAAAAAAAAACAAACAAAAACATCTCTTACCTACCCTGATGTCAGGCACTGTCTACAATATCTTTACTTATCCCTTACAATAAGATGAGAAGCATGAGAGCTTTTAATTCCCATTTTTATTCATCCTTGCAATAAGATGTTGTTTTATTCCATATTACTGCCCTTGTTTGAACTGCTGAAAGTAAAGCACTATAGTAATACTGATGATCAACCAGGAAGAATGGAACTAAATAGGGGAAATTCCCTTCTGTAATTTCCAATGGTTTAGGAAACCTTTGACAGAGCAAAGGGCAGGAGAAGGCACTAGTTCAAAGGAACAGGGCCAAATGTGGGGATTTAATCATTGCATAATCCCTGATGACGAAACACATAATAAATCCCAAGCACAAAAGTTCCACGGGTAGCTTGCTCAACATCCCTTGAGCTTTAGAAGCTGTGATGCAAGATTGATTCTGTGCAGTTCAACGTTTGCATGACTGAGAAAAATCCTTATCTGAAGGAAGAAACCAATTTTCACTAATTATATGTTGCACTTCAGAAGGAACAGATCTAGAAATACTATTGAATGACTTGGTTTGATGCAATTACGGACAAATTATATGCCTGTTGGGAGAAATGTACCTCTGACCTATTGAAACTGCAGGTTATAAGGAGACTGGTGCATCTGCCATGAACATCCCAGTATCCGTCCTAGCACTGCTAGTTGCTTCCTGCTACATACATACAGGAACTGAATATCTGGTGTTCTGAGAGCAGATTTCTCTCTTTCAAAGTTAACCCTACTCTGTCTATAGACTCTCGTGAGAGTCACCCACCTTTTCACAGAAATGGACCTCTCAAAGTTGAAGGCAAAACCTATAGCTGGAAAGAAGGATGAAAAAAATAGTTAACTGAAGAAACAATTAAAAGCTACCTACCAAGCCTGAGCTCTAGGTTATATTAGGTTTGCTCTATTACAGCTCTATCTCCCTTCCAGTCTAAATTTGTATATGCCTTTAGGCATAACAGACACAACAAAAGAAACATTTTGACTAATACGTTTCTGACCATTAAAGAAGTCGAGAAGTGCCAATTTTCTGCATACCTTCTACAAAGGTAAGGAAGAAGGGAAGGAATCACTTGAGAGGATACAATATGTATCTCCTGCAAGGGACTGAGACCACCAGGTGTTATTTGCAGATAAAAAGAAACCTGGTTACAAAAAGTAGTAATGTGATTTACCATGGTCTAACATCCTGGAATCTTCATAAAAAAAAAAAAAGCTGTCAGTAACCTCTTAGCACTAGAGTCGTCATACAACCCCATTGAAACTAAGCCTGAAGCTTCTGGTTTTCTATAGCCCCCACCTCACCCCCTCTATGCACATTGGCCAGCACTTCTCCACTGCTGTGGCGTGGCTGTTTGCCAGAGACATACAGAGAAGATCTGGAAAAGGAGAGTGGCTGGGACTAAAATCTACAGCCTGAACATCAATACACCTTTCAGTACTAACAAATGAGGGTTTGCACTTAAAAAATATTTAATTCAGAAAGAGGAGAAAAAGATACTATTCCTTGGCAATTATGAAAGAGATATATGTGACATTTTCCAGATTTTGACAATTAGTGGACAAGAATAGAGGTAGGGAAAAAATCTGGCACTTAAATCTTTCATTAGAAATGCAGTTTTAGGTGGGCCGAAGCTGTTCATGACTTGAGTTGAAACATGTTGAATAGTTTTGCCTAAAACTTAGAAGAGGATAATTTAGAAAACATGAAGCAGCTTTTTTTTCTCATGTTCTATGTTTGCTTCCTCCAGTTGACCTAAAACTAATAAAACAAACACTAAAAAGAGGAGAAAGAAGAATTTAGTGACATGAAGTGGTAAATTTTAAGTTAACCAAGAGAGCTCATTGACTAAAAGTTTTACTAAGTCACACTTGACATAGAGAGCACTTGATCATTCTGGAGTACTCAGTATACAATTAACACAGCTGGCATTTTGTCATGTATTATTGGAAGGCCAGCTTAAAAATATCCAGTAACACCTGCTTATTTTGGATTGCCAAACAAAAAAACAAACAAGTTTTCAGCACTACGCAGTTACATTATAGGGACTTTCCTCTGGGGAGATTTAAACCATGGTTGCCCAAACCAGCTGGCTCAGATTTCCTTCTATCCAAGAGTCCTGCTTTTTTTCCAAGGAAACCACAGCCCTGGGTCCTTCCATCCCAACTCTTACGGGTTCTTTTGCATAGCACAGCTGAGATAATGCCTTTCTTATCCTCCTATACCCTTAAAACTACTTTTCTGGATCTTCGTCCTCATCTCTTGATTTCCACAGGAGGTATTTGGGGGCCCTAGCAAGGGCAGTCTTGCCCTAGCTTCCATTAAGGAAATATCTTTCAGGGTAATTTTTCCTATCTTTCTACAAGGTTCCCCTTGGCTGCTCCTAGCATGTCTTTCTTGTCCTCATTTTCAAAGTCTTTCTCACCTTAATGATGGCCCAGACAACTCTAGTCACTGGACAACTCCAGTCAGTCACAGCAGTGCCCTGTTGGTTAGACTCTTGGCCGTGGCTTTAAGGAAGGTGCTATTCCCAGCCAAGCAACACTGCTCACAAGCTTCAGGGGCTCCTGTAAACAAGTTTTCTGCTGCAAGGAGCAGAGCCAGAAAAGTTGCTCAAACACAAGATGTTTTAAGCCAAGCAATCCGGGCTTGACAGAAATCTGCTATTCCAAAATGAACTGTGTTTTACAAGAAAATCTTCGCCTCAAGTAACTAGATTTCACCTTCCTCAGATCAGAGGACAGTCCTTTTTTTCCTTCATGTTTGTACACAATGTATTGCACTGAGGAACCTGGGAACCAGGCCAGAGCTTCAAGATATGAGCCATACACTGTAACTGCTTTCTTTGAAAGGTCTAACAGGGAGATGAAGGCATGTGGAGAAAGTCTTGGACAAAATAATAATAATAAAAAGAGTTCTTCATGAAAGGGACAAAACCCAACACACTGTTGGGAAAAAAACCAAACCAACCAAAAAAAAATTCCACCAAAACAAAAAACACCCCCCCAACTTGCAAGCATTTGGTGGCTATTATCCAAACTCTTCTGAGCTGGCAAGAAATCAAGGTATTAGAAGAATCCAGGACATTTTGAGCACAAGTATTGTTACTTTCTTGCAAACACTAGCAGCATGATGCATTTATTTTAAGTCTCTCTCAAACATCATTAGAGATTTAGCATTAAATGAAGCATCCAGCTAGTTATGTGCACTTGTCAAAATGTGACAAACATTCTTCCAGCAGGGCTCTACACTACCTGGGCTGTTGCAATGATTCAGAGTCTCCCACACTGTCTGTAGCAAGATGCACCTTAAGGGGGAAAAAAAAAAAAAAAAAGAAATAATGGTAGAGTTGAGCTGAAACTTCCTACACACACAAGTTGTGCAAATGCAAATTTGCATCTCTGAAACAAGATGCCCATCCATGACGACACGGCAAAATCTGCCACTAGTGGGTAGGCTGTCGGATAAGCGTACAAGGGAACATGCCTCAGAAAGTGATCTTTCAACACAGAAAGTTACTTAGAAATCCTTTCAGGTTTTTTGTCTCATCTCTCTTTTGCAATCCACACTAAGACACCATTAGTCACTAGAAGTATTAACCAATTTAAATGAGATTTCTTTGACCTATATATCATTTCCTTTTTGTTGCTTCACTGGAGATGAAAAAAGTATGCAAAGAAAGGCTAAAGCACAAGGTAAGAGTGCACGTTGAATTAGATTGTATAGCATCATTACAAAAAATAAAAATAGTATGTCAAAGTCACCAGGTCCAATCATCAAGTAGTAAACTTGGAGATACGGGTGGGGTTGAGGCTGGGATATGTATACTACACTCATCATCCATCCATGACTAAAGTGCCCTTCAAATTCTAAAGGGGAAGCTTAACAGATGCTTTTATTCTCTTCCTCATCTCCTACAAGCACATGATTTTTACTCATTTTTTTGTTAGTGGTGAACAATAATTACATTGAATTCAAAAGATGGGTTTTTTCACTTCTGCCAAAAAAAAAAAAAAAAAACAGTGAGAGTTGCCAAAGCTCTATATCGAGAGACTACTTGGCTCATTGGTCATGCAGAGCTCATAGTTGTCATGAGAGTGATCTGTGGTTGACACTGATGAGAAAACAGGCCACAACTTTTAGAGCATTTGGTACTTCATGAAAGCGATTATTTCATTCTTACATGTAACATGTAGCTCATACTAAGGAAGTATTAAACAAAATGTTCTTATTAGCCACAGAAAATAGATGTGTTTCAACCACATTGCTTGCAGAAGTGAAGAGCTCAAAGCCAACTTGTGAACCACATTGACAATCTTAGTGATGGTGAAAGATAGCTTTGTAGCCATAACAAAAATACAACCACTTCTTTCTTGCCAGAATCATTTATCCTCCACTTCATCCAAAAATACCATCAAACTGCTGTTCTTCCTTTAAACATAATGGCTTCTATGCCAGTAGAAGAGCTGACAGACATACTGTGTGTGGGGCAGAGGGAAACCAGAGCCCAGTACACCCACCCACAGCCAGCATTTGCACAAAAGTCAGCTGTGGACCTACAGCAACCACGACATAAAATTTTAAATAAAAGGAAAATCCCCAGAGAATCCCACTGACAAAATAGTAGTTCCTGTTCTCTACTGATGATCTGAAAGGAAAATTTAAGGAAAAACAAAAGGAACTACTTAAGGTATAACTTATCCTTCTGTAAGCCTTTCTGCCCTGATGTAATGTTCATTGAATGCAGCAGGAAGACTTTTTCCAACTTCCAGTAAACTTTGGATCACGCTATTTTTGCATTTCAGTTATCTGTTTTAAAAGTTTTAAGACAGTATTTTGCCATTGGTACAATTGCAACAGAAATAAATTTGTCTGTTAGGGCTAAAATATACCCCAATGTCAAGAGGGAGACTATACATAAGATATTTTTCTGCTCAAACCTAGAAGTTTTATCATCTATTCAACTTACCTGCCTGATATTTTGTTGTTGTTGTTCAAAAGTAGTTTTGAACCATAAAAACCAAGGTTAAAAATATTAAAATTTTAATTTTCCAGCATTTTCAGACCTATAAATTAAAGGGGAAGATACAGCAACTCACAAACAGCTTCAGTTTGAACAATGAATTTTGTAGCAGAACAGCATCAAGAGACACCTTCACATGGCTGGACCATATTCTGGCTCAGCTCTGTCACTACTCTGGAGTCACTGCTTTGCACCCCTCAGCTGGGAGAGCAGAGCATGTTCTGTGCCAATTAGAGTGAGAAAGTAAAAGGGGGAGACATTGCTCAACTAACAAACCCAGTCCTTAGACAACATGAAACATCTTTATTTGGAAACCTACCAAAGTCTCTAACAAGTTTTCGCAAGAGACATGGAGCAAAACAGAGAGCTACAAGGCAGGTCACGGTGACGAAAGTAATGATGTCATACATCCCTGTAAAGTCTTGGCAAGGCTCCCAAGGGCACACCCAGTGTAAATTAGATGCTACTTCCACAGCCTCTCACAACTATACAGGTGATGACCTGTTGCCTACATTTAATTCAACAATGAAACTCTAACCAATAGAGGAGAAAATCCAACCAATGTTGTAGAAAGCTAAAGATATTGAAGTTAACTTTCCCTGGCCAATAACAGGAGTTTAAGAGGGTAAAGCATTACTTTCAATCTAGCACTGGCCCAAAGTTAGCAGTGTACAAAACGGGACATAAAGCATGGCTTTGCAAGCAAAGTAGACTCAACTGGTCCATATAAAGTCATCACAAAACCTCTACGTGCTCCATGCTGTGTTGGTAGCATATTATAGCAAGCGCTCAAGGCCTTGGTTATGCAAACATCCAAGTGTGCCACCACCAAAATGTCAACTGTAAGAAAAGAAGAATTAACTCCCCCAAAGTGTTCCAGAGTGGTGATTAATGACACAGCTGTTAATTCCAGATCCTGCACTACTACCAGCAACCACTACCCTGCACAGTGCAAATGGCAATGTGCACTCTAGTGACATGAATAAGAAGAGTGACTGGATAGAAAGTAAGGGCGTTAGCCTTATGTAAGTAGCAATGTAGAGAAAAATTAGGTTCTGTCATTACTTTTTAGTAAGGAAGTAGTCATAAGTCTACATTTAAACTAAATACTTGAATATATTCAACCAAACTAATGTGTCTTTAACTTACCCCTTGAAGTAATGCACTTAGTACTTTCTAGCTAAATATTCAAAACTAGACTTTGCATAAGCATTTAAGTGTCTCAGATGAAAGCATTTGAGCTCAGCATGCAAAAGTCTCCCCACCTTGAGACCCTTGTGTGAGATTCAGCTGAGAGGTGAGTTATGGAAAGCCTCACCCACACACCGCAGGGTTCAGGCTCAGACTGCACACAGCATCTCGTTCCCAAAATGGGCATGCAGTGCATGAGAAAAGATAAAGATCTGCTTCCCCATAAATCAAAGCATGAACTTGCCCTGTGAACACTCCTGAGTCTGAGGAATCCAACAAAAAAGGCAACTTAATCTTCATAACTGCCATTGCAACCTCTCTGTGCGTGGGTTGTATTTGACCACCAATTGAGAAAAATCTTCGGTATTAGCCACAGTAAATTTTCTTTGCTATCATTCTTTTACTTTAAGGGAGTATAGTGCGCATTCTTCAAAATGTATAAGCCATCATTTTGATTTGCAAAGTCTCTTCTGCTGAGTTATGCAGGTGTCAAGACACAGATGTGATTTGAGAGCTGAAAACCATTGCCTAAGTCAGGCCCCAACCAGACAGTTGAAGACAGAGATAGACGTACCTTGCACAGCCGAGGTGAGGTGCTCAGCCTTGGTGCCATCCTGCGAAGCACCAGAGATAATACCAGGATCAAGCCCAAGGGGCAGCAGAGGCAGGAGAAGGTACCGGGGTGACAGAGTTTTGCAGTCTTGTTCTCTTATTGCCTTTTCTTCCCCTTTTGTCCTCAGAATTTTCTTGTCTCCTTTAAACATTAGAGACCATATTGCATTAACTCTTTAATTTACTCTTAATTTACTACAAAGCTCATCTTTTCTCCAGATCATATGGAGTCTTGCCTCTCCCAACTGAACAGAATTGGGATGCCAGCTATAAACAGATCTCCCAGCCCACCTTCCAAGCAGAACACTTCTGCTTCCAACCAGGCTACATTTAAACTTGGCAATGAAGCTCTGCTGCAGGCAGCTTATGACATAGGGCTCAAGTTGACCAAAATCTTGCATAAGCCCATCAGTTTTACTGTCTTCCATTTGGCATTCAGATGTGAATCAGTGAAAAAAGATTAAGTTTTAAGTACAAACAAGATGGACTAAAGACTATCGAAAGAACAGCTAATAGAGGATAAAAGAGGATCTGAAAGCAGAAAAAACAAACATCAATCGCTGGAAGTTACTTAAATCATTCTCATTATTACATTACAGGAAAAACAGAATTTGGGGGGTTTTTTCAGTGCTGGGAAATCTGAGTAGGATTTTTACCTCAATAAGTCAAACCCAGAGTAACACTACTCACTTCAACAGAAGTTCTCTGCATTTTAGCAAGAGCCCTTGAGAATAAAATCAAATGCAGGTATACACAGTCTCCTCTCAGATGGGCTGTCACCTCCTATAGCTACAGGTTCAATTAAACACACAGAACCAAAATAGCACAGCATCAGACACTGACTGATGGCTAGGAAAGAGCCAAGAGGGATTATTACATCCTTTTCACACATTAGTTTCACATGCATCGCAAAAACTCACACGAGTATACAGCAGTGTCCCAGGCAGGATTAGATGGAATTGTGGACAACAAGTCAACAAATAAATGATATAAAGGCAACAGGCATGGATGGCCCTTCTAACATCACTAATCCTGTAACTTTGACTGCAGAGGAGTAGGAGGCAAAAAGGCTGCAAAATGTGGCCAAGGCTGAAGGCAAAGGACTGGTCTTAGCTGGGCAACTGACCTGACCTGCCTAAGCCAAAGATCTGAGGAATTTGCTAACAAACAGCAGTCAAGGTGAAGCAGAGCAGAGTGTTTTACTTTTTAAACCTGCCAGAACAGTATGAAACCCCATGTATTTAGTGGGGAGACATTTAAATCTTTTAACACTGGTATTTGTTCTCCCTCGTCTCTGTTGTTACCCATGCATAGCTACTGCTCCAACTTTAACATAGACCAATTTGAGGCACAGGTGGGTCCCAAGCCACATACCCTGTAAAATAGATCCAAAATTCTTTGGGAATAAGATTAGCTCTATTGCTTTTGTGCCAGTCAAACACCAAACTGCAGTTTGGGTCTCAATTTAGTGCTGCCTTTGGGCAAGGACAGGCCAGGATTGTCTGGCTGTTCCTTTAAGGGTGCTGAAAGTAAGCCAGCTGGAAATGGTTTCAAAGGAGGTGTCAGGAGAGCAGGCTGAAATACCAGAAGAACAGGAAAAGCACAAAACCCAAACAGAGTCCAGTAGCTGCAATACACACAGGACAGTCAGAAGAAAGATTGGAAATACTAAAAGAGGATTTTTCCCTTGGAAGTAAGAAAGGAAGAGATCCAGCAGAAAAGGTATGATTCTTTACGAACTTTGGAAATCAGAATTCCTGCAGTGACAAGGGAAAAAGGGAGGAAAGAAGAGAGCAATCCGGTGGGGAACTGGGAGGCTGGGTCAGGCTGTGTGGGAGAAGAGCTGACAGCTCTGGCACTAACCAAGAATTGATGGAGGGAAACAAGAAAACAGAGGATTGTTTAGCAGCAGAATGACACCAAGGCATCCCACCATCTCTTCAAAAGTTAAGAAAAACCTAGATTTATGAAAGACAAATTGACAATAAGGCCTGACTGAATTGAAACAAATTGGATCACCTCCTCTTTGAGCACCAAGGTAGAGATCTCGCTGTCAGAGCCTTGTGTTTATGAATACGGAAAGGAGCAATTATACCAGCAGCCGGCAGAGCTGAGGCTGCAGCAGAGCCCTTCACCAACAGCAAAGGGGGCTGGGGGCCAAGGCGAGCACCCACCCTGCTGTGGATGGAGTGGCACCCACCTTCCACTCCCCAAGGGCAGAGCAGGCTGCCCCCAACAGCCCTCAGCCCACTGCCTTTCCCTGCTCAGCACCAGCGGCAGGCATTTTCCTGCACAGCTGTTTAAATCAGGTGGGAAACTTCTCATCTGACTTACCTGCCAGCCTAACACAGGTGCCTCAGAGTAAATCCACAGACAGAGGTAGACATTTAGCAGAAAACCCCAAATAATGCATGTGCTGGGACTGGAGGGTTGCAGTGAGCAGGGCACACCTAAACTTTTTCTGGACATAGCTCAAAACAAGAAGTATTGCACACGATGGCACAGCCCTGCCACAGGTGGGCAGCATCAGAGGCGCAACACACAGCACCCTGTGAGCCCCAGGAATACAGCAGTTTGCCCCACTCACCTCCCAAGGCGCAGGACATTTTGAAAGGATCTGTAAGACCTGCTGCCTTTGCGTCAGGCAGCCTGACAGGGGGAGAGCAAACATAGAATCATAGAATCGTTTTGGTTGGAAGAGACCTGTAAGATCATCAAGTTCAACCATTAACCTGGCTCTGCCAAGTTACCACTAAACGTGGCAAGACTTGAAGCAGGCTGGAGCAGAGAATCTAGCTGAATCTAGGCTGAGGAGGGAAAAACACAACCTGGCTAACTTGTACAAATGTTCTTCATTACAGTGCTAGAGATGGTTTTCATCCCCCCTCTTCTTGATGCCTTTCTCAAAACCTCTCGGTATCACATAAAGCATTCACATGGCATTAGGGTGGTGTAACACTATAATGATTATCATGTGAAAGGAGAGCCAGGGGATGTTATGGTGACTAAGTGACTGTGATCCTGGGCAGGGCCAAAACTGGTCCTGCCAAAGCCACGTTTCAGCAGAAGCTGTTACAACAACTGGGGAGGGAGGGAGGGTCAGAAATGCTTCTTTCCCTGAGCACTCTGGATGTGTCTCACATTCCTCCCATACACGTTTTTCCTTTGCTGGGGTCATCTTGCCCTCTAGTGGTTCACATTGCAGAGCTAAGTTCATTTCTGCTGCAAAGTCAATGCTTTCAGCTGTTATGCATAAAATGAAATAATTCAAATTCCCTTTGATCTGTACCCATATCTTAGTGCATCAGGTCATTAGTAAAATGTGCTATCATGGTGTGAAGTTAGAAAAGAATATGCATAATGCCTACTGCCTTATACATTATGTATCACACACCCTATGAGAAAATCCTCTGCCCACCCAATCTGGAATGATGTAGTCAATAGGTATGTGAACATTTTTGGCTGTTTTGGAAGATATCTTCAGTTTTTACCAAAAAAAAAAGTTTGAAGAAAAACCTGCCTGCAAAATAATTCATTTTTTAAGATTAAAACTTTTGCTTGAAAACAAAAGTTCTCAGGAAGTAAAGAGGTAAAAGTCAAAAGCAGAGTGACGGAAATCCCAGCTGGTAACAAGCACCGTGCCGGGGGCTCCAAAAGATAAATTGTACACATTTAGATTCCTGACATTGCCTATAACAGCATGAATATGGAGTATAACTTACAGTTTCCTTTGCATGCCCCATATTACACCCATTTTGACTTCTCTCAGGGCTCTGTCCAGCAGAGTTGCAAAGTTTAATTTATTCCATAAGTCTCAGCTAGAAGCAAGAACAAAAATACCTGCTTTATTTCATTTTAGTGTGAACTATAACTTTCAGTGACAACAAATGTGGTGGTTTTTTGTTTTGTTTTTTTTTTGTTTGTTTGTTTTTAATAGATTGAAAATAAGATGTCTGTATCCAAACTGGACTTCTGACAGTTAATTCCAGCTGAGGATCTGGCTTGACATCCTTTCTGCATTTACTAGTGACTCTCATCTACTAGGCTCCAGAGTTACGAGCTCTCCGTAACAGGAGAGCCATGCACGTCTAGGAGGCAAAAGAGGAAAAAAAAACAAAAAACACAAAACAGCAATCATGAACTGGTTAATTGTCATTCATAATGGTGCTTGGCTGTGATCAGTCATGGTGCTGAGTGAAATCTCAGTGCTCTGCTGTCTTCTGTGATTTTTGTCTGGAAAGGCTTTTCCTGTGGTTAGCTTGATCAGTGCAGACTGAATGACAGTGTAATTTCTCTCCCAGTTAAAGATCTTCCAAGTCATTCTTTATACACTATCTACAAAGACAGAGAAACAGCAGACAAATGTAAGGAAAAGCTGTTCACTTGAAAGTTATGAAGAAAAATGTTTTCCAACTGCCAGCCTCTAAAGAGCACACCTTAGCATTAGAAACCACAAAATAAAAATCAGTTACAAGACATGTTTGCACTTCCGTGGGCAGTATCATCCTTCTAACAAAATTCCTCCTCAGCTTTGCTGCAGAGGCCATGGACTGCTGGAAGCAAGAAAAAAGCAACACCTGGACTTTTCCCACCTTGATTCTCTGCCTCTATGGATTCTTCTACATGATGAAACCATCAGAACCTTTCCTAACCCCCTATCTAACAGGACCAGATAAAAACCTGACCATAGATGAGGTATGGTTTTATTCTGCCTTTCCTTCTACATAGAGCAGCAAAAAAATAGAAAAGTAAAACTTTAAACAAAGTTTTAAGCAAAGAAAAAACCAAAAAAGCACACTATAACCAGATTCAGCAGGTTGCAATTTGCAGTAGATGGCATAAATAAAAGATCCATTTAATGGATTTAAGATCCACTTGCCAGTTCAACAGTCATATGCTGCTTCAGTGTAGTTATATATTTTATGAATTCCTTCAGAGCAAAAACTTCCCTCTACAAAGCTATTTAAAATAGGTGAACTACTTTTCCTCAAGAACAACACAGATTTCCTTTTCTCTTTTAGGTTACCAACCAGATTTACCCAGTTTGGACATACTCCTACCTTGCACTCCTTTTCCCGGTCTTCTTGATTACAGACTACGTGCGCTACAAGCCCATCCTCCTCCTCCAGGGCATCAGCTTCATCGTCACGTGGCTCTTGCTCCTCTTCGCACACGGAGTGCTGGCCATGCAGATGGTGGAGTTCTTCTACGGGATGGCGACAGCCACCGAGGTGGCCTATTACGCCTACATCTACAGCGTTGTCAGCACCGATCACTATCAGAGAGTGACGAGCTATTGCAGAAGTATCACTCTGGTTGCGGCCACCGTTGCTGCCGTGCTGGGACAGCTGCTGGTTTCCTTGGCAGATGTATCCTACTTTCACCTCAACGCCATTTCTTTGGCTTCCGTGTCCCTGGCATTCCTGTGTTCCTTTTTCCTCCCCATGCCTCAAAAGAGTATGTTCTTTCACAGGAAAGATGTCTCACCACCTGCCCCAGGGCCAGATAAATCTGTGGCCTCAGTTGGCTCGGACGGGCCATCGAGCTGCCAGGAGGACAAGGGCTCCGTATCTGCTGACAGGGGACCCACAGCCGCAGCGCAGGCTGATAACGCCAGACCCCAGAACGATGTGCTCAGAGTACTGGTGCAGCTGGGCAAGGACCTGAGGGACTGCTACAGCTCTAGGAAACTCCTGTACTGGTCCCTGTGGTGGGCTCTGGCCACAGCAGGTTTTAACCAGGTTCTGAATTATATCCAGGTGCTGTGGGACTTCAGAGCCCCCTCTCACAGCTCTGCAGTGTACAATGGAGCTGTGGAAGCAATAGCGACTTTTCTGAGTAAGTTGGTGTCTCAGCATCAATCACAAAGGCAGCATGTGAAGTTTTACTTTAGAACATTTTTAAAGTGCCAGTCCATTGCAGATGCTCCAGGAAGCCAATGTATGCATTGTGCATTCAAAATCTAGTTCTGAGGTGTGAAAAACAGTTCAAATGCAAGCTATGCTATTTTTCTTTACAACTGGAACACCCAACTTTATCCTACTGTTATGCAGAGAGTGTACAAGTCACACGGACCTTGCATCCAACTGCTAAATCCATTCAGAGGCACCCGTGTTTCTTTTGATGAGGTTGTTGGGGCTTTTTTTTCCCCCAAACAAATATCACACAGTTCCCATAACAACAGCATCAGCTTACGCAGATGAAAGAAGTTTTTCATAAATATTTTACACTAAAAGAACATAATCCTGTCATTAAGGTCTTGCTAGTGAAATACTCTGGCACAGCAGGAGGGAAAGAAGAATTTTAGTCATTTCAAGATATGGAGATTTGCAGAAAAGACCTTATTGAATTCATTATGCTACTGACATTAACCATTACTCTTTTGCACCGGAAGCAGATGTCCACACAGCACAAACAAAGTAATGTTATCAAAAGGTAACATCAGAGGATACCACCCTGGCTTGGCAGTGTTTCACATATTTGTGTTGTGCTGCTGTAGGGAACTTGCACAAGACATGGGGGTGTGACCGACCAGGGAAAATAAACACGTCTACTTCATACCTGGTCATTCAGGTTACCCTTACAAGCATTAAGGAGAAACAGAAACTTCTAAGATTAAAAATTACTCTCGTCTTGGGGTAGGCAACTAAACAGACCAACTGAATTATGAATTAGAAGCACTTAACTCCTGTCTACTTCTTGATGAATTCCTCTTTCTTGTGGAGTTGCCTGTTTCTCAATGTAGAGGTGTAGGAGCTTTAAAATGGTAAGAGATCCCTAAGATGGATAGTCTTATAGATGGATAGTCTTACCTTTGCAACAGATGCATCTGTGTAGCAGGCCCACCAGAAGCAAACAGTGCCTATCCTTTCTCATTTCCCTGAACGTATTGACTTGGTATCTCACAAAACTCCCTTTTTTGAGAGCTTAGGTGCACAGACCTAAACTGTTAAACTAGAATGCAATTGTTTACTACCTCAGCTATAAAGTAAGCTAGTAGAAGCTGGAAGAATTTTTCTTCTTGAGTTCCAAATCGTGTTCCTAATTTTCTCCCTGGAGATACATGCTCGGTACAGACAGATAAATAATGAAGTCTTCTGCATAACGGTTTATCCTGTGAAGTGGAACAAAACATTAAGAAAGGAATGGCAGAGACTTGATTTATGCAGTTGTCTAAAAGTGACCAGTCATCTGCATGACTTCAGAAGCGATTAGAAGTGCTTTTCAGAACTATTCTGCTTCATTATTCAGCATTGCCTTTCAGCACGTGAGGGTGGCAAGACTTGGTGATACAGGCTATAGAATAGATACATTTACTTTTTTCCCCCCCCTCTCTTTTTCTAGGTTCGGTAACATCTTTTGTAGTACAATATATGAAAATTAACTGGGACGTTTTTGGAGAACTGGCTTTAGGGATCTTCTCTGCAATAGATGCTGGTTCTCTATTTCTTATGCACTTCACTACCAACATCTGGGCATGTTACGCCAGCTACCTCGTTTTCAAAGCATGCTATATGCTCCTCATAACAATAGCAACGTAAGTATAAAACCTTACAGTGCTACTATTATGCACAAAATACCAACAACACTTTAAGTTTGGGCATCCCTCCTTTTACTCAGAGGTAGCTGACCTAATGCTAGACATAACTGTTTAGGTAAAGACAAGGACACTTAAATGTCTAGTTATGCTGTTTTCACTCTTCTAAACAACCATAAAAGAAAAATTATTAAAAGGATGTTGAACATATACCTAGGCAGAAATTAAACAAAGTACAAGGCTTCTTTATTACTAAAGGCAATAGTAACAACAAAACATATAAGCTATTTTCCTCCTTCCTGGCGAAGGAGTGAAGAAGATCCAATTATGTCTAGACCAGTTTGCTGTTATACTTGTTAGCACGCTATAAATTGCATGAATGCAAAAAAAAGATTTGGCATAGATTATTCCCCAACATAACTTTATACCCATAACCCTTAATGATACTATGATGAAAACAAGGAATAAAAGAAAACATTGGGCATGTAAACTTAGACAAGATCTCTTAGGAGACCAAGTTGTTCTATAGTCAGAAATAGAAAAATAAAAAATAAATAAATAAAAAATATATAATCTGTATAATAAATGTAAAGCTTTTTTATTACTCCAATCATTTTATCTATTGGAATGTTTTTAGACATACCAAGATATTTCATTAACAAAAATGCCCAATGAGTTACGTCAAACCCCCAAATTATTCACATACCATTTCAAAAAACTGCTAAAACTATAATGCATGACAAAAATTATACCTAATGAAGCCAAATGAATCCTCTATTTTAAATTTGGTGGATCGTTAGTACACTATAGTGGATCACACCTGGGCTATTTCAGCATATTCTACCAAAAAAAACAAGTAAAAGCTTGCACAAAAAAAAGTCCTAATGGAAACCAAAAGAGCACTGCAGGACTAGCACATATTTGTTCAGATAGAAACTTTGAAGGTAAATATTGCAAGGAAAGATGTTCCAATTATTATCAAAAAAGAAATTGCAAGGCAAATCTACAGGCTCTTGACAGGAATAAATGGTATGGTACCTCAACTGTCAAGCCACAAAGCAAGAACTGATTCACATCATCATAGAAAAGTTGGTTAGAAGATACCCATAGTGACCTTCTAGTCTAACATCCCAACCAGGGCAGAACTCCTGCCAATGCCAGATCAGGTCATGGTTTTGTCTGACCATGTCGTCTTTCAAAGCCTCTATAGAGGCTTTATGAGCTGTCTGGCACAGTTTGTGAAGGTAGAGAAGAAACAAAGGGAATGATTAAAGAGATCCGATTCCTAAATGGATAAAACAGATCACCTGATAACGTGGTTTGGAAAAGCAACACAGGCAAATAAAAACCCCCATCAGAATACACTATGGTAGTCAAGACATTGTTTAGAGTAAACAAGAAAGCAAACAAATGAATGAAGCACTGTTTACTCCATCCTTGATTTATCATCTGTATGAATCTTCATCTGTATGTTTCTCTTCATCAACTAAATTGAGAGGAAGAACTTCCCACCCCAGAGTGAAGTAACTGACCTGCCAATCTCACAATAGGTTCCAGATTGCAGTCAATCTGAGCATGGAGCGCTACGCCTTGATGTTTGGATTCAACAACTTTGTTGCACTGGTGATTCAGACCGTTCTTACAGTAGTCGTCGTGGATTCAAAAGGCCTGGGACTGAATATAGTAACTCAGGTGAGTGCCATTAACTTACTCTGCTCTGGTGAGACTTCACCTGGAGTACTGCATCCACAGGAAAGACATGGACCTGTAGGAGAGGCTCCAGAGGAGGGACACAAAAAAATTATCAGAGGGATGGAGCACCTCTCCTGTGAGGTAAGGCTGAGAGAGTTAGGGTTGTTCATGCTGGAGAAGACTCCAAGGAGACCTTATTGAGGCCTTTCATTACTTAAAAGGGGGCTTATATGATGGGGACAAACTTTTTAGCAGGGCGTGTGGTGAAAGGACAAGGGGTAATGGTTTTAAACTAGAAGACAGAAGATTTAAACTAGATATAAGCAAGATTGGGTTTTTTCTTTTTTCTTTTTTTACAGTGAGGGTGGTGAAACGCTGGCACAGGTTGCCCAGAGAGGTGGTAGATGCCCCATCTCTGGAAACATTCAAGGTCAGGTTGGACGGGGCTCAGAGAAACCTGATCTAGTTGAAGATGTCCCTGTTCATTGCAGGGGGGTTGGACTAGATGATCTTTAAAGGTCCCCTCCAACCCAAAGTATTCTATGATTCTACTTTCCATTTACTGCTTAGCCAATTCATCTTCAAAAGTTTACCAAGAAAGAAATCGCTGTGCCGAAGGACAATTTAATTCCCTCTTTCATCTACAAAAATCTAGACAACTTGCTCTTCTCTTGTGCCAGCCATCATTCTTCCCTTTTGCCTATTAGTGCAGCTTTTAGGATTACGGATTCTGGTCTTTGACTTTTTGAGGGCAGATACACCAGAACAAAAATAACTGGGCCTTCCTATCTGACCAGCTTTTGTTAATTAGAAGAACACTGAATAACATCCTCTCTGCCCAAAAATTCAGCCTGGTTTTCTCAGATGCAGAATCAACATGACCACATGTTGTTAGGGGAGTTCAAGACCACGAGACACAGCCTGGATTATTAGAGTTATTTCAGCTCAAGTAACAAGGACACCTGCCTTCTAATTCCAGCTCAGGAGCAAACCTGGTCTGTATCTCAACATGAATAATAAGTTTTCTGCCCATAGTTTGGGCACTTAATTTGGGGTGGGATATCCTATCTCACAACAGTGTCCCTAACTTCAGTCAACCCAATTCCATTCACATTGGAGTCAGCTGAAATGTACTGACTTCCGCATTTTCTTGGATGGGATCTCAGCTGGGGCAGCTTCCTGCTCCCATGGATTTAAAAAAGACTAAAGCTATTCAGATATTCTACACGGAGAAAGCAAAAGTTAAAGTATTAAAGATTGAATTAAACACTAAAAATTAAAACTTTAAAATTAAGGACAGGAATATGCAGGACTTAATAAATAGGTTTGCCACTGTTGTTGGAAATATTGATACAAAGTCATGGTATATTTATGGAAGCCAGAGTGGTGACAGCACTGAAACATGCAAGTAAGGGCAAAAAAGGACCAACTCAGACTCTTCACCTACATTATTCATAGTTATGTGGGTAATGAAGATACTTCTACATTTTGCACTAATAGAAAAAAAAAAAATCCTCTTCCTAACCCTTCCTCTGTCCGATGTTTATTAAAAGACACAAGAGCTGGAAGCAAGGGGCAGTTCTTCATTCCTCAAAGATCTGCTGTTTGCTGGAAAAGTTAAGATTTTGCTTAATTGCAAAACAAAAACTTGAACATAGAGAAACTGTGCCAGAACACGGGGAAACAAAATAGTAGTGTCTGTCATCTCCAGAAGCAGCAGCATTTCCCTAATGCGTTTTTTCATTAATTTTTCTGCCTTTTTCTCTCTCTCCCTCCCAGTTTTTAATTTATGGCAGCTACTTCGCAACCATAGCTGGGGTTTTCTTGATCAGAAGCATTTGCATGCTTGTCTCCAGCAAATGCAAAAGGAAAATAGCAAGATCTTGCAAAGAGCACCTGACCCATGCTGAACACGAATCAAAAGAGCAGATTGTAACTGGCTGTACGACACGGATGTAGGAATCAGGCAGACAGGCTCACGTGGCCAGGCCCTCGTGGGAGAAGAGCTCCTACTGCAGCATGCAGGGAACAGCGCGAGATCAACGTACAACACAGCCCTGAAAAGCTACGCTGAATCATTACAGCACTTCGTAACAACACATGCCCGCTAAGAGATCACCATAATGGCACTGTGCCAAGAAAAGAACATAAGTTGCTTTAGATTCTTATTTACCTGCCTATAAATAGCTTATCGGCAGTTATTTATACATGAGAACAGAGCAACCACCTCAGCAACCCACCGAGCTCGCTGGAAAAGATCAGAGTCCACCCTGCCCTGCTTGTTCTAGCTCTTGTGTAGGTGTTGGCAAGCTGCTTCCATGCACGTTTGCTACACGTGTGGGTGAAGGGTCTGTCCCCCCTTTGAATTTACCTCGTTCTGAACCCAGGAAGAAGGCATTGTGCTTGCATCATTCTATTCTTTCCTACCTAACTACAGGAGATTCGATGACAGACTTCTCCCTTCTAATTTAAAAGCTCACATCAGAAGCAGGCCTTTTGCGCACAACGGCGCAGAGAAGCAGGGTTTGCAGAACCTGAGAAGGTTCACTAAAACACTGCTAAGCCACAATTGTTGCTTGGCCCACATTTGAAAGCTGCAACCTAAACACTGTACTGAGTCCGTGGCAATCTCAGCCCAGAAGGGAAAAACTTCAGAGTCAAAACAAAATGAAAGAGCCCCACTCCTTTCCTTGGGCTTCCAGTAAAATTAAATTCGGGGCTGAGTGTCTTCCTGTTTCAAGAGGAAAAGAAAAAAGAAAGAAAGAAATCAAAGGGATTGAGTAGCATGGACTAAAACCATTGAAGTACATTGTGGAGAAATTTGGCTAATTCCTCAAAGGAAAATTCCAGATTAATATGAATATCCAAGAAGATGTATAACTGAAACAAAAAGCTAGCATGACATGCGCTTTTGAGTGCCAAATGAGGAAGAATCACTGATCTTGGCCAAGGATTTGGCAGGGTCAGCATCTCAGAATTTATCAAGAAGCTTCAAGTTCTATGGCTAATTTAGTCCAGCACAAAGGACAGTTAGTTCAGGAGAAGAAAAAAAAAAAAGAGACTATTAATGAGTTTGCATAATCAATGCTTAATTTAATATAAATTATGTCTGTATGTTAAAGTTACTTCTGTACTGCTCTTTGCTTCTAGGCTTCCAATATCTACATCTAACTAATAAAAATAGAAAATACTTAGCACTTACAGAATAATATTTTTCCTGTAGAGACATGAGCTATCATTTTTACAGACATATGCGCTTTTCATGCACTAGATTGCAACTAGACAAAGTGCCCAGAGGTGAGAGCAGGCAGGTGGGAAGCAATTTGTTTCAAGTCACAAGAAGAATCAGTAGGATTTGACCGAATGAGCCCAGCTCATTTTCTAGGCTTTTTGTTTACTATCGTGCATAGTGTGGGCATTCTCTGCTGGGAACTGTCTCTAACCAGAACAGCTTAACCAATGCAGTTGTAGAAGCAGGAGATGTATTCAGTCTCCACTAAGCTGTATCTTTTATCACTGCAGAACTGGGGGGACAAAGTCCAGTAGAGCAAGGACTACTTTGTTTTGCTTTTCCTTGTGAATAGGAAATTTCTTTTGAGGTATTTCGTTAAAGAACTAGGTGCCAGCCCTGGACTAGAAGCTAACTAGAGTTTAAGTGAGAAAGAGGAACTTGGCATTTCCAGCTCCACGGTGTCAAACAGTTAACGAATATTTCTCTCTATGTAGCATCTGACAAAAGGAAAGGAGTTAGCAACATACGAAACTTTTGCTGGTTTTATAAAAACAATGATAGTAGCAAGCTGCAGGAAAGGAGCTAGAAAAACTGGTAAAAACAACCATAAAAATTCTTCTTTTCTGAACTGCTCAGAGCTAACTGCCTCCATGTATATGGGATGCCACTCAGGAGCAAAGGAACCATGCAGACACAGTGCATTTGTTTTGCAGCTGTAGAGAACACCATCTTCAGAAAACAGATAAGGCTTAAAAAAAAAAAAAAACCCAAATCTATTCCTGTTATCTGAAATTTTCAAAAGAAAGATTCTGAGGTTGGGAGTTGGGGAGAGCATGGGGGAATGGGCAGGTATAGGGGAGGAAGAAGGCAGCTCTTAGAAGCGTTAGGAAGAACACGACACATTGGAGGTGGAAAGAGAAAGATGAAGCCTTGCATTACCCTGGGTTTTCACCTGCGAATCAGAACTAACCCAGCAATCACAATTAGAGATTTCATCCAAAACAGTAAGACGCACACATCTACCTGCCCGTTCGTGGACATACACACAGCTCTTTGGAGAGGAAATGGTTGAGGCTTGGCAGGTTATAAGCAAGGATAGAACCACAGGCTCTCTAGTTCAGCAGGAAAAGGAAACTGAACAAATCTACCTCTCCTTGCAGTTTCTAGTATGAACTGCTTTTCTTTCTCCCAGCATGTTAAAGGATTCCACGTAAATATGGAAATCCAGAGCTGAGCACATTGTTCTCCATAGCTATAACCCCCTCTAAATACAACACTAACTACCTTTGAAACATCAGTGGGTTTAGGCACAAGTCTTCCACGAAGATACAGTCCAGCAAGCTGATACGGCCAGTTCTGGATAACAAGGCAGCAAACAAATTGTATCTTTGTATTCAAAGCAGGTGGGTATTAACCAAGCACTGCACGGGTTACCAGAGAAATGCTAGTCAGCAGCAACCTTTCAGCAGGCCAGTAGACATACCCAGCAGCATCTTCCCCACGGTTCTTTTCCTTTCTCAGAAGCAGTTGGTGAAGAGAATGAAATGCAGAGGCAAGTCTGGCTTCTCTGAACACTTGCCTGCCTGGCTGCACTACACACTCGAAGCGCTGCGAGAAGTTTCTGTACCTGTAGAACAAGACCAGGCTCTGGGGAGAACATGGGGCCCCTCCTGCCAGGGCCACAGCATTTGCTCCCAGTGTTAACACACATCCCACCAACAGGCTTCAGTGTCAACTCCATCCTCCGATGAACCCTGGAAGACATAGGGAGTCCACTCTAAAAAAAAATTGGATAAAGGAGAGAAAAGCAAAGCAGAAGCATTTCTCTGAAGCAGTTCTGTTTTGATTTTTTTTTAGTTTAGAAGTTAGATTTAGAAGCTTCTTGTCCATTTGCCCTTGAGTGACAGATTGGTCCTTATATAGAAGTAATTCCTGGCCAACTAAAATTATGAGGTACTACCTCCCCGCAGCCCCAGCAGAGCCAGGACAGTCAGCAGAGACACCGTGAGCACAGAGGCCACTGTGCTATGCAAAGGGGAGGGTCAGTATCAGCCCCAACTGTAAAAATAGGTGCTGGGTCTTATCTATGAACTGGAGACCAGAGCTTTTAAAGGTATTTATTAAGATAAAAATGCAATCAAGTAATTACTTTCTTGCCATGTCAGTTTTTATTAATCATGAGAACTCAGTTTGCTGACAAAACCTGTAAAGGATAAAGCTTCCCCTTCCTCTGTGAGCAAGAAGAGCTGTGATTAATTTTTGTTACTATTACTACTTTTTAAAATTCTGATAACTTTCTCTCAAGTTTAGAGAGAACCTTAGGAAACAAGAAGACAGAGAAATTGCTTACTACCTCCAATACTAAAGGGTGGTCATCCTGGGAGGAACCTGCACATGAATCCACAGCAAATGCACCACAGCCACAGCTTTGACTGGTAATCCATTACCTTTGGAGCCATTTGGAGGCGTGCTGGCCACTCACCTGCTCAGTGCACGATTTATGCTGATGTTATTGATTAGTCCAGGGTTTAGCATATTTTTGTTTTGAAGAGATAACAGATACCAGAAGATTTCAAAGCAGAACTAGAGTTCAGGATAATATACGCTATATTTTATATACAATGATTTGTAAGAGAAAGATGATAATCGGAGGCAATCAGTTAAAAATCAGGTTTCAAGGTTAGGGCTGGTTTTTGTAACATTCCTCTGAGGTCACAGAAATACTGCCTTAATAACATACTATTTATGCTAAGTTTTAATAAATACAATTTCACAGTGCAAGCAGAAGCACTTTCAAAAAAGTGCCTGCTATTAAAGGGAATTCAACCTTTTTAAAAGAAATAGCTTGTGACAGCTTGGTTAAACATCGGTCAGTGCTTTGCCTTCATTCTCTTACATTTCAGAATGTTTCTCTTATTTTCTAGGAACAGTGGAATTTACTTTCTAATGCAAAACAAGTAAAATAAGCTTAAAAACCCCCAAATCTCTTTAGGCCTCTTTTTGCTGCCCGCTACCATGAAGAAAGACAACTCATTCTTTTCCTTTTGATAATCACTTTCAACAGTAAGTCAAGAATCCTCTTTACTAAGTCTTAGCAGATACCAGGAGCAGTTTCTGCATTTTTTTTCACCCCCTCCAATGACTGGAGTGCAAGAAATATGATAAGTATTAAAGTATTTTGAAGAAACAGAGCTCACAATGGGTTGCGAGCTGGCTGGTGGCTTTTATTGCCTGCACAAAGGCTTGCACTTCTATTGTTCCACTTGGCTCCCAGGCTGCCAATCAACCGAGAACAGCCTCCCTGAGCACGCTGAGAATGAGCTTTAATCTCACAGTTTCCCCACTCATTTATTCAGAAATGAGACTGTAATGGAACTTTGTTCTTCCACTGTGATACATCCACTCAATTCTAAGTACGTCATTAGGAACAACCTTTGATAGGTGATACGGACTGGAGTTTACCACCACCCATGCACCTTGATCTGAGTTGTTCATTTACAAGCTTCATCTGTGATCACAGGCAGGTTTAGCGAGAGAAACATTAGCTGAAGTAGGGTTAGTTACAAAGTAAACTCGCAAATGAATTTTTACCAACTGTGAAGAGCATCTTTATAAAATTCCTGGTGTACTCATTCCTTCATTCCTTCACTACAGTTGGTTTGTTGGGGGTTTTTTGGTTGGTTTTTTTTTGTTTTGTTTTTGATTATTATTTTTTTTTGTAAATTATGGATTGCTGGAAGGGAGCCGTACACCACAGCTGGATTTATCCCACGCTGATCATCTGTGCAAATGGATTTTTCTCCACTATGAGGCCATCAGAATCTTTTCTCACTCCTTATCTAACTGGACCAGACAAAAACCTAACGATTGAAGAGGTATGTAACTATTCTCTTAAGTAATAATTAAGACGCTTAAAGCATTAAGTCTTACAGCAATCACTGAAGGGGAGATTAAGTGTTCAATGATACAGTTATTTTACCTAGAGACTCTAGATAAAATAGAGACTCTAGAGCATTTTTAAGATGCTTCTGGAAAAAAGTAAGGAGTCACCTGTTTTGCAGAAGGTCAAAACTTTAAAGTCTCTACGTTCTTAGGGCCTTGAAACCACTTTGGTGGTTAAGAAATTGATACTTTCAGCAAAATCAGGTTGCTAGTTCCTCTCCCCACCTAGAACCCCAAGGGAGGGGCAACACTAAGATTTATCACGTAATTGATTACACTGACAGTGACAAAGTGAGTGCAATCTTAAGAAAACCAAGCAGACTTCATCTCATGAGCTGTTAGATTATTACCTATGTTACAGGGCTGTTTCATGCACTCATTAACCTCGAGGTCAGATTCACATTCAAAAAAAGTCTGGTTTGGGTGTTGTTTGGTTTTTTTCCCCCTACAAAAGCATGCACTTTAAGTTTCCTTGCTGCACTCCTCTGTTCAGCACTGGCTGCTTCAGGAGTACGCTTCCCAACAAAAGGGGACATAGTTAACAAGTGGCTGAGTCATGGAGTTAATGGTATAATTAGAAAACACAAGCTCAGTACACCCACATGCAGCTGATACTAAGAACAATCATTCTTGATGTGCAATAGCAAGTGTTAAGGCAGAATCTGCTAGCATAGTGTAAACCCAAGGTTTCTTCCAAAAAAAAAAAAAGTATCCATGGTTTGGGTTTTGGGGTTCCCCCCCCTTTTTATTATTTTTTTGAATCACAAAGGGAATTTTTTTTCTCTAGTAGATGAAATACACAAATAGCATGGTAAGATGCTTTAATTCTGATTTCAACAATAATCCTTAACTCAAAAATAAGTGTAGTACAGATACTGGCTCTTTCAGCTAAATTCACCTCTGGTGAGCTAATTCTGTAAGTTTCAGTCAAACATGTAAAAATCCTAATTAAAGTTCAGAGGAAAAAAAGAAGTCACCCAGAAAGATACAGTGAACCTGCTGCTCACCATGCAACTCACTACAGTACGAGTTCAGAAGTAAAAAGATAACCAGCTGCTGTTGTTCCTCCTGCATTTGCAACAATTCCTTTCTGGTCTAATTGCTTAAGCAGAGAATAAGTGATCACGAATGGATACCCCTGCAGGTCCAGCAATAACTGGAGAAGATCTCCCCAAAACAGGCAACTTGCACATCCCAAAGTGAACTTTTTCTATGACTGTATCTAAAAGAAGGGGATACCCCCACACCAAGCTGTAGCCACGCTGCCTGGGCAAGCACTGAGCTCATGGCAACAGTGAACAGCATCTTCCAACCTGAATGCAGATCAGTCTTAGAAAAAGAACTTCTTTTCAGAACATCCATGCATTGAAGGCCAACTGAAGCTTACAAAAATATTGTTCCATCAAAGACTGACTTCTTACACATTAAATTTGAATTAAATATAGAAGCAGAAGATAACATAGTAACAGCTGTACACTCACTATGTGCAGTACCAGTTCCCCGATTGTAAAGGGCATATATATTTTTTTTTTCTAATCCTAATGAAAGAGAGAGGTGACCACAGGTATACAATGACTCATGTAAAAGGTAAATAGGCATTCTTTTTCAGCTACTGTGAGGAATAGGATTTGATGCTAGACAGACTTCCCTGTGACACAAACACTGTTATAACTGCTTTAAACAACTACATATTAAGAAGTCTGCCTTCTTCGTAGGCCTTTACTAGAATTGTTTTAAGCTAATCTGCCTGTTTACAGGGTAGAGGATAGCACCACTACCTTTGCCTCTTAAGGAGTATATTTACAGTTTTGTAATCTAACACAGTTTAAGTCTGCACAATTTGAACAATTCAGTGTTTCCTGTCACCAAGATGATATTCCTACAATACCATCATCAAAGAGCTTCAAAACCCACATTTAAATGTATTTTTACAAAAATATTTTCTCTTTTATTCTCTTCTAGGTTACCAACCAGATTTACCCAGTTTGGACATACTCCTACCTTGCACTCCTTTTCCCGGTCTTCTTGATTACAGACTACGTGCGCTACAAGCCCATCCTCCTCCTCCAGGGCATCAGCTTCATCGTCACGTGGCTCTTGCTCCTCTTCGCACACGGAGTGCTGGCCATGCAGATGGTGGAGTTCTTCTACGGGATGGCGACAGCCACCGAGGTGGCCTATTACGCCTACATCTACAGTGTCGTCAGCACCGATCACTATCAGAGAGTGACGAGCTATTGCAGAAGTATCACTCTGGTTGCGGCCACCGTTGCTGCCGTGCTGGGACAGCTGCTGGTTTCCTTGGCAGATGTATCCTACTTTCACCTCAACGCCATTTCTTTGGCTTCCGTGTCCCTGGCATTCCTGTGTTCCTTTTTCCTCCCCATGCCTCAAAAGAGTATGTTCTTTCACAGGAAAGATGTCTCACCACCTGCCCCAGGGCCAGATAAATCTGTGGCCTCAGTTGGCTCGGACGGGCCATCGAGCTGCCAGGAGGACAAGGGCTCCGTATCTGCTGACAGGGGACCCACAGCCGCAGCGCAGGCTGATAACGCCAGACCCCAGAACGATGTGCTCAGAGTACTGGTGCAGCTGGGCAAGGACCTGAGGGACTGCTACAGCTCTAGGAAACTCCTGTACTGGTCCCTGTGGTGGGCTCTGGCCACAGCAGGTTTTAACCAGGTTCTGAATTATATCCAGGTGCTGTGGGACTTCAAAGCCCCCTCTCACAGCTCTGCAGTGTACAATGGAGCTGTGGAAGCAATAGCAACTTTTTTAGGTAAGTAAAAGATCATTAGCAACTACTGCCATCAACACAGGACAGGTTAGAATTCTTCAGCAGTGTTTGATGCCTTTCTATTTATTTCCTATGAGAACCAAGGTCAACAGCAACAGCCTCCAATATTTAACACCCAAACAAATAGTATACAAAGCATGATTTTACTGCACTTCATCAGTTGATTTTACTATCACTTTATCACTTCAAAAATGTTAAAAAAAAAAAAATAGATGTAACTTTTCCTTCTTAGAAGAGCCTCATTCCACCAAAGTGTTTTAAGAGTTTAAGTTCATAGCTTGGTTCAGACCATGAATTTAGCCCCAAGTACGCATTTGCAAACCCTTTTCAATGACACCTTGCCTATTCCTCCCTCAAATACACTTTAAGTTAGGTGCTTTAAAAATTAAAAGAGCATATTAACAGGTACACTTGATGGTCTGTTCAGTCATTAGATTAAAGATCATTTCAGGGCGAGTGCTCCGGAACAAGTACTCTGTGACTGCATCTGTATCCTGATCAATGAGTTTGCCTCTGGCTGTGACATACAAGGAGAGGTCGAGAGCATTGGCATATGGCTGAAGTGCAACTTCTTCGTTTAAATAGCTGTTCATTTCCAATGGAGTCTAATTTTTAAGCTCACATTTACACAGCTATGTCTCCTCCTTCATACCAGGAGCTGTATCTCATGCTTCTACAGCGAACTTCCAGTTTTCTCTTACTCCCTGCACTCAGCATGAAAATCCATTTTACTGGAGCTACCCCAAAACTCTCAGACTACTGATTTGATCAGTATTCCCAAGGGCTTTCTTGCTTTTACACCCTCTGGCATTTGATACTATTTCAGAGTACAGAAAGCACTCACAGTACCAGAAACCTCTGGATAGAGCAGTGATGGACCAAAGGAGTAGGCCTGCTATGACTTTTTGAACTCTGATTAAGAGCACATGCAAGCAGCAAATGAAGACCAGTTTTGCACTAATGTGCTAGCCTGCCTGAAAGCATCTGGGCAACTGATACACTCTGCTGTATAACCTGCCTGGACCAGGCTTCTCTTTGTATTCGAGCTACTAACCTCAGCATATTGTGTTTCAAAGAGCTTTCATAAACCTACAGAAGTCTCTGTGCTTGAAGAGCATAAACAAAAAAAAAAAAAAAAAAACAACACACACACCCCATAGCTGGATAACCTTCTTACAGCAATAGACAGTGTTTCTCCAAAACTGAGATGGGGAGAAAAGTAAACCTCATCATTATTGCAGAAATTTAAAAAAAAAAATAAAGGCACTGGAGTTTATTATACTATATTACGCTCAAGTAAGGACTCTTACTGTATGTGATGGTCAATTAAGCATTGACAAACGCAGTTCTTAAGATTTTTCACCAGAAACTGAAAGAGATGCTTTCATTAAAAAAAAAAAAAAAAACCAAACACACAAAACGAAGGAGCACAACAGACTTTCATAAAGATCTTTATGTGAAGGAATTAAACTCCATTATGCATATTTTGGCAGAAAATGCTTGGTTGGATTGTTCTTCCCTCTGCTCAGATGTTTAAAAAAAACCATGGAGTAGCAACTGCTGCCTCCAGCCTTAGGCATGAGGCACTTCTCTCAGAGTACTTCAGTCTGTGAAGGCTCTGTAAGCAAGGAGAAAAAAAACCAAAACAAGAACAACCAAACAAACCGAATACTCCCAGACCACTAATAGAAAATAGAAACCACACCATTATCAAAGCTCGTTGTGACCATAACAGTCTCAAGAGCTCCTGGCATAACCCATTTATACCATTAGTCAATGGCTCTAGAAGGATGATAATGTTTCAGAGTTTTAATTATTACTTTTAAATTTTTAGGTTCAGCAACATCCATGGGAGTTGGATATACCAAAGTAAACTGGGATCTTTCTGGAGAACTGGCTTTGGGAATTTTTTCTGCAATGGATGCTGGTTCTCTGTTTCTCATGTACTTTACTGACAACATCTGGGCATGTTATGCTGGTTACCTTGCATTCAAAGCATGCTATATGCTCCTTATAACAATAGCAACGTAAGTATAATACACAACTATTCTAATTAAATTTATTTAAATCAGTGTCACATTTTTAAATTTACTAAAATTTCACTGAAAGTTTCCCTAGAAATAAGATTTTTAAATAGGTCATGACAGCAACACATTATTTCCAGCTTGTATAAAATTACACTTAAAAAGTTATATGACCTAATCATTACAGTAGGTTACTCCAAGTCTGGAAACTGGAACAGAAACTTATTCTGCATTTAGCTGTTCGATGACATATGTAGAGGTATTCTCTTAATGATCAAATGAACACAGACAGGTCTTTATTTAGCAAAAATATCCCCTCAAATGTAAAAGATAAGTAGGATGCACAAAAGTGCCAAAGCCAGAAAAACAAGGAACTTCTGCCAAAATGCAGCTGTTAAAGCTTAATAGCCAAGACTGAAGAGGCTTTACCCTACGAAGAATCCACTGTCTCCATTAAATTGTTCCTAAGCTTTCTCCTAGAAGTAAATTACAAGCATCCATGCGCTCCATGGTTTACTTAACCTGTATGTTCCTTTTCAGGTTTCAGATTGCTGTCAGTCTGAGCATGGAGCGCTATGCTTTAATGTTTGGCTTCAATAACTTTGTTGCACTGGTGATTCAGACAATTTTAACTGTTGTGGTAGTCGATTCAAAAGGTCTGGGACTAGATATCAGCACCCAGGTAAGCTACATAACTCACGCTGCTCTCATTTCCCCTACCTCCAAAAGAAGGTTCTACTCCAAGATTAGCCTTTGGGAAGGTATTACGGAATCACAGAATTGTCAGAGTTGGAAGGGACCTCTAGAGATCATCCAGTCCAACTCCCCTGCTAAAGCAGAATTTCCTATAGCACATTACTCAGAACTGCATCAAGGTGGGTCTTGAAAATTTCCAGAGTAGGGGACTCCATGACCTCCCTGGGCAGCCTGTTCCAGTGCTGTCACCCTCACCGTAAAGAAGTTTCTCCTCATATATAAATGGAACTTCCTGTGTTCCAGCTTGTGCCCGTTGCCCCTCGTCCTATCACTGGAAACCACTGAAAAAAGTCCATCTCCATCATCCTTCAACCCACCCCTTAGGTACTTGTAAACACAGATAAGGTCTCCCCTCAGCCTTCTCTTCTCCAGATTAAAGAGCCCCAGTTCTTTGAGCCTTTCCTCATAGGGGAGATGCTCCAATCCCTTAATCATCTTAGTTGCCCTGCATTGGGCTCTCTCCAGTAGTTCCCTGTCTCTCTTGAATTGGGGAGCCCAGAACTGGATGCAGTACTCCAGTTGTGGCCTCACCAGTGCAGAGTAGAGGGGGAGAATGACCTCCCTCGACCTACTGGCCACACTCTTCCCTACGCAGCCCAGGATCCCATTGACCCTCTTGGCAACAAGGGTACATTGCTGGCTCATGGAAAGTTTGCTATCCACCAGGACTCCCAGATCCTTCTCCTCAGTAGCGCTTTCCAGAAGATCCATCCCTAACCTATATTGGTGCCTGGGGTTCTTCCTCCCCAGGTGTAGGACCCTACATTCGCCCTTGTTGAACCTCATTAGGTTCTTCTCTGCCCAGCTCTCCAGCCTGTTCAGGTCATGCTGGATGGCAGCACAGCCCTCTGGAGTGTCAGCCACCCCTCCCAGTTTGGTATTATCAGCCAACTTCCTGAGGATACACTGTCCCCTTGTCCAGGTCATTGATGAATATGTTGAACAGGACTGGGCCGAGTACTGACCCCTGGGGGACACCACTGGTTACAGGCCTCCAACTTGACCCTGCTCCATTAATTACAGCCCTCTGAGTCCTATCACACAGCCAGCTCTCAATCCACCTCACTGCCCCCTCATCTAGCCCACACTTCCTTAATTTTCTAATGAGGATGTTAGGTACCATTAGGTAATGGGCAAGCTTAGGACAGTTACTCGTCCTCTAGTCCTGCCAATTTTGCATTTCTCCAATAATTTTAAGAATACTTTCATAGAGCAAAAAAGACCACTACCTAAGGGTTTTATTATTATTTAAAGGCTTAATATTAACAAGGTTATTGTCAAAATACCCTAAACAGAAGAAGGAAGCAAGCTGAAAGACAATCTATGGGTCTATTACTAGGGTAATTCTAAACTACATAGTTTCATTGGGTGCATCTTTAAATTACCTTAACTCTGAAAATTTACTAATCTCACGATTCCACATTGAATTTCAAGTTGGACCATACTGAATGAGGTCCAAGTCTCTGGCTTTCATCTTTTCAGGGAAGAAAGAATGCAGGGCAGCTGTCGTCCTCCCTTATTGAGGTGGGGAAGGGAAGCAGGTAACATTATTCTCTTCCCCACCTTTTACAACTGCAGACTTTCTACAGCATGAAATCAAGCAGCCAGACTTCTTGAATTCTTTCAAGATGGGATCATTTGGGGGCATGGGTGACAGTGAAGGGAAGGCGGCAGCGGAGAGACACCCCTTAAATTATTTACCTGACAGTAAAAGCAGGTTTTGACTCTCCCTTCTTCCAACTTCCATTTCCTAGTTTCTCATTTACGGCAGCTACTTTACAGTCATAGCTGGAATTTTCCTCATCAGAAGTATATACATCATTATCTCCACCAAATGCAGAAATACCAGTGTGGCTGGTGAAAGCACTGATCAATAACAAAGGAGACAAAAAGAATGGCTGCAAGCAACAGTGCAGAAGGCTGCATCATCTGAACAATTAATTAGGAAAAACATAATGCTCAATCAAGCAAGACTGGTCAATGGTAAAACAGGTTGTTCATAAGCCTGCAGCATAAAGAGCTTTGTCAGCAGGATGATGCATTTTGCCCATTTTCTTCACCAGTAGTTCTAATACCAAACAATCCTCAATCTTCTATTGCAACTCAAGTTTAATGATCTGACACCAAAACTTCTATTAATGATCAATAAGCACAAGCAGAAACTGCATACAGATGCCTGAACCTCACAACAGAACACAACCTTTGAACTTTCACTTCTACTAAGTATTTCAGCTAAAGGCAATTTAGTCATCATAGGTGTAAGACCTTCAAATGTTCCTAGGGAATCTAAAGCAGCAGCTGTCCCATAGCAGCAGGGTGATCTGTTGGAAAGTTTGCCACAAATCTTTTGAAAACTTAAAACTCTTTCAGCTGGAAGTTGTGACATGCATTTTTAAAGCAGGTTAACAAATAGCAATAAACCAGTTTTTTCCAAAAGACACTACTTCTTTTTGTATGTTCAAAGGTGGATTACTACGATGCTCTGCAGCATAGCAATACTGCGATTTCAGTTTACAAATGGTCAAATGCAGTCATTTCAAATTCCACACAGATAATGAGGTCCTCTGAAATATGAAGTTACAGGACTGTAAGGAAAATATGTCATTATATACAGATAAACTGCTACAGTGACAACTTTAGCATGAATTCCTTGAAGACATACGAATACAACACACTAGCCTTCCCTTTGAGCGTGTGTCTTGATAAGCCTACGCATTATGTCTGACAACTGCCACGACCCTCACACGCTGACCTTTGGAAGCAAAAAACCCTCCTAAACTAACTTCTTATTTTTAAGCCATGGGAGACACTTCAATTTCTATAGAAGGCAGACTTACTTAAATAACACCACTTAAAGTTTAATATAAACTTCAGTTTAAAGCTAATTAGGGAATGTTCTTTCAACTGTGTTCAATAACGTCCACTTTGGAGTATCAGACAGCAGCAAATTCCATTGTGTTCCTTTACCACAACTTGCAGATTTGCCAAGAGTTAGAAGTAACTAATAGCTGTCCCAATTCAGCTCACAAGAAAGTAAAAATCATTAATTCCTTTAAAAACATACTTTTAAAAGCTGCTTGAGCTTGCGTTTATGCCCCAGTTACTTTCCCCTTCAAGAGAGCAGAATACTTGCATCATATTTATAGTTCTCTTTCAGGAATTCCAACTAAATTTTGTCCTTCTCAAATTCATTTCTTGCCTCAGCATTTGTTTCAAAACACAGTGCTTTGGAAGTTTGCAGCCATTAAATAACTTTGAGCTGCAGAAACTGGGCATCACATCTGCCTTGCAGAACTCAGGATGTACCTTTCACAGCATCTTCTTACATAAGAGCTGACATATTAGGAGTAAAAGTATTAATCTAGAAGGTCTCTAAATTAATTTCTGTATAAACCAGCTAAAGTTACCAAGTGAAGTGCTTTAAGGCTAAAGCAGAAGAGGCCACTGAAAAACTAGTGGAAGTACAGCTTTTTGACAGCTATGCTAATTGCACAAGCAATCGTGTGAACAACTGCAGAGGTTTCTAAGACAAAACATTTATAATCATGGGTGAAGAATTAATTTTGTAAATATAGCTATTTAAAAAGTCCAATCAACATAACAGGTATGGTATCAGTTTCTGTTCACTATAAAGGAGACACAAAACAATACAAGACCTTCAGCTACTCGTCTGGAGTTTGACAAACGCACACTAAACAGATGTGGTTGCGTATAGTAAGAGTTGCCATCTTTTTACCTGCATTCAAGCTGGTTATGAAAAATAAGGTATTCCACTATTTACGCAGCATAATCAAAAACTACATACCTTGCATACTTAAATGAATTTCAGTATCTCTTTGCAGTAACCGGTTTCATTTGGATAAGAACAATTTCAATAGATGCTGATCTCATTAGCCCTTGCACAAAGCTTAATTTACATCAGTTCAGGTGAAGAGAGACAGGATTGTTCCTCTCCTACAAGGCTGTTCATCTCATTGATGAGACGTGGTTGATTTGGTCCAGTTCCCTGCAATAAGCGTATTCAAGTGTTTAAGTCCTTCTGAACCTACTGCATTTATGTGTTGCTATCCCAAAACAGGTAAGGTCAACAACAGAAAACTACAGTTATTTACACTATGCTAAAAAACAGCAGTAAGAGCAAGGGCATCACTAACATCCCAGAAACCTTCAGTTGCTGGGGATTTGTTGAGTGAGTTTCCCAGAGAATCTTACACCAGCAGTGCTCAGCAGAAGGAAGAGACAGACGTCAAGTCTTTAACTTTAAATACGCCAACTGAACAAAACCAGACATTTAAGTGAGGAATGCTGCTATAAGCAGCTTGTTGTATAAGATGCCCATCCTCTGCTTTGGGATCTCCAAATCTTGAAAAAAAAAAAAAAAAAAAGGTAAGATACAGAAATTACTACCCCCCATAGACAGGCAACAGTAGTCAAAAGTACTGGCATAAGAGTGTTTTTACAAGCAGCGGTCAAGTCTTTCAGCTCCCCTAGAAATAAGCAGATCTAACATTCAGGCAGTCAATTACAAGTGAAATGTCTTACCTTCAAGTATTTTTGCATTTGTGGGCTTGCATATCCTTTTCTCAAAAAAAAAAAAAAAAAAAAAAAAAAGGAGTCTGATCTTACTTATTCCTGTTATCTTGAAAGCTGTTAGAATTTTTTTCTCCAGCTGGTCAGAAACCTTTTTAAACCTTTTTTTAAGCTTGCAGTTTATGTATTCATGATATATTTACATTATTTGCATTGTCCCAGTATTACACTTGGACTTAAGCCAAGTTATCTCTGTGTTTAAAACACCATCACCAACTACTCTAATTGAAGCTTCTTACTATTACTAGATTAGTAATAGACATTGCCCACCCCACTCCTCCTCCTCCTTCCCCCAATTCCAGTACAGCAGGAAACATTCCAGTAAATAAAAAGTTATCAGTGAATTTAGTATTCCACAGGAGGTCTTACTACTACATACAAATTTTTAATAAAAAGAGTGTCATTACACCTGTGGTACCTTGGTCTGCTTTTACACTGTTCTGACCACAACTAACTCTCCTTCAAAGACTGTCATTAGCTACCCATAATTAAGTGTCTTTTGCAGGTAACCATTTCTCAAACTACCCTCCTCAGTGCTTCCAGTGTCCTTCATTACACAGCTACTCCGTCAAATAATCCAAGCTCACTTCACATTTTCCTGTTCGATAAGTCACTTCCCTTGGGCTAGAACAGCAAGCTTTATCACAAGGACACAAAGAAAGATATTCAAGTGAGACATTCAAAAATTTTAAGCTTAACTCACCGTTAAGCATATCGGTTTTGATAATTCAACTGTGTATAAGACTCAAAATATGTACATTTTAACCCAATAAAGTGTCACTGCACAGAAATAATGCTACACAATTGTTTTTTCTAATATTTATTTTTTTCACCTGCAAACTGTAGCAAAACATGATCAGCTTTATTATGCAGACAGGTATCCCTCTAACATTAGAGATTTAGGCATGTATAAATAGAAGAGCTCTTAGGAAAGGAAAACATTTTGAGAAATGAACAAACCTTCAAATTTAACTTCATGACTTCCAATACCAATGCTTAAAATGGTGTAGCTCATTCATTCCAAGAGATACAACAGCACCTTAAAGTGGCTGATCTATTTCCCAGTAACATTTTTCACATAACAATGTGTTAAAGTTACAAATACTGATATGCACAAATAGCTATTTTCTAAGAAAAATATGTACAGTACTGCAGCATAATGAATGTGGTATCTGCAATAACTTATTAGCCAATTTTAATATACATGATACCGCTACTTTTTACCTGCCAGTTCACAGGTTCAAGGATGTTACCACAGCCCTCTGTTTTGCACGTTATTACCTGGTGGGGGAGTTGGTTTTCTTGTTTTTTTGTGTATTTATTTATTTTTATTTTTTTTTAAAGGTACACAATGCAGGCTTTTATTTTTACTTCTTAAAGACTTCTTTTGTGTTTAAAGCTAATATCAGTGAAACAAGACAACAGTGCAAGAGGCGCAGAGATGTTATGTGACCACATAAGAGTTCTTTTGGGTAAAGTGTCTATAAGGCTATAAGAAAGGATTGGTTGATGAGCTTCCTGTTGGAAATTGTCCTGTTGGTGCACCAGCCTGTGGGACAATGAAAGAAGAAAAATAGGAAAAATATTTAAGACTTTTTTTCCATATTTTAAGTCGTAAGTGCAGGATATACAAAAAAAGAAAACAACCAATTAGGAAATATTTCTGGTTTATGTTGCAGGTTTTTTTTGGTGGTTCTCTGAAATTACACTACTGTAAGAGCATAGTATACAAGTAACTCTGTTTTGATTTGAACAGCCTTACACATGTCATGCCATCGTAATAATTAATTGCATTTGGGAGAGTCACATGTTGACTTCCCTTATTTGAAGCAAAAAAAAAAATCTCTTCGTGTGTCTCTAATTTATAGATTATGACTCTTCAGACAGAGAAGTTATTAATGTCATACAACAACTCACTTACCATAAAAGGGTTACTAGATACTCCAACAGCTGCAACTTGTCCAAAAGGAGTTACTACAGGCTTTGCCTGTCCAAATGCAGCAAAACCTGCTCCTTGGAAAGATAAGTGAAAAATATTAATAATAGTAACCAATCTTTGAAGAGTTCTTTGCTGCAGCTCCCACACAAAAATAAGTGGAAGCTGGGACTGCACAATCAGGAGGATTGATCTCACTTCCAAACATTACATTCCTGATAACGTTTAACTAGACCATCTCTGAAGGTCCCTTCCAACCCCTACAATTTTGTGATACAATGTAAGTGTAAAAATAAATAAGTAATTATGGCTGGGCTTTTTGTTAGTTTCATTTTCAACTGTTTGGAACTAATCAATTTTCAGTTTTTACATATGTACTTTTTTTCAATATTATTTTATCACTTAAATTTAGGGAGACAGTACTTTCCAATTTTTTCTTGCCTGTGTTCTATGAAGTTAGAGAAAGTGTTCTAATCAGTTGCAGACACTCCAAAAATAAAGAGAAAACAATCCTCTGTGCATAAAAACCCTTTAAGACCGGGAATATTTAGAACTTTTAGTATCAGATTATGGTAGCATTTCAATTATGTCACAGCACACAGCCAAGGCAGAAAAGCTCAACTACAGCACCCAGACAGGGTGTGGGAATACCTCATCAATGTTATTATCAAGTTCATATAGAAATAAATGCACACCCATTATTGCTAACTAACAGACAGATCATTTTCTCCATGTTTCTCATTTAACCAAGATTACCTAAAATGTATAGACCTACCATTTGGCTGCTGAGCAAAAGCAGTCTGTTGAGGGAAAGCTGCCTGGGCTGGGAACGTGGGCTGCTGGAAGTTGCCACTAAAACTAGTAGGAAGACTGTAGGAGGCAGGAGTTCCAAATCCTGCAGGCATGCTCACAGATGCAGTACCAAATGTTGCTGCTGGCAGGCAAAAAATAACATTCAATTATTTGTAAGAAATCACTTTTTTCATGAGACAAATTACTATAAAGCCACGTTAAGAAAAGTCTCCTAATGCCTCAGTGAGCATACAAAAGTTAGGTTCAACTTCTACAGCCACTGAACCAATTTGTTAGCTTGGATCACCACCAACTAGATGCATAATCTTTGCACTTCAAAAACAAATGGAATAATTTAAAATTTATTAGATCCAGCACATTCAGATATAGCTTTTGAAAAGGAAATTATCTTTTACATTCTCTATATTATCGTATACTTCCCCCAGCATTTTTCTGGTAAAAGTCTGTACGTATCAGAGGCAAGCACTTTCAGGCAGCTTAAGCCCCTCTGTTTTTCTCCTTCTGAGAAAAGCATAAAAGAATCTTCCTACTTCAAGCTGCGTTACAGGAAGTTAAAAGTAAAAAAAAAAAATCATAAGGGATACATGCATCGCCTCTCACTTCATTCCATCCTTAACGTCACTTTAAAGGAAATTTATACCATGCACATTATTTGCACACAAAGTTCCTATTGCAAATGCTCTTACTGTTGAGGTAGGACTTAAAACAAAAACAAAGAACCCAAAACTTTTCATCTGATTCTCTGCTGAACATTTTAAATAAAGAACCCAGAGCTCATATGCTACTCCACATGCCTTCAAATATACAGCACATCAAGTGCTGAAATGTAGTAACAAAACCATTATTTAGTCTTTTGGGAGTTATTCTTGGAAGGACAGGCGTATAGAAGTTTTTTTGGTACAAATACAGACACCAAACATTTTATTCTAGTTAAACATTAGACAGCACTTTTCTTTTGAAATATTACAAGATATATTTTATGCAAGCTCAGCTGTTTAAAAAAAAATATATATTTAATGAATATAGCTTACGAGTTGAAAAAATTTACCCCTAAAGTATTCAAGGGCAAGACTTTATACATACATAAAATGCTGACAAAGTACACACAGAACTAATGTACTAACATTCTTTTCAAGTTACAAATAGCAGAGAAGCTATTCAACAGGAAAACTTGCTAAAACAGCAAACAAAAGCATGACAAAGTGAGCAGTGACTTGGGATATCCCAAAAGGCATCAAGCGACTGTTGGCAGAAACTTGAAGATTCATTCAACTTCTTAGCATTATATTGTGACCATGGAGGATATCAATAATGGTTTTGTTTTAGTTGCTTAATAGGTTGTCTCTGTAAGCTCTTCCTTTGCCCACACCCACTCCATTTTAAAGCACAGGAAGTCTTCCGAAATTCTACGTGCAGAGAACCAGATAGCTATCAATAAGCTTTTACAAGCAAGAACAGTTAGCCACAAGAAACTTGATACCAAATGTGGCCACCTACCAAAATGAGCCTGAGGAAATATGTGAGAGTGCATTGCTCCCGAGAGGCCTTATGGAAGCCACAAAGAGACCAGACAATGTCAAATCATTTATACACTCTTGAAAAGTCATTTCTTAGTTATATATATATATAAATATACACAGGTATATCTACCAAACAATTTGTCCATAGCGTGATCAGCAATAGATTAAGATAAGAAAACAGTTAGAAATAAACACTACAAAACAGACCTCCCATGTAAAAAATAGCAAAGTTCATGCAGAAAGGAAGCTTAGTATAAAAGGACAAGCTACAAGTTTACACCTTACACGGAAAGGGGTAGAATATTGTCTTTACTTTTAGTCATTATCTCCATTACCTAGCACATAAATCAGTATAGCTGCTAAAGGGTTAGAACCTCTGCAAGCGAAGGATAGCAGTTTAGAAGATGGAAGGATAGAGTTGCCATATTCAAACAAATTTATCTAAAGAGGCTACAAATTCTTAACTATGATCCAAAATAGCACAATTAGGAATGAGATTAGAATAAGGAAACATGTATTTTAGGCATTAAATAGCTGAATAAGCTTAACTGCATAATATCTCAAAAAGGAATGGAAACAGAATTTATCTTAGTACCAGACATGAATTTGATCAATTCAGTTTTAACTCAGCCTGATCAGTTAAATTAAGTCTACCTAAAGCTTGAAGCAAAGCACAAATCAATGTTAAAATGTACACATCAGCAGACTTAAGTCTCTGGAAGTCCAGTTGATAGATAAAACTACCAAAGTTTAGCAGTGCCTTTGGAGAGGAAAATTAGCATAATCTAACAGTCATCTACATCCAAGTTCAGTGTTTTAAAGAAAAGTACAAGTCTGCTTTTTTAAAGAGTGATTAAGTTCCTATCTATGGAATTATGATTCTATAGAATCCTCCCCCAGAAAATTAATGTAAATGACTGTAAAGATTATATTTAAGTGTATGCTTTACTGTTACGAAAGAGGAAATATAAAGGACACCACCAATGTACTGAATAAGTGGACTGGTGAGGAGCCAACAGCCCAAAAGCCTTGTCTTCCCTGGTTCTAGCCCCAGCTCCTTGGCTTTAAGGCCTTTCAGGACTTTGAAATAAAGAAAGAAATTAAAAAAGCCCAAACAACCAAGCATGTCAGCAGCTTAACAGCAGGGCTTTTAAGATTCCTTATTTCAGGCTAACATGCAATGAAGCATGCTAGAAAGCTACCATTACAGTCTTGGAAGGAACCCAACTGGTAATACACAGATTACAAATAGCTCAGGTAGTATTAGAAGACCTTAACCAGATCATTTTGACATTTTTCATGGCCACCATTTGAAATTCTAGGATTGGGCCAGAAACAGAAAACTGATGTCCCCATCCCAATAAAAAAAACCAACACTTCCCCCCCCCCCAAATGTTAAAGTTGATTTCTGCAGCGTAATCATAAATATTGTACTCTACATTGAACACACACACAACATGTCAAACAAACTACAGACAGATAATACAGAAAACCTTTAAGGAACAAATTACACACTATGAAAAAGAAAATCCATGCAAGTCTTTAAAGAAAGTTTCTCAAACACTCGGGGTTTTTTTCCTAACCTGTTGCTCCTCGGCTATTGGTCTGGAATGGATTTGTTGAAGGTGCCACTGGGGCAACAGGGGCAGCTACAAACGGATTTGTGGAAGGTGTTGCTGAAAAGATTAAAAACATTTCATTTAATAAAGTCTTTTAAAAATAGCCAATCTGACTCACAATAAGTTTATATAGCTTTTATACAGATACATAAAATTTAAAATAACATGAAAACTTAGGAATTGATAATACAATGCTCAATTTGAAATGTATCACAATAACAGTACTTTTTTGGCTTTGGTCCTTTAGTAACTTCAATATCACTAGTGTCAACATATAGCACTATCAACTAAAAGTTAGTAAGGTGTTTGCTTACAGTCCACAAATGGTGTTAGTAACAGTTATATACCTCCAAATGGAGCAGGCACACTCGAAGATGCAGGCTGTGTCTGTGCAGTAGCAGCCACGGGTACTGTTCCAAAAGCATTGCTGAAAATAATTCATACATTCAGTGAAGTCAGAATTGCTTATTTAACAATTAAATACAACTTACAATGGTTGTTGTCATGTAAAAGACTAGAAAAGGAATGCTAACATGCAGTTTTAAAACTGCAATATAATTCACTGATGCCAAGAATTGAGCCCCTGATGCCACGGTCAGAGACTATAACTAGTGCTAAGCAATGATAAGTCCTCTCCACCAACAGCAGGAGAAAGAATATTGAACAGAGGCCATTAGCATAAGGGTAGCAAAGCAGAAGCTTTAGGGGAACTTGCAATACCAAGCAGAGCTGTAACAGGCATTTGGTATTTATTAATGATCTACAAAAGAAGTGGTGGGCACCATTTACATTATAAATATCTGAATATGGTTTTTTTTGCCAGGGATGATGCTATGACTTTCAGTATGCATGCAAATATTCTGTACAGGAGAGTGTTACCACCTAACAGGTCTAGCACGTAATGACTAGAAAAGTGCACAGAACATTCTGCTGACAGAAAGTATTCTTAATTTTATCTTATAATATCCTATCAGACAGTACTGCTATTATTTAAAACCAAGGATGCACCTCCAGTAGTACCTCTAAACTCACTCAACATTTCCCCATTTAGATAAGAACGAAAACCAAAACTGAGAAACAACTTTGAGCTACTTTTCTGCATATTGCTCTAGTCAGCTACTTCTAACAAAGTACCTGCTAACATTACTGGTGGAAGTATATGCGTTACTAGAGGTTGCTGTGGAGCTGAAGACGCTGTCTAATTCTGCTAGAGCCGCATACTTGTCTGAAGACGCACTTGACTGATTTGGGGCTGACAATGCAGGACCTGCTGATGCTGACACTACTGTACTGAAGCCACTTCCTTGTTCACTACCACCTACAAAGAAAGAAACCAGATTAAAAGTGATTAAGATGGTTTCACTTTCTGCTCTGCTGTCGGGAGCTAAGTTAATGTTCATGAACAGTTTAAGTTTCAGACTTAAAAATTAAATATGCACTAGGGCATACAGGAAAAAAAAAAACATTTAGCAAGCCATTAGCTATTAGCAAAGTGTCATGCTTCTATAGAAATTTTGCAGCTCCTGGTTTCCATCATCAATACTTCATTATTTTTAACTAGAAAATTTAACACCACACATACCCTCAAATTATCCATTTCAGAACAAAGCTTTACATTAAAACCAACAGAAATTTTTATACAGAAAAAGGAGTTACAGAATAACTAGTTTTTTCTACTTAACTTAAAATCAACTAAATCCAAGTATCACTGCTAGTAGTTTATAAAAATTAAAGCCAAATCTTTTTGTGGCAGAGAGGTAGGAAAGCTACTGTGGCAGTTTTCTGCAGCAACTGTAGTTCTCCATTCAAGAGCCTTCACTATAAGTTTTAGCACAAATATAAGATATATGCCTATATATTTTCATAATTGCAGTAATAACATATATTTCCACTTAAAGTTATTAATCTTGATAGCAAGTAGGTTCCCAAAAAGCAGTCTTCTGATGACATCCTTTTGGAGTGATGTTAGTCTTAAAACCTACATCTTGCACATTAAGGGTACACTGACATGAAATTCTACTGAATAGGACATTTTGAAATACAGTTACTATTTTGACATGCACAGCCATCCTTGTGGTTAAGTTACATGTGTAGAATAAGCAGATCAAAGAATAAAGTTTAATACCTTGCCCTGCGCTGAAGATATTGTCTAAATTAGCAAGAGCTGCATATTTATCAGCTGACTGGAGATTCGGTTTATTCACTGCAGCTTTACTGGCTGCAGTTGCTGTTGCATTGCTCTGAGAAGCATTGAAGGCTCCAAAATCAGCACTGGAGGATTTGGGGAAGTTATCAAAGTGAGCAAAGTTAGCATTCACTGATCCAGCACTTCCACCTGCAACAAATTGAGTTAAACACAGTCAACACTCAAAAGCTATAGGAAGTCTCTCCAACTGTAACTGATGGCAGAATAATCCCACCTTTTTGTGGTTACATGAGGCAACATGTTCTCCCAGCCCACAAGTTTAAGACCCTTTCCCATTTCCTTCAAAGTTACATTGGGTCATCAGAAAAAATAAATGTTTATATTTTTCAGTCTGCAGATCAGGGAAAAAAAAAACAGGCTTCAACAGCTTAAATCACAGTCATAATTTGATTTTGAAAAACTTTATTCCATTTATTAGCTGTTAAAGTAATTGCAACAATATTTTGCTAGAAAAGTAAGTATTTGCCTGAATTTTAATATTCAAAATACAGAAGCCTCATTTTTCTGTCATACGTGTCTAATGAATAGTTACTATTTGCATTTACTTAATTGTACGATGTTTAACCATCTCAGATGTCCGTCATTGTTCTAAGCAAAAAACAGTGCATAGAATTCCAAAAGTAGTATGATTCCATGTCAAGGTTTAGAGAGATAAGTTTTGTTCCCTGTGCTCAGATTTTTAGACTACATCCCAGTCAGGAAAGAGGTGAAGGGGAAGACACAATACAGCTCTTATACCAAGTCTCCACTGATGTCAGAGATACATAAATCAATTTTAAAAAGCTGACTTCGATCCACACAACAATTTCAGTTCAAATACGAAGCCATGCGCTTCCATCTCTTCAGTGTCCAGACTATTTAATCTAGGCAGGTCACATACTTAATTTAAATGAGTTGTTCCATTAAGTGTATCACATTCTCTAACAGTTGGTTGAGGATTCCACTCATACTACAGAACACACAACTTTCTAATAGCATAATCAAGAAGTTAAAACATATGCAACAGTAGGAATGAAGATGCTATACTACAATGGCATAACATGAAGCAAGCTGAGTTTTCCACTGTGTGGAACTTACTGTGTACAGCCTGGAGAGGAAAAGCTGAAGTAAATTCACCAAAACTGCAGCTAGATGAAAGCGTTCTGAACGCTGGACAGCCAGAAATTGTGTGGGGGTTAAAGTTAACATAAGAAGGGAGAAAGAAAATTTGAAAAAAAGTTTAAAACGACACGACACTCAAAAGAAAAAAAAAAAGGAAAAGAAAGTCAGTCAGCCAAAGATCTAGACAAACAGCAAGTGTAAGCTCAAGCAGAAGTTCTAAAGCATGATCAAATTAAAGGAAAGCAAAATAAATTTTAGCAATAGGCTCTACACATGAAGTCAAACATACCAAAGTGTGTGCATGTTACACATACACATAGACACACACTTCTTTTTTTTGAACTGTGATGTGCTTTTGGGTCTACTGAAACAAAATAAAAAGTCAATTCAATAGTTATCAAAAGCAGTATGGTTTACTCTTTCTGTAGTTATTTCAGGTGTAGAGCTAACACACACGTAGTGCCATAAATCAGACTTCTGAGTAGCATTAGGAAGAAAAAAAAAAGAAAGAAAATCAACACCAAACAGAAGGAATTCATTTTGAGTTTCCCCAGAGCTTCAGATGGCTTGATTGCATTAAAGCAGGCAGATGCAAGAATAAACTCAAGTACCTTCCAACATAAAGGTAAGTATTATTTCAATTAAGTATTAATCAAAAGTGCTAGGAGTTCTACCTGTATTTTGGGGCTGAAAAGAAGACTGACTTGCTGTGGGGAAACCTCCAAAATTACTCGAGCCACTAGACTGTCCAAATGCATCAAAGTTTGCAAAACCTGCATTTGCAGAGTTCTGCGCTGTAAATTGCAAAGGAACAAAACATGTTAATGGATATGGGAAATAAATACAAAAACAGATGTATTAACTGAATGCATGGTCGTGACAGCCTTCAAGGGTTATATCCTACCTTGTAATTTCTTTTTAAGTGAAAAAGTTATACATAGTATTCTACAACTAAACTGAAAGCTGTCTTTGAACAAGCTTTGATGAATCACCTTCACAGAGCCATACCAGTTAACGCTACTTCTCTCCTCCTCACAACTGCATGACCTGATGAAATCCAGTTTATCTTAACCCTGGAGTGTTTGTGGTGGTGGCTGGTGAAGGAAAAACAGCCAACAAGTACAGAATACCAGAATACCAGATGTATACCTGTAGAGCCCAAACCCAGGCATCATTCTAAATGCTAGTTTCCAAAATCAGAATTTGTGGACTAACCGAACATTTCCGTGGGAATAAAAATTAAAAAGTATTCTTGTAGCATACTGACAATTTGAATTCCTCATATACAAAGTGCTTCTTCCTTGGGCGAATTTAGTCTGGCACAACTTGAATAGTTTTGGCTAGGTTTATAAATTCATTTCACTGGAAAATTTGGGTTTTTTTAAACTAAAAAAAAGAGTACAGAAATATGGAAAATCAATACCAATGTCAAGAAGACAGCATTCAGAGTGCATCCACAAAATAAAATCCAAGGAAATTTCAAACAGAATTTCAGTTTTCACCTTCCTTTCATGTCAGACTATAGGAGAAAATAAAAGTTAACACCCATCTAATTTCAAAGAGCTGGACATTCAAGCATCCATAGATTCAACAGGAATTGCATGCCTAACTGATAAGCTCCACAAAGTCTTAAACACTGTTATAAGCAAGGAGTAAGGGAAAAAAAGTGGTTTTAATCAAATGCAAAACAAACCCATATATATATAGGTGACTGAAGTTCCTATCTAAAGAAAGCCCACAAAACACCTTCTGGAATAACAGATGCAATACATTACATTTTTGGGTCAGGATTCGTTCATTCTGGAGGGATTTTACAGATTAAACATATACAAAAGCAGTAAATTATGCTGTTTCAGTACTGTTACTTAATAGCCAGATAATGCTAATAAAAAGTTGCATTATTTCACTTAATTACTATTTTAAAAGCATCTATACTACAGATTTATAAACTAAAAGCACATTTTGTTATAAACTACTGCATTCCCCAATGCTGCTAATACAAATGAAAGTGCAAGTATTACCCTTCACATGGGGACACGGGGACAGAGGGCGAGGCTTGACTCTACTTGATACCACTTTTTAGTGGAAGTGAGCATGCATATTGTTGGTAGCCAGGGGCTGCAGGGGTGGCCCCTGTGAGAGGAGATCAGAAGCTGCCCCCATTTCTGAGAGCCAGTTTCAGCTGGCTCCAAAACAGACCTGCTGCTGCCCAAAGTTGCAAACATCAGCAATGCTGGTGGCACCTCTGTGGTAACATATTTAAGAAAGGGTAAAAAACACTGTGCAGCAGCTGTGAGAGACAGGAGGGAGAAAAATATGAGAAACAACCCTGTGAAGGTCAGTTAAGAGGGAGGGAGAGGAGGTGCTCCAGGCAGTGGAGGAAAGATTCCCCTGCAGCCCACGGACAAGACCATGGTGAAGATGATTGTCCCCCTGCAGCCCATGGAGGACCACGGTAGAACAGATAACCACACTGCAGCCTATGGAGGACCCCACATGAGAGCAGATAGTGTGGTAAGCCCATGCTGGAGCAGGCTCCTGGCAGGAGCTGTGGCCAATGGAGAGGAGCCCACACAGCAGAAGGTTTTCTGGCAAGAGCTATGGCCCTTGGGCGGGAACCCACACTGGAACAGTCCATGCCTGAAGGACTGTACCTCATGGAAAGTGCCCATGCTGGAACAGTTCTTGAAGAACTGCAGCCCACAGGAAGGGACCACATTGAAGTTTGTGAAGGACTGTATCCCATTGTGCGGAGGGACCTCACAATGGAGCAGGGGAACTGCATGAGGAGGAAGGAATGGCAGAGATGAAGTGTTATGAACCAACTGCAACCCACATTCCCCATCCCCCTGCACTGCTCGGGGGGAGGAGGTAGAAGAGTCAGGAAGTAAAACTGAGCCTGGAAAAAAGGGATGAAGGTGGCTTTAGTTTTGTGTTTATTTCTCACTATCCTACTCTATTATTAACTGACAATAAATTAAGTTGATCTTCCCCAAACTGAGTCTGTTCTACCCATGACGCTAAGTGGTGAGTGATCTTGCTGTCCTTATCTTGACCTACAAGATTTTTCATCATCTTTCTCCCTCATCTTGCTGAGGATGGGAAGTGAGAGAGCAACTTGGTGGGCAACTGGCAGCCACCCAAGGTCAACCCACCACAGCATGAGAGTCAACAAGCAAAAAAAAAAAAAAAAAAATCAATTAGAAAGCAAGGTCTCGGAAAAGTTCCATCCTAAAATTTGAAGGAGAAAAAACAAAGACTGAGGAAAAATAGTTTCTGTTATTCTATCATCTGTATTGGTTCAAGCAGCATTCTACAGACTTCAACTCCAAATTCCACTTTTGTTTCTGTTCATTTGTTTTGGTTTTATACCAGTAGCTTTTTAAGAGTAATAGATCAAGAATTCTATTGCACCTTGCTTTAAAATGAAAGCGATGCTTACATCCCAATGCACTGATTGTACAGGGGCTACTCAGAGACTGATGTTTAGTTGACTGAACAGGATTAAGCGCATTAATGTCACTCAGAATTGTAACTATTTTTTATTTTAACTACTCACACAAACAGAATACTATGTCAGGAACCTTAAATAAAATATCTTTTGGGTCTAGATTAAAAACTGGAACATATTATATTACAAGCCACTTAATTTTATTGCATCAGCTGACACAGCTACGATTTGCAAGTGGGCCCATGTTAAAACAGTGAAACTGTAAAGGCTCTTCTGCAAAATATTCAGATGTTAATCTTGCTTTATTTTATGTGGTAAAATTTAAGCCTATGTAAAAGTGGCACAAAGGTAAAGACTTGTTCTTTCCTGTACCTCAACAATACTTAGATTGGCAATTCCAAAATTCAGTTCTCCATGCAGAAGCCCAAGAACAACCTTAAGTAAGTTAAGGAACTGCGGTGCGCTGTGTATTAGTACAGATTTACAACTGCTGTTGCAACTGCAGATCAATGCGGCAGTACAAAAGCTACCTGGCTAACACAGCTCAAGTATGACAGTACCAGCCACAGCAAAGCAAGCTGCCCCTACAATCTCTACATAGTTTCTTCTGTGAAGTTTACACTACCTAGTGTGGAATAAAAGCGTGAAACATTGCCAACCCGAAAATAAAGTTCATATATACTCAATCACAAAATTGAAAATAAATCTCCAGAAAACAATAACTATGTCATACTATTCTATTTCTTTTCAGTAAAGCCTCTTCTCCCTTGTTACCCCTGACAGAGTTATGCTGTGTCACTATGCTTTTTTAAAGTCTTTTGTGGAAGTTTTATATCCCACTAGTTTATAAATCGTCTACATGCCAAATTTCTGGGTTTTTTTTTTGTTGCTATTACCAGTACGTAAACTACAGAGAACAGTTATCTACCATCATCTTCAAAATCTCATCATTTTGCAGAAGTTAAGGAACTTCATCAATTAAATACAGACAGTAAGTGTAAGGTCAGGCACGTTTCCCCTTCAAGATGCCACAATGTCCTGAGCCAGCTTAGTACACTAGAAAACTCAGAAAAACGGAACATACCAAAAGTTGCATTTCCTGTATAATTTTCATGCTGCACATCTGCACATTACAGACCACAGCACAAATTTGTTAATACTTTCCCATCAGCTGCTGCACTCAGTTGTGCCTTAATTGCAGAAACAGTAACTTGTACTGAAAGATTTCAAATTCGCTGGTGTTCAGTGATTTCCGTAGTTAACCATAGGGCACATGAAGGGAAAGAGAAAAGCCCATCCTCTGTAAGCACAGCTAAAACCAAGCCTTAAAACAAGAACACCAGACCATAAACTTCAAGCAAGTAGTGCTGGACTCAGTGCACGTTCTTCCATCCTCTGCTGTAGCGTGTGATTACTAACAAAAATTACATGTTTGTACAGCTCCTTGAATGAGCATTTAAAACTCATTTTTGCCAAAGCTGGCGGACTGCTCAACCATTCTTGTATTCCAAAGGGAAGAGTCTAACATTTCGTTATTAATTTCATTTACCACTACCCTGTGATTAGCCTTACAAGTGTTTTACCTCAAGAAGTCAGAAAATACCTTCAGATAAACCAGCCTGCAATACACATTCATCTATCACATACTCGTAATTAGATTTCTGTCTTTTAGAAACTCTTTTACCAGTCCTGAAACTGTTCTGGGTTCTAAAACTTATGGAAAGGAGTTATAGGAATTACGACAATGGTTAATTACTGAAACAAAAAAAAAAAAATCAGTACAGCTAAGTATTCCTCTCAATTTTGATTTTCAGCACTTCAAACAAATTAACAGACTCTTTTGTAAAATTATATTTGTCCTGAAGTGTTCATATTGCTTTTTATCCTTTTAAAAATTATCCAGCAGAGATGCAGTGGAATTTTACCTAAATTTGCAACACGGTATTGAAATATTGCTTTAACGGAATTTTCGTCTCCTGAAACCCAAAAAGAGTAATTAAGTGTATATAAATATAGAATCATTCAGCAACAAGTTTGGAAAGAATAAGGTATTAGAAAGAATTAAATATCTGCAGCCTCTTCAGGAAACACTGCAGAACACTGGCCAGTCAGCACAAGTCCTCCCAGGTAAATATACCTCCAAAAAGACAATTAACATGAAATCTTATGTTAAGGATTTTACAAAATACACTGCAACAGGAATTATTATTCTGTATTACTGACTTCAGCCAGTTATTTCACAACATTCTTTTTTGAATGTTAGCTTTGAGAAAGCCTTGATACTTTGCTCAGGTCCTCCAGGTGTGTGTTAAGTCCCCTCCATCAACCTTCCTCTCAGGTGTTAACAATTTCAGGACTGATCTGCAAGAAATATCTCTTATTCTTGTTGGCTTAGCAGCATCACAGTTTCCCTCAGAAAAATGAGATGAAAAGCCCATTCAGACAAGGCAGGCAAAGGTACTTTCCCACAATTACAATGCAAGTTAGCAACAACATACTTCAGTGACCACAGAATCAAATTTTTCTTTAGGATAGATTTCTAGGGCTCAAGATCTTTGGCTGAAAATAAACCCTGAGGGCTCAATAAATTTTACTGAAGTCATTCTTTAAGAATTCCAAGGCCTACCCTCACCCTCAGTCAATACACATGCTCAAAGCTTGTTTATTCTTCCTGAATCTACAGAAGACTACCCACATGGCTAGTATTGTTTTCAAATAGACATACACACAAAAGAGGAGGTCATTCTTTAAACAGAGGCGGCCTTTGTTTTTCTTTTAACAAATTGACAGTTATTGTCAATCCATTTGAACCCACTTAAAAATCTGCTTTTTTCCATGAATGCTCTTCCTAATAATTTACAGAAAGAAAATTGAAGGTCTAATATCAGCTTCTCCCTACATTGTTACTCATACTCTCACTCGCTCCACCAAAGAGTTTGAAGTTCTAGTAGTAGGTAGAAACAGTCTAATCATACATATAATAGAAAATAGCTACAGCAACTCCCACTTCAAAAAGGAGAATTATCAGCCTTTATGTCTTCAACCTTTATAAAGGCCTAAGGAAATCTTGAAGCAATACAATATTCTCAAGGCACATAAATTACATATAACTCATGAAGAAGTTTGGACTGAACTAATCAAGAACTAAAACTACATTTTATACATTTAAAAGGGATACACTGCTTAGAATACTTACCTGTATGACTGTTGAAGTGTGCAAAATTAGCAAAATTTGCTGCAGCAGTTGACTGAGGAGGAGCAGCAGCAAAAATATCTGAGCCAAGGTCACTGAGGAGGTCAAATTGTTTCTTTTCTTGTTGCTGCTGTCCTTGAGATCGAACTACAACAGGAGACTACAAACAACATTTCAATTAGCTAATACAAAAAAAGCTGATATTTTACCAAACTGACTTTCGCAAAATATTAGTAGGAGAGACTAAGCATATGTCCTTAACAAGCCATTTATTCCTGAAGTTTAAGATGCTGTATACAGCACAGACCTTCCTCCTATAGTATGAGGACAACAATCTATTTACACTCTATGGTGGCTTTTAAAAGAACTCTGCAACAGATTTCTATGGATTAACAGGGCCTAGAAGAATAAGGTAGCAGCATATAACCACCTTCAAAATCATGTATTTAAAACTGCAAATACTGTATGAATACAAACAATAAAGCTTAATTTTACTTCTTCCTGTCTTCCCTCCAAAATCTTAAGTACATAGTGTTGTTTGGCTTTACATAGCAGCATACAGACACTTCTGAAAGCCACTTGATAGGACAGTTGCAGAATGCATAGCAAGTCATAATGAACATGCATGCTTTTCATACATATATTCACTACTAAAATAGTACCAGCTATTTTACTGTTTTCAAATTAAAAAAAACCATGAAAAAATATGACATTAGGTTCAAACTTTAGAGACACTTAAGCAAAAGACAATCATAATTAAACTTGTCAATTGCACTGGAAAATTCTACTTACTCGAAATAACCATTAAAAAACCCTATCAATTTTGTCAATAGAAACAAGCTTAATTTAGAACCTGATCTGCAAATACCTCTATACTTCAACAAAATACATAAAGTTGTCTTTCGTGATGATATTATTTGGTCACAGTTGCTACTGCAAGAATTCTTGTGCCACTAAAAGAGAAAAAGTACCGCTGAGCAGTTCTGTGCTCTTCAGTTCTGTCATTACTCACTTGGCTAGGTGTGCCCTTGTTTAAGTGCAGTGTGGGTGCAGCTTCTCCCAAGAGAGATTTGAGTGGCTTCACCTCAGGTGTGCTGCTTGTACTACTAGCAGAAGACCCCGATATGGATGCATGGACTGATGCCACCACCTTTGCTTGCTCTGGAGGGACATACCTACATTCAAAGAGAGCAATGGTTTTTACAATTTTGACATGAAAAGTTCTGTTCAATATTTATAAGACTCAAGTGTGAGAACTGGTAGATCTCAGCTTTGCTATTTTAACCACTGACCCTGCAACAAATAATATCAGTAGTCTGCAAAATAGCCATTATTTAAATATGCCAGGTTTTTTTTTCTAAATGGACTGGAATCCCAAGTCATCAATATTTTATAGCACTTATTTAACAAAAGCCATGTCTCCTAACAAAAGCCTGCAAACCCCTTACTTTACACTGTTGTTGACAAACCCCTAAGCCATTTCTGTTCCACCAATATGAACTACACATTGAGACACTTCTTTAAATAGTTTGTCTTCTCTGCTTCCTGCAGAAGCTCTGAATAAAATCCAGAAATAATTTCCCTTTACAGAGCTGTGCGATCTAATCCAAAGAGCACACAAGAAAGAAAGCACACTTAAGAACATGAAGTTAACAGCCCATCTTCACTTCTTGTCATAGATGCAATCTTTGTAATTGTAAAGCTATCTTACCATCTTTTCTTCTCATATTTTTCCTGTAGAAATTCCTTTACTTTCTGTGGATCCCTGAAGTCTGGAATTGCTGATGATCTATCATCAAACAGGCCTAGCCAAATCTGTTTGCACACCTTATAAAAAAAAGAAAAAAAACAAAAAACCCAAACACAACCACAGATTAATCAAGATAAAAATATCTTTATTCAAAACTTAAATAAGTTTACAATTGTTAATACATCAAAGCATTACAAAGTGCATGGCTGCACATTTCTCATTCCAGACTGAGCTGCTTTAACAACTGCTGGTGCACCATGTACTGATCTAAACACTTAAGTTGAAAGACCATCTGTCACAGCAGGGCAAGGAAATCCTAGCATCCTATTTCACCATCAAATACTGCTTTTACAAAATATTTGTATTATGTACTCATGAAGGGACAAAGCACCCGATTCCTACTTGTGATCTTTAAGACTCTTCTCCTTCACCCAGTTCTACACATTCCCTTACTTGCACTTCAAAGTTTGAACTCTTTCAACAGATTCCATATACCATAAACCCTAGATGGTAGCTTTTAAATGCTACATCTCGGATCCTTTATACTTATAATTACTATTTGAGTATAGAACTTTATTTTTTTTTAACCAGCCTTTATTGCTATGATGCAGTTTCTATGGTATCAGATACATTTAATTTGAGTGAGGGTATGTGAGAACAGGGAAAAGTACTCTTGCTCTGCTGTAATTTTCTAATTGTGGTTGCGAATGAGCAAAAGTTGAAGCAATTGCAAAATTCTCAGTATGTTCAGCTTCAATTCCTGACCAGAACAACAGGAAAGGTGACTGTTCTCAAAACTAAACAAGACACAGGAGTTGTCACACTTAAAACGCTTTCTTTAAGCATTTAGGACTACTCTGCAAGTAACCTGAGTACGTTCCCCAATGATACACAAAATATTACCCACCCTCTAAAAACAGCCTGTCATTTTAGAACAGGTTTCTCCCAGGGAAGTGGGGTCAAAAAAAGCACTGGTTTTGTGATGCATACCCTACCTTCCCACACCCTTTCCAAAATAGTCCGGACCATCCCTCTTACATGTCTCCTGCAAATATCACCCTCTATCCCTGCAATGGTGTCAGGTTTTCAGCATTGTCCCAATGACCTTGAGGAAGCGCATGCTCTAACAACCAAGAGCTACATGAACTAATTGCCCTGAAAGTTGGCAAATCAAGGTAGAAGCTGTATTACTTCCACTACATCATCTTCTCCAGAGAGGTTTTCTTCTTCTTTACCTGGCCAGCTAACTTCACCAAAATTGTAGCAACTTAGCCTCTTTGGGAGCACTAGTTGTCAAGTGTGATAAATCTTATAGGTCATTTCAAAGATTGTTCAGGATTAGAGAGATCAGACAGTGTAAGTATGTATTTCATACTCAATGTCTTGATTTTATATAGCCAGTTTGCATGTCCAACGCTCCACGGTCCTTATTGTCATCTACTGGATAGAGACAACAATGCAATGCAAATCTAAGGATCAAAGGGTAACTTTAAATTAGTGATTTAAATACTCATCTAAAAACAGTAGTTCCTACTTCAAATAAACTCAGCTATTCAGCATTCATTCAGCAATTGTACTCCACAAAAGGGTTAAATTCAATGGACTGATTTGAGCTTGCAAATTTAAATGGTCATTTTTTGCAGTATGGTAACAGATGAAATGAAACTGAAGGTATTTGTTTAATACTTCTTCATACAAAATGAGAGGATGTAAACATAATCAAAGAAGTCACAAGCCTGTTCTAAAATAATAGCTAGCATGAAGCACTATTTTAATAGTAGCAAACTTTCACATAAGCACTATAAATTTTGTCAGCAAAAAGTAAAGTCAGAACATTTATGGGTATAGCTTTAAACATCTGCAGCAGATAGTCTGATGTGGGCCAGCAGTAGTCTTTCCACACCTACTTTTGTGAATATACTGTACCAACTAGCAGTCATACAATTGCTAGGAGGAAGAGAAATCCTGTTTGTGGCTAGTTACAGAATACCTGGCAGCAGAAGTTGGTGGTGTCCAAACCTACACAGTGCTTCCCCCCCAACCCCAAATTCAATATTGAGAGGACCATCAGGAAACACTGAAGAAAAGAAAAAGTTGTGCCTAATTTCAGACAAGACAACAGACAAGTGTTAGAACAGCCTTACTTGATCCTGCACTCAGCAGAGTAACACTCTGGGCTGTACCATGATGATCAGTTTGCATCCAGCCTAAGATGTGGTAGTGAATGACAGAGGACGTCATCTTCCCCACCCATATCAGGCCATTAAATTACTCCCCCTTCTCCTACCACCCAAAACAAGGCAGATCAAAGAAACTCATCACAATTTCCATGTCACTAGTACCACTGAAACCTGTACTGTGATCAGCTCTCAGCAACAGTCAAACCACAACCCAGGTTTTCACTTTTCCCCCTCTGTTTTCTGCTTCATCTTCACCCGGAGGTGCCTAAGCATTCAGAGTGAGGGGCGAAGAAAAAAAAAAAACACACCACTAAACCAAAAACACCTAAACAACTCCATGTCAAATAGTCTCAATCCTTCCTGACCACTACAGACAATTTCTAGGAGAAATCGGAAAACAAGGTCCTATGTGACTTCAGATGATGATTCACCAGCTATGCAGCTATAGCAGATACCAGTTCTGTGAACATGCAAACAGGCACAAAGGAGGACTGTGCTATCCAAACACATTGTTGGTTTAAAATGATGCAAACTTCTTAAAGGCATCAATTCTTGCATTGCAATTTTTTGCGAGCCTTCAGAAAGCAGTGTTCCAAAAGTGTTTCCTGGAGCAACTAATTTCTTCTAAATAACTAAACACAAAAGCAGTAACAACTGAAATATGCCTTAAGTCACTATTATAATTTATTTAATTAGACCTGCCAGGCACTCTTTATTGGTTCTGTTACTGCTAGCAGAGAGAACAGTATTATTAATGGACAACACACAACAACCAAGCAAAAGAACCTAAACTTAGTCACACTGACTTCAGCAACGAAGTTTGACAGCAGTAACTATACAAACACAGGTTAAAACATTTACTTTACTACATCAGAGATGCAAATTAAATTTCACATCGGTTTCTCTACCTAAAGAGTTCTCAGAGAAAGTACAATTTCTTAGAAGTCTTAAATCCTTTAGAGAGCCAAATTTTATAAAGCTTTACTATCCCACAAGCAACTATCAAAAGGCACAGTTTTGTCTGTTTCTGTATGAAGTACCACACAATGCTTTGAACATCAGCAGCCGTTCCAAGCAAGCATTCAGAACACAATAAAAGGCCTGTTGTCTTTCCTTGTTTGCTGGTGACCTGTACGCTCTTTCTAGCTATAGTTTTGTTACTATCATCTGACTTGACAAGGATCCACAACACTGCATTGATTATGCTTCAAGTGAGCCATAATACACAATTTTCAGCTATCTACAAAAAAGCAAATGGCAACGCGCTGTGTAATACCATAGGATGAAATAATAATTGGAAATTAAAAAAAAAATATATTATTGGCAGAGACAGAACTCACATCATCCAATTGTCATTTTTTTCAATAGTTATCCTTCAACAGTCTTAAAATAAGTCACTAACAGTATTGAATCTTGTGCAAAGAAAAGTTTGCTGTGAGAAATGTGATTATTTTTACTGATCAGACCATCACATTTTTTTTTCAAAGCTATTTAAAAGTTACTCTTATGATAAAGATCAAGGAAATTAATGCCATACAACTTGCTGTTGAGTTATGGTGGGGAATGATCACTCAGCAATTATCTCTCTCATACCCTGACTACTCCCCACTAATCACAGCTTTTAAATCCACTACCTGAATTTGATAGTACTTGAGATACTAAAAGTTCAATTGCAACAACAAAAATTAGTGGAAATGTAGAAAAAAATCAGATCGGCAACTTCAGTTGCCAATACTTCAAAATGAGCTTCAGTTCTATGTTCTGTCTGGCCTAACAGCTGCCTAGGCAGGACACCTGAACAAATTAGCACACGGTTATTCACAGTGTGTGATGATTCTTGTCCAGCTGTTACTTGCAGGACATGGTGGGGGGAAACAGTCCAAAAAGGCAGTAAGGGGAATACAGACCTGCACAAAACCAAGCTTTAAGTAACCACTCGCTCTACCAAACGGGAAGTTTTCTTCTTAGTTTTCTAATACAAACTTACTATTTGAGGGGAAAAAAACCCCACAACCACCCAACAAGCAAACAAGGAAGTAATTTTCAAAAGAAGCAAAAATTCAGAACATATTCTTTGAGAAATTTGAATTTGATATCCCAAAGAGCATGTATTTCAAAACACCTCTCTAACTAATCCATACATTAATCACACTTGCAGAGCTGATTCAGAAAATGCTCCTGCCCAAGTTTTATGATACATCTTAACCTCCAATTTAACAGAATTATTCATTCTTTTGCTTTTACAGATGAAAGCATGAAGCATCCCAACTCACCACAAAGTTGCACAACATTACTATGAAAGTACCAGCCCTAAAAAAGTCTATGGCTTTCTGAAATCCTTCTGTATCACACCATCTTCTGGGGATATTCTGGTTCAGCCATTTAATATTAATATTGTTCTTTTTGAAACAGCAGCACAAATAAGCCTCTGCTCAAAAGCTCCGTTCATTCACCAAAAGCCTTGGTTATGCTCCTCCTTTTGATAACCAAAGCACTATTAAACAAAATGCTCTGCTTAGAGAAGTGCCTGGCAAGCCGGAGCCAAGAGTAAACACTCAAGTTATGTGGAAGCCCCTAGAAACAGTGGAACATATCCAACAATCCATAATCATTGTCCACTGTCCCTGAAAAGTATAATTAGTCCATGTCCCACTGCTTCACCAATACAGCAAGAAGAAAAAAAAAAAAACCCACAGCATTGAAGTCAGAATGATTAAGCGTATGCAGCATTTGAAAGTCTACTTTTGTTGAAGCGTTGACAGAAGCAAGACTGTGAAGTTTTGCCTGCCTCTAATACATTGTGGGAGCTGCAAAGTACCAAGATAAAGCAAAGTTTTACCTTGTCAGGTAATAGTAAGTAGAAAACAAGATTCAGCAGTTATCTTCATGAAGTTTAAAAGTTCATGAGAATCCTTTTACAACGGGTTTGCGTAGAACAGTACCTGTTCTCTGCCAACAAGCTTCAATCCTCCAAGGCAGGTCATTAGACATTTGGCAACTAGATACTGGGAAGTTCAGAATTAGATCAGTAAGTACAGCATGAAGCTAAGAGGGAAAGAGAATCACAACCAGCTTCAACCTACTCACCCTGACCTAGATAAAAACCCAGGAGGTAGCAAAGCAGAAACTGTGAGTTGCCATAACTTAAATATATCGTTGAAAGAAGAAATTGGGCCAAGTGCATATTGTGTGTTATAATAAAGTCTTTACCTATATTTCTCTTCATACCATTGGTTTCCCTGAGCCTGCACTCAACAGCTATTCTATCTGAGGGATAAACTTTTTCCTATCATGTACCTGTCTTGTTTTCCATACACTATTTACATTTGTAGTCCTACAGTTTTAGTAATTACCCTTGTTTTCAGCTTTGACAGAAAGGAACAAAGAACTCATCCCATTCATTGCACATCTGGTACTCCACAAAATAAAGCCGACCAGAAAGGCTTCTGCTTTAAAACCCAGCCTCCTAGTAACATTTCATGCTTTTGGGAGTTCCAGGCAGGGCTCAAAAGCTAAGAACAACATAAACATTCTTGTTTCCCCCAAATGTTTAGCTTTTGGGTTTGTTGTCACAACTGGGGGTTTTTTTTTGTGTGTTGGGAAGGTGAGGAAGGACAGGCACACTAAAAAATTTCTAATAAAGAAAAAAATCGGTAGTATCCATCAAATTTTGCAGAAAGTTTGAGACAATCTGAAATTTCAGTTATTTCTATTTCAGTCCTACATATTTCAACTACCAAACAACACTTTACCATGTCATAACTACTTCAGTGATACAGATCTCCAGTGTGTGTGGGAAGGCGGATATGGGAGAGACAAAGGCCTTCTGCTTACACAACATACTGAGCCACCACACTTTAGAAACTCCTGTTAGCAAAATTGTCCTAGTTAGGAATAACAAAAATTCAGTTAGCCCAGCAAAATTAAGTTTTTGCTCATGAAACCACCTTCTCTTGTACCCAGTGAAGGCACTATGGCAAGGAAAAGATGTAATAAGACAAGTACTTCTGCTGGTAGAAGCTATGCTTCAACCAGGAAAAAGCACCCTACTAGACCTACAGAACTTCTTGTTGAGACCCAGACACAGGAAGATTACACATCAATCTAGTTTAAAAAACTCTGAGATATTACCTTTCAGAAGCCTGGTAAATGCCAAATTAGATTTCTTTTTCTCCCCCTCCCCGATAATAAAATATCCTCAGTTATGCACCAAATGTAATGCTGACAGTGCAAAGAACTACAGATTACCACACAACAAAACTATGTTCCAAAACATAACACTCACCACAGGAAAAAAGATTTGGAAACAATTCCCTTATGTAAGCAAGTTATAGCTTTGTTTAGTAATTCAGCACTTCTGATGTCAATATTATTCATTAAGCTCTGTATGTTAAAAGAATTTTATACCGGTTTCAAAGTCAGTTTGGGTCCAGAAGCTACAGCTGGTTTCGTAAGCACAGAGTCCAAGCCAGTAAATCCTGCTAACAAAGACATTGTTCTATACACAATCAGCTCATGTATCTCTATATCGTATTAGCAGAACCAGGGATGTACTACAAGGACACCTGACTGCACAGCTCATGCTGTCAGGACTCATCAGCTCCAGCTTAGTACTGCTCTTTCCACTCCAGAGTTTCTAGGCCACATTCCATGGCAAAGGAGATTCCAGGAGAGTGTTTTGGTCAGGTCAAACACCAGCTCTGAGCCAGCCCCATACTGCTACTAGTTCTGCAAGAGTGTGGGGAACTGGTACTTGCACAGATGCTATCAAGCATCAGGAAGACTGGCACAAAACCAAAGTTAAGCACTGTTAAACTAACCCCACACAGCTGAGCATACCTGCAGACCATTCCACTCATTAGCTCAGGTAAACATGGTCTTTCCCCCAGAGGAACACAGATTTTCTAAATACACAACCATCCAAATAATTTTCTTCCACTATATGCATATTAGTATAGGCCATTTGGAGAGGTTATAAGATATCTGGCACTTTTCGAAAGTGTAGTAGAAAAATTAACTATGGAACTGGTTTGCCTCACAATACTATTTTTCAGCTTCAGGGGAAAGCTTCTGAATAAATATTCACAGCTATAATAGCAACATGAGATTAGTACCACCTCCACTTTCTGCAAACAGTGAGTTCACTTTCTACTACCATTGCATTACTGAATCAGAGGCCTAATCAACGCTAGCATCATTTGATTATGAGTTTTCAAATAGAACCATCTCCATACCGCTCTCTTCTCATTATTCCTAACATGAAAATACAGTGTGAAAATACCTCACACTGCTCTTCATGAAGGGAACGAGAGGAAAAATCCTACCCAGGGAATCAGAATTGCCTTTATCCTTCAAAAGGACTTCAGAAAGCACTTGAGGAATATCAGCTTGAAGATGTTTCCATTCTTGCTGCAAAAGTGAGCTAACCCCAACATCAGCAAAATCAGAGTCTGGACATCTGTTTATACCTGCAGATGAGTAAGCAACACCAAAATATACACAGATAGATAGAATCGTATGTGCTTTCTAATACAGTAAGAAGTTTTAAATCTGTATTTGAAGTAGTAAAAACTCATCCAAAAAAAGTTCAGCTTACCTGTGCCAGAAAGACAATATTGGAAGTTGTGCTGGTTTTGGCTGGGACAGAGTTAATTTTCTTCACAGTAGCTAGTATGGGGCTATGTTTTGGATTTGTGCTGAAAAGACTGTTGATAACACAGGGATGTTTTTGTTACTGCTGAGCAGCACTCATGCAGAGTCAAGGCCTTTTCTGCCCCTCACCCCACCCCACCAGTGAGTAGGCTGGGGGCACACAAGAAGGTAGGAAAAGACACTGCCAGGACAGCTGACCCCAACTGACCAAAGGGATATTCCATACCATATGACGTCATGCTCAGTATATAAAGTAGGGGAAGAGGGAAGGGAGGGATGTTCAGAATGATAGCATTTGTCTTCCCAAATAATCATTATGCTTGATGGAGCCCTGCTGCCCTGGAGATAGCTGAACACCTGCCTGCCAGTTGAAATCGGTGAACGAACTCCTTGTTTTGCTTTGCTTGCATGCATGGCTTTTGTTCTACCTATTAAACTGTCTCTACCTCAGCCCACAAGTTTTCTCATTTTTACTCTGCCAATTCTCTCCCCCATCCCGCAGGGAGGGCTGAGCGAGCAGCTGTGTGGTGCTTAGTTGCCGGCTGGGCAACTAAGGTGTAAAACTACAACAGAGGTGTATATACAGGGAAGAAGATGGTGTCTCACATGTGAAGAGAAGCTGCTCTGAATAACCTCTTCTCAAAGCAGTTGCTTTGAGGAAGTCTTTCAGTAACTGAATGTTTTACCCACATGTGCCACAAAAATGCCAGTTTGCAACAACTGGGGAAAAGTTACTGTTTAAGATATCTGGAATTTTTATTTTTTTTTTTTAAGAGAACTTCAACCTCATACAATCCATTGTCCTTATAAATACTCTTTGAAGGAGAGAGGAAAACTACTTCATCTAAGAACAACTCACCAACTTAATAACTACCTTACCTCAGGGAAGCTTTCTTGCTATTTTCCATTCTATTCAGAACAAGCTCCCTATTGTACACCATGATCTACTCCCCTTGGAAACAAGAAAGCTTACTAAAGAAGCCATGGCCATGTTGGTGAAAGACTGGGAGGACAAAGTGGGAAAGAAAGTCTTTTACAAGCTACAGAAAAATGGAATTTAAACATACTAGATTGCAAAAAGTTGAGGTTTTTTTTTTAATGAATGAAACCTAGAAAGTTTGATTTCTTAATATATACACAAGAGCCATCTATGCTGAAGAGCAAGCTAAGCAAAGAAGGGATTTTGTGAGGTCAGATGAACTTCACCTGCTCAATATTTTATCTTATCTGCAGGTGAGTATTCCAAAGTCCAATACCAACAAGAGAAAGCAAAATGCTTATTTAGTTACTGCAACATACAGCATGACAAAGTGAAAACATGTTTAGTTAGGCTTTAAACTTCTGAAAGTGTTTAAAACAGTATCTCTTCAATATTTGAGCACCTGTTAAATTTACCATCTGCAATTAGAAATCTCTCTTCAGTGCTACTTCAGAATTAAGGCTATGCACTCCTATCCACCAACCCAAAACTAAACTCAGCAGGACATCTTCATTTACAAGGTAGCACCTTTAAAACATTGCAGTACTTTAAGGTAGTAAGTACTACAAGCACAAAGACCCCTGCTTTTGAACACAGCACACCATTGCAGATATCTGTGGACTGGTTTTATGTCAATAATGAATTATGTATCAACTAAATCATTATGACTGGCAGACTAGTCAGGTCTATGATGAGAAGGACAACTACACTAATTAACTGAGTAGGGATCACTTAAGGTTTCAGAGCAGTGAAAAATGAAACTGGTAGCATTCTCTAGCCACTGCAGATTCAGTGAAAAACAAATTAAAATGGATGCAGGGAGGGAGCTACACACATTTTGTTTACACTTTTGACGCTTAAAGCAAAACTGGAGTTCACAATCTAATCTTATGGAAAGAGACTCCAACATACTATATCTGAAACCACAAAAAATCCTTTATTATTCTCTCTATACAAAAAGTCAACACTATGCTATACATATATACACAATGTTATACAGCTTTAACATGCCCAAACAATTCCAAAAAAAACCCTAGTCAAAGCTATTAAAAGTATTTTGTAGTGTCTGGAGAGTTTAGACCTTGTTCCAGCTCTGTCTAGAGGAATCATCCCATAACAATCATTTCAACAAATAACGCGTATTTACTATGACAGAAAACTAAATTGCTATTCTATTTTCATTCCTCAACCTGACAGTTACAAGTGGGCCAAGTTTAAGAAAGTTAAGTATCAGCATTTTAGCTAATGATGGGCTTCATCCCCACAAAACTTCACAAGAACATGTTGATAAGACACTCTGTAGCCTACAATCAATAGTTCTACTAAAACAGAATACAGATCCAATCAAAGTGAAACAGAACTTTTTCTAATACAGAATAGAAGCAAAAGCTGCCTCTAAAATCCCCAGTGCTGTAGTACAGTATTAAAATGCAAACTTCATCCTCAAATTGAAGACAGCATTAGCCACATACGGGGTTTACATACTCCATGTGTCACCATAGAGCCAATCCAACACTTACCTCAGATTTAATTTTCATCTACTGAAAAAAACAAAAAGGCAGCACACTAGAACTTTTTCCCTTCAAAGCCATTCTAACTGTATAGACACTTAATAGATAACAATCCTTGGAGGAAAAAAATTCTCCCTTTCCTTCTCCTCTTCAAGACTCTTCAACATTTATGTACTTTCATTAAAGAAAGAGGCTATTGAAACTACTAGAAGACTTTCTGACACCTACTCTGAAGAAATACAGCTACAAGCAACAAATTTATTTTTGTCACGGTATGGTCTTTCAGGAAACACTGATGCAGTCAGTCTCAAGGTCTGGGCTTGCAGAAAAAAAAAGGATGCATTTTGCCTCACACAAAAGTAAAATCAAACCCAATTCAGAAACACTGACTATGTTAATCTAGATTGTCTGGGTTGGGCAAGAACACATAACACTATGATGGTCAGCTACCTAAGTGAAATGAGCTCTTCAGAAGCATCACTTCAAATTATGATGGCTTCAAAAGGCTTGTTTACTTTTTGCTACAAAAAAAAACACATATCAAGTTTTCCTTAAGTAGTGTTTTAAAGTTTTAATATTAAAGTGCCAAAACCACTTGATATTCTCCAAATAATACTTACTTCATTTCCATGTTTCTGCAGAAATTCTATTTCCTGTTGCGTGAAAGTAGTCATTGAAATTGACTTCACTCTGTGGGGTGGATTCAAGCCCCGTCTAAAAGAAGCAGCAAGAAGTATTTAGTCAGTATTCAGGCAATCTGTCATCATACAATCACTTTTAATGTTACAACCAGAAGTCAGTTTTAAACTCGGGAACCATCTCTGTAACAAACACATCTATTTACTGATGTTACTGTCATACAACTTAAAGCTGTGTAAGTTCACCTCATAATAACATTCAGCTTGTAAAGTCAAATAATTCAGCTTTAGGAGAGACCAATGTTTGTAACTGCACGTGCAAACTCACTCTGACACTTTCTATGCAAATTTATTAAAAGATAATTTGGCTTTTTTTTAAATCCTAGCCTGCTTCCCCAGATTCATTCACCCTTGCCTCTACCCTTTATCTTTCAGTCTTGGGCCCCTCTGTTGCAGTTTTCTGTCCTCCAACTCCTACCTCACTTCAACCTATTTTTACTACAACTTCTACCCAATCACTAGATTTCTTCAAGCTAAACTCCCCGGCTCAGATTCTTTTTCTCTTGCTTTACCCTATACTGCCTGTTTCCTCCCAGCATCTTTTTCTAGTTTACTTTTTGCCCTTCCATCTACAGCTCTGTCGTCTTCTTCCTCCTCCTCAACACTGCACAAGTAACAACAAAAGCAAAAATACAATGTTTTTATTATGCTCTCAAATGAGAGATACCACTATTAATGCAACAGCTCCAAACTTCAGCAGCTCTGCCTTAAGCAAAGGCTGGCACCATCCTCCCATCCACACCAGCGCCTGCTGCAGCAGGGCTAACACAAACTCAAGTCACTTGTGCTGCCAAAGCGTGACATTGTCAAACCCAGTTCAGTCAAAACCTGCATAAAGAAAAATCCTGCCAAGCAACAGTGCCAGTATAAGATAAAGCTTTCTTTCTTTTCAAGCTTGCTCTTTAAATACATGCTAACTACAGCTTTTGCCCACAAATACAATTAAAAACAAGCCGTGTTTTGCTCAATGGAAACAAGGACATTACATCCCACATACACCAGGCAGGAAAGACACTAACTCAGGCAATACAATGGGGTTAGTTTAACACTCAAGTTAATCAGGCCTGGATTTTTGAGATACCATCTTTCAAAAAAAAAAAAAAATCAATATACATGAACTATGAGATATCAAAGAACAAAAATTTCTGTGGTTATATATGAGAAGAAAGTTTCCAGAATGGAAATTGGGGGAAGTTTTTCAGGGATGTAGTATGGGGCTAACAAGTCAACTGATAAGGGTTAGTTTTATTGCTTATACATACTACTTAGCTTTAATTATAAATTTGGTCCAGATTGCTTTAGGAATAAACTCCTCCCCCTTCCCCCCCCCCCCCAAATCCCTGACATCCAACTTAAGTCAAGTAGTATTCTTTAAACTCCACGATTATTCCAAGAACACTAACTATAAATTAAATTGTTATCCATCAAAACAGCATACAACAAAAATCTGATGTTCCAAATATTAACACCTTATATTCAACTTTTAAAGAAACGTTTTAGCATTTTGAGTAAGTGTAATGGAAATAAAACTGTTGTGCATTTAGCTTGCAAAGTCACCTTGACAGCTAAATTCACATTGCACCTGTAAGACAACAACTCTGATCCCGTGTTAAAAAAAATTCCATGTTTTTAGTTAAAAGTTGGATATTTATTAGAACACTAAACAGTAGCATTTTAGCCTAAGTTTTGTTAAAAAAACAGATTTAAGGCAATGTTTGAAACACTTGGATAAAAATAAACAATTGCATTTTGCCAAGAAATGCAATGAACTCAAGAGTACCTTAACAGAAGTCATATACAAACTTATTGGCATATGAGAATTAATTTTACAGAACGCTATTTGCTTAAGCAAATTTTTTAATCTGAGCATCTAAAATTAGACTCCATGGTTCAGCACCTCAACAAGGCGGCAGAAGTAATTTTATTAAGGTTAGTGAGAGGTTAAGGTTTCAAGATACAACACTGTAGAATCCCCTATAGAAAAAAACAGAGAAACAAAAGTTGTCATCCACCTGGCATTTCACATAAACCTGCTCCATCAATTATATGACAATCACCTTGCTTTCACAGTAAGTATAAAAGTGGGTCTGTCTACCTTAGTCTGTTGAATTTCCTCTCCTCCTATTGAGGAAGATACAGTTAGACACTTGCAAACTATTTAATGACTATTTTAAAAGTTAGGGTTATTCACTAACATTCACATGTTTTTCAGGAGAGATAGTATTTCTAAACTTTGACACTATCTTCTGCTGTAAATTAATTTTTACAATAAGTATAGTTTAACTGCTATATTGTCTGTACCTTTGCAATTTAAAGGCACTGCACAAGTTATTTAAGCAGTACCTACTTTACACTGATGTACAACGGCTCTTCAAAGCATTTACAGCAGCAAATACTCATCTTCAGTTCTGTTAAACAGCAATATTAAACATACTTAAAGCATAGATCAGATTTTGTTTAGCCTAACTAGACATTTCCCACACACCTCTCTCTCCAGTGAGGACTACTCTAGGGTTTTGAGGCTCAGGTTATAAAGTTCACCAATTTACACATTATCTCCATGATGTGGGATAAGACGAACTCTCATTTTTTATACACCCTCCTGCTAAAAGGGGGAAGACACGTCCCACTCCTAAAGGTCAGCTCACAACACAGAAGCGTCAGGTGCCTTGCACGATGAAAGAGAGCTTGTTGCCACATCAGTGGTCCAAGAAGACTAGAAATACTGAATATAACTTCAATAATGTAAAGTTAACTATCAAGCTGCAGTACTATATATACAAGTAATTTTTATGTTCAACAAGGCAAGAGGTAGGAGGAAGCCTATGAAAAGCCTCCTCTTACACTAAAACTGTGTAAGAAGTCAGACTGCAACAAGGAATTCAAGACAAGAGGCTGCATTACACTGCATACAAATACAACCCAGAACCAAGGCATTATGTTCCTTAGATAAATTACTTTGATTCTACCACCAGAACAGCTAAACCCTATTTATTTTTATGATTTCTAACTAGCATGAGCCACTTTCAATGACATTATACCCAAGAACTGACTAGAACCTCCCTAAAAGAGAGCAGTTGTAGGATTTACAAACAGAACTCGAGAACCAAGCCTAAGTACTAAAGCTACTCTTACTTCAAAATCCTAAATTACTCTATACCCTTCCTTACCTACAGAGATTACTTGATGACCCAAATGATTCATAAACAACTCATCTACATATGGAGGAAGCTTACTGGTAGAGAGCCAAGTACAATTATCCCTTATGAGGAATTACCAAGCCTTCTTTTTGTATAGGAAAAAATTATCTACCACTGGCTTTGTTTCTTCCTATGTATTTGACAAATGTTTTGCACAGTTCTACTGCTTTACAGTATCCCCTATTTAACAGGGGACAAAATGGACTACAGTCCCTTAGTCCAAATTAATAATGCGTAAATTTAAATTGATCCTGAACAAATATTTACAGCCTGCATCCGTGCAGCAGTACCAGTTACTCCTTTCTCTACTACAGAGCTCCCGAGGAGGAGAGCAACCAAACCTACCTCAGCACTGAATCCAGATTGCAGCTCTCTCCTGAGGCCCTTGGGAAAGATGACCAAGTAAGACTATTCTGCCATCTGCACTTAGCCGGCACACCATAGCTAGAACATCTCACACACACAGATCCCACTCATCACTGCCAACTTCTTCATACTCAGCAATGGTTATTTCTGTGGAACAGCACCATGACGAGAACTTCCAGCTATGAGACTATCCACTGACCCTCCACTGGATCAGTCCAAGCTTCTAGTGACGCAGCCTATCATAGGGGCAGCTACTGATAACATGAGATCTCTGTTCTTCAGAGAGCATTGTCAAACCGGTGCTCTCGCAAACAAAGGAAGCTTTAAGGCCACAGACACAAGATTCTGAAGTCTGGCAACTGAAACATTAAACATTCAAAACACTGTCAACGAGCACGGAACATTTGTTACTAACATAATTTAGTAGCAAATTATGGTTGAACTTGTGATTGCTGGCAGGGCAGCCATTCCAGCATTTATCTCAAACAAATGTCAGCAAAGTTGTCTGCAAAGGCTAGGGCTGAGAGGGGAAAAAAAGAAAAAAAAAAGAAATTTAAAGAGTGGGCTCTGCTGGGATAGAGGGTCACTCCCCTCCTCCATGGGAGGAATGGTGGGCACACAGCTACTCAACACCACTAATGTCCCCCTGTATCAGGTTCTAATGTGATCAAGTCTAAGCCAGCAAAATCTGATCCCTTAAGAAGCAGGAAGTTAATGAGGCAAGTCAAACGCCAAGCCATCATATAGCACCCTACGTGCCCAAGTGTCTGGAAAACAAACTTTAGAAAACCCAATGTCACAACATTCGTTATTATTTCTATGAGACTGTTATTAGCAAAAGAGAATATAAGCAGCACTGGCCATTCCCGATACTTGTAGACCTCCCTGGAGACCCTCCACCATCTCACAAGCTCATTTATTTTTAACAGCAAAAGGCTCACATACACATTTAGAAGCACAGTCAAGGTTAACTTCACTTTTTTCTTAAAAAACAAACAAACAAAACAAACAACCAAAAACCAAACATCCTTTCTGAACTGCATAGTATTCACTCTGCTATAGACATTTCCTTTGGTCTCCTGCCATGACACTGAAAACAAGAAATACAGTAATACAGGGAATACCCTTAAAAAATTAACACATATGTATACACACATACACATAACACAGAGTCATTTCCCAAATACACTCCAAAGGAAAGAAAGGACTGGAAAGTCATGCCAACACAGCCAGAATCACTTTCACTCCAACATTTTGTTTAGACCATCTTAATTTCTGCAAAACTTATTTTGCAGAAAGACACAATAACTCACCACCATTGCAAAGATTTATTTTTTTCAATTTGCTACTAGTATCTGCCATCAGACACTCCAATCTGGCTGATACAGAAGTTCCTCACCCAGGAAAATTTTAAATTTAAAATTTCAACTAGGAATAAGTAGCCAAAAGAGCGCCACATGATCCAATAATTTTAAGAAACAACATAAAAGTGCTTTAGCATTCCCCACAGTAACTATACGTTCTAAACATTCTTTGTAGCTCCTTCCTGACACAAGCCAGAAGAGCAAACATCTGAACAAGAGACTTCCTCAGTAAGTTGGAAGGGAGGGAGCAAAGAGGGCAGCAGCAAGGGAAAGGGTAGGAGTGCCTGAATTATCACATCATCCGATAACAACAAAAAAAAGAGTCAGGATTAAATAAAAAATTTCTATAGTACAAAACTTGTGGAAGTGGACTCTTAGTCAAAGAGTAATATTTTCCATTTGAGAATTTAAAAACATTAGTTTTATGAAAGTTAGGAGCAGGCTGACCAGGAGTGGTACAGAAGTGCTTGAAAGCAAAGATGCACAGACAGCAGAGAAGGCAAAGAGGCATTTGATAAGACAAAGGGAAGGATGTCGCTGTCAGCAGGACACATGGTAGCATCCAGAAACACAGTAGACATAGCTACCAACATAATCCTTTTAACCAAAGGGCTTCTGTCAAACTACAAGAATCTCTCTGCCAACATTTCCCAAGATGCAGTTTTTGCTATAATAAAGGGAAGTCTTCTGCTTTTCGTATTACCGTAATACTTGACCCGAGAATACTGCTCCTCTGCAGCATCTCCTCCCGCTCTTAGGGAAGAAAAGACTGTGTGTATACTTTTACATATGCTGTATTCTTGTCCAACACCAAAAAGTTGAATTAGCCACAGCTCATATAATGCTAGTGCGCTTTTTTTCCAAGCAAAGAGAATTTAAACACAGGGGACAAGCAAAGGTATTTTACAAGGAAGGCACTATCCACACTACTATCAATAAGCTTTCTCCCACATACACCATTTTGCACAGCAAAACTTTTGCTCTGGTAAACCCAATCTGATGAGAAAACTTAAAACCTACAGAAAAGGACCTCCTCGATGTTATTCATACTTTTAACTCGCCAAGACTCGTATTCAACATTAAAGTCAGAAAGAGATCTTTCTAGCAAAGTCACTAGTTCTCTCATCATTTTCAGCAGTACTTGAACAAGCTAGACATACTAATTTCGGAAACAGCTAAGAAAATAGTAGTTTTTTTAAAGCTAAATCTAGCAATAAATAGTATCACACTCTCTTTCTATATGTGGCATCATCTGTGGAAATTAATGATGGATCCAGAATGAAGGGTTTGGGTTTGAATGGACTGTCCCTGCCAAAACAATGAATAAACATTTCAGAAAATCTCAAAAAAAACCCAAGTTAGACTTTAGATTTTAAAAGTTTAGAGCTAACTGTATCTAGAACAACATGCCTGTCTAAGATGATAATGATGTTAGTAACCATTTTTAATTAACGGAGCAACCTTTCTGAAGGAGACTTGTTAATATACTAGTATTTTAATCTTGCATTGGGCACTTCATACTTGAAAAAACTGGTCCAGTCAACTCCAAGAACACTTCCTGTACCAGATTAGAAAAAAATTAATTAAAACAAGAAGCAATGCAAGTCATTCACATAGCATATAAACAAGATGAAGTAATAAGATTATTAAAGCCTTACAGTAAAGTATTATGAGGTAGAATGCAAGCAGCCATTAAGCAGTACAGAAGCAGCAGTACTTTTACTCTGATTTGCCATTACATGGTCTCTTCCTAAGTCACTTCCCTCCACTGTGGAATTCTACAGCGAAAAGCATTTGGAAATAAACAAGTTGTATGAAGGACTATTCTGATCGAAGTGTTAAAAATAACAGTTTCTAGTTATGAAACAGACATGACCTATCTCTACGCTGTCTCATCACTAACAAAAATACCACACTGGCTAGGTTCTATGGTGTTAACCAATACATATGATCTTGCACACACAATTTATGAAAGCATTTCCATGTCAACATGAAAGAACAAACCCAAATTTACTTAAGAAGAAAATTTTAAGTCCTCTTAACAGTCCTTTACTCCAGCTTTAAGTGTAGGTGTTACCAGCTGTAACAACTAAAAAATGTTGTTTGGGTTTCTTCTTTATAGCAACACAAAAACACTGCATATTTAGAAACAAAGAACTATTTGCATTTTATTAGAATACCAATATATTAACAAATGTTTTTCAGAAAAAGTCTTCCTCTTTTAATCATGTTAACATCCAAGTTAACAGTAAGTTACAGCCGTCCCCTGCTTACTAGCTGTTTCACTGCATGTACATCCTTTTGGTTACTCTTAAGTTGGACTATGGACTTTAGTAGTCCCTATCTCCCAGCCAACAGATAAAATGAACAAATCCTACTGAATCCATGGGAAACATCTCAGCAGCACTCATGATATCTTTGTCTATTAAGGTGAAGAAGCCTGAAAAATAAAGGAAAATATCCTCATGGAGCAGTTTTATCATGCTCTCAGTTTAACTAGTAAGAACATGTGCAACCATTAAATAAGGCCTGTGCAGCAGCTTAAAATAGTTTCACATGCCAGCACAAATAACAGTTTGCTAACAGAGCAAACAATAGCCAGAGCTGGCTGATTAAGTAGCATGCATATGTCAAAACCTAGAGTCTCTTTTCAGTCCCACAACCTGAATGTATTTTCTGTATTTGCGTCAAGTCTGTTCAAAAGTCTCCACAAAGTAGAAGGAAAAAAAAAAAAACCACCAAGACTAATTAGCTGTCTAGTAGTATAAAAGGCAGCTTGTTCCATGTAAATTCAGCACAGAACTAACATGTTTGCTTTGTTTTGAATCTCAATATAATTACCAACTTTGTTCTAAAACACCAGACTTCACTTGGAAGGCCTGTGTGGAATACAGTCCTTCTTAGTAAGGGGACAGAGATTAGTTCAGGCCCCTGAATGCCTTTTACGAACTCAAAACTCTTACAAACACAAATCTGTATCCTTTGACATACTATTTATTTATTACTTTGGCCACTCTTCGATTGTGCTCCATTCCATAGGCACGATGCCACAGAAACATCAACAGCAAACAGATTCAGCTACAGAAACAGTAACACTGAAGACAGCAGGGTTTTCTTCTCCAAGTTATGAATATGTAACTGAAATTCAGAACTGACTGATCTCAACTCTTAGTTTCATACACACTATCGTGGAGGAGGGAGGGTGGAAAAGGGAGGAGGAGTAGGGGGGAGGCCCATTCAGGAATGAGGAACAGGAAAAATGCAATCCACTTCATCAAGAGCCAATCCCTTTCTAAGGTTTATATATATAGTTTGTAGGAAGTAATGTAAGAAAAAAAATACTTCTACTACTTTTCTGATCAAGGCTAGAGCTTATCTTCTAAGCTAGAGGTTAGAGAGCTGTCTTACAAACTACTATCAAGCAAAATTTGATACACAAAAGGTTAGGGTGCTGATTTAATTCAAGATTTTTAAAAGTTAAACTCCATATTCACGATAGGGTTAGGCTCCCCACGTCTTCAAGACTGTCATGAAAGTGAACTGTTCAGCCACATGCCCCCTGCCCTTTCCAAAAGTATTCTCCAAACACTTGTTTCATCTACGACACCTTCAATGATTTCCCCTGGGGTGGTGGAGGCGGTGCTCTCCCCCTTCATGTCCGTGCCGTAGGCAAACGCTTACACTCCCTACGTGCAGGAAAACACCTCCTCCGGGGCAGCGACGGGACGAACCGCGGGCCGCTGCTGCCGGCCCAGGCTGCCCGGCCCCGCGCACACACACACACACCCGCCCGGCAACCGCCATCTCCCGGACCGGGGGATTCTTTTGGGAATATTCCCGGGAAAGCCTCCACACTGCCTTCTCCCCCCGGGGCAGCCCACCGCCCCCTCCCCTCCGACGTGGCTGACCCAGCGACGGGAGGGGGGAGGAAGGGCAAACCCGAGGCGGGGAACGGGCCGGCGCAGCCAAGCCGAAGGCGAGGCGCTACACCCCGCGTAACGGCTCCCCTCGCCGCCGCCCCACCAGACGCGTCTCCCGGCGGCGAGGCCAGCCCCAAGGCCGACCAGGGGCGGGGGTCACCCCGCCGGCACCGGGGCCGCCCTCCCCCTCCCGGGGCGGCCGGAGGGATGGAGCCCCCCTCCCCGCCCGCACTCACAGGATGCCGGAGCAGGAGGTGCACACGAAGCTGCCCACCGTCATGTCGGTGTAGGTGGGGCCGCGCTGGTCGCAGTCGAAGCACTTGCGGTTGGGCGGGAGGCTGCTCATCTCCCGCAGCAGCTTCAGGTGCTTCTCCTCCTGCTTCCGCTTGGCGCTTGCGGCCATGGCCCCGCCGGCCAGGGGACGGCCCGGCACGGCGCCGGGCCCCGCTCACACACACCCCAACGGCGGCGGCGACGGCGCTCCGGGGCCCGGCCGGCGGGAGGGGTGGGGGGAAGGAAGGGGCGGGGAGGGCAACCGGCGCCCGCCGATGAGCCGGGGCGGGAGCGCAGTCGCCGCTCGCTCAGGCCGGCCGGCGGCACCGCGAGAGAGGGCGGGCGGGGGCGGGCCGAGGGCCGCGGTGGCAGAGGCGGCCGGCGGCGGCGCCAGGCCCGGGGCGGCTGAATGACGAGCCCGGGCGGAACCTGCGCGACACCTTTATGAGATCAGGGAAGGAGATGGCGGCGGCGGAACGGCGGAGCCCGGCGCCTTCGCCGGCGGCAGCGCCCCCTCTCGCGCGGGAGGACGCACGCCCCACGCGCCGCCACCCCGGGCCCGGGGAGCCGCCGCCGCTGGGGCCGCATCACCTGGCGTGACCCGGCGGGGCCGGGGGAACTTGCTGCGGGGAGCGGTGCGGGAATGGCGAGGCCCTGTGGAGAATTCTCACGGGACAATCTCAGTACAGTCCGCCTTTTCCCGGGGAGGAGGAAGGAGGGGGTCGCCCCCTCCCCGCAGTGTGCTCGGGGCGGGCCGATCCGCCGCACCGCCAGGGGGCGCCCTCCCCCACCCGGGCTGAGCGCGAGGCGCGGCCGTTGGGGGTTGCGCGGCCGCGGGTCTTCACAGGCCCCTCAGGGCAGGGCGGGCTCCGCCGGGTGAGGGGGGGAGCCTGCGCCATGACACTGCGACCGCCGGCCTCGCCCCCCGTGGCCTTTTAAATGGTCCTCGTCTCCTGAAACTTTGGAAATTCAGTAGTCACGGGGGCTCGTGCGAGTAGAGGCTGAGGCAAAGGTGGTCTTGGAGCAGGCTCGGCAAAGCCTCGGCGGCCATGGGGTGACTGACCTGGGAGGGCCCTGTCAGCCTTTGTCAGCGTGATTTTCACGAGGTAGTGGGATTTGTGAGGAGAATGTTGCTATGAGTCTCCATCTTTTTTTGTTACAGAGATAAGCGCACAGTTTCCCCTTGGGAATTTGGCTGTCAGTGTCTGACTGGCCACTTCCCTCGTCAAAGGAAAGAAAACCAAGCCAACAGTCACGTCTGCTGATATCCTTGAGGAACCCTTGACTCTGGCTTGAACTTAAGTCTACTGCTGGTCTACAAAATATGTGTTTGTTCTTTGCAAAGGTGCCTAAAGGGATATTTTTCAACAGAGCACAAAATATTTTTAAAGAAAAAAAAATGTGCTCTATAATTTGGTGAATTGATTTGCAGAACTGCCTAGCAACACTATGTATGATTAAAATCTTTTAAGGTTTAACGATTCCCGTTGCTGTGTATTTAGGGTCAAGTTCTGCACCTCTGCCATCAGTACATATGTTAGTGCTAGCTTTTGTAGGAGCAATATCTGATCCACTGTATTTTCCTCATAGTTTTAGTTTAAAAAAACCCTAGTACTAGGTGTTCAGCATCAGTAATTTGGCATTCCTCCTTCGATTCCTCTGGACGTGCTGATCTACACAGGCTGAGCAACCAGTCCTGAGTTTTAAACCCAGAGTATAATGCAGTGATCTCAAATTTTTCTAATATAGATGGCAGGAGCTATTCATAGTGAAAAATAAATATCATGAAATCATTAAATAATCACAAATTGTTAAGCAGCATTCTTAAAAGTAAGTATGAAATATTTCCAGTCTTGTAAGGACCAAATTCTCACTGCTTCCTCTAGTTTTTCACTTCCCTTTGAAATGCTGATATTCTTGTTTTTCAGAAGATTTTTTTTCTTCTCTTTTTTTTTTTTTTGCCTTGTACAAAACACACTAACACTGGAGATTTGCCAATGAGCTAAACAGCCTAAAGCAGATGACCTAAATTTAGAGGAAAAGAAAAAGTTTAAAGGTTAAAGCCCAAGTTTTTTCCTAGAAAATACTTTGGAGAGCGATGATTGGCCACAACACCTGCCATAGCGGAGACTTGCTATGTACAGTCAGGCCTTGTTTCAACGGGAGTCAAATGTGCCTTGTAAGTGAAGTGAGAATGTCCAACTTCAGCTGCTTGTGTTGTGAAGGTACCTACCTGAATACCACATAGCTGTTAGTAAAAAAAGATACCATTGTCATTGAAGTTGTCGTTGTCATTAAAATGTGGAACTGAGCTCCAGGGGAAAATCCTAGTACGGTTTAAGTTCACCACAAAGTTCAACGGGAGTCTTACGGATTTCATATTATACTAGAGCTTGAAGAAACACTTTTGACATTACTCATGGCCAGCACCAAGATGGGCTTACGCTAATCGATAAATTACCTTTACTAACATTAATTTGGTTTAGAAATAACTCTTTAAAAATACGAAGCCTCTCCATTCTATATCTTATAAAGCCAATTTACCGCAGGAACTATGTAATGAGACTTCAGAGGGTTGTGAGGATACACCCTTTTACAAAGATCCATAAACTGTGGGATTTGGGTTCTTCTAGAGATCCATGAGCACATCTGCTCCAAGTTTTGGGTTCCCGCAATCCAGCGTCTCTGTCTCACAATCTTGTTTCCCGTAAGAGCCGGTGCTTGAGAAAGAGAAGTGCCTACATATAAATGTCTGCATTTACGCTGTTGACATACACAGGTGTGAAAACTGGCTACATTAACTTCCAGCCCTGTTTCACCTCCCCTCAAGCAATAATGTGACTTGTGCTGTTCCTCCACTCCCTTGTTTTTTGTTTTGTGCTGCTCACAGCTAGTGTTAATTTCCTCACAGCAGATGGCTTGTTCTTTCTCTAAATTACTAAGGGAAAAAATGCACAAATAATACACATGAATAAACCCTGTACTCTTGAGCTATACTCTTTGGTTTTCTTTTTCCTGATATATTTTTCTGTTTCTCTGCCCTAGGACCTGAATTTCCTTTCCTACAGCATCTCTGTCCAAATTCGTTCTTCATTCTCTCTTCTTAATGACCAGACTTTTGTGGTTGGAAATATACTGGCCAGCTGTTTATTCCAAAAGTGCTTAATCCCTGCTGTACCTGCTACAGCTTTTAGCATTAAAATTAATTTCTTAACAAGAGGTAAAACAATGATTCCTTACGCTTGCAACATTTCTCTTTACATAAAAAACAGAACTTAACAGTTAGCCCAGTCATGGGTAATAATATCTGAAAGGTGTTTCTTCAGTAAGCCCTTAAATATGGGCTAATAGGGTATAAATTGTAATATACAAGCACATAATCTAGGGGACTGATTGTCAGGACCAAAAGAAACAAGAGTCTAAGAATGTACATTTGGGAGATGAATAAGACATTCTCTGTTTGTCACTAGGATTGAGGTCAATAATATCCATTTTAAAGCAATTAACCCAGCAGGCTAAGTGACGTGAAAATTATCATGCTGAAAGACTAATGGGCTATTAAATCCATCTTGCTTCGCTACTGATGGGCATACAGAATTAATCCTGGGATTAGGTATATCAGATCTGCGGTAAACTGTTACTGCAATATTTGTATATGAAGGGGTTTCTGAAAATGCTAAGAAAGAACATGGCAAGTGTATCTGGCTGGAACATTCACTGATATGCGCTATTAAAGGTTCAGTCAACTGAGCATAAATTAGTGTGTCTGGGCCTGGTCTTATTTAAACTGTAGCTTTTTGTTAATAAATAGATACATTTTAGTGGGAGATCAAAACAAGAGAAAGTCATAGTAATATTTATATAAATCATTATTGTTTGTTGACAGTTATTTAAATCTAAAAAATTTAACTGCAGGAAATGGTCAAATATGATTGAATTACAAAATTGCGTTTATTTGAAATGCCATTTCCCCTTTAATGTTTCCCACCCAGTTCAGTGACATTAACATAATAGAAAAGGTAAATGATGGATAGCCCTGCCTTTATCATAACAGCTGTTCATAGGAAACAGGCCTCCCAATAAAGAGAAAGGCACAGTCACGTCAGCTTGTTTTTAGTGATCTTTAATTATGTTTTTTTAAAAAACTCATGTTTTATTAGTGTGCCATACACCTAATTCCTTTTGAGTGATTTTCAGTGAAGGACTGAGATTCAAAGCAGAAGTGCTGGTTCTGAAGATGTTGTGGAGGAGGCTGAAGGTATAGGGTGAGAGACACAAAACCAAGAGTTAGCAGAAAAGTAGGAAGTATCAAAAAGATCAAAAAGCACAGAAAAAGCAATTCTTCTTTAGTCTCCTCTCAACAGTTTATGACTTATCGACTATATCCTTATTGAGACAACAGCTTTTACAGTTTCCGAGTGAGATAGAATGAAGAGCCAGGAAGAGCCATAGATTGTAGAACCAGGAATCAGGCATTCATAGCAAGACACACGCTCTCCTAGCTGCAAACTAAACTAGAATTTTCCAACTAATGTGAACAAACCAGAAGGATTTTAGGAAGAGGACCGTGAAGGTGTAGAATGCCTTTCCAAAGTTAACAGGTCAAGATCAGAGGTGGTAAAAAGCCTTAAGTATCTTTCCTTAGCTTGATGTTCTGTTCTCAGTGATAATTACTAAGAATGAAGTTCCCATTGTAAATGGTAAATTAGATTAGCTTTTTGCAGTCAATTTTTCTAAATTGTTTGAATGGAAAATTTCATAGAACCATAGAATTGCCTAGGTTGCAAGGGACCTTTCTAATCATCTAGTCCAACCATTTGAACTGAAATGAATCGGTGACATCCTAGTCGGTGTTGTTAAAAAAATGGTTCCTTTTGCCTGAGTTAAATCTATTACCTTGTAGTTCAGTTGAATCTACTTGAAAGTTTTCAGTGGGAAGGGCTGAGGTTTCCTGGATGGACTCCCATACTGGTTATCCTGTACAACTACCTCTCTTCACTTTTTCAAGTTAACTAAACTATTAGCATCTCTCTCATGGAAATACTCTCCTTAAGCTTTCTTCACCTTCTACCTTTGTTTTCTTCTCATCAAACAAACAAACAAACAAAAAGTATATCGATTGACAAGATGAACAAAAAAATTCTATTATTGAATTTTAGCTGTTTAGAAAGTTGTTCAGAAGACTCTGTTACTTAAATTGTGCTTACAGTTGTTAATTAAAAGCTGTGCTCCCCTGGCTGGACTGGAACTACTAGGGGACCTTGTGAGCCTGTCTTGCCTAAGCTTACAATTGTTACACTGCCTTAAGGTTTACAAGTTCCTTCAGGCACCATGGTTGGTGAAGAACAACGTGATTTTTTTTCCAGTGGGAGACTTTTTGAGTGCGGGGCTGTCCCAGCTCATAGTGTAATCCAGTCCAGTTCAACAGGAGATTTTCAGATCCAGGGAGGACATTGCAGTAGATTGACTCATTCCAAAGTTACAGGATGATCTTTAAGGTCCCTTCCAACTCTAACCATTCTATGATTCTATGATTCTATGACTTTTTAATTTTTTTTAATTTTAGTGAGAAATCATGGTAGCTGACGAGGCATTATTCTCTTCCTGTTTTCTAGCTTGGTCAGTGATGTCAAAAGGTTATCAATATTTCAACCTTGCCTCTTTATGTGACACAGTTCTTGAATTTCCATCATGCCTTAAGTGTACAAGATCATATTCCAGTTTGTAATCACAGACTAGGGATTAGAAAGAACATGCCTATATACAGTTGCAGTGAAGGCAAAACATCTGTCATAGGAACATCTTGTACATGAGGTGAATATATTTTATTTTTAATTTCATCCTTACAGTACCTTTTCCTTATTTTTAGGGTATATGCCAAAGTTTCTGTTACTGATTTTGATTTATATTCATTTATCATTATTCTATAAGATCCTGTAATTTAATTATGCCTTATAAACTGTACCACAAATCACACAACTTTTTGTAAAATGATTGTTTCATGCATCCTTTCAGAGGAACATGCCAGAGGAGAGTGGAACCCTTTAAGCTGAAAGGGAAGTATATTCATATTTGATCCTATAAACAGCAATAGAAAAAATAACGGTAAGCCATATCATATTTTACATTTGCTGGAACTGACCATGGGAATGTTAGCAACACACAAGGCAGCCTAGAGCCTATAGGTAGAACAGAGGTTGTGAAACCAATATAAATAAAGTGAGAAGGAAGCAAACAAATGACCTTAGGAGACAAAGAGCTGAAAGACAGACCTTGGCAGTGGAAAGACAACTTAACTGTCTAACTTTGGGTTCTAAATTAGAAGAGGGAGAGACAGAATCTAAATAGACATCCAAACCACCAACAATTTCTGTAGTATTAGGCTACATAAAGTACTAAAATGGAGCCAGGAAACGCTCTCCCAGCTCTCTGAACAGGAAATACTTAATTTGCACATTAAAGTTTCTATAACATAACTTACTTCTTGACCGATGAATGAGATTTCTATTTAAAGCCCAGCGTATTTACAAGTTCAGTTCTTCAGTACCTTTTGTACTTGATGATGAGCATTTCCTGCCTGTTTTCTGTATAACTCCCATGGGAATGAAGAGAGGCCTTTGTTCCTCTTCACTCATGAATCTAAATTATTGATTAGTCAGTCTAATTTGTGGAAACTACTATCAGTTAGCGCTCTCTTAGAACTGCCTTAGATTTGGCAAAAAGAATTACAGCTAATTTGACAAGCATCTTCAGTGAGGGAAACACAATATTAAAATAGACAGGAGAAGTAATATTCTCAACCAGTGTTCTTTTATTTGCTCATGCTTTACAAAACTGATATATACTCCAAAATTCCCTAAAATTTTAGTTCTTTTAATAAACAACACTTGAAGGCTGATTTGGGGAACACTAGAGTAGAATTAAGTGTTCTGGGCAGGCATCCTTTAGTGCTTGTGGTAGTCCTGAAGCAGTGTTTACAGCTGGGATCTACACACAGAAATCAGGTCCAAAGCTTTCTAATTCACTAAGTCGACCTGAATATGTAAAGAATGAAAAAGGTCAATAAGGAAGGAAAAAGTGGTCTGAGTCTAAGATGCCAAGACAAGCCATGAAATACTTACCATGCACTCTATTACCTGAAAGACTGATGGTAAATCAGTGAGTGACTCCAATGCAGTAGTATTTGAATCTTGCCTGATAAACAAAGAGTTTTGTACACTGCAGTGAACAAATCAACAAACATAAGTATCAGCATAACTAAAAGTCATGGAAACATCCATTTGGATTTAAAGTGGGACAAAACCCAGAACCGTATCTTAGTGTAAAGCAATGGAGATGGACGTAACAAAATAGGGAAATTTGGGAAAGAGAGCTTTCAAGTATCAGACATTCAAACAGAAGAATAAAGAAAATTAGGTACGTAATGTGAATATGGGAAAATAAAGTTCTTCAGCCCCCCCATTTCTGAAAGAAAATATTTTAGAAGTAGACTACAAAAGGAAACCTGATCCTTCAAATTTAGTGTAATGTTTCTCATTACTGTAATTTTAAAATCTGAGATACTGTCACCAAGATTTTTCCCATGAATGCCTGAGAATTTGTCTTGTCCTAACTGCAGTTTCATTATTCAAGGAGGAGAAGAGAGAAGGGCTTTATGACTGGGAGTATTAACAAGTTAAAAGTAAGAGCACTAACAAGATGTACAGCAAAAAAAAAAATCCCTGGAGAATGTAGCACAGGCTACTGCAGTTGCAGCAAACAGATACGGATAATCCCTGGTAGCTGCAAATATCCTCTTAAGCGAGGTTCTCTGCAGAAGACTTGTCTCAATCCATAAATGGGAAAAACACTGCTAAAACTAGTAACATTTTAGCACTTTCTCCGTGTTACTTAGTTTGGAAGTAGAAGGACAAACCCTCAAATTGTTGTTTAGAATAATTAATTTAACAAGAAAAGTGAATCCCCTGACATTAAGGCCTCTTGTACATTCTGCTGTACAGCAGGAGCACCTGCACTCTCTTGCCTTGAACGGACTGTTTTCAGCATTGCAAGCCATAGCTGTAGATAAAAAAAGCTTAAAAAAATTATATGTCTTTCAAGAATCCATTCGCTGGTTAAGTGGCAATGACGGACACGTCCCTTTGAAACAATGGGTGTGAATTTCAATTGAGAATGCAGATTTTGAATGTATTTGCCAATAAGAAAAACTCTTTCCTAACCAAGAGGAAAAGGAAATGCTCATCAGCACATGACATAACCAAAGTGACTTGACATGAAAAAGCAGCTTTATTCGTTACATGACAGGAAGATTTAATATTTACTGGTTACATGCTTAAATACGTAAATTTAACCGAAAAAACCACCAACAAACAGAAACAAATTAACAATTAAGGAATGGTGGGCATGCTAATATTCCACATACTATGTTTTGGGAACTGGAAAAGAGTAAGTGTTCAGAAAATTATTGCAGCCTGACTAGAACAAAACCTTGTTTTGGTCTGGTTTTTCAGTTTGGTTTATGGACAAGGGAGTTAATGGAAGAGAACAAACAAATACTTGGAAATAGCACAGTGAATGAAAAATTTGGGTTAATATCCACTCAGAGCAATACCCTAGTTATTGAAGAGCAGAGTCTTACTGACATAAACACAGGAATTTGAGACATACAGCCCCCGGTGTACAAGAGATTTTTAAACAAATGAAAAAAAGTAAAACTTTTTCCTTCAGACTACCATGGATGAGGGAAATTGGCAGGAAAAAAGAACCTGACAGTTAATGAATCATCACAAATACGGAAACAAAAGTATTACAGAAGCTATTAGGTAAGCATAGTATTTCTTGCAACTCAGGACTTTTAATCATCTCTTGTAATTGTTATAATTCATGACTCTCAGTATAATTTCTTTAGAGCTCTCTAAGTTCACCCTGACTATCCTAAATTATCAAGATCCACTTTATGAAAGCATAGGGGTTTTGCATTCCCCCCCTCTTCGAGTGGGGTTGTTTCTGCCCTCAGTACTTTACTAATTAAGGTCTAGCTTTCCAATTTTTCAATTTCAGTGCATTCGTAGCCAGCTTATGAATATTGCTCTGATGCCAGAACTACCCTTCAGCCTATTTTCCCCTCCCTGCACATACCTTTGTGCACAGCGATAAGTGCACAACTGAAACGTGCACACGTGCAGGCAAGAGATAGAGGAGGTGGGTGCCTGGCCCTGCCCATCAGCCACCAGCGGCTGCTCCGTGCTGCGCAGCTGGCTCAAGGTGCGAGGTAATTCAGAGTTAGGATTAGGAGTGTAATCATTCAAAAATAAAACAATTTAAGCAAAGTAATAATTAACAGAGAAAGGTTTCATAGTAATTAATGAGAAAGTTCCATCGTTACTGACCTAGACATTTGCCAGCGTAAACTCGTTCTATACTTCTACTCTTTCCATCATTGATAGAGAATTTTTATTTTATCCTCATTATAAACTGAGCACCTAACACTCAATGAATTTTCAGAGCGTTGTCCATAATCCCAGTTTTGCTCCGAAGTACCATGTGTTTTCTTTCTTCGCTAGAGCCTCTTAGCACTGCCAGGCAGTGGCCACAATTGCCCTCGGTCCTCTCCACAGCCACTCTCATCCCCTTGTACAATGAAATCAAAATAACTGCTTGTCAACACAAACTCTTTGGAATGACAGCTCCACATAAAATGATGTATTGTTATCCTTCAAAATGGAAATTTTGTTGAAAAGCATTCATTGCAGGTTTTAAAAGAATCTGGTAAGAGTCAGACAATCCAGCGGTAGATTCTGTCACTAACAGCAAATTCCTTCTGCAGTTGGGGGAATTTTTCTCTAGAGGAAAAATTTGAAGCTTATTCCAAATTTTATCATACTTTATTTAATTTTTTTTTAATCTAGTCCCTGATGGTTGTCTTTACTAGAAAATGATGACAATGGTACTACAGTCAAGAAAAAATGTTCAATCCTATTATTTTTAAATTGCCCGTTTTTATCTCTCACGAGGTAATGAGATGAAACAAATTCAATCTGACCCATGATCATCTCCTAACACTTGATCTTACAGCCAAGCTCGCAGTAGACAATTGAAATAGCCAATTAAGAACTGAAAAATTCAAGAAGAATCTTTCAAAGAAATAAACCATGCAATAAATTACCTACCTCTGAAACCTGGGAACGATCAGCAGTTTTGCTGCTGATCTAGATTTCCAAGAACTTCAGCGTCCCGCCTGCTGTTCATGTGGCACAGACTGAAGCAAGGAAATTACCACACGCTGCACTTCGACATTGTGCTTTAAGTCACAGGACACTGAGTGTCAGTGCAGATTCCCAGCAGCTGGGAAAAAAACTATGCAATGCCAAGGGCCTTGAAGTAGAACTATGTGCATCTAGGGGAGGTTCATCCTAAAGTAATAAAAGCAGCAATAATGAACTGCCACAATTGCCACGCTGATATGCTCATATGTAATCTTAAAGAGCATTGCATGATATTTGAGATAGAAATGAAATATTTAACATGTATTTCTATTGCAAAAGACACATAAAAGCAAAACTGAACCGTACTCGGTATTGTAAATAGAAAATGATAGGTAAATCACTCCAATCTAAACCCATGATCCTCCTAGTGATTAAAGCCCAATCAAATTTAAAAAGTAGTTCTTCTAAGTTCATTGCCACAGTCGGTGCTTGATGCAGAAGGTCTGTGAAACAGAATAAATAACCTTCAGATACACAGGTTTAAATGAGGCAATGTTTTTTTTTCTGATGAACTGTAAAACAAAAGTTATTTTGTAAACATTTTCAGTTCCTGCCACTTGAAATTAAAGAGAGTAATTTTCATTAGCATTCAACTAGTGTTCAACAAATGAAGCCGTTTTCTCTCTGGACTCTTCTTCCTTAAACTCTGATGCTGGAGGTACTTCTACAAATCATTTTGTTAGATTATCATCCCAAGCACTGATATTTTTTCCAATAACTTAGAGGCTAAAGCTGTGTCTCCTAGTTCTTTGTACTGAAATTATCATTAAAGTAACCAAATTTCTTTATTGGACTACACCAGAACTTTTAGACATATTATTGCCCTCTGGTGGTGGGAATGCTTCCCCCTAGTTAATCCTCCTCTTACAGGACTAATTCTGTAACACTTCCTCAGTTTCATTAGCATTTTCTTACTTAGGTAGGGCTGCCTCCATGAAGGAGATATTCCACAAGAACAGATCGTAGAATGGCATCCTTGAACTCCAATTACTCTGAATTTTCTCTCATAGGTTTACGTCTAATGTAGGGCAGCAGTGCTCTACTACTGTGCTTCCTTCAGCCTCCAGGAACACCTAATGATTTTTCATTCAATTAGGTTAATTATTTGTTTGATCTGGCAATATCTGGCAATTACCTCAGAGATATTAATCACAAACCTAGAGATGCCCCCACTCTATTGTCAGCTTAACGTGGCAATGCGTCTATTATCACTCACTATGTACTACATTAATGGTGGCATCATTCTCTAGAAATGGTCAAGCAAGGGCAGAACGTTTTAAAACTTCCAAACCTAGAAACTTCAGAATCTGATCTCCCACACCAGTCAGAATTGTTTCTTTTCTCACTTCTGTAAGGTGGAAAAATTGCTAGTGGTACTTCCCTCCCCCCACCAAGTACCAGCTACAACCCGCAGAAAGAGACACTGACGAACCAAAGATTTGATTCAATACTTGGCTAAATATGTCTGAATCGTGAAACTACACAACCTGTTGCCAGAAGCAAAGGACAGGACTATAGCTATTGTCTGTCTCCACTGAAACAACTTGCATTAGTGTTGAAAAGTTTCTTTGAAGCTGGATATCAAAACGTTCTTTCAGAACTTTTTTTGCAAGCATGCATGTTTTTAAGAGTTAGAAATGCTACATAAAAATTGGCCATGATTTGAATGACTATTGAAAATACTGTTTTCTAATAGACACACCTACCTATTGATGTGATTAATTTTGATTGCCTATATAAAGTACCAAAATTAAGTACTTTAATCCAAAATCATGGCTTCAGGACAAAGAGTATTAAACTACAAATGTCAGGTAATGATTAATCTAAAATATGTCACTCAAGTTATAAAAATAAATGTTGCTCTGATTTATATAAGCCTCTCAGCCTAATTAGGGGAAAACATAGGACTGTAGAGCTATCAAGATGCTCTAAAAGGGAGAACTCTCAAGCATGTTGAAATTCAATGAAATTTTCATCTCATTGGAATTAAATGCAAAATTCTCCCGATGTCAATAAAATCAAGATTTCTTCTGATAAAGATGACTCTTATAAGAACACGTGAGCACAACTGGTAATGTGTACTTACAGAGGTAAGGTATAATTTTTCATTTTCGTATCAGAACAGTGAGGTTCTGTAACTGTCGCCAGCTGGAGCAATAGGAGCAAGAAGTGTAATGCTTCTAAAACGGAGCTCAATCTGCTCAGGAAAAGGCTCGTAACACCACTGTGATGGTGATGAATTGTCTTGATGATCCACGAGGTCCCTGACAGTCATACAATACCTGCACTCCAGTAATTCAGATAACATCTTTAAACATAAAACTGGAAGTTCAGGAGCACAGTCAGGCAGGCTGGCAGGAACATTATACTTATCGCACAAAAATAGAAAGGGACGGTAGAAAGGGACGGTAACATTTACTTTCTCCCCAGAGGTACCTTCGTCCCAAAGACCAGCCCTGTTTTCAGATGGAGCACGAGGAGCTGCATTGCAGAATGCCCCGTCACGCACAGAACCACCGACAGCCTTCAGTGCTCCCATTCTGTCATGCGCATCGACTGTTTCCACTATGCAACTTTGCACTATGACAGCGGCTACTCACTGACCAGCTGCTGACCATTTTATCCTCCTCATTTATCAACAATTTCTCCGACAAGCTGAAAAGGTAAACGCATAAAACCAGTGCCATTAGATCAGTGGAATCAATTTGAAAGAATGAAAACAATCTGTCTTTAGATGTTTGCTTCACTTAATGCATCCCTTAATGTTAACTTCAAAGCTCAGACGTACTTTAGAAGAGAAACCAAATAGTTTAGAGCCTGTTTAAAGTTTACCGCAGCACTCGGTAAAGGACAAGCAAAAGTAGGGCTCCTCTAATGTTTCTGTACCGCATCATCCCTCTCCCCCTGCCCCGCAAACAAGAATGACACCACATCTTTTGATGTTTTGAATTCTTCATTGCTTTTTATAGCAATATAACACCAGAGCAACTTATTTAAATTTTTAATTTATCATAAAAACCAAAAGTGTTTGGTACAGGAGATTTCAATTAAAGCTTTAACTTTTCACTGGCAATTTCAAACTCCAAATTAACATGGAGATAATGGTAAAATAATTGTACTTTAAGCTCCTGCCTTTATATCTCAGGAACAATTAACACAAGAAATATTCCTGGACTTCTTAATATATTTTTAAGAGAAAATTACAGCAAAACATCTGGTTATTGTAACCATACGAAGACTTGAAAACATGGAGATAATACAGAGCGTTCAGTTACATTACTAAACAGCTCGAGACACAGCAGCAAAAGCACATACTGAGAACAGAATTAACTTAACAGAAGAGCATGAAATCACGTTAAAAAGTTTTTCTCCTAATTACTTAGCTGGGACCAATACAGTAGAACTTCTCTTACCTTTCTCAAAATAAAAATCACCTTTAAAATACCTTCAAGAAAAAGACAAAGGATCTAGATGACAGATGTACAGTAACTGAAGACACTGAGTTTACTTAACATTTGAAGTAAACCCAAGTCTAGACCAAAATCAATAGCAAAACTGACACTGCTTTTAATGGATTAACAACTACTGGTCCATTTATTTCATAAGTCAACTTATATCTATGTCTAAGCACACAGGCATTCTTATGTGAACTAATACAAAGATCGAGAAAGAAAAGACAGCTAAAAAAAAAGGGTTAGCAGAAAGTACTATCCATTTGTCAAAACGCAGCTGTTAGTACACACATGACATCACATTTTAGTTAGTGAAGAAATATTGTTATTTGTGTTCTGCTTTACCAATTATACTTCTCACTTAACAGAAAACATCTTGATTAGGAGATAAGGTTTGAATGAGTTGAAAGATAAATGCAAATACAGTAACAGAAACATCTGCATCAGATAAAGTTAAAAAGTAGTGTACAGAAAAGCATAATCAAAGTTGACTCTTGAAACGATAACCTATTACAGAATTCCATGTGAGAGAACGTATCCTTTTCTACTGTTAAGTTTATGAATATTCATAATAATCATCAATAAAATGAGTTGCAAGAACAAACTGCCCTCATTCCTTTCTGTCAGTCAATTATTGACAAGCTGCTTGATCTCTTGCCTTCTCTAAAAGATAAATAAAATGTGATCTGAGAAAGGAACATAAATGCACTTGCAATGCAGCACCTGGGTTAAAACTAATGCAAGTAGCTTACAAAGTACTTTTCAGACAACAAAACTACCACGGAATTTCATGACCAAAGTTTCTGGTAGGCGAAAAGCTGCCATTTTCACCAGACTTTGTAGATACGGATTTCTGTAAATCTAACCAATCTTTTAATGTCACTTGGACCTTGTTTATGGCTCCTGATTCAGGAAAAAAAAAAAGGGAAGAAAGAAAGAAAAAGAAGTTATTAATCTGAAGTATGTAAATGATCCCACTATTAAAACAGTAAATCCTTAAATACATAAACTTAAGTGCCAGAAGTTGAAGCACAGATACCATATAAAATGCTTTTCTGACCTTTGGAAGCTTGAAACTAGGACGTGTTTTCTTACAAAAACTCCATTTCAACTTACACCTCTGTAAAAATCTAGTCCTTTCTTTCCATGTCCCCAAACTGTCTTTTTGTTTCAGCTCAAGACATTCCATATATGTTCTACACAATGAAATTGATTTATCTTGCATTACTCAATTTTTTTCCAGACTCAGTAATCCACTTCTCCTAGGACTTATGCCAATATTCCAAACTGTGAAGCCACAGAAAGCAGATTTTAAACATTCTTTTAAGGTAAACTACCAGAAAATTGCTTTTTTTTTGTCTCTCCTAAAATACATACATAAGAATAGTAGGTAGATCAAACTTTGGATGTAAAAAACCCACCTTCACTATTGTCCTTTTAAAATAGGTAAAGGTAAGAGAAATACCTCATCTGGAAACTAAAAATAGCATGAGTAATTTCTATCCTCTTTTCAGATTCTGCTGTTATTCCCCTGGAATACAGTGACCTTATTGGCTTTGCTTATATAAGCGAGAATAGATTACTTAGCTGGAATTTTTCACTTAACAAAAGCAATTTTATGCGTATTTTATGCTCGATTGATCTTTCTGCTGTGTTTTATATTCCAGCTTTCCCACGTGTAATCTCCCATGCCAAAACACAGAAGGAAGACTTTGCCGCTCTCCAGTCACGTTTCATACATGCTTAAGATGCACGTCACACCAAACACCGAAGACACACGCAAATCGCAGACAACCAGTTCTTTTGCTTGAATACACCAGTAAATCTGTTTCCATCAGGCAGAGCAGAGTCAGGTCTCATTCCCGTGCCCGGGGCCGCAGGGAATGTGCCACCTGCACTGCACCACAGACCTGCTAAGCAGCCACCACCTTTGGCTGCTAAGTGTCCTCCACGTAAAGCCATCTTGGGGGCGAAAGGCAGTGGATGCATGTTGTTAGGGACAGAAACATCAAACCTGTCTGAATGGCACTTGCATAATTATTTTAGTTTGCAACAGACTCTCACTCCATTTTAAAGGAAACAGTTCCAAGAGTGACAATTCTCATGCATCTGTTGTCTCCTGGAACACACAGTGGGTTTCTATGACATTTAACAGGGACACAATGGAGGTACCTGAGTTATTTCTATGTCACTTTCCATTTACCTGGAGTTACATTAGAACAGCCACAGATGCTGCAAACAAAACAAACACAGATTTCACTGAATCCAATCCTTTAGTCACATGACTACTTACATAAGTAGCCAAGACAGGAGAAAAATGGAAGTACCTGGACTAGACAGGAAAAGTACCAAAAAGGAAAAAAAAAAAAAAAAAAGAAAAAAAGAAGGAAAAGAAAGATAAGGCTGTGCCTTACTGAATAGCCTAACATTAAACCATATTCTCCGATTTCTTTGAGTTCAGGCCTTCATGAACCTCATTTTCCTTTTCACAAATTTTAAAATTAAAAATATACCTCTTTCAGAGCTCCAACAATAGAAACCAATGTGTAGGGCAAATGAAATTTGTATGCAAGCAGTGAGACCTCAAAAGTGACATTTGCATATCTTTTTTTGTAAATTTGACCATCAACAGCATCAATATCATTGATTTCATGTTTTCATAAGGTCAAAGACAAATGAATGCAGATACAATCCAAAGACCGATGTTACACATGTAATTCAACTCATCTTATTAACCATACCCTCAAAACAATCCCCAAGGAAGCACTTACCGAGCCTTTTTCTACCCAGTGAGGCTTTGTCACACATTATTGAACATCCTTAAAAATAGTTTCCCGAGATGTATGGAAAAACTTCTCAGCCAAAAGACAGAAGTTCAGAAAAAGGGTACTTCTGTTATGCTTGGGAAAATGAGCAAATATTAAACATTGTGCAAAAGTAAAAGACTCTTTATTTTAATACCGTATTTGATTTTAAAATTTCAAGCACTTAAGATCAGAAAACCAAATGGAATCTCACTTTCCTAAATACATCTATAGTCAGCATGGAAGCCATTAATTCTTAAGAGAAACCTGAAACGTCTTTTATTGTCTAGTTACTGCTGAGGGCCTTTGCAGCTGCCAATCCTTGTTTGGGTTTCGAATAATCCCAAGGTCTCCTGTTCTCTGTGTACCCGTAGAGCTTCCGCAGAGCCACGCGGGCAGCTTCTTCCTCTGCAGCAAGCAGTGTTTCACCAGGACCCTCAGCTATAATCTTCTTATCGCTTGGGGGAAAAAAAATAAAATTGAAACCATTTCATCATAAAGTCCTGAGCACTATTATGCACTACTATGAATAAGGGCTGATAGATTTTCTTTTTCTCTCTAATGTCTGTGAATACTGAAGGTAATTTCTATATCCACACAAATGTAAACATTTCCGTTAGTCTTTCCCGCAAAGATAAGTGATGGTATATTCAACAACGGAAACTCAAATCAGAAATGTGTCCATTTCCTGAAGAACACTACTTTGTTCATTGAGATTCCAAACATATCACTGATTCTTTAGAGCATTCACTTTGTTAGCCCTGTTAAAAACATGCAAATTCATTACTCTGCTTAGCTTAAACAGAGACATTTACCGCCCCTGCTAAGAAAGCATTTTAAAACTTCTTCAGAAGGATTCACAGAGAAGTTCTCAGTGTTATGAAGTATGTACTCAGCTCTGTTTAATCAACATCTGTGGCCACATGAACAGTTCACGAAGGGACACCAGGGATTCCAGAGGAAAAATAATCAAAGTTGCTTTCTTTTATATAAGAAAATAAATCTTAGAAGGCATAGGAACTGAAGCATGATAAATCAGAACAAGTTAAGGCAATCTTCCTGTGCATTTATCTGCAGCTCGCTTAGCAAAACAACAGTGGTGTCGGTTTTGGTGGAAGAAGGTCCTGTTCTGCTCCAGAGGAGCAATGTTACCCCTGGTCAAGAGACCAGGACGAGCGCTAACCACGCCAGAGACAAGTGCACCAGGGACGACTGGCGCTTCCCAAGTCATATTTGGACACAGACGCTCCTCTGGCCTAGCTTACAGTGCCCATGCTTTGAAAACTAAACAGCTTCTCTGGAATATAAAATAAGTGTCTCTTTAGTCCCACCTCTCTTGATGTCTATGTCTCTTTACCCTTCCATAAACTCTAGACACAGTTGTGGTCCCTCCAAAGCCATTCAGTTACGGTATTTGCAAAGCTCCTATGTCAGGTCACCCAGAACATAGACCCAGACGCTTTCACGCGCCTGATTTTGACTTTGAAGCCTTTTAGTCAGACTGCCTTTTTATGCGTCATTACAGCAAGCTATTGCCAACGCTTAAATGGCTGCTTTGACATGGAAGTCACTGTAAGGTTTCCTTTCTGTAATAACTTGACCAAAGAGCACGAGTAGAAAAGTAAAAGACCATCTTCCCTCCTCCCCTCTCCCCCAGCTTAAATCCATTTCACTTTAAATTAATATTATACTAACCAGTACAACCCAACAAAGTACAGTGGCAGAACTGTGCTGACTCCCAACTGCCTGGTAATTCTTGGTTCTGGAGAAGAGATATTCCTCTTGGTCAGTTCTTCCACTAGCAAGCCCATGGGGTTTATAACTTCCCAGATCTCAAACAGGTCTTTTCCGATCAGTTGGGGAATAAAAAAATCCTAAACAAAAGTATTTAGAAGTTACAATTAATGGGAAAGGTCATGAAGGCTCTAGCTTCTGGTATCTGCTAATAAAAATACAGTATGAAGAGGCATTAATACAGTCGACAGTTAGCTGCTGAAGTGCATGATGAGACCGCCCCAGCGCTCCATCGCAGCTAAGCACAGCTCACCAGCGCCGTTACGCTCGGCAGCTCTGCCCGATTGAGCCACCAATGGGACACGCGCCTCGGGCAAAGTGAACGGCCCAGACATAAAGAAGGAACAGACCAGCCCGAGAGGGGGATTACAACAACATGAACGTGCAGCTCCCAGCACGAGGTAAGCAACTCAGAGCTGCTTCTAAGCCAGAAGTTGTGCACTGAGTTCTGCAAACAGGCTGAAGGGAAAGTGCAAACCCACAGGACTTTCACCTCTTTGGATCACTCTCTTGCCTGTTAACTGCTACTTGCTCTTACAGAGACTTCCAAATGGTCTTGGATCAGGAATAAGATTTTAACATTTCTTTTTCCTCCAGTGCAGAATGAGAAATAAGTGAAAAGGACAACTGAAAGGACAGTAGCTGCTGAAACTACTTCGATACACCGCATTTTAATTGAACATTTTTGTATGAAATATCTTCAGGTGCTTGCACTCCTACATGCAAAACCCACGAGCTCAGCTCCCGCTTTATATAAAATGTTCTTTTAAAATTGAAGATATATGTGACCTCACATGGAATAATTAAATTATTGTCAAACTTCTGCCGATCTCCCTGGATTTCTGGTCATCAAGGTACAAGACAGTTTATTTTTCACGTTTTTCCCCTGTAACTTCTGAGCCCCTTAGATGTTACTGTTGTCGGTACAAAAATACGTGATCAGTAATGACTTACCCTGACAAAGATCCCTGTTTTCTCAGGCCCGCTGCTACTGAGCAAGGCTCCTATCACGGCAAAGAACGTCCTCTGTAGCACAGCTGGTGGGACGGGAAACTCTCTGCAAAGCGCCAGGTCCTGTATAGACAGGTTTTGAGCCACATAAGAAACAAGTTCCTGACTGGTAAGAAAATCAACAAGTGCTCCTATCCCCTTGGCTGGTAAATCTGGGTAGGCACCTTCAAAGCACCGCGTCAGGTAAGAACGCGAAAAAGACACCCCTTGTTCAGCGAGTTTACTATTATCTTGTAGATTAAGAGCAACCGTTTCTTTGTCTATCCCAAGTTCTCGGCGTCTTGCCTCTTCGCTTTCAATGTAACAAGAATTAACAAATGCAGTCTTGAGGAGATCCAAAGAAAAGTCTTCCTGTAGCCGGTGGCTGAAAGCTTGTATCTCCGCGTGGTAATCCCAGTTGGGCTTCTCGGACCTACAGACGAGGGAAAGGAAAGGGATTCAGGAGCAGACCTGGGAGGTGCCCGCACTGCGAGCATCACGCCTTTCAGATGACAGAAAGGAAACAAAAATCGCAATTAGCTTTGAAGATCCGACCCGGCGTTCAGCAGCCCTGTCCCGTCAAAGGGAGGTTTCTCTCTCGGCAGCACCGTCGGTTCGCCGCCGCCCTTCGCCGCCGCAGGACGGGCCCCCGCCGGGCTCAGCACCGGGGCCGGGCTGGGCTGGCCTGGGGGCCGCGCACACCCCGCCCCGACGCCGGCGGGAAGGTGCGGAAACGTTGTGATTTAACCCGTTTCTCAGCCCGCTGCACTCCCTTCCCCCCAGCCCCGCCGACACCGTGTGTTCCCCCCCACTCCCATCTCCTCGGGGCCGGGCCGGCTCTCACCGCCGCTGGGGGGGCGCCTCCAGCCGCTGCTGCTCCAGGTAGGCCCGCAGCCATCGCTTCTTCTCGGGGCGCGGCGCGGTGCTGACCCTGCGCCCGGCCCCGGCCCCGGCCCCGGCCAGCAGCCGCCGCGACTCGCGCCAGAGCAGCCGTGCGGCCATGGCGGAAGGTGCAAGCGGCGGAGGATCCGTCCCCGTCCCGTCCCCCCCCCCGGGAAACGCGTCCCGCTCCCCGCTCGTTCCGGCCGGAAGCGTTCCTGGCCGGACGGGACCAGCGCGGCGGAAACGCCCCTCCCGAGAGCGGCCGGCGGGCGGGGAAGGCGGGCGGGGAAGGCGGGCGCGGGGCGGGGCCCGCCGGCGGACAGACGGACAGACCGACCGACGTCCGGCCCGGCTGCAGCGCTGGGGGTCCGCGTCCCGCGCCGCGAGGAGAGGGGGAAGTCGTGGGAGCGGGAACTACGGCGGTGGGACGGGGCGCTGGCCGGGCCCGGACCCCCCAGCCCCGCTTCTGCCGGGAACCCAGGCTGCCTAAGGCACAGGGAAGGGACACCTGGGGAGGGGGGCGGTTAAAATCTGCTCTTTATCTGTCGTTTGGGTTTCATTTACACGGCAAAGGCTGTTCCCGTACAAGCAGCTTTATTTTTTCCTATTGCCCGTACAATTCCGTGAGATCTGCAGCAGCTCCGACCCTCGTTTGCATCAGCAGAGTTCATACAGTTCATACAGCGCACCTTTAGCTTAAAGGTATGAAATTCATGAAAATACAGAAAATGTGCAAAACAGGCCCTTCCCTTTGTCTCCCTCCAGTGAGAGACAAAGGCACACACCTTCAACATCCACGGTAAGAAAACGTGCACCACAAGCACCCAGAGAAGCCGATGGAGTCCCGTAACACACGGGGAACAGAGCTCCAAAACACCAGAGGCCGCAGCAGCCGGGACAACACTGCAAAAGCCTGGGAACGCCGCACACACCACCGTATTGAACTCGACAGCCCATGAAAGGTGTGAGGGCAGCACCCCTTCACCGGGCACCCACAGGACCGAACCCACCCAGATCCGCAGGGCTCTTCATGCCGACGGTCCCTGAACAGCCTGTCCTTACCCCGGCGCTGCTCCAGGCCACCAGCTGCACAGTCGTGCCAGCCACCTCCCCGCTGGCCGCATCCCTCGGCACACAGGTAGCCCGCTCTGCCGCCTCTGGTGCTGCAGGGTGAGCCGAGGACCTCGCCGACAGAGGCTCCACGGCCTTCTCTTCTGCGGCTGTTGGGTACCATCGTCTTTTTCATGCATCTTCTAGAGCCTTCTAATGGTCCTGCACAGGGGTCCAGGTCAGCTGCTCTAGGAAAGGTCCCCTTTGAAGCGCTGTTTTGGTATCGCTGCATGTTCTCCTGCGCACTGGCACTTGCTCAGTGTCAGTTGTTCATATACCCGCAGGGAAGGGTTGTGGCTGCTACAGCACCGCAGGTGAGCGAGCTGCAGCCGCACAAGGAGCCACTAATGCGCAGGGAGGCCGAGGTCTCCCCGGCAGCACTGTGTAGCCCAGCATCCTCAGGCAGCAGCCACCAAACATGTAGTAGATCGTGGGACCGGACAGGGGATCAAAGATGTTTAAACTGAGCACAGTGCCCATCCCTGGAAACATTCAAGGTCAGGTTGGATGGGCCTCTGAGTAATCTGATCTAGTTGAAGATGCCCCTGCTCATTGCAGGGTGTTGGACTAGATGACCTTTAAATGTGTCTTCCAACCCAAACTATTCTTTGATTCCATGTGGGGACACCAAGCAAACGTCCCATACCTGCGTACTCACCACACGCACCCAGAACAACCCCACAACCCGCAGCAGGGCAGCAGATGCCCATCTGCTACTTTTCAGTTGTTCAGTCCATCACTGTTACTTCAAAGGTTGATAGTTCAGATGAACCTCTAAATAAATTTTATTAAAATAATATTAAATAATGGTTCAGTATTAATTTTTTTTGAGAGTTTTATTAAATATACTACATCAGTATCTTGTACTCCATAATCTTTTGATCACTCACAGACTGACTTGCTTAAAAAATGTATTTTATAGAAAAACATCTGCAAAATTAAAGCTAAAAAAAACCAAACGTATTACACACCTCTGGACAATCTGCATGTTAGCAAAGAATACCTTTTATTATTTGACCTGAACATGTGCTGAAACAAGGAACATACTCGTGGAACAGGACACACTCCTTGAATATGGCACACCTCAAACTACTCAGACTAAAGGAAAACTAGTGCAATCATGTTTAATTGCATCTAACAACAAAACAATAAAAACTACTTTTTATTCCTTTGTTTTTGTATTTTTTTCCAAACCCATTCCATTTGTTCTCTTCCCACCACAACGAAACATCCAGTGGTTATTTCTGTAGATCACTGTCCTTACCTTGCACGAAGCAGACTTCATAATGGCTGATCCATATTTACACTGAAGCATGCACAGGAGGATACCGCAAGTATTTGCAATGCAAATCTATTAAATACATTATAACTGAACAACAGGGTGTCCCTTTAACACTGCAACTCTATAGCCTTTATCTGTGGTGGAAGTTTCCAGTGTATGAATTATAAAACAACATACAATTCAGAAACAGAAACAAAGAATTTTGCAAATTGTTTGTATTCTCAACTATTAAATCTGAGAGCTGTGTCTAGCGCCGAAACCAAAGCCAGCTGTTGAGTAGCCAGAAAGCTACAGTAATTGAATACATGATCATTTCCCTTTTAGCACGCTCTTTGTTTTCTTCTTCCAGAAGTTGCAGACGGCGGTTAAGTTTGATTATCTAAAAATAAATAAAGGCTTTTAAGACTTTTATTAAAAGTTGCCAGACTTTCTAGAAGCTTCTGAATAGCCGTGTAAAATTAGTATCTCGGATGGATTTTAAACACTTGATAATTTGACTGTCTTCAATGGCCAGTGATCAGATCTTGCTGTCCCTTATAAGCAGAAACAGAAATGGAGCTCTCCAGGTTCACAGACGATACAGGATACGTGAGGGCACTCCAGCCCTCAGGGGTACAGAGAGTATCCCTCATCGTATCTGTTACGGGTACCTTTGCAGCCACACAGAACACCTGTTCCTCCATTTTATCACTACAGCTTTTTCTTAATATTACCAATTTGTGTGCTTTACATACCTGTCTTCTTAAGGAAGCAGCATCTACAACTGTCATGTCATCTGGTGTTCCCTCAAGCGGCGTATCCAAGTTGGAAAGACCATATCTACCAGATAAGAGAGATAGCTTAGCTGTCTCATCCATGCAAAGATTAGCAGGTACCGTATTTTATCGACATTCTAGTAGATGTATTTTTTGGTGGTGATGCTGAGAAGAATTATAAAACTTTTTTTCCAGCTTTTACAGACTTGTCTATTTCAATAGGATCCTAACTGAAGGAAGGACAAACATGTATGAAGTGGACAGGAGCTTGACTGAATCTGGGTTTATTGCTCTCCATATTTAAATATTTTTGAAGCTTCCCCACGCAGACAGACTTCTTGCTTGCACTTGGTCTCTCAAGAGACTGTTTCCAGTTATTTAACTGATTAATGAAACTTGAAAATTCCCTGAGTTAAAATGCTAAAGTTGCAAGAGATGTGGCAATAGATTAGAAATAACCAAATGAAGACCTGGAAAGAATTGGGTGTCTTATGCTCAGTACCTACTTAAATATCCCAAGCAGACACAACTTGAGATTAATGATATCAGTCACTTTAATCTCAGAATTTTAGGCAGAGAACCTTGCAAATAAAGAATCTATTGCACAGTCACTGCTACTGAACTTTGCACGCATTAGAAAGTTTGTTCCCAGAGCACCTCTCAGTTTTCTTAATTAGCGATTCAGAGAAAACATTATTCTAACTCCAGGGCAAGTTAATTAACCATGGCACATTTATTATCAGTTGGGAAGTGGCAGACAGTCTATACGTATGTGTTTTGATCATCCAAATGCTACCTCTTAACCAGATTCTTTTCCAACAACTAACAGGTAAAAGTAGTTCCTGATGCTGCACCTACCACTGAGTTTCTCACTCTATCTTGAGTTTCCAGTATCGGTTCCCCTTGACTTGCTTTCTCATTAGGACCTATGAACAGCTGCAAGCAGCTTAGGAAATTGAACAAAATAACACCAAGGCTATCAAATTCACAACAAAATACACCTAAAGGAATGTTCAGCATTTAATGACAGTTAACGGTCAACTTTGACTAACCTGAATATGAGTAGTATTCCTGAAGCTTGCACAACACATTTAAGTGCAGACACTACTTCTGCTCTGCATGTTCTTTCACCACTTTCAGCAAACGTCTACGGAATGCCCTCAGCTCAGGCAGGATCTCTTCCCTCCCCCCTCGCCAACAGAAAACTTGCCAAAGGTTTCCCTGTACATTAACATGTTGTTTCTGAACAAGGATTGCTGTTTCTAGATGAGAGTTACAGTAGTCTGGACTTTGATAACAGTTAGATCCTTGAGTGACACTGTATAAGAGATAGGAAGTTAATTACGTTTTGGTCTGTGGATGGGTATACAAGGAGAGGGAAGGGCTACCAGCAAGAAATTCCTTGAGATAATCTCTTGGGCTGTTACAAAAACGGAATTCCCGAGTTAGAGAAGAATCCCCTGCTTGGATCCAGTGTCTACCCAAGCACAAATGTAATCTCCATGTCGGTGAAAACATGGAAATGTAGCGGGAAATGGGAACAACAGATCTGGAAGGGATTATATTTTTTTTTCCTTCATCCTGACCATGAGATTACGTTTCAGTCCAGGTCCCCTGAAACAATGTCAATCTGCCAAGGTAACGGTAGTGAAAAGGCATCCAGCTACAACTATCAGCCACAGGCACGTTACTGAGAACTCGTGGAAAAAATAAGGTGATGCCAGGTCAAATTTTCTAGAAATAAAAATATGAAACTCACTACTAAACAGAAAATACTGAAATGTAATATACTGCTAATGTAATTTAAGATCCTCCCCTCGCACATTACTTTGAGCCAGAATTCTGCAGCACATTGTATCTATTAGACAAGTGAGGTCTTTGCAGGCGACTTGGATGGGTAAGGAACAACGGCCTGAAATATTTCAAGAGTTGAGAGGGAGGATAGAAAAGAACATTGTGTTTTAAAATAAGGATACTAGAAATAAGGAAACAGAAGTCTGAATTTTAGAATCTAAATTAGCGGATCATGACTAACAAAAAAATACTCTTTACCTGATGTTGTCATGATGAGGGTTAGAGGAAGTGGTAGCAGCTGACCCACCACGTAACACTGGCCTACGGCAGGTTTTTGTAGACAGAAAGCACGAGACAGAAACAGGAAATGACAAACAGAGATAAGAGGTAAACCACACAGAACAAAGGAACATCAGAATACTTCCACTTACATTGTATAATGTTTCAATACAATTCAATATCTATTTATTCTGTTGTAAATTGCACTTTCACATTCCTCTTATTCGAATTTAATCAATACTGAATGTTTATGCAGCTAAGACATGTAGGCAGTTTCTGACGATATAGCTTCATTTATGGAAGACAAACTGTTGGTATAGTGATTTGGGAGGAAGTTATCTGCCTTATAAAATAACCATGGGAAACTTCAGGTTTTAAAAAAATCCCCCTTACCCTCCCAAACAAACCCCCACCAATAACAATGGAAAAAAAAAAAATCTATATACTTATAAAAGCCTTTACAATCATCCTCTCCTCTCTCTAGGGAAAGGGGAGATTTGTCTTTTCTTTATTCATCTACACTAGATCTAATTCAGAAAACCTGGGCTAGTAGCTTAAGGACCATATATAGCCCGAAGAGAGGTAGATCTCTCCAGGAAGAAGCGACTAAAAGCTTCAAGTAGATGCTATGAACATCCTTGTAAGCGTTGCTCTTTCAATTTCTTTTCCTTTTCTTTCTAGGCAGAGAGGAAAAGAAGGTAGAGCTGATTAAGCTGCTGCAACTGTATAATATACGTTCACTTTGCAATAAGAAGTTACTGTGTCCCAATTTACAGATGATGTGAATACCAGCAGTACCTTCTGACAAAGCCACTACTATGTGTTTTCAGAACCTCTGGTAGTGAGGCATTACTGTTCCACATCTATGATGTGGAACAAACTCTTCAAGAGCCTGAAATCCTTTTTCACTTTCTTCCCTTTTCCCAATGCCAAGAGGAGGTACTAGTACCATGTGTTTAACCCATGTATACTCCAGGCTATAAAATTAAAGACAAAGAGGATCTAAGTACGAAGATCTTTACAGCAGGTATATGTAGGAGGCAGAGACTTGGTGCTGAGGTGGCTTAGAGAACACAGTGGCCTGGCCTGAAAACAAGCAAGAACCATGCAAAAATTTCATTTGAAAGGCTCAGGATCTAGGAGCCTTAGCAAACTCTGCTGCCTGATGCAATGCTTCCTGAGACTAGTTCCTACTCTAAATCAGCACGGTGAGTGCATACCACGATGTTTTCCTGTCTAGCACATAAGATAAGCCAGCATGATGTGTTTTACCAAACAGAAATACCCATTCCCAATGCATACAATAAAATAATATTCTTAACTAAATGCATGAGCTCTTGAAGAAATTTATCAAAAAAGGTATTCCTATTTTTTAATCAGAGAAATAATTCAGCTAAAGTCCTGTCTGAGAGATGCTAGAATGAAATACTTCGCTGAATTTCTCATGGTTTCTCAACCAGCAGCTACGGAACAGGCTGCAGAATTTCTCTGCCAATGTAAGTCGCCTGTAATTAACTGGCAGATAACGTGAAGGTCAGCTTGACAGCATCCAGCAGGCATTTCCCACACCATCCGGCACAGGACAACAACATTCGGATTTTGTGTAATGAGAATGATAGGTCTCAAATGCTCTCTCAACTCTTGGCCTCTGTGGTATCTTGTGGCAAATGAAGTTTTATAGCTGTTGCAGAACTAATAATACTAATTCACACCACCCTTCCCAAGGAAAGCCACTGGCTTGGCGGTAGCTGAGGGCTACAGCAAGGAACAAAACTACAGCACTCTGGGATCTGTACAAATCAGGAACTCAATCCAAAGACAAGTCTTTAATCCCACTTCTCAGCATAGCCAGGCTGCAAAGAAGCTGCGCACGATTTCTTCCTTTTCTTTGCAGTTCACTTCTTATTTCTTTACAGGTGGACCCAAAAGAATCACCAGAACATTCCCCTGCCTCTCCCACACTTTTCACTTTCTTGGTCTTATGTATCAACAAAAAAATTCATTATATAGATCACAGTGGCCTCATAACTGAGATCACCTTACCCCTAAATCAGCATCAAGATTTTTGGCAAATACTGAATGCACAAGCATAACATAGTCAAGCTATCACATATATATGGTCGTCTTTAAAAAACTGAGTAAAAAGTACACTACATCCTTGAATTTTCTGGCTACTTCTGTCAATTACATCCTAAACATTAACACATGGTCAGAAGCAGCCATAACTCTGAGGCCATGTACTCAACACTTAATTTCACTGCAAATACAGTGGCAGCCCAAAACATGAAGGGAATGCAGAGTAATCCAATTTAATAACAGTGGGAAAACAGGCAATGAGGCAGCAACCAAATGAATCTGGTCTGTCTTCCTCTGCTTAGAGCAAAGCATGCAATGGAAATACCACAGTCACGATGCAATCATACACACGTGGGCTGGGAGGAAACCACAAGTGTGGACAGTCTAGGTCCTTGGGTCCAACTTCCATCATCTCTGTGCATGCACACAGGGGAGTGAGGCCAGCACATTGCCTTTGCCCAGCAGAGGAAGCAGCTATGTTCACCCCCCTCTGTACTTTAACAGACCTGGAAATCTCAAAAGGGCTGTAAGAATGGGCACTAGGACTTTACAGACGTATTCTGGACATGAACTGGGTAAGAAGCTCAGCTTCCAACATACAGAAAGGATTGGTGCACTGAAGAATCAGTGACTGGATGAAACCTCACTTGTCTCTCTGCTGTTAGTGGTTACTTCAATAAAGCAACAAGCTACTGTTTTTCCCAGTCTTCTTTGCATTTTCAGACCCATTTCATTTTCTTCTGAACTGTATTACCCCGATCCAAAGTCACGCATAGCCCCCTGCGATGGTCTTAACGCATGTCCTATTTTATTTCTACCATGAAAAATATCATTAACTTGCTCAATATAAAAAATGATGTCATAACACCTCAAGATATGATTATGTGGGTGAAGTTTAGCATTTAAGAAGGATAATGGCTTTTTAGAAAGGGCTATCCTGAAGAAAGGGAATAGTAATTGATTTCCATACTTTCTTCTCCTAAAAAAAAAGGTATTGATCCAAGAGTTGAAGAATAGTTCAGATAAAATACAGATTTCAACACAACTCTATTCAGATATGAAATTGCCTTTTTTCCTGCTTTTAAGACATCACTAAAATCTCCTTAAATGTAGGAGGTTGTTCTGGGGTGTTTTTTGGTGGTTCTGTTCGTGTGTCTGTTGCCTACAGCATAGAAGATCAGTCTTTCAAAACCACTAGGTATAGACCCTACAGTCATTCAACAGCAATTGAGACAGAAAAATGGTTAGAACTGGAAAACAAAACTGACCTATTGTCCTTGTCCAAGCTGAAGGAAATGCAAGAGTAAACAGACAGTGTAAACAATGATCATTAAATTGTTGCCCATTTAAACAACCCATTATGTGAGCAGTGCCGGCTAAACTAGGCATAATTTGTTATCTGCAGCAGTACAATCAGCACCTACCGTTAGCAGTTTTAGTAGATTGGAAAATATTTTGGAAAAAAAAAGAAAAAGCAAGCCATAAAACAAGTTAAAAATATTTCCAGCAAGTAACACACAGTCAGATCTTGCTCATTTTAAAAGATCTCTTCTAGTATTAAGCATAAAATGTTAAAATACATAAGGTTTTGAGATAGAAAGCACATTACACAGAGCAAAAGAACAGAGTGCGGGTTTGGAGCAATTTAAAATTAACAGTATTTTGCAACCATGCAAGTGGATCATCCAAATTTCACATTCCTACGCCAGCTGGATAGTCACGGTGGGTATCTAAACACCCAACCACAAAGAATACACTCTCGCCGTATCGAAAAGTTTGGGTTTGGGCACCTATCTGCTCATTGGTGACTAGAAACAGGTTTCCCATTTATTCTAGGAAGGTTAGTAAGAACACCTCAAAAATTAACCCAAACCAGGAAGAGTAATGCAGCTTTTAAAGTATTCGGAGCCCTAGAAATTTTCTGATAATTGAAGTAAGTTGAGAGTGTATGTATGCATCTGTGTATGTTTTCCAGAACCCAAAACATTGGCAAGAGCATACTTAACGGAAGCCAGGAATAAAACCCGTTAGCTTCACTGCAGACTGGGGAAAGGGCTAGAATTTCAGTCTATATTTTAACAAGGACTCTCGGCACAGTATCTGTAAGTGCTATTATTCACAGACAGTAGAATTCCTCCTTATCTGGGAGCTTTAATTTTGTAAAACAAAACAAACTTGTAATCCCATCTAATTTTTAATACTGACAAGGGAAAAAAAGGTATTGCTACCCAACTGTTGACAAGCATCAAAATTTTAACAGCTACAGCCCAAAATTTCAGAGTCGGGTTAAGCATCCAACTTGCAGAATTTCAAGGGTAACTATGCAGCTAATTTCTTTTTTTTTTTTTTTTCCTTTGTTTTGTTTTTAAGTTTTGTTTTGTTTTGTTTTTAAGTCCCAGGGTAAGAACATAAAGGCCAGCAAAGCTGGAGTTCTATACGATTCAGGAATAATATGGGCATTTATATCCAGTCAGGTCAGCAAATATGGTGAGCTACAGGAGGTGCTGGTTTAAAAAGTGACTGCAAACACACAGATATTCACAATAAGATTGGCTTGATAGTGATGTTTTATTACCAAAACAACTAGAAAGCAAATAATTTAACTTCACGCTACAAGATATTAAGAGTGCTGCTGGGATGTTAGCAACCAGAGGCAGATGGCAAATTTCAAAGAACTTCCTAGCACAGGCCACACCGAAGGGCTGCAGGAGGAATGAGCAGTTCCTCCCAATGTTCTTGCCAATTATCTCCTCTAATTCGACCTCTCGGCAAGTCCTAGAGGTCTCAGCTGGCCCGACACTAGAGACTTACTGCGGGCAATTTTTACCCGAACCTCAGTGCAAGCATGCTTTTTCATGTCATTTCATGACATGAAAATTGCTTTTGGTAAATCAACCTTACCTAGCCTTTATATATGTTTCTGTAGTGTTAAACATGTCATTCTTTAATTTTGTAAAACAAAACAAACTTGTAATTCCATCTAATTTGGCACTTCTAAGTGTTACCTTAGAAGTGCCAAATCAAAACAGTCCAAGGATATTTCAAGTGGGCAAAACTCCACTGAAGAAAATGGAAATTGTAGAATCATTTCGGCTGGAAAACACCCTTAAGACCATCGCATACAACTGTAAACCTGACACTGCCAAGTCCACCACTAAACCATGTCCCTAAGCACCATGTCTACACGTCTTTTAAATACTTCCAGGGATGGTGACTGATTGCCATGAGGCTTGTATTGGCTCATTACCTCTCAAAGTATCCACTCATCCATACAAACAGATACAGCATTAATGAGAGGAGCAACCAGCTTCTCAGTATCCATTCCCTTTCTTGTTCTCAGCAGAGTGGTTACCATCAGTCATGTATCACAGAGAACTATTCCCAATACAAAAAGGAAAGAGACTGAAGTCTTGACACGTTATCAAAAGCAGTGTCTGCAATGCCTTGCGTAATATTCTGCCCTGTTTCTGTACATTTGTTTGAATGCTTTATGACAACATCAACCCAATCTTATTGATTTGCACCATTGCTTACCACCAAAACAGCAGAAGACAAGGCTCATAAATCTGCAGGCTCAGGGTCAAATATTAATTGCAGAAAACACCGACAATTTGGGAACAGCAAAGTCCTTTGCAGTCACAGAATAACACCTCCTATTTTGATTTTTATTTGGAAGGAAACCAAAACAATGCTATATTTGACTCCAACAGAAGCATTTTGAAATGTGAATTTTGGACAATTAAATTGCTTGTGAATAGTGAAAGCAAAGGAAAGCAAAAGCAAATAATTTCATCTCATTATTTTGTAAACAGAAACCAAACTCCACTAAAAAGGAGAAAAGAAAAAAAAAAGCAGCAAAAGCTGGCAGAATCAGTGACAACCAATCACCTGCGGTTTTCATCCAGCACATCCAAGACCTGCTGGTAAGCCCTACGAGTGGAAGACTGGATAAACGACAAAATGCCACGAGCAGAGTAAAGATTAGTTCCATCTTCAGGTAACATATTGGGAGGACAGACACGAGCCTGTTGCAGTGATGGTGTCACACTGTTCGTACAAGCATAGTAAATGAAGAGAGAAATACTGTAGTCAGATTTTCAATTAAAAAAAGCTTTTCAGATAGACCCCATTGCAAAATGCTTATTGCTTGCTTTTGGTTTACCCTTCTCCCACCACTGTAACGTAACACTCCCAAATTCTAGTAGCGTAGGGATCACCAGCCACATTTATACATGTTCTTCAGAAACAAACACAAGTGATAATCCAAGGACACTGTTTTGATCGTTATACAAATTAATTTTATGAAGTTGTTGTCCAGCTACATCTCTATCTGTTGAGGTCAGTACTCAAATCCTCACTGACATCAACAAGAAAAGTATTTTTATGAGCACTGGCATTTTAAAAAAATCCTACCCATAATCTCTTTCCAAACACAAGCCTTTTTCAACTAGGAGAATCTCACACAGAGCCTCTTCAACAAAAATTTTTCATCAAGCTGTGACTAAAGACTAAGAGAGTATTTTGATTTGCATGTGAAAAAAAGCTTAAAGGCAACTGCACACAATTTTAAAAAGCACATAATTTGTATCCCAGTGACAACAAATTCCATGATCTGAGTTTTGACTACGATGAAAAATCATGTTTAAAACACACAGGACTGAAATTCAAACATGACCATTTGGATTATACAAACCTCATCTCTATTGGTCAGAAATTAGTTTTGATAAACTGCCTTTGATTTGCTCGTACTTCTTTACATTCAACCTGACTTTATCCACATTGTCCTTTGCACATCAATATATTTTTAAATTTTTAGTTTTTTTTAAAATCAGGAAACTTTAAAGGTGAGATGCCTTTTTAATAGGAAGCAATTTGTGTTGACTTAATTGTAAATATTAGCACAAATGCAAACCAAAGCACGAGTCACTGTACCCTTTAAACCTTGGAATAGTTTTTATTCCAAGATCAGCATCCGCAGTTCAACACATTTCCTTTGATCTTGCCATTTGTGCTTTGCTATAACAGTTTCTGGAGTTAGAATGCCAATCTTCCAGCTTTTGGCATTTTTAAGAAATTGAGCAAAGCATTACTGTCTGAGTGTTTGGAAGCTGGTTTGATATTTGGATAATCTCTAGGTGGGTCATAATTCTATGGATACTCTTATTTTGCATAGAGTTGTTCTGCGACTGGCTGGCACCAAGATCACAAAACTGAGTAAGAAAGAAAATTCAATTGAAAAGGCAGATTCAAAGCATGTTACATGGATGTCACTTCACCCACAGAGAAGTTCAGCCGTCTTGTGCTTCAAGAGACATGCAAAGACAGCAGGAGCTGGTGCTTGGCTGATACTGGTCACTATTTATTACCTAAACTGCAAGTATCTGTAGCTGTAGGGTACATCTGGACAAGAGAAAGTAAAAAGGAGGAGGAGAAATCAATAAACATCTACTTTGTTTCTTTACAGCTTTTATCATTCTCCAGGGCTTGTAGGATCCATCTTTCTTTTATATTTATGATGACTTCTACTTTGCAATCAATGGTAGTGGTCACATCCACATATTTTACTCTTGAATTGCATTGGAAATGTCAACGTTCACTAGAAAACTATCAAGAAGCAGGGCCAAGTACAGAAATACTGACACTAAAGTGAATTTGTGAGAATTTCTACTCCTTTGTGGATTTGCTGGCTTGAGGGAAATGAGGGAAGGGCTGAAGGCTTGAACTTGTAGCATGTTTTCTATAGAAGAAATTTTTCCTGCTCACCACTTCAGAGATTTACAGAATAGGCTGAAAGACAGCTTTAAAAAAAAAGTAACAAACAGTATTTATAAATATTGCAAACCAGAAGGTATTGTGGAATTCCTGTTGTCCGGAATGATATTGCTGTAAATACCACAGTAATGTTATTTGCATACAAAGTCTTCTGTAGATACTGGTGGAAAAAAAAACACACAAACAAAAACCCCCAAAACTATTTAACTAAAACTGCACAAAATTCTCTGGAAGAAAGTTACATGTGCTGATAAAATGGAAAGTGTGTATAATAAGAAAAAAAAACAAGGCAGATTTCAGAACTAGATAATTCCTAACCCCATGGTCTAGTCCCTAGACTACTTTATGCTCGTTGTTTTATAGGTGGCTTGTAAGAAAAGAGAGTTTCAAGAGATTACTTCATTCATTTTAAGGTATTATTTAATTCTTACTTAAGAGAATATTTAGTTTCTTCAATGATTTAATTATTTAAATCTGTTTGCTCCTGGATACGAGCTAAAATGTACAGCTACATGGAATTACTTAATTTTTCCCCATAAAGGTTATTGTTAATTTTAATATCCTTCTAGAGTGCATAGTCTGAGACAGACCTCTCTCTTCCTTTCTGTCTGAAAGTGAGAATAATTCTATTAAGGGCTCAAATGTCAGGATTAAGGAACAAGGAGGGAAACACCACCCCCTCCCCCCAAAAAAAATCCAAATAAGAAGCAAAATTTTTTTTCTGTCACCTTTTTCAGGATTCAAAATTGTTGTCCTGTAAACATGTGGTAGTCCTTCAGACTATATCAGCGACCATGGAGAAGAAATACTATGAGCAAATATCTGATATACAAATCAGCCAAGATGACATAAGAAAAAAAATCTCTAACATCAGGATAATTCTCTAACTTTGAGTATGACTACTTATAATTAGATGTTGTGGCCATCCCCCTTCTCTCCTCTATTTGTAGTTAAATAGTCTTTATCCTAGGTATAATTTAGTTTCAAATTTCTGAAAAGAATTCTTACATACAGCTCCAGCCACTTACTATAGCACTCCCTGGTTACAAACACCAGTCAATTCCAGGGTGTGGAACCAAAACAATTCAGATGGAATCAGAAGTTACTAGGGAAGAGCACGGTAACGTTCTACTATGTGCAGAGCTTTTAGCTTAGCAGCAATCTCCCCTAAATCTTCTCAAAACATCTGTGATGTACACAGGGCTTATTTCAGATATGTCTCTGACTTACTGTCCTGTAAGTATCAAATGAGAGGTTAATAGATTTAACTAGTCAAGGTTACTTTAAATTAATCCACAGAGACAGACTGTGTTCTCATTAAAGACATGCACACTGTAACCTTTTCCCCCACAACTTGCATGAAGAGCAGAATTTCTCAAACTGTGAAACTGAACTCTCTAGAGAGACGTGTTTTTCTAAGGGAAAGGCTGGTGTAGGAAAGAAAATGAAACGCTGTCCCCTTTTCCATGCACTCATGGTGGTTTGTTAACTTTCGATGCAGAAGTGGAATCCTTGCATTCAACATCGACTGGCAATGGACAACAAATAAAGCTTTGTTTCTCCAGCCATTCAAAAACAGCCAAAGAACAAGGAATCAAACAAACTAAAGCTAGTTTTGAAATTTAATTTTTCTTTACAAATCAGTTCTTAGTTGAAGTTGTCCCTTTCCTTTTGCCGCCAAGTATTTTTTCCCTGTGTTCTTTACACAGGGAAATGATTCGGAAAAGTTTGAGAAACCCTGAAGCAAAATTAGAAACCACACATTCAGTGTAGCAAAGGCTGTTTCAAATTTTACATTCTAAACTACAGATACTTAGCAAAAAAAAATTAGTATTGCAGAGAGCTACATAATTAAACACACTCTTGATTTTCATATACCAGGTAACATTTAGGCTTACGTGCAATCCTTAGTCGAAAGAGGTGACTGGAACCGTGGCATTTTATTTCTTGGGACAGTATCTGATCTGTGCCACCTTGAATAATAATTGTAATCCCTTAAGTAAGCATTCTTATAAGTAGAATATAATTCAGAGAGCTGTCATTACTGCTACGCAGGTAGATAGTTATTATATAAGCAGGTACCTACTTGTTAGTCTCAGTTATTTTGAAAACATTTGAGAATTACTGTGTTTAGTGAAGCCCAACTCCCGAAAAATTCTCAGAACTGTCTCTGCATGCATCTGGATGATGAGAAGATAAAAACAACAGAAAAGAAACAACTATCTGTACCATGTAGAGAACACTGTGATAGGGAGCCCAGCCAATTCTTTTGCTTCAATCTGACAATCTATTCCAGAATGTTTAATTTTGTCACTTTGTAGGTCAAGCACTGGAATTTTGCGCAGTACATCTGAACATTTTGTCCAAGGAGGACAACACCGTTCTAGATTAAAACTTGAGTATTATAGTCCTATTTAGAAAAGAAAGGTTTTAAAAGTCAGTGCTCCATGTGCCTTTTCAATGGGGTCCTCATCACAGCATCTCAGCAGACTATCATGTCTATTGGAAAGTTGAATCAAGAAGGTAAGAGAAACAAGCATTTAAAAAAAAAAAAAAAGTATTTTTTGGATAGGAATTAAATACTTGAAATAAAACATGGACTTTATTTGAAGATGTGAACCAGACTCACACAAGCACAGGAATAAAGAGCTGATCTTTGTCAAGTTAGAGTACCATAGTACTTGTTACTGCAGAAGTAAACTACTTAGACATGATACGAACTTAAAAGTCAAGCCAGTTTTGATGAAGCAGCAATGTGTCATTAAAGTAATTAGAACAAAGATTATTTCTTTCAGCCAACAACACCAGAAATAAGAACTTTAGGAGCAGCTGGTTTCTTACATTTTTGTACCACTGGAAAAAAAAAAAACCAGTATTTCTAGATGCTCAAGAAATTTCAATGTGATATATATGAGGTAACAGGTGTACAATTACGTTTTCTGTAGTGCAAAGAAAACATTTGTAGTAGAATTTATCTACTTAAATGGTGTAACTTATCAACACAGAAACTAAAGCTTGGAAGACATGCATTACATTTACCATAAACCTTTAATAGAAATAGTAGCCTATGAGCTAGGCGATACCCAGTACCATCTGAGGTAGCATGATTTACATCAAGCAGGTTTGTTTGCTTGTGCATATTTTGAGCTATACAATAACACTTCCACATGCGTAGCTTCTCTAAGTAGCCATCACAGTGAAAACAGAATGCCACCTTATGAATTTTGTTTGTAGATTCGCTCCTTCTGGTTTTATTTACATGAAACCTGCAAGTATTTTTGCAGTTTACCTGCATTTTTCTTAAACTGTGAGGAAACAAGAGCCAAGAGATACCTTTTTCACCACATACAAGAGACTTGGCTTTCCTGCATTTGTGTGAGGCAGACAAGTTCCTTGAACATAGTGTTTTTGTAATCTGAACTCACAGAACATTCTCCTGAGAGTTACCCAGGTACATGGTCACATTCTCCACTTCGAGATTGACAAAGCCTGGATGAGGGAGAAACACCAGGCTCAGCATCACCGGGAACGCCACAGTGTGTTCAAAGTGATTTCTTATTTTGGATCATACTGAGTCAGAAGCAGCAATGATGACAGAAAAAGAAGGGATTTCTAGGAACCTCAACGATTTCAAAGCAGATGATCTACAAAGTAGGCACAGCATAACTTCTGCCATTAAAAAAAAGTACTTGAGAGGACAAGAGACAACTGAAGTTCTACTAAAATACATTATCTGCAGGTCAGCAAGCGTGGAATGCTGCAGTGAGAAAGATGGCTTCTTCCACACGGGCAGAGAGCACAGATACAGCAAGCTCAGTATTAGCTAGCTGATATTTTTCATATTTTTGATCCTGCATCTATCTAAAGTTCATATAATTTTCCTAAAAGACACTCATTATGGGAACTGCTTAGCATTGGAAGTTTGGTTTATTTGACAGACATTATGCAGGCCCTACCATGGGCATCAAGAGAAGAAAACTAATATCCAGATGTGTCATAATTTCCTGGCATTTTTGAATGATAAATTGGGTCACTCAAGCTATCAGTTATATGCTTATTGATCGTATCCTTTTTCAGTTTACAGAATTCCAAATTCGTATTGTATTGCTAAGCCTCTGAAGGACTCCTAGTAGATTAATAAACTGTCACAGCAATTAATATTCAGACCATTTTAAACCAGTAATTCTACATACAGCTACCAAGCAACCACAAAGCACACAGAGGAGTTTTACAGGTTTATGATTTTTGGATTCAAGAAGTCCAAACATATGTGAGAAGTCTGACAGCACCTGGATACATCCAGTCAGAGCTGATCTTGCCAGTTTCTCAGATGGGTGGCTGGGCAGACACAGCCCGTGGCTTTCAGAAGACTAAACTAACCTGAGGAGCAAGGATAAAGTGATTTCAGGAAATCGCAAGATTTCATATACCATCTGGTTTTCCTTTCAGTCCAATACATCAAAGACTGGCAAAGCAGAGCTGCTCACATCAAAGGGGTAAACTTTTTCACAGGCACCTTCCATCACATGAAGCCCACCTGTTCCAGCATGTATCATGTGCAAACTATCAGATAGGCAAGTGACAGCCACTCCTGCAGTGAAATTCAGTATGACCCATCCAACAGGACATAACTGGATGAATGATACCACAGGGAACCTGGGCACTTAAGAGGCTGCTAGAACATTGGAGACCGAGATGATCGGGAGTTTATGGAGGTGAACCTGGTTTTCCCAGCTCAGTGAATATATACAACTCAGCAGACTCGAGTACCCAGATGTGTGCAAGCTATCAGCTTGTATGAACCAAAAGCCTGATTAAGTAAGAAGAGGAAGATATGCAAAAATATTTCCATGAAAATCTGGAGGAGGAGAAGGAGAATCAACACGTCTAGAACATGCATCAGAGTGCATTTTAGACAAACTAACTAACAAATAAATATGTAGTACATATAGTACCTCCTAGCACCCCTGCTGTAAATAGAAGAAAACAGACATTTCTAGGACATAATTCACTTGATCTGTTTTAGACTAAAAATAGGTAGACCCTAAGTAGGTTATGCACTTATTTCCCCCTAGTTACTGAAAATTAAATTTATGGTAATTTAGCAACAGTGTTATACAGTCTACATTGGGACAGATGAATCCCATCTTCTAGGTCTTGTATCTAAGATCCTTTCAACAAGGGAAAGTATTCTTTATGGTAACTGTATTAGGAATCTTCTATGTGAGTTTTAAGTGTTACATTGCAAAAACAGTTACTGCCAGCTGGAAAAATGCTGTCATTGAGAATAAACCAGACTAATCAGACTAATATCTAATTAATAATAATCAGACTAATATCTAATAGAAATATACAGACCTGTAAGTCTTCAGAAAGCACCATAAGAATTGCTACCTCAGATGGTATCAATAGATGTAGTTCCAATTCTAAATTCTACTCGCCATTTTGATGTCAAAAAATTAAGATATATACTCAGAGATTCCAATACATTGAGTACATTGACACCAAAAAAAATTTACTCATTCTAATATTTATGAGAAATAAATATATTCCTTTTTCTATGAATGAAAACCATTACATAATATCAAAAGTGAGAGAGCCAGGAACATTTTCATGCACAAACCTCAAGTTTCCTGAAAATTCAGGGGGGAGAAAAAAAAAAAATTATACCAGCTCAGAAACTGAAAAATTTCCTGAAGTAACATTTCACAATAACTGGTGAAACCAACTGTGAGCCCACAAACACTCCCACCCATCCACTGCAACAAAATACTTCACAAATGAGTCACCTCACTAAACAAAAAGTATAGAAGTTAAGAAACATGTTGGCTTTGTAATACTAAAAATTATGTATTTGCCACAAAATACAAAATATTAGTTGAAAAAAAAATAACGAGGAAATAAATAACAAAAGAAATATGTAAAAAAGGTGTAGTTGTGTCCCTGCACCCTGTTGCTCTACTCACATGGAATCATTTCGGGCCAGCTGGCCATTCTGCCGAGTGGCGTTTTCGCTCATGGAACGTTCTCTCTTCAGTCTTCCCACTGAGCGGACCTGTGTAAAGGGGGAGAAAGGGAGAGATCAGAGACAGGGAATTCCAGGAGTCACTTAATAACTTGCATTGGAGTCTATAAAGTTAGATCTGCCCTCAGATACAAGGTACGTTTTGATAAGTTTCACAGTGATTAGAAGGAAAACAACTGATGACAGGATCTGGTGCTGGTACATGAAAAACTTACTGCAATCTTGTCATTATCTGTCCATGTGATCTGATGCCAAAAGTATGAAAAAACAGAATTTTGAGTATGTAAGAAAGCAACACTACGTTTCATATTACTTCCCATCACCAGAGATAAGTATATTTCTACTGTATTTTAATAGTCTGTAGAGTATGCAGCTTCATAAATATTTTTCATTTTCTAAAGTGTCAATTACACATCATACTCCTGGATGACAATGCTACACTGCTCTTTGAAGTTGATTTTCAGAGTGTTATTAAAACTCACTAACTCTTTGTGGTCTTATATCATCTGGCAGCACATTCCAAAGGTTAGCTATACATGTTAAAAGAATTGTTTTTGAATAACCTGCAAATTAAAAAAATCTTGTGGCTTTCTCTTCCATCAAAAAGATTTTTTTTAAAAGTATTTTGAGTATTTCTGACTACTTTAAGTTCTGTGTAAGCCTGCAGAGCATGGCAACCCCTAGCCATCTGCCAGTTAAATATGGAACTTCAAAGTCATAATTAGAACTACTACAGTGCTAATAAAAATATTTTTATATTTTGCCCATTTATGTTAGCACCAAGTAGATCTGCATCATAGTAGAGAAATCATTGGTCATTTAACCTTCTTTAGCAGAATGCTTCCCAACTAAGGAAAAAGCAAAAGAAGTACTAGCCTCTTCATTTTGAGGTGTCTGTTGTGGAGGTTTTTCTAGGTCCAAAAAATCTAGCGGTCGATCACTAAGAGAAATAACACGGGGAGGAGTTTTCAATGCCAGTGGTTTGAATGGAGTAGACTGAAGAAGGTCAAGGTCTGGTGGTCTGGAAAATGGAATGTCTTCACTATTACCTGCAAGAAAATCAGTTATCAATAGAAAGCAAGCAGTTCTGAAGCTTGAGGGCTAGTGCTAAAGTTCAGAAACACATCACATCAGTTACTTCCCCTGACCAAGCCAAATAATTAGGCACACCTTTCCTTAAGAGGACTTATATATTAAAAACTATGGTTAAAGCTCTCATAAAGGCCACATTAATTGACACTTATTTGAGCAGCTTCTCTAAGAACAATGACACTGAGCAATCCAGAGCAACATCAACTGTTAGTGCAAGTGAGGGCACTTTTAATCTCAAAATATAGTCCCAATAAAGGTGTATTCGTTTAGAAATATGGTGATGGGGGATGTGAATATGTCACTCTTTCAAAGCATAAAAATACATGCATGTCACACGTTTTGCAAATCGTAAGGTCCGGGTCTGTCACTGTGGAGTCCACGACCATAAATAGTAGAAAAGTATTGATAGAGTCCACCCAAGGACAGACAGGTCCTTAGCATAACCAGCATTCTGTTTATAATCAAACATATTTGGCATGGCTAATATATAATACATCCCCCAAACTTGCTATATATAGTTAATTAAGAAAAATCAGCTGTAAAGCAATAAACATTAAGTTTTTTGCTCCAGAAATGATTTACTGAGATGAAAAGTCAGCAATTAAACTTTAATTATGAAATTTCTGTTCATAATTCATTCGTTAACTGTCTCGACTCCAAGCTATACCAAAACTATTCATGAAACATTTTCAGAGTTTAAGAAAATTCTTAAGTCAAAGTTGATAAGCAATAATTGCTTGAAAACCAGAAGGCATTTTACAGGTTTTTCTTTTAAAAATATATCAATGTATATTTTTGTACATCCAGAAATTTGGAGAACTAATTTAAATTTTTGCCTCTTTTTCTTTTAATGTGACGCAGACATACCTGCCACTACAATCCGCTCCGGAACCTGCATAGTTACACTAGCATTTGGAAATCCTTCTTGGACGCCCTTCTCAAGGTCAGCATTTTGAGGAGCTACTTTGAGTTTTTCTGGGACCCTCATGCGCTGACTGATTCCTTCCGTGTATTCCATTTCATACTGAAGTCGATTAATTTCTGCCATCTCGGCAGCTGGAGATGGGAACGCAGCCCCACTCATCCTGGCAAAAGAAAACAAAACGCTATAATAGCAATATAGGAAACCAGCAGAAAGCACATAAACGGAACTCTTTGTTCTGATTACTAGGCAAGTGGTAGATGATGCTAACTGAACAGACTTACTCAGAGAAACAAATTATGTGAGAAAATTCATAGGAAATGTAGTCACAAGGAGCTGAGAGTTGAGGGCAATGACAGAAGAACAAAGTGATGCTGTACGTAACGCTCAAAGCAGCACTGAGGGTCCTCAAATTGAGCTGTGACAAAAAAGTAGAAATTTTGTATGTAATTTTCTGCTCTGGCTGGCAGAAAAAGAAAACCAAATAAGCCAACAAAACAAAAAAAAATTGGCAGGATCAGTAAGAAATCTATTCAGGATTGGTAAGAAATCTGAAATACTGGTATGTATTTAAACAGATCAGCCTATCAACATCTGAGAAAAATGGATGAAGTCTTACAAAACTCCAAGTTGACATCGGGAACAAAAGAAAGGGCTCAGCTTGGGCAGCAACCTTCTGCTTGCTGCCAGCCACCCAAGTCACACTCCATCTTCCAAGGACAAAGTTCCTTATCAACAGCTTGTCAAATCAGCTTGAAAACCCAGCATATTCATCACCCATTCCCAATCACATGCAATTCCGTAAACTTCTCACTTCTGAATTTTTCTGTAAATGAAAGTCTTACTTTTGCAGAACAGCTACAAGATGAGCAGAGAGAGAACAAGACTTTATTTAAACTTGGAAAAGGTTGCCAGTACTTCATGTATAAATTTTCCTAGAAAAGGAGAGAAATTTCATATGAAGCAGTGGGGGAATCTCCTAGAAACTGCGCTGTAAAAAAAACTTACTAATATGGCAATTGCTGGGAGCTGTATTGAAGACAAAACCAAGATAACTGCGTTTTTGAAGTTAGGTTTAAGGTTGAGAGAAAAAGTAATCCTAGAGCTGCACTTGGAGGTGGGCTGCAAAGCAGCTGCTGATGGAAACCGTGTGCTGAAAAAGGAACTTGAATGGCTGAGAGAAGTTGTTCACCTGGGCAGTGGTGGGTGGACCTTGTCGATGGCTCAGATAGATTACGTTTATGGGCTCAGTCAGGAGAGAGACATCCTGGAGCTGCAGTTAGAGTGGGGCTGGAAAGCGGCTCCCAAAGGAAACCGTGAGCTGCAAGGAATACTCAGTTGTGAGAAACTTTTCATCCAAGGCTGGGGGGCCTTGACAACAGCTTAGACTGAGATAACAGTTACTTTTAGGGTTAGGATTGAGAGAAATATGTATTTCTATACATATACGTACACATACAATATGTAAATATACTTATCGTGGCAAATTTGCCTACAGGAAGCATAGCTTACTCTAGCAAGAAATCTTTTAGTGGTATTGCTTGAAGTAATTCCCTAAATGAAGTAATCTATCCTGGCAAAAAGGCAGGTTTTGCCACTATAATTGTAACAGCATTCTTTTACTATTTTTGGCAGCAAGGCTACATCTGTTGCTGCCTGTGTGCTTTCATATGCTGAACACGCAGAACTTTGTGAACAAAATGTCTCAGCACAGACCATTTATGTGACAGGTGAGACGGACCACAAGCCATTCCTCCCACCATCACACAGAAGCAATAGTTTCCATATTTATTTATTAATAAACCCTCAAACTTCAAAGGCAAGAAGGTCACTGTTCTATGTAAACTTAAAAAAAAAAATTAGAAAGGAAATACCTGAAGTGATGCAGATTTAATCTATCTGTATTAATTCCTACTGTTGACATGTATCAAGTCAAAGGAACTGGAACAGCCCATTTAATTAGAAATAAACACTTTATAGGAGTTCAAGAGGTGCTTAAGCAGCTCTGTCACTTCAAAATTCTTAAGATTTCACTTTGGAGTTTTTTTGTCCCTGCCCTTTGGTCTTGCAAGCTAGATTTGTCCCTCTTGCAAGACATTGGCTAGATCAGCCACTGACTTGAACAAAGCACACAGCCTTCTGACACTTCCACATTCCAAAGGGTGCGTTTCATTCCAAAACATGGTCTATGATCGGTAAAGCATTTCCAAATCAATAGGAGTAAAAATCATAATGTCAATAAAGAGAACGAATTTTAAGAAGAACTTAAAGTACCCACAATATCTGCTGGCAGCAGCTTAAAGAACAGTTATTGCTCACACTTGACAAAAGGTGTTTCACTGCTTGTTCACTTTCTCATTTTGAAATACCTGTATGGCTCTAATTTTCACAAAAAAGCACTGCTACACTGCACCAGCTTTTACACCCCAGCTTCCCTAAACTTTGGTATTGTTTTTGTACATAAGTCTGCATGACAACTGCTTTCCAGCTGCAAGGTAAAACACACACAAAGAAGGAGCATTAGAGCAGTCATTCTATAAACTAAATACTACTTTGGGTTTAGCTGTACTTGCCAAGGACCTATAGATATAATAACTGAATGTCTTCCTACTCTTGCCTACTTCTCATCTACTTTATGTCATCGAGAATTGCATTTTCTGTCAAAATTATTTCAATTTTTATGCCTTTTTAGAAGAGAATAGCAAAACAGAGATTTCAGCAACAGAAAACTTAAAATATTTAAATGGAGCTTGATAGCAAAACCTCCAAGTATTTAAAGAAATCAGTTATGTTTTCTGTAACGTTCTTGTTACACAAAGCATTTTACAGAAGACATTAATAATAAATCAGGAAGAAGAAGGACTTTAAAATTGATATTTACAAAACTAAGTAGCCGTAAAGGGCCATGAGAACAGAGAAAATGTCCAGGAGCGATGAGACAATAAAAATCCAACCACAAACATGGGATAAATAAAGGACAGAGAGCAGCTGAAGCATAAATGAGCATCAGTGGCATTTAGCAAAAGAGAGAAAGGAAGGAGAAAATCCAGAGGAGGATAAGGGAAGAGAGAAGTTATACAAGGTAAATTGTAAGTGTTCAGAAAGACACAGGGGTACCTCCTTCCCCCCCCTCCTAAACAGGAACGGCACGAGAGAGACAGGGATGAAGCAACGCATATGGATGTGAAGGATGACGTTTTGTCAGGATTCTGGCAATAATCAGACATTGGCCATACCTGTGCTGCAACCAGAACGTTATGCACAGTGTGGATGTCTGAGTTAATCTGAGATCCATGAAGATGAGCACTGGTAACAGTACAGCTGAGCCAGCACCGAGATCACAGCAGGTTTTACAGCCTACACCGAACTAATTGTAGCTCCTCCAGCTACAGCACTGCTTGTTCCTGAGGCCGCTACTTTACAACTGGTCCATTAAGTGCATGTAAGCTACAAAGTGCTCCTTTGGCAAGTGTCTACAGATATCCTTTGGCACGTAAAACGGGAGGAGGAGGGCCTAAAGCAAGGTTAAGGACATGTATTACAGGACCCAGAGAACCCTATTAGGGGACCCTAAACCCGTCAGAACATATACCACGGAGGCACTCGGGGCCACAGGCTACGACAGCACTAACAGAAGAATTTGAGGGAAAGGAGAGGTAGGTGTAGGCTAAATGCTGAAAGCTGTTCTACACAGTACAGTTGTGTGTGTTAACTCGTAAATGCATTGCCTCCGCTCCTTAGTGGAAGAACGACGACAAAAAACCCCAAACCTATTATACATAAACAAGGCTGTGGGATCACAAAACACTTCGGGCTGTGTTCTTTCGAGTTTGTTTTACTCCAGCTGGAGGTTTCAACACTGACATACAGAAACACTACTGGAAACGTTAGGAGTGGAAAAAAAACCAACCCTGTCACAGTCTGACAACCGTTTCTCCCGAACACCCAAACATTCCTTGTGTCGGGAGAGCACCAGGCGCGCTCGGCAGCGGCCCCAGCCAGCTACCGATGCCGGGGGAAGGCAGAGGGGAGCTGGGCAGAGCTGGGCACGCCGGCAGCACCGGCCGCTCCAGACCGGCCAGCGACACCCGGCACCGCAGGGAAAGGACGGCCAACAACAACGGGGCGACGGCCAGAAGGGCCCGGGGGGCCGAAGGGGAGCCGAGACAAGCGGGGGGCGAAGAGCGGGGCTGGGGCAGGAAGGGGTGGCGGGGGAGAGTTGGGCTGAGAGGAGGCAGGGGCGGAGGACGGAGGGACGCTACACGGGCTGAGGGGGGGACGGCGGCCAGGCTGAGGCCCCCGGGACCAGCCGGAGACGCTGCCGCCAGGCCCCGGCGGCCCGTACTCACCCAAAGCGGTGGGAAGGCGGCCGGCGGGCCCTTGCCCTGTCCCGGCCGGGCCCCGCTCCTGCCTTGCCCCGGACCCCGGCGCTGCCTCCCGCGGGCGGGCGATAGTTACGCGGCGCGGCGCGACCCCGCCGCGCTCCTCCGGTAAGACGCAAAAACCGGCCCGCTTGTCCCCATCGGGCTGCCGTAAGGGCTGCCGGGCCGGGGACGGCGCGTCACGTGACCGAAAGAGGGCGGAAGCGACTCTCGGTGTATAGGAGCCGGAGAGCACCCATGTTTAGTGAGGGAATGGCGCAGGCGCGCTGGGAGGCGTCCCCAGGCCGCGGCGCAAGGTCAGCGGCGGGGCCCGGAGGCCGCTCGCAGCTGGCGCTGGGCCTTGGACGAGACGGCGGTCGCCGGCCCAGCTGGCAGCCCGAGCGGCAGTTGGTCCCTGCGCGGAGAGACACTGTTCGGCCTGTCCCCGAGGCGTCTCCTCGCCGCGGAGCGCGGGCGGGCCGTTGGCCTTGGCGCGGCGCCTCAGCCGGGCCCCGCGGTCACCGGCGGCGCCCCGGGGGAAGCGGTTTCGGGCAGGGCCCGTACCCTCGTACTGCTCTCTCTGAAACCGTGCTCTGCCGCCCTTCGGCGCTGGCTGTCAAGCGGCAGAGCTCGGGCTGTCTGCTGACATCTTCGTGCTGCGGTGACACACGTACCTACTGTTGTAATACGGGAACGCGGAGATCTAATTAGGTGTTAAGTGGGCGGAAGGTGTGGCTGGGGGAGAGATGAACCCGGCAACCCACCCTCCTGTGATACCTAAGGCAGATTTTATGTAGTTTATAAATGGTTAAACTGTAGAGAATCTTCTTTTAGAGAAAAAATTTAGCTATTTTAGCAACCATCCCAAATGGTTTCAAGGACTTAGTAAGGTAAGGATGTATGTGGCCCTGAGAACATGGTGACGTAAGACAGGGATGCAATAAATATGGATGTTGACTGACAAAGAGGTGGTAGCAGAGAGATCGTTAGTTTTAATGAGCAATTAAGCAGTTAGAACGTTTTGCCAACTTGAATAGTCAGCCAAAGGACAGGTGAAGAAGATGAAGAAACGACCCTCACTCAAAATGAGGACCACCAGAAGGCACAACTATGCATGCCCAAAAGCTTATTTTAATATGTAAAGGAATTCTCAGAAATGTAATGGATATGCTAATGTTTTCTTGGAATTACATTGAATACGTATACGTGTTGTGTATAAATTTAATTTGACAACAGTATTTGGTGCACACAATAGGAGGAGCTATCCCCTCTGCACCCGGCGCCGCAATAAAGAATGCCTGCTTTCTAAACCTTACATTGAGTCTCAGAAAGCTTTATCTGCCGGTTTGCGGTAACACCCGTGCGAGGGCAAAAGGCCAGTCGCTCCGGGGCACCTTTTCTGAAAGACGGGAAGGTGCCTCCCTGCCTCTGAGAAGCTCCCAAGCACCCGGCTGCTGGCTCAGCTTCACCTCCTACCAGCTGGGAAACCTCACCGAGGCTGCCCCGTAAAACGCTGGCTTTTCTATGTCAATCACCGCCCCATTAGCGTCATCGTATAAAATTTGTCAGCAAATGGGGTTGACGGAGCCATTGTTCCCTGCCTCGCTTAACCCCAGCTGGCACGTTGGTTTTGACCACAGAGCACCATCTCCTCGGGGGGCAAAACGCCGCCGAGGGCCCCGTTGGGTGACCTGACCCTTCCCGAAACTGGCTCTCGCTCACAGCACAGGCTGCCGAAGAGCAGCCGTTTCCTTGTGCAGCGGGTAACTTACCGCTTTTCCGGTTCCGTACAGAAAAATAAAAATGCCAGGATATACAGCAGATACTTTTTTTTAAAGAGAGGAAAGCAGCCTCTGAGCTTTCCCGATACTGTTTTGGAGGTCAAAATGAGTAGCGATGCCAGAAGCATTGAAGCGAATATTGATCCACGGCCCGCAACTTGCTAATTCAGTTCTTTACAAATACCAACAGCGCTCTTTTGCAGAGGTAGGTGGTCTGAAATACGATCTCTTACTAGATAAAAATAAAAGTTGTATAACATGGAGAACTATACATTATTTGCCCTTAGATGTATGATCTTACATTTGGCCTCCTTGAAAAACGAATTGTTGGCCTGAGCACATCTTACCAGGCAATCCATAGAAGAGGCCTCAGTTTTACTGCTTCTCCAGGGTCTATGATTTGCAAACTATCGACAGGGATTTAGTTTTTGGTTGTTCTGTTTCGGTTTTAATCTATAAAAAGTCTAAAACTGGTTCTTAAAGCACACTGAAAATATGGTCCTCTCCTGATTCTCCATATGTAATTTTACACAGACATCAATTGATTATTTTTATTCCACTGAATATATGAATTGTTCATAAATTGGGTGGTCACACTATAAAAGTGGCCATGGACTAGTTCTTCTAATCCCCAGGAAACTCTCCAGAAGAGCCCCGGTGGTGATTTCTAGTGCAGTGTCACGTTAGGACTTACCGCTGGAAACCATGACTCTGCCAGCCTGTTCAGGCCCCATGTATTCCGCCAGATCTCAAAAAGAATTGCATCCTGATCCCCTTTAGGATGCTCCTTCCATTTTTTCATTGTGTAGAAGTCCTAGTACAAATAATTTTCTTTGACAGTTTTCAGATCTCTCTGCAGTTATCCTTGATTTTCTTGTTCAGTTACTTAAAAGGCCATCCTTCAGAATGTTGCATACAATGCTGTTTTATCAGTTTGATGTTCAGATATCTTATTTTCACACTGAAATCTTCATGATAGTTTTAGGTGTGTCCTTTTCTTTCTGTTGCAGACAATCTGCTTGTTTGTCTGTCTGTGTGCACTTACAGAATATCTGCAGGTACTGTCTTGTCTGAGGAAACACTGCAAGTCCTACTCTTTTCTAGTTTTTGCAGATTTTAGCCTCCTTGGTGGCTAGTCCTTTTCTTTCTTGAACCAGGAGTTACAGTGGTTCCCTAGGCAAGTTGTGAGAGTGTGGCCCCATCAGCCAGCCACCTTCATCTTCCTAGTTTTTCCCTCAGCATCATCACAATCCTTTCTCTCGTGCTATTTCTGTCAACAGCAACTTGCCACCCACCTGTGCTTCATGCATAGGAATCCAGCAGAAAACAGGAATGAACACAGAACAGAAGAGAAGAGAATAACATGGCTGAGTTGTTCCAGATCGAAACCACTGGCTGTCAGCAGCCCATCACAGCATCCTAAGTAGAAATATGTCTAGGAAGAAAGGTAGCATGCAGCATGCAGACATCCAGCCTGGGTATCTACACTGAAGTGCCAGGCTTCTAGTGTAGTCCAAAGTAGGAGAGATCGAGCATCTTTCTGAGGGAAAACTCCACCTGTAGTCTCTTAATCAGATGCCACTTTTTTTTTTTCTTTTTGTGTAAATGATATTATGCATAGGTAGAAGAAAAGATCCTTAGCGGTGGGAAGAACAACAAAAAAACCCAACCAAGTAAAATGGGTCTTTTATTTAGTCAAAATATTTTTATTTGGCTGTATTTAACAGAAGGTTTGCTTTCCTCCTTTCTCCCCCCCCTTCCCTCCCCCCTATTGTTTGCTCTTTATTTCTGATTTTTCATGTTTCCATTCTTTTAGTACAATATATTAACACCTTGCAACTCTTCAGCATTTTCCAGTTAAGGCTCTCAAAGCATTTACAGACCTGAGTTAACTAATGTTCACAATAATCACTAGCAGTGGGGAAGTAAAATGATCTGCATCTGCAGAGGAAAGTTAATATTTTTCTTTTTTTTTTTCCCACCTTTTTTTATTTTCTTTTCAGTGACCAGCTTGTACTATGCTGGACTTGATGAATGTATGTGTCCCTGCAGTTGTGTTTCATACTTTTGAAAGAAAGACTGAGTTTGAGCACTCAAAATTTAAAGCTGTTTATGAAAATCCTTCTTTAGTAACTTGTTGAAGGCCGCACAATAAGTGAGCAGCAGAATCCAAAACTGGGAACAAGACGTAACTTCCAGTTACGTGCTATTCTATGAGACATAACCCTTTGTAACTTACCTTTCGACTTTAAAACCACAACCCATTCCCTTCTCATTACCCATTATCCTCTACTGACCATTTCCAGCGGGCTTCAGCCCCAGGTACTGACATTCTGCATTTTACTACCAAATTTTACATGAAGGTCTCCACCGTCATCAGTTGTATACAGTGTGCAATGCCTTTGGGTGACTGTAATGAGCCTTAATGGAAAAGAGATAAAAAAACAAAAAACAAACCCAAACCCAATAACCTAACAAGCAATGGGTGTGGATTTTATCTTTGAGTATTTAAAGCAAACTTCAGAGTTTATGGAAAAATCTATTATGTGATTGTTTTAAGGAAAACACCCCATCCCCAAACCTGGTTCAAACGGAAGACTAAATATTAACTTGACATTAACACCTTCTTATCAGTAGTGCATCTGCATAGAGATTCTTCATAAAAACCTGCAAACTCACAATTATAACTTGCAAACAGAAGTACTATGACTGTTCAAGCAAACAATAACTTTAAAATATGCATTCAGTTCATGTAAATGGTATCCTCTTGTTAGCTCCATCAGAAGATACTGGCATGAAACACAGATGAAACTTTTTCTTAGTTAGGTTAACACTGAAAATTCAAACAGTCAGACAAACACAATGCAAGTGTTTTAACAGAAACAATATAAAATTTCACTGGCTTAAAAAAGACCTAAATGAGAAATCTTGGTTATTTCAATGAATTGCTAGACCCTACGTTTAAAATGATGCATTTACAGAACTATTGAGATGAATTAGGCTTCTTCTATAACACTAAATACTAGAATTCTGATAGATTGTGCAAGTATTAAAAAATATCAACATTTTAAATGTTAACATTACAGTTTTAAATAGCCTTGCAAGTGCAATGTTATAAATATAAAAAAACCACCTCAGAGCTACAATTTTATATAAGTTATATGAGTAAATGAAAGTGCTTTTCAAGTCTTTATGTTTGTCCACAGTTGGATTCTCTTAAATCAGTAAGTCAGTGCTCAGATGGTACAATTTAAATATCAGTATTTTTAAAAATTTTGGATTCATACATTTAACTGGATGGAATAAATGATTTGATTTGCAGAAATGGGTGATAAATACTTAAAAACAGAATATAATTTTTGATAAATATTTAAATATGGAGTACTATAAAATGTGAATATTATATTTTTTTGTTATCTATTAAAATAAAACAGAAAGAGATCACATCCTGATGGGTGTGTGATAACCTGATAATGCCATGGAAGCCCTTGAGCCATACAGTAATTGTTAATTCCATTAAAATCCCAAATTATGATACGCTAAATACTTGTTGTTCAGTAGAGACAAAAACATGCAGTCATAATAAAGGCCAAATACTGTCGACTTTTGAACAATTTAAAAGATCTCCTGATCTGTGTCAAAAGCTATGGAATCTAATGAAAACTTTGCAGCACTTTCACTTAGTCAGCCACAGTCCCTCTGGGGAGCACAGCTATCGTGTGTCCCCACTGTACTGTCTCACCAGTGCACGGAGGAGCTCCCTTTCTGGCTAGTCAAGAAACATCACTATTATAATGACACAAAAAAGATTGTATTCCTGTTTGGCAGCCAGAGGAAGCACAAGGTAAGTGGGGAGATACTTGTTTATTAGACAAGAAAACCAAAACAAAACAACCCTAAGTGAATCAATATATATTTAAAAGTGCACTGAAAATATTTCCTATTGAACCCTATCTCTTGTAAGTGCCAGATTTTCATCTTAAATTATATCCACTTTGAACACTGAACATATGTAAGCTGATATTAGAGAATTTAGTTTGTCTTGCGGTTTGAAAAGCACATGACACAAGGCAGCAAGAACACCCTTCATTAAAAATCCAGCACTCCCATAGTTTTATCATGAAGATGCAGCTGAGAAGTGACACAGTTCTGGAGAAGCCCCTGCAGGCTGCCGTTACAAGCTTTCTCCAACAAAGTGCTTTGTCATTTGCCAAAGACAAAAGTCAAACTGTTGCCCTACCTCACCGCAGTGCTGCACGGGCAATTTACAATTTTCTTTCCAGATGCGGTTGGACTTTAATAAATTATAGCTCTTCAGAGTTAGGCAATTCTTTGTAATCCAAGCAGAGTTTCATGTTCCATCCAGAGCGGCCCCTGTTTAGAGTGGTCTCTTCATGCAGACCTGACAACGGCTGATGATATTTTCTAGTTCTCCTGCTTTCAAAGTCTGTGGCAGAGGCCTCCTAAAAGAAAGAAAAATAACATTTACTTTTTTTTTTTTCTTTAAAAAAACAGGGTTATTGACAACAACACTGAAGTCCTTGACTCACTTAAGGCATCTTTGTGCTACAGAATGACCCTAAACCTAACAAAGGGGGGACGTCTAAACTGAGAGGAATTACTAGGGGAGGCCCCACATGTTACGCAGGCAGTTGTCTCCTCGGGCACTTGCAGCACGGATGCAGGGAAGTACAGTTTACCTGAACATTCTTCTTGGATTTAACGATGCCAACCAGAAGCTGTAGGAATTTGTGTAGTAGTTGCACGTCCCCCTGCCATGGCACTCTATGAATGGGATGGCTCGAAATTCTTCCAAACAAGACCCAGGAGATGCCAATGCTTGGCCAGAAGCTTCTGAGCCGGCACTTGTATACTGTAACCACCAATACATTTTTTTATGAGAACTTGTCCATCAGCTTTTAGTAAACTGCAGGCAGAAAAAAATATCTCTTTCTAAAACATACCATATGGTCTGTGGTACATTTTGGACAAAACAAAATGAACACATATTAGCTATATCAAAGTTATAATGAAGCACGGAAGCCTTATGAAAAGTCAAGGACAGTTATGGCATTTCTGAAGTCCCTGCAACAGCCTTTTTCTCCTCCATGAAAAGGCATGAAGCTGTAACCAGCACAAAGACTAGAAAGTAGCTGGCTTCTGTCCAATTGAGGACTAGAGTAACTGAATTACAAATAGGCCAAATCCCCTATTTTTGGTGTGTTCCTGGTTTTTGTTGCATTGGTTCCTTCTCCAAACACAGAAAGCAAAGGCATTTTCCTTCTCTGATGTTGGTAAATGCTTGTAGAAATAGCTCTAAAATAATTTATGACAGTAGAAAATTGGCTAGAAAATAAAATTTAGATTTGGTGACGTTAGCAAATGGTTTTAACCAGATGCTGAAAAAATTCTCTCATTCTTTTCCAAGATTATGATTACTTAGGACCAAATCCCATGAGAGACAAGTTTCACGCTAGACCTAAAAGGACTTTAGATCATGCAAAAAAAAAATTAAAAAAAAATCTGTAATTCTCTCTTTTACTGTCATTTGCTGGCATCCTTATGAGATCCCACAGGCATGGATAACAAAGATGAAGTGCTACCTCCCTAGTATAGATATACCCTTATTCCCATAATTGGTTCTCAATTCACAGTCACGTTAATGAACTTTCTTCACTCATATCTCGTTATGGCATCAAAATTGCCAAGGCAATCTTTTGCAGACAGTGTACTGCATTTGTTTTGATTTTAGCTTTCTGCTGAGTTCAGCCCAAGATCCAATTTATAAAGAACTGCCTGGCATGGAAGTGGGTCAGTTATTTCTGTGTATATGTGTTCAGGACTGGTTTAACCACTCCACTCCCCAGACCTCTTTCCTAGATCTTAACATGACACATGAAAATGAGAGCGTGCAGTTATTTCTGTCAGACTAAAATCCTATGGTTCTCCTTTCATCTTTTCCCCTTTTCCTTCTGCCACCTATTTTTGAGGACAGATAGAATAGTTGTTCCTATGATTCTGGTATTGAATAAGAGTTAACAGAATTATTGTCTACTTCTTGGCAAAGGAAAAAATAGTTTAACGATTATTAAGAAACAAGCAAGCTATGAGCAGATGAACACACCAATGAAAGTAAAAGAACATAATATTAATTATTCAAGTCTTTAGATCCTTACCATAACAAAAGAAAAACCCTTCCAGAGAGATACCCAGCCTTCTGGACATGGAGGAAGTACTGTTGTTTGGCTGTGAACTGCTATTACCATTGCAGCTCCTTCACAGACGACACATCTGCAAGAAGAAACTGCATTCAGTGCAGATATGAGGAAAAACATGAAAGCAGACAAAAATTGTATCTTCTAGGATAGTAGCTACCTAATGGCAGGGTAGCTGCCTGTGTGAGTTGTAATGTAAATGTTACAACTCACGCAGGTTTTCTCTGTTTAATGAGGAGATAAGTAAAAGGAAGGTAACCCAAATACCTTGCTTTGCAATCTCTACTAGTAACACCAGAGGAAGATTGGTGTAAGATGGGAATTAGTCCCAGAACTTTTGAGCTTCCTTATTTTACCTTTACTGAAGTAACAAGCTAAATTTTACCTTCATGTGCTAACTGCTTTATGTTGTTATGGTTTAGATCAAAGTTCTATACCTTTATTTGCTAAGATTAGAAAAAGTAATCTTTATTTCCTAAATGAAGAAACTATGAAGCTGAGCTACTAGATTGCAACAACTGAGTAGGGCAGGCTAGAAGACGGAGTGCAAAGCTTGCCTTCCCATCTTTGCTTTTGCTAGTCTCGGTCTTCCATGCTTTTAGAGCTTTTCCTCTTACGATGCTCTTTATCCTTCTCAGCTGTTCTAAAGCAACTAGAAAGGGCCACATTTGCACAAGAGTGTTTCATAGGAGAGAACCTTCAGCCCCAATTTACAATGTTCTTCACCAACTACATCACACATAATTGAAAGCAGAATTTGATTTGTACTGTACTCCAAATAATGAAGCTGTCTTTATTTCATTTTAGTCTGTCTCCAATAAATGCAATAGTTTTTTAACTGCAGTCAGTGGGATTGTGGGATCTATTCTCATGTCAGCTTTGCAGATTAAGCCCTGTGGTGGGACCCTAGCTTTAATCTAACTTTTCTTAGTGTATCACTGAATTCAGGTGAGTAATTAAAAAAAAAAATCAGATGGTTAAGAACAGTGTTTGTACTGGCTGAGATAGGGAAGTCTTTGCCTAAGATTTGCAGTTCAAGACAATTTAGGATGTCTTTGTCGTTCCAGGCCAGAACAGCTAAAATTCTTATACTTTTACCTGCTTATATGGGGCTCTAGTGCCCTGCCAGAAATCGGTGCCATATCTACTGGCATTACTGTCGCAGTTGACAGCCAGTATGAATAGTCATTGCGAGAAGCAAAACTACAAACATCGTTGGTGTTACAGAACAAGAATGGCATGGTGGTAAATCTCTGCAAGCAGCTACCAGCTGTTCCTAAAAGGCAAAAAGAGGAGAGGTTTGTGACAGATAGGAGATTATATTTAGTGCAGCAAACAGAAGAGAGACACAATGGCATCCAGTCTACTATAGTGAGAATAAAACAGTTGGCAACTATAAAGAGAGAAGTGTCTGTACAGTGGAATTACCCTAAAGCAAAATGCTTATGGTATGTATAAAAATATGTATATAAAAAATAAGGGCTAGGAACAAAATCTGTTAAAATAATAGTATCTTCTTGAATGACATTGGTCCTTGACACAGTAGTAGGGATTCAGATGCTTAAACAAAAGCTTCTGGTGCCATTTTTGACACCCTAAAGCATCCCGTTTAGTCTACAAAAAAAGCAAGACTCTCTCACATACTCTGTTGCTACTGTCAGCCCTGTGCAGATGTTATGAACATTTATACTAGACATCTATCCATAAGTAACTGAATTCCTCCTCAGAAATGTCTAGGGATAGCAAAAAGGGAATATGGGAGTGCAGGAAAGAAAGGTGTCTTTCAAAGCCATGATTCCTAAATTGACTGAGAGCAGCAGACCACTCTGGAGACTGATGGCTGAAACCAGTGCCCATCTTGGACACTAACTGTCAGTTTGGTTTCATGACAACTTAGCATTACTGGACTATAACGAAAATTATCCAAAAATTTTTACCAATACAGTACCAAGATCTTGTCCATGTGCTCGTTCATTTCCTTGTACAAAAAGCAGCGAATAGCCAACATAGATCTGTGATGTCCCATGTGGGCATGAAGGAATCTTTGTTGATTGACTATGCCGGGTAAAGATAAAACCTCTTCTTGTTGGACCAGTAATGATAGAACCTGGTGATCCAGGTAACCCCTGTAGACCTGGAAAGCCAATCAGTCCAGGTTCTCCTGTGGAGAGGAAAGAAATACAACTGCAAATATTATCACTTTGTTTGAATTTTTACTTCATTTAAATTAGTGGAACCACTTGAAAACTAACAAAAAAAAATAATCAACAAGACACAACTTAAAAATTGGTAGTATTTGTTGTTAGATGTATTAACTCCTTCAGACCTAGCTCAGGTAGCTTTACATTGCACAGTTTCACGGAGTAGTGAGGTATTTTAAAGAACCACAGCCATTTTTACCAAAAGAAGTTGTAAAGTAAAAACATTTTATGACGACTAAATAAAAATATTTAGTTCTATTTTGATGTCATAAAAAGGCACACTCATACCTAGGCATTTCAAGTGGATAAATAAATATTATTAATAACAAAGGAGCACAGTCAAGACATATTTTTGTAAATTATTATTTCAGCTGTGAATGTGCATTTGTTAAAAGCTAAGAATGTGCTTACATGTGTTTGTGGCCCTAAAGGTACTGTAAATGTTACAGAATCTCAAGACATGCAAGAGGAAGGATTTAGAGAAACAGGAAGACAGTTTATCTGTAAATTCAGTAGTAGCAGTCAGAGATGTCTGATTTCCTCTACCTCTTTGTCCCGGAAATCCTCTGTCGCCTTTTGGACCAGGAAGTCCCGGTTGACCTGGATGACCAAAACTTCCTGGTAGACCTTTTAATCCTTTAGGTCCTGAATTGTATCAAGAAAAATCCAGGATCATGTAGCAGTAGTTATTCTAGATTTTAATAACTGTTAATGAATAAAGTTAAAGTCCTCACGTAAATGTAGCTGCGTTAAAATAAAAACATCAGCATGAATTTAGTAAGTTTTGAGGCTGTCTGTAGTGCTACTGTCACCATATTTCCTATCAGGAAGATTACAGGGAAATATTGAACGTATTACAGAAAAATAGTCTCATGAGAAATGTTTACAGAAACCAAAGCAAATCGCTTTTTCTTTTAGCATGTGTCATACAATAGAAATATTTCAAAAATATAGTAACAGACCATAATCATTGTGGGCACAGTTTGTAATTCTATAAATAATGCAGCTCCTTTTGAAAACAATTTTAAGGAAAGCATAAAAGAACAATTCTTTAGTGCCTGCTTTGTTATGCTGGAGGCAACTGTCATTCCTGAATGGGGCCTGCCTTCTGGCAAGCCTGTCCCCTAAGGACCTCCCTTCCTGGGATGGAAAGCCATGGTACTGAGAAGGGTGGCCAAGTACCCATTGCACATCCACCTCATCCTGCCTGCTCCTTGCTTCCCTATCCCTCACAGCCATGGCAGGCTTCACTTCCAGTGCCAATGGAGAAGCACCCAGCTTCTCCTTTCCCTTCCCACCCCCAGACTACGACAGACAGAACCACTTCGTAGCACATCTAGAATACTTTTATTATGTGTGGTAATTTCCCCCCCAAAATGACAAACATCCTGAGCATGGTTCTGGTTGTATAAATATGGTGAATGTTTTGATCCAAGTTTACTTTTTATTCCATTATTTTGCTTGGGCCTATGTTGAGGGATAATCTTACTCGCTCACTGACTGTGAGGGTGGAGGGCACACGGAATGGGACAGGTTATAAAGTTGTTAACAAGGTATAAAGAGCTATTTTTAAATATGGAGAGGTATATTTAAAGACACATCAATTTTCTATGCAGAAGCATATTTTCCCACCAAACCAAAATGTTCCACTAAGCAGCACACAAACAAGTAGAGAGATAAAAATATAAACCACCTTGTAGTCCAGGAATCCCTTGAATTCCTTGATCACCTGGTGTTCCCGGGATTCCTGGCAGTCCAGGAGGACCCTTTCTTCCTGGGATGGAGAATACTCTCCCAGGGACTCCAGGTGGACCTAGTAGCAAAAATATAATGAAGAGCTATTGCTTTATATTAAAAGAAAGCAAACAAACTACAAACCAAAAGAAACAGATAAATCTAAGTCTGCTGGTATTAGAATGAGAAGGGTTGTTACCACGCTGGCCCTTTGGTCCCCTTGGCCCTTCTGCACCTTGTGGTCCAGGGGGTCCTCGATTACCCTTTTCTCCTAAAAAAGGAAGATTGAAGATACATCTGTCTGGTTTAAAATGTCAAATCAACTGTCAAAGTTTCAGAGGCTTATTTAAGAGTCCTGCATGATCCATGCAACCTTCCCAAAGAGTAACACAGCCTATAGACTCATCTGAAATGCGACAGTGGACTTCTACATCACTGCTGTTACTGTATAATTTATAGGTCAAGTATATTCAGTTTACAAGAAGATGTTTCCATTCCTATCTTCATATAATGTCTGGTCCCATAAATCTAGCCTAAAATCTCAACTTTAGACTACGTCTTTTTATCTTATGTGTTTTTGTCACTGAGTTTGCAGGTGAAGCGATGCTGTTCAGTGATGCTGTGCAGCTCAACTCCCTTTAACTCCTACTGTCAGTTATGCTGATGGGTGTTAAGAGGGTTATATAGTTTTTCAAGTGTTTAAAACTTAATAAGCAATTATTTTCACTGCACAAAAATTAAGGTTACATTCAGATTACTATCCACAGCTCTGCTGGAAATAAAAAAAAATAAAATGCTTTTTATTATCAAGTCAGGAGATTTGACTGACTAAACCATGGAATAAGAGCTTTTTGCTTAAGAAAGTATAATTACTATCTATATGATGACTTTTCAAATTAGAAAAAATTAAAAATACACAATAATTAACATGGAACACAAACCAGTAGGTTAAACAGGTAATGCCAATTTTGTGTGACTGTAAATCATGAAATTTTAAAATGAAAATACTGGAGTAATGAAGACCTATATCTGATCTAAATCACTAGAAAAATGTCTAAATTAAAAGGATTTTTAGCCAGCTACTGATCCAACTAACCCTCAGAAATATGAAATTAATGAAGCCAATACATTTAACAGTTCATCTGCTGATAAACTGGTAAATTAGATTATAATTGGGACTATTCTTACAGAAAACAGAAAACCCAGTGCTCTGTGTATAATTATTATATTATATATTATATTATTATATACAATAATATATTATTATATATTAATATATATTATATATTAAACACTCTTGAGTTCTATAGCTAAGAGGTTGCCAAAAAGTCACATCTTCTAGCAGTGGTGTGGCATTTCTAATTAGCAGATTCAGTCCCAAAGTCCTTACACATTATTAGTCACTAAGGACAAACTTGTTTTGAATTTGCCTGCAATGGAGGCCATTGAAGTTTCAGTCCTTTCTCACTTAAACATCAGTTTGGAGATAGCCATAGCATCCAACTCAAAGAAAATGCTCTCTTAGGAATGCTTTAATTTATAACTGCCCTACATCCTGCTCTTGATGGAAACACCTCATGTCTCTAGGACCACACCTGCTACTATTTATTACACACATACTATTGTAATGCAACATGTAAATGTTTGTATTTGGCACATGGACATGTATGTGATAAATACACGAATACCTTTTACACCTGGGAATCCAAGAAATCCAGGGTCCCCTCTAGCACCAGGGTAACCTGATTGACCTTCAATTCCCTGCAAACCAGATAACACCAATAATAAACAGGAAGCAGCATCTGCATGCTATGAAGTACATTTTCTTTTTGTTCAGAATATTCAAAGCATTATGTTCACAGAATATGCTACAACTAGAATTATCTGCTCCATTTGTGAGCATGTCAGAAATAGGCATATCATTGTCAATGTTATTTTGTAATACAGAACGGCCAAGGAAATTACATGCCAGAAATTCGCAATAGTTTCTTTTTGGTCTGCTTAAGTCCAGAAAAACTGCTTCTCATATCTATTTTAATACCTTTCTTCTATTAGAAGATTTTTGGGGGAGGATGTGGGCATTTGTTTGGTTTGGTTTGTCATTTTGTTTTTATTTTAATTGTTCTGGGTATTATTTTCACGGTAAGAGCAAAATTAATAATGGAGTAAGAAACAAGCAATATTCCTTTCACTGACTTTTGGACCAGGAGGACCAGTGTCGCCGGCTGGGCCTTTTGGCCCTGGTATGCCATCTGCCCCTCTAACGCCTTTGCTTCCCTTCATGCTGGGTGTGGGAAGACCAGGAGGCCCTGGAAAACCAGGAGCACCTGTACAGAAACATCAGAGTAAGTAAAGAATACTGCCAAACAGCACTTCACATACATTACATACAATGCAGTACAACATTTAGCAACTCTATAATGGTACTCACGTTTACCACCTCAGTGGTTCCCAAGGAAATATAGACATTTTTAAAAAATCCACTCAATTTTCCTAGCCTGCTCATTTAATCTGAGATCAGAGTTGAGTTCTTGCAGAACTCTATAGCACTACAGTTTTTTGAGTATCCTCCAGCTGTAGTTATGACTGTAATCACACTCATGCTATCTCTCTTCTTTAAAGTTGGATCTTAGCTACCCTCCAGACCCCATGGGAAGAAAGCAAAATAATGCAGTTGAGTGAACTGCAAAGCTTCGCATTGTTTTAATTTGCATCATACTGCGTAGACCATCATGGTGTTTGGAATGGTAACATTGCATTAACTGGTAAAGGAACTACCTGTTTAATTATGAAACTCTCTTGGGGAAGACCCCTTTTAACCTTCAGTTCTGGACAAGCTGAATTCTGCTTTCAATTATCAGTATAATATAATTTCAGATAAATAAGGAGTTATAACAACACACCTGGTCTTCCATCTGCACCAGCAATACCTCTATTCCCTTTTTGGCCCATAATGGCCATGCCTGTTGCGCCTTGAAATCCAGGTAACCCCACTAAACCAGGAGGTCCAATGGGTCCTTGATCACCCTGATGACCTTTAATACCTGGTGGCCCAGGAAAGCCAGGTAGTCCCATGTCTCCTTTGATTCCTGCAGAGTATAAGTATTACATTTGGAGAGAGCTGTCAAGATGATAAGGTGATGTGACGACACAGAATATGGGCATTTACTACACCACAAAAGTGAAATTCAGCCTTTGTTTTTAGTACAGAGAAGTCCCCAAAGCCACCTTGCTACTGTAAAGCAAAATAGTTGTGAGAAGACAGGACTAAGGTAACATACACCCCATTCTCTTCTCTCTTTTTTTTTTTTAAAAAACCCCTCTACTTCAGAGATTGCTCATACAAAGGAATAAATGTGAGAGAAGGGTAGAAAGACCAGAGCAGGGAATATTTCTTTATGCATAAGTAGAAGAAATACTTCTTTGCACATCAGAATCAGCAAATCCTTTTCAACTAAACTCCAGTTAAAAGCACCAATATGAGTACAACAAATAAGAGACTACTCTGAAACGATATTGTGCTAAGGTTGATCTCAGAGTGCATGATCTATATATGAAGGATATGAAGAGAGAATATTTTTTCTTTAAAGTAAAGCAAATCAATGGATTTCTACCAGTACTAAAAATATAATGCAAAACCTAAAAAAATGGGAAGAGTCCCCTCAGTCAACTGTTCATAAATATAAAAGGGGGGATAAACAAAATGCGATCACTGTAGCTTTCTTACAGTATGCTTAGTATTTAGCAGCATCATCTTTTTTCATTAGAACATACTCTGTTAATCAAATTGTGTATCAAAATAAAATTTCAAAAGCTCTAGAATGCATATATCACTTTCACAAAACCATAGAAGTTAGCTACTTTATTTGCCTTTTACAATAGTCTTGAATTTACAAGCAAGAGCTCTTGACTTTTAATATATAGCACCAAATCACTGATCAAAAGCACAGAATCACTCTTGATTTCCTCTCACAGTCTTAGTGCCATTTCAAGCATCCAAAAGCAGAAGGCAACTTGAAGACGAAGATGATTATTCTGGTATTTAAAAATTAAGCTTTTGCTTTCTGCAAAGACAACTCACCTCTACGACCAGGCACACCTCGAAGGCCAGGGATTCCTCTCCCTGGTGCTCCTATAAAATATTAGGACATGTTACACTCGAAGTCCTGAATAACTATTAGAAAACATCATAGTTGTCTAATATTTCATACATTTCTTCAGAATTCACTGAATCAAAACGTAGATTCTAGTTATATGTAAAATATAACTTATTATTTCCATTTTTTCTATCCATATATACAAATTAAATTTGTAAGTTTTTCTTTATAGTAGGAAATCTTATTGATCAACCGTATTTGAGGTACATTCTACAATAATAAGCTTTGTCTTTTTTCAGAGGAAAAAAAACAGAAGAAGAATCTGCATTTAAGTTAGTAACTAAGAAAAATAGAAGAAGAAATATAAATATCTAAAAAAGAAAATACGTTAACAGGGATTACTTCAAAATTAATATGAAAAAACTTACTAAAGACTATGAATGCCTTCCCAGTAACCTCTTTATACTAATATGCAAAGAAACATTTTCACTGTAGAATATGAAAACACTTTCTGTCAGAATTCAGCGGAGGACTAAATCTATCTGTGGATGCTGATGACATCAGGAGTAACATTTAAATGAAAGGTTTTACAACCCAAGAGCCAGGTCATGGAAACTTTGACTAAGCATCTATGTAGACACTGTGAGTCCTTTTATCTTATTTCCATGTAAGAGAGGAGACTCCTTTAAAAGGATTTTGGTTCTTTAGTCTCTTTGAGATTAAACACCTAAGAACTGTTAACAGCAATACTTTGGCTCTTACTGACATTAACAATTGTTATGACAAATCACGTGTACAATAGAGCACTGACATGCATTTGGGTTGTTGACAGCACATACAATTACATAGGAAAACCTGTGAATTATGTAAAAGTGAAAAACCTTCTAGTTATAAACTTATCTTTGGCTCCACAGAAACTCTTATTAATCCTTCCCAAATAATCCTTGTCAATTTAACTAGGGAAAAAAAACAATTGTAAAATACAATGAAAATATTTCACTGGTGTTACCTGGTTCTCCCTTTACTCCTGGGTGACCAGGCATACCGTCCTGACCTTGATTACCTCTTTCACCAACAAGTCCATTTTTTCCAGGGTCTCCAGCAGCACCTGTGAATAATAATGAACCAAAATATCATTTTCATTACCGTTATTTTACATTTCAAAGGGAGAAGATATGAGTCCCCTTTATTAAAATTTAATTAGTTCAGCTGCTTCAGAGATAGACGTAACTGTGTTGGTATATAAACATTTGTAAAGAGCAGCATATAATTTTTATCGAGCTCACTGGACTTCAATAGATTTTACACCCCCACTATTTTTCACAGGCAATAACTTCCCTGTCTTTCAAAGGCACTTTAGTACCCTGCCTTTGATGTATCCCAAGCTGGTGGGAATCCACACAGGCAGTGTGGTTTCTCTCCCTGGCTTTATTACAAATTCAAGGTTTCTCTAAACAGGGATTAGATTCTGATCTTTGCTAACTCTGCCGTTTTGTCAGTGCAAGTTCACTAAGTCTACAAAACCACAACATCATAATTTTGATGAGGATCTCTGAATATAAAAACATTCAATGCTCTTTTTGAAGACAATAACTGGCACTCACTTTAATAAAGCCCGCATTGCATACCTCCCTGTTGCTGCATACTTATGCACTCCCCCTTAGCTTGAATAGTTTGATCTTTTCTGTTGCTTTAACAAACAACTACAACTCTCCCCCCTCTTTCCACTCTAATTCATTTTCTTCTCCTCATCTAGCTACATCTTAGTTTATTATTCCCATTTAGGAGGTAGAACAAGCCTTTCTTACAATTGTGTGGATATAACATCTTGAGACCTCTAGATGAAAAAAAAAAAAAAAAAAAAGGCAAAAACCTTTACAATAGCCAAACGAAATTAAAACCTCTTGCCTCAGCTGAACTGACAACATTGAAAACAAGCTGTTAAAGACCTTAGCTGGAACCAGAGAAGGTAAACAAAGCCTTGAACTAGCATAAACAGAGACTGCCACTGCATCAGTTAAATTCTAAAAAGTTCAGAAGAACAAGAACATCAGCTACCTCATTACAAAGAAAATAACAAAGCAGGGGGCAGTGATTTGGGAGAGATGCTATATACCATACCAGGAGGGCCTGTAATGCCCTGTTGTCCTGGATGGCCCTGCCGGCCTTTAACACCAATATCTCCAGGAGGTCCAAGCTTCCCTGTAATAAGAAAATGTGGGAGAGGAGAAAAGGCATTATCACTACATCCAGACTCAGTCTGAGAACTTTGCTATAACTGCTGCTTTGGACAGCTGTGAAATATCTCTAGCTGACATAAGCAAGCCTGGCTGCAGTGACTATAAGGAGCTGTTCAGGTTTACAGCAGTTGAATATTAACATGCCACCCCACAGGCACCCTGTGTACTTTATTGAGAAATTACCTTCTTCTAGAAGCATGTCAACATCTCACCACCCCTCCAAACCAGAACATACCTGGGATTCCTGCACTTCCAGTTTCCCCTCTGATCCCATGTGGTCCTGGTACTCCTTTATGTCCTGGATGACCTTGGAATCCTTTTTCTCCTTTGCTGCCCAAAACTCCTGGGGGGCCTGGATCTCCCTGAGAAACAGCAGTTGCACAAACATGTAAAGAATCACATTACATTAAATACATTTACATTCCATATTTGAACAACAGGAAAATCATATGTAATTTTAAAGGTTAAGTAAGTGTAATCATGGTTCATTATGATTTTCAGACAAAAAGTCTTCTTTGACATGAAGACATGAAGTCTTCTCATAACAGCCACTGATCCTTTAGACATAGCTAAGAAAAAAAAAAAAAAAAAAAAAAAAAAAATCTTTCTTTAATCTGTACAAATCAACCTAAGTCTTTAGATGTTTTCACTGGCACATAGACTTCCCTTCAATTTTATTCTAACAGCTCTTCTTTTGATTCAAATGTACGTTCCCTACATAATATACAACTATACAAAGTACTGAAATGCGTATTTTTCCTTGAATTTCTACTGACTTTCACAACAGTAATCTCATCGTGGCTACCCAGCTAATACAAAAAATAAACAGAAAATTTAGACAGATTACAGGAGTTACAGTACAGTTTGCAGCCTCAACCATGTATCAGATAATCTCATATATAAAAAAAACTCCCAGTTGTTCAACAACCAGAATATGTGGAGTAAAATTCTATCCAGTTGACCTGACTTAAAAGATGCTGTTTTTTTCTTAGCAATATATATTACTGAACATAATATATACCAAACGTAATATATATTGCTAAGAAAAAAACCCAATTCATCTAGTGTAATGATATTACTAGACTGTCAAAAACCAACAGCACAATTTTAGATCACGAAACTTTTGCACTTGCTAAGATTATATTTTCCTGTACTTTTTAACATACAAGTATTCCTACTGCTGACTTTTTAAGTGCCAGTCCTTGTTCTTAATGGATTAGCAACTTCTAGAGAAGAAAGTTATTTCCAAGACGTTCCATCTTTACAAATAAGACATTCTTGCACCAAGAGAAAGATGAAGTACAATGAATTAAAAAATTTCTCCTGAGTAATGACACAATAGAATGTTCATATTTCTTATCACTTACAAATCATCTACTTCTACAAACTCTGCAGCTCTTGCTTGCATGTTGTTCTGTTTCTATAGTCAAAGGCTCTGCTCATTGCCTAATACGACAGTGTTGCCATTGCCTTGATACCTTTGGACCAGGTTCTCCTGGAGGCCCAGCAGATGGGTACCCAGGATCTCCTTTGTCACCTGGAAAGCCACCATAGCCTGGTGGACCAGGGTCACCTGGTAGTCCTGGAAAGCCTGGAGATCCTTTCTGTCCTTTTGGACCTGGAAAAATAAAGATACTGATACCATTCTTAAAACACTTATAATTGCATATCACACCTCATGTTTTGCGATCTACGGCTCATATATTCAGGTATTCATTCTTCATTAAAGATAATTTACACAGCCAGGTGATTTTCATTCTAAACACATTAAAAAGAGGTTTTTCCATGCAAAGACATATAAATTAAAAGAAGTTATATTTCATTTAGAGAGAGGGAGAACTGCATTCTGCAAATCAAACAAATGCTGGGGTGGTGAGAAGTCTATAGGTACCGCAAAGAATAAATCCCAGTGTAAGTATTGTGCAGTGGGCTTACAGAAACTGCTCAGGTCTGTGCAAATGCTTCTATACAGCTCTATGAATTTGTAATATGGCTTGACAGAAAATAACCTGGAATTCCCATGTCCCCTTTGTTTCCTGGTGCACCTGGGAATCCTTGTCCTCCAGGAACCCCTGGAAGACCCATAAATCCTTTGACACCTGCAAGATGAAGAAATAAATGTCATCTTCACGTTTGCTTTAGACACTGGCTGGCTGGTAGAGCTGTCATGAACACAGAATCCTCTACTGCACACCTCGTCCTGGTACCTTATTATTTTATAAATCAATATGACTCCAGACACAGATAAAATTATCATTATTGTTGTCAGAAAGTCAAGGAAATGACAAGTATCTTATGTATCAACATTAAAATTAAGCTTTGTGACCACAGCACTTTGGGGCAGCAGCTGAAATATACTTTTGCAAATTTTGGTCAAGATCATGATTTTGTATTGCACTCGACTCTCCGTTCATTGTCCCTGCCCGAGTTTAGTCTGGTTTCTGGGCACGTTGCAATCACATTACTACTTAATCATTATGCATTTCTCATGACTAGTATACTCAAGAGCTTTTTCTTACATGGCTTAGGCACGTTTTCCCCCACTTACCTATCTTTAGCCCAATTTAGCTCAATTAGCATTCAGTGTAATGACTACAAGATTTTGTTGCATCTAGAATGTCCAGATGTCTAAATTCTAGGGTACTAGCAATGCCTGAATATTTAGGCAGATGAGGTCTTATTTTGTTCCATAAAAAGTTAGGGAGTAGCAGAAAACATGCAATTTTTCCTGTGATGGCTACACTGCAATGACTACAAAAGATGTTAATGACAGAATATAGCAATAATGCTATAATGACATACAGCACAGATAAATGCCATCATGAGAAGAGCAATTTTGTTTACAAGTTTAAAATTATTTCTAATTGTCACCATTTTTATGTATCTCAAAAAATCAAAAATACAGAGCGGTAAAGATGTTTTATTAGCTTTAATTTGAAAAAGCAGATGCATTGTCTTACTCAAGGGTCAACATGTATCATTATGTATGAGGTTATGGTAACAGCAGAGCAAAACTTTGTAAAATAGCTTAGGTAGGTTTATAATTTACGCAGGTTCTTCTTAAGTCTGCTTTTCACTGAATACCTGGTAACTTTCAAAATATAAGCCTAACGTGCAGGCTTTGAAAATGGAAATAAAATCAATCTGAAATAAAAAAAGCTTCTGAAATATTTCTGTGCATAATTGTAATGCTCATGTTTCAGAATTCTTATTTTTTTTTAATAATACTGGGAATTCAAACTTGTGTTCAGAAATGCCAATTTTTATTCATCGGCCTCATCAGCTTTTAGATTTTAAAGTTATTATTATTCAGGATTTAATATAATTTTCTATTTATCACCCCAAACAGTGGTCTATATTTGGAAGGGAGCAGAATCATTTGGCAGTAGCTGGTATGACTTCCAAACAGCAGGTTTTGAAATTACTCAGTTTCAGAATTCTCAGAAAAGCTTCAGAGTTAATATAGAGAATGTACTGCTGCTGCTGGAGCTGAGTTTATGTGCTAGCACTGAGGCAATATTATCTCTACTTTCCACATGATACAGTAATTTTCAATATACATATTCAATACCTGGTACACCAGGTATTCCTTCAGACCCATCAAGACCTGGGGGACCTTGCACACCAGCATCTCCTTTCTCTCCTCTTAGACCCATTCTTCCTTGAACTCCTAAAACAAAGTTTCATTTTAAAAAAATATTACAAAACAACATCTTAGAATATAAGTTTTATGTGAAGTTTAAAGTTTTATAACTCTTGAAGCTAATGAAGCAGAAGTGGAGCATAGGTTTTTCACTCTGTGAACACTCATAAGCAAGACACAATCTCACAATTAATGCCTTCTGTATTTCTCGTATGGAGACAAAAGAAAGTTTCTGAAAGCTTCCACAGGAAAATGTCTACACTAAAAGCCAGATACCGTTAGTTAACGCATGTACAACTTGTATAGAGAGAGTCTATATTAATACTGCAAACAAAGGAATTTTTCTGACAGCCAAGTATTTCTGATCAGACTCAATTTCTTTGCAATCCAGCATTTAGTTGGTAAGCGCACCCGTTTTTGTGCTCACAGCTACTAACTCTGTAAAAACATGAATGTGTAGCATATATGTATAAATATGTATATAAGCCTCCTAGTACTACCGACATATTATTACTGGTTTAACATTACAGTAAGAGTTTTTTTTAAGGAACATGGATATGTAAATAAATATTCAGTGTAATATTCAACTATCCCATAAATAAAAAAGCAGTTACAGCATACAGCAATAATTATTTCAAAGCCATGAGAATGCTCTCAGTAGTAGAGTCAGCTTTCTTCCATGTTTTTGATTCTACTGGAACAGCAACATAGATGACAACCCTAACTAGTTGTGAATGACAGAATAAAGAATGTGTACCTTTTAAGCCTCGTTCTCCTTTATTCCCAATACCAACCAAGGTCTCAGATGGTCCAGGAAAACCTTTATCACCTAGTTCACCTTTTTCTCCAAGAAACCCTTTTCTTCCCTTTAGTCCTGGGATGCCAGAAGAACCTGCAAGAAAATATAATGAAATTTTCTGAAGAAACCTGAGGACGATAGGATAAAGGAAGCAATGAAACTCCTGTCTTCAAGGATAACTACATATGTAAATAAACATTCCAAATCAACAACATAAACTAGCTTCTTAATTACTCCAGTCATCAATAAAACATCTATAAGCACAGATTATGGCAAGAGATGGTAATTATTTCTTATATTCAATATATGTATAATCTGTTGAATAGATATAATAATGATATTTGGAACATGAATGGGATGGAAAAAATAGAGCAAAATAGCTCTCTGCTCTTTACTTAGGAAATCGTTAGCCACTTTTACAAATACCAATGAACTAGAAAAGGTGGCAATTCAAAATTGCTAAAATAAATAAATAAATAATATTGTTCTCATTCCGTTCGTAGACTGCATATATACGGAAGCCAAAGATTTACCAAGACAAAGAAATTATGGTATAACACACATACTCAGGAGTGATAACATACATCAAGATGGATCACAAGACTACTTCAGCATGGAAGTTTCTATATTTTAAGTAATAATGAAGGCAGAAACTATGGCCACTTGCCTCTGATACCCGGGTCGCCTGGTCTTCCAATCATGCCAGGGGGTCCAGGAATTCCTAAGAGGCCCATTATACCTGGCTCTCCCCTTGAGCCTGTGGAATTGAAGCAATAGGAGCATATTTTTTAGTATTTGATCAGTGAAAGAGAATACTTCAGAAAACTATACATGTGCCTGTCACTTAAGTGTTTAATTGCTTATTTTATTTTTTTCTCCATTTCTATAACATATTAAATGAGTTTTCTAGTCTTTAATGACATGAACAGGCCTTACACACACAGTAACACCCAAACTACCTAGATTAGTAACTGCAACAGCTTCTATCAGTGAGTGAAATAACTGACAGTGAGGATAATGTAGCTGGGTTATCCACACAGGGATGGAAGACCTGTCATGGGATGTAAGGGAAAGACATTCCTTTCTGCCTCAGGAGCTGAAGGCTAGCTGGGACACAACTCCCCTCTAATCACAACAGAATTCTAGGTTTGCATAACTGAGTCAAATACTACATGTTTATCATTAGTTTTATAGATTGTGTATATAGAAAGGTATGTACCATCTCCTTCCCACAGAATAATGAAGGATTTGATAGCAATGAAAAAAACTTTATTAGAGAGAAGCAGCATTACATAACTGACTTTTTTTATTCTACAAATCAAATAAAACAGGGATTACCTACCTTACTTAAAGTTAGCTCTGGTTAACGCGACAGAGTTTGATCTGACTCAACTCTGTCAGACTCAAGATCTGCACTTGCTTTTTAAGAAAAAGACAATAGCATTGATAAGCTATCTGTTTGAAAAGGGATGCTGAGTAAGAACTAAACACTTTACACTTCCATTATGCTGGGGAGTTGCTTTAAATGTTAACTATTTCATGTCCTACTGCAAGGACATTACGGTACAAAAACAATGTAACGTAGCCCTCTGTTCTCAGAGGACACTAATATAAAATTCCGTATTATGTCATGACAGCTTCAAGATATGCTCGTCATTTAGGGAATGATGATTTATTTGTTTTCCATATAGATAGATCTCAGTGATATATGAACGCTGTTGATGGAAAAGTATTTCAGCATCTTCAATTTGGAAAAGCATGACTGACACTTTTTTGCAGAGACTGACTTAATTTCTACATCAATCAATCCAAGTATTTGGGGAATCCTTACCTGGCACCCCAGAGATCCCTGGCCTTCCAGACTGTCCCCTGAGACCAGGTAATCCTGTATTTCCCTGAAGGCCTACTAATCCAGGTTCCCCAGGCTTTCCATAGATTCCCGGGATACTCAGGCCAGGAGGACCAAGTTTTCCTTTTGGACCTTGTGAACCTCTTCCTCCTAAGAAAAATGCATGACAGTGCAGTATAGTACATCAGTCTAAAAAATAAACCTTCATCTCTATCTTGCCATTATGAGCATGAAAAAAGAAAAAATCCTCCTGTTTGAGGCAGAGATTAGATGTGTAAGACAATATACACATTTGGGAAATCTTTAGAGTTATGTGTTGTTTGTTTGTTTTTTTAAAGGGGGGGGGGGGGGGGAAGGGCGAGTAGACAATTCTTGTCTTTCTCAGAAAAAGAAGAAAAATCCAAACATGAAAGCCCCACCAATTCTGCATTCATCCTCTTAAAAAAAAAAGTAAAAAAAAAAAAATAAAAAAAAGAAATCTATTTTTGAGGTCATATACAGGAGGACTGTGCTACGTATTCAAGTATGCTTCTTTTGGACTGATAATCATACACAGTATATGCAGGTACTTTTGAGACCCTAAACTGTTTTTTACCTAGTTCAACCCTTCCTCTGTTCTGTTTCTTTATCAATCACATTGCACCAAGGAATCTAAGTTCAGCCCCACATAGGAGACATGACGGAAATATCCTTTTTCCTGTGGAATTTGGGCCTGTTTGTGATTACTCTTTATATTATACAATGGAATCTGAATTCTAATCCATCTTAACCAGTGCATGTGTTTCCTTCCATCTGCAGAAAGTGCATCCTTTAAATGGACTCACGTTTTCTTGCATACTGTCCTATAACTAATATTCCGAAACAACTTCAGCTCCCTCAGGCCACTGGAAGGCAGAAATGAAACCCAGACCCACCCAGCTAAATGGCACATTTGATTCAGAAGGTCCTACCTGGTGGGCCTGTAGCTCCCTGGCCACCTGGCAAACCTGGCAGGCCAATAAGACATTCAGCAGGTTTCCCTGGAAAACCTGGATCTCCAGGAACTCCAGGTGAGCCACGATCTCCTAAAAGAAATGAGACTGGATTCAAAATGATTTAATTAGAAGTTTCAGGCTTTGTGTGAGCATTGTTTGTCTTGGCTTCCCTTTCCTTAAAATAACTTGCTGTGTTCCTTGAGCTTGTTTGACAACGGTACCTCTTAGGCCATCATCACCATCGTGTCCAGCATTCCCTGGTAGGCCTGGAAGTCCTGGAAATCCAGTTTCACCTTTTGAGCCAGGAATGCCATGACCTCCTGGTGAACCCAGTCTACCTGGCTCTCCAGGAATAACCATGCCTGGGTCACCCTGCAACACAGAGAGAAATGTAAAGAATCCACTATGTTTTTGCAAATTTGCCGAAATATTTTCTTCACTGGTGATCAATTAACTTTTTTTATTAGGGGATCTTTTACAATGTAATTTTTAATGGCTCCAATTCAGCAGACCAATTTGATGTTCCCTATTGACCAGCTGCAGGTTCCATACCAGAGGAGTAACTCATCTAGACAACTTTTGAACTTTGTCTCCTCACTCGAAGAAATTGCTACCAAGCAACGCAAGACACACGTCCCTCCATTTGGCCTTTACTGCATTGTGATGTTTGCTGTAGCTGTGAAACCCTTTGGACCAGTATCTCAAAATTTGGTTAAGTTTGTGCAAATACAACTTTTCCTATATTTTTATCAAAATATTTATTGACATAATCAAGGTCAGCAACCAGATAAGTCTTGGAATACTCAAAGTCAGTTACTGTTTTTTTTTTTTTTTCAATCATTCTTCTGAATGTTCCTTTCCATGAAGGCTGGTTTTATCACAAATGTCCCAACTCTATTCCCCAAATGGATCGTTTGAATTAGGTTTTTGTAGGCTGACTGAACTGCTGGTTGTTTTGAGTACTAGCTTTGAGTACCAGCAAATCAATATGTTCATAAAGCAGGTCAGTAGAGCTGAGCTTGTACCAGTCACTGGTGATATACTTGAACTAAAGGCCACTCCACATCTAGCTATTCTGTGGCATAAAACACACATTAAATAATAATTTTTAAAAAAAATGTCTACAGCCTTAAACTCTACACTCCGTCATGTCAAAAAGCACATAAAAAATGACATATGAGCACACAAATAAAGAAATGCCACTTTTTCAAAACTTTTAGGTGTTATTATTTTGTTAAATTTTGAATCCTGGTTACAGAGTATCCAAGAGTCCTATATTTACATATGCCATCAGTACATTAGCTTCTGTTCCTCAGCAAGAGTGGCTGCAGTATTACCTCCAACCTACTTGCTTTATGCTTTAATTCAACAGAGCACTTGCTATAATTAAATGCAAACTTACTTGTCACTGAGCTCCATCAAATACATGCTTAATTGCAACTTCTGAATAGCCATCTTTTCAGAAGTTATGGCCTCAAATTTTGCTGTAAGCAATGCAATATCCTCCTTGTGCTCTGAAAACTGCACTACCAAAACATCCCAAACACTTGGGAGTTCTGAAATCCCGTATCTGAATTTAAAATTTTGGCTTGAGCCCCTTTTTATACAAAAAATTTAATTTCATAGTTTGTGCATCACTGGTCAGGAAACTCCTATATTCCTTACACTTCTTAATTTATTTGCTCAGCGTCACATTTAATGAATGGGACCTATGGGAAAGTCTGTGCTGTATTTTCAACCAAACCTTCTCTCCTGGTTGTCCTATGTTTCCAGCTCGGCCTGGATCTCCGATCTTTCCTTCACAACCTGGTGACCCTCTGCCTCCTGCAAGCCCTTTATTTCCTGCAAAAGGAATTAAAATGCAGTACAGATGTTACGGTTATAACCATATTTTACAAGTGGGTATTTGTATGGATGCAGTAATGACCCTCTGACACTAAAGTAGCTTACATGAGCTGAAGACAGTATCTTGATTTCAGAGTTGGTGTGACACACTGCATCTTGTTCCTTACATATTTACTCAATGTTTACTCTAACACTGCTTGGTTACTTTCTTGAAATCAGGTATTTCACAGGGAATGTTTTTTTTGAAGTGAGGCTGCTCTGATGTCGGTTCCCCATTGTTTTCTTTAACAGCTTGGTAGTAGTTTTAGTACCAGAACTTACTTCACCCTCCCGCCCTGCCCCCTGTCCTGACAGGATTATAAGAATTTGGCATTTGTTAATATTTCCAGTGTCCACAGGGGAGTATGACTTTGCATGAGAAATGGCCAAATTCACAGTATTCAAAATGCTTTCTGTTACCTGCAGATTAGAGCAGGTATTGCATTGTACGTAACTAAAATTGATTAAAAATGAAGTACTGACACTTATACAGCTCTGTCTCTGTAACACATATCCAGGTAAAGAGAATTCATCTGAAGTACGTGTGGCGCTCAGATGCGCTGCACCTGTTTGGGCAGTATTCCAGGAAGCATCAGTGTCTTAAAATATTTTCCTACTGCTAGCTTTGATACTTAATTCTCTGAAATACTTAAAAATATTTCAAACTTGCAATTTATATGCCTTAAGACAGTAAATTACAAGAATGCTAAAACCACTTCCCTGTATGACTAATGTTCATGGATATATTTTTTTTAAATTTGTTGATTGTTTTTAATGTGGACTGAAAAAAAAAAAAAAAATCAGATTTTTTGGGGGGTTTGCTTTTTTTAAAGATCAAAAAGCGTATTTTACCTTTTGGACCTGGGTTTCCAGGAAATCCAAGCCCTGGAAAGCCTGTGTCACCTGTTGGCCCTGGATGTCCTGAATCGCCTTGCTGACCTCTTGCTCCAACTCTACCTGTACAAAGAAAATAAGTAAACTGTGATGTGACAGAACATCAGCTTGTAAGATTAGATGTTATATAGTTTATCAATTAGGACACCACTGTAGTTTATATTAGAACTTAGACACTATTTCTCCTCCACAGCAGGTTTTCACAGTTAAAATGCTAAATTATGTTCACAGTATCAAAGCAGGCATGAGTCTGTGGGTGAAGTTTTTATGAAATCTGCCCAAATTCCAGACTTCTAGGAACAATTATGTTCAAATCTTCCACTTGTTGAGAAGATACAAACACATCCTATAGGGTTGAGGCTTGTAACAGCAGCAACTATAAGAACAGAAGCTACCGTAAAGCTGCCAAGAAATTTTCTTATGCCATTCAAGGCAGCTTTAAAGACTATTGTTCTACAAAACCAAAGCAAAGATGCCTTACGGTTAGCCTGAATGTCACTTACTGTCCTTCAGTGCATTCAAAAATTCTGCAAAAATTTAAAACACCAGCAACCAAAAAAGTCCCACCTAGAACCCAAGCCCAAAACCCGCCCAGAACCCACCCAAAACTGGAAACTCACGTTCTCAATATCTTATGACAATGGTTAGTAACAGTCACATTAAAAAGGAACTGGGAAACATAGTAATACAGTTACTTTTTGACTGTGTCCCTGCAAAGGCTGAGAAGGACCGAGGGCTTCAGGAAGATTAAGAATGCTTTAACCTGATTTTGTTCCTTTTGTTTTGAAGGCTGCAGCAGTCCCAGCGTAATTTTGGATACGCTTTTGTCAAAATTAAGCCAGAGGTGCCTTTCTGGATATACAAGCTGCAGCATAAGCGCCAGATGTTTCTGGTTCTTAGAGGAACCAAGCCGCAGCATAGGACTACTTGGAATCTCTGCCATACTGCAGAGATGGACATGGACATGGTCCTGTGTGGGCCTTAGTTTTCCTTAGTTTTCTTGAAAGGGAATGTTAAAGCTAATTCCATAGTTTCTGTATCACAGAAATCCTTTTTCTAGGCATTTAAAAGTAAGCCAATGGTTTTATATGGCCAGAGCTGGGAGAGAAATCCCTATCAGATTATCTCTGAAATTTACCGTATCTAGTGCAGATGTACTCACCAGGCAGTCCTGGGGGTCCAGGTAAACCGTCTGGTCCTTGAGGTCCTGGCAATGCAGGTAATGGAGTTACCCTACTGGTCTCTCCTTTCAGACCTTCAGCAAATACATAATCAAAGATTACAAAGCCTTATAGTTTGGCAACATGTAATCTTAAGCAATAAAAATATTAGTGATCAATCTACTCGGTTAAAAATGCAGTCTTCTACACTTTCCATATTTCTGAAACTCCAACAGACTTTGAAAAGCATTCAGATTCTGGCTTTTATAAAGCAAAAGAATTTTATTGACACCAAGTCCACCTGCAGTCTTCCTCTCAGCCCTCCTGCAGTCTAGTGGAGACCCAGAAATGGAAGCACAAAGTCAGCAGGAAAATGATACAATTGCAAAATGCTTAATCTGCATCTCCATTTCATAAAGATTTAATGGGCACTCTCTTTAAGAAACCTTGACTATATTTGCCACCCAACTTTGTGTTCCTCCAGATTATGCTGGCCTATAAATACATACACTGGTATGTTTTCAGCACTTATAAATGATTAAGTCCTTCATATCTTCACCTACTGACTTTGCTCACACTAATAATGATGACTGGATGCATATTTAAAGACCTTTTCTTTTTTTTTCCATGATGGAGACAGTCAAGCACTGGAACAAGTTGCCCAGAGATGAGGTGCTGGCTTTGTCCTTGGAGTTTTTCAAGGTCCAACTGGATAACGCCCTGAATAACTTGGTCTGAGTTTATAGCTGACCCTGCTCTGAGCAGGATTTTGGTGTAAAGATCTCAGAGTTCCTTCCAACCTCGATTATCTTATAAGCCTAAGACTTTTGCTATTAGCTCCAGTGGGACCAAAGTTGGAACAATGCTATGGAAATCTCACTGCAAGAGAAACTTCCTATGTTTCAGAAATTATGTCTTTGACTTCAATCTATCTCTGCAATTTCAATCAAGTACTCTTTAAGATAGGTAAAACATGTTAAAATAGGAAGGTACAAACCAGCTTCTCCAGGTAATCCAGGTGGACCAGGTATTCCTTTAGAGCCTTTGAAACCTCTTATTCCTTGTGGTCCATACCCTGGAAGTCCAGGAAGCCCCATCTCTCCAGGAAGACCAACATTGCCAGGCAATCCAGGTAGTCCTCTATCTCCTTTTGAACCAGCCAATCCCTATTAATGATTACAGGTGTGTGTATACCAAGCATTACTTGCTTTCCACACCAGCTTTCATAACTAAATGTCCAATTCTCTGTCTGAGTATAATCTTGCATTACTTTAGTAACAGAGTAGCTCTTCTAATTTAAGAGGAATTTTTCCTCTGATTTACTTAGGATTAAAAGAATGTAAATTTTAATATCAATGGTTACAATAGAGGGCTATTAAAAGTGAAATAGTACAAATAAATACAGCACCTTCATTTTTCAATAGCTGTACACTGTATACTTTTTTCTTTTTAAAACAAGTTTGAGAAAAAAACCAAAACACCTCAGCTCAGATTTTCCTGGAATACTGTGGAGTCAGGTTTAGAGATAGTTGTATCTGAATCACTTTAACAGTTTCTCAGCTGACACAACACAACAATAATTGTTATTTTTTATTTCTGCTGAACAAAAAGATGATTCTTAGTGAAGATTATGATTCCAGTTTTACGGTTAGTCCTCCCAACTTTTGTGGTTTCTCTCAGCCCTGACTGAAGGTTAAACTCCTCAAGACTGTACAGGAACTATTTGAATTATTATTTCCTTTTAAGTATTTTAAGTAGTCGGAAAAACTGTCTTTAAAAAAAAACCAAACACCTAAAACCAAATCTTATTCATCATAGGAATCCAAGATAATGGTGTAATATAAATATCCAAACTAACAGCACAATAGACTGCTGAGGTTTTTCAGCAACACGTACCTACACTAGCCTCGTCTCTCTGGTATTACATAACAATATTTACTTTCATTCTTTTCTGCATATTGGTTATGCATATTCATTCCTAGAGTAGAGCATAGTACCCTTAAGTCAGGTACTAAGTCAGTTAAAGTATCTGAGTAGATTAAAAAACTGTTATTCAAGATATGAATACTGACTTATTTTTTCATGAATTCTGTATTAATTGCAAACAGTGCATACCCACCTCTTCGCCTTTAGAACCCTTGGATCCTTTAGAGCCAGTTCTCCCCAGAAGTCCACTTGAACCTTTTCTTCCTTTGTCTCCCCTGGGCCCTGGATCTCCTCTCTCACCTTTTGGCCCTTCGGGATACACATATCCTGGCTCACCTTTTGATCCTTTATGTCCTTGATCTCCTCTAAAACCTGCAGGTCCCTGGAACACAGCAATCAAAAGATTTTCAGTACTAGACATGTCAGCTGTTTTCAGGCTTGCCTTTTTTTTTTTCTTTTTTTTTTTTTTTTAATTAAATAACTGATAGTGGTTCTCTTTGTTCTCACCTTTATTCACTGTAACAGCACATATCAATGAACAGGGGATTTTGGAGCTTTTTTTTTATTTTACTTTTCTCCTGCGTTTATTCCAGTTGGCCCTGATTATCATTTCATTTAGGCTACTATAAGCAGGAATGATGCAGGATCATTTAACAGATCAGACTGTTAGCTACCTGTTTGTGCTTTGGTGGCACAAAAAGAAGGACAGGAAAGTACCTTAAAATCTAATTATAAGTTTCTCCTCCACATGGGAATATCTCCCCAGGAACACTGTAACTGCCATAGTTAGTGCTATTCATAGTTAACTTCTCCTCTCCTTTCTTTCCCCCTCAGGGTACAAAGTGCGTTCTCTATCCCAGCCAAAACTATTGCAAGCTGAAAACACGCTGGGGTCTAGTGATCTTGGGCTCATGAACTCTTGGCAGCCTTCTGGAAAAGCCTGTGAGCAGGCCCATTCTGCACCTGTACTGCAACCACCACAATAAATACTTGTGCATGACTTTTTTTTATTGGACAGTACCAACTGTAATTTCCCATAAATAATTACTACTACAGGCATAAGTTAGAACAACCAAATGGTATGTCTGTGGCAGCAGGTGTCAGCCTTCCTTCTTCATAATGTTTCCCAAGAGGGAATGTCCTTTGTGCCCCTGAAGAGGGTATTATGAGAAGGAAGCTTCTCTGCACAACTGGGGCTTAAGCAAGTCCTGAGTATGCTGGAAACAGAAGTAGTAAGAAGTCTGATGAAAATCACAGCACACAAAACTCTATATATGCTTTACAGCCACTGCCATGATTATAGAATTATGTAGATGAGCAGAAGTTAACTGTATACCCATACCAGGGTATACATGTTAACCCATACCAGGCAGAAGCAGCAGCCTAGCCATCATGAAATTCAGCACAGGTTAATCACACAGGTATTTACCTGCCTCACTGCCTGGGCTGTGCTTCTTGCTGCACTGAGCAAAACAGGCTCATGTAAAGCTAGGTCACCGTACCTTACAGTCTCTACCTAGGCCTTCCATGCAGACACATTCATTACTAGAGAAAGAAAACTGTTGAGATCACCTAGTATGACACTGCATGTAACAGCAACCATGAGGTTTCTTTGAAATAACTCTTGTGCAATCTGAAAAATAATCTGAAAAACCGAAGTCTTACTTGAGCTCCTGGAAACCCTGGTGCTCCTGGAGAACCTGGAGAACCCTTTGGACCTGTTGTTCCTTCTCTACCTGCAAAAGAAACAGCATATTTTGTGATGAAAAATGAAAAAAAGGACATGGATTTTGACAAGCTCCGATGATCACACCAGCATTGAATGTTTCTGCTTGTTACATTGACTGCATCATCATAGACTGACCTGGCTTCAGGCTGCACATAAGCCTATTAGCATTCTGACTTCACCTCTTTTATGGCTTGTGCTCATATCAGTGGATGGAGCTGGATCAGGTTCTCACAACTCATCACAACCTCAGGGCTAGTTCAAGGACTGCATGCTGCAGACATGCCTGTACCTGATTCTCATGCTGAAAGCAAAATCATTGGCATTTCCTACTATACTGTCAGAAACAACAAGACAATTTACCAGGCACGCCATCCTGCCCATGTGGCCCAGGAGAACCAGGACGACCAGGTATTCCTGGAACATAGCTGCAATCAGTACACACGCAAGCTTCATCACCTAAAACGAAAATAATTCATTAGTTGTTCCACACGAAGTCATTCCCAAGCCTAACTAATGTGTTACATAGCCTGTTACAGAGGATGGCTAACACTTTTTGGTCAGATAGTGGCAGAATCACAGCCTTAATTTTGTTGGGAGATGACTTCCAACACAGTACAAAATTGCCTGTGGTCAGATAGTGAATCAGAACTGATTACATTTAATTGAAACTGTAGGAACACCCAGTTTAAATTCAATTCTAGTTTTAGTAAACCATTTGGATACAGTCACTCTGCTGCTAAGTCAAATTCTCTCAAAAGAAGAAAGGGACATTGGCTTAAAACTAGCATAGCTCCATAACAGCCTGTGTGACTTTAATGCCTAGCACATGGCAAAGAGATTCAGCATGTCCTGTGGTGAAATTTGCAGAAGGAACCTTCTCTCAGAGAGTGTTGGTGTTGAACATAACAATACGACAAGCCTACCATAATTGTAGGGTTTTATACCCTACTGTAATAATTGTTTTTTCCAGTGAAAATCTAAGCCCTGCTGCAGTGCAGCACAACGGGTGTGCAGCACTGGCACGCGCACTGCTCTTTTAGCTGCTGTTTACTGTAAGGGGAGGAAGACATCTTGCTATCCCTAATGAATTTTCTTAAATCTCTGAACTCAAATGGCTTAAGAGGTAAATTACATTCAAAATCTCATGAGGATCCACGAAGATTACTGGATTGCACCATCAACTTCTGAGTGATAGTTTTCTGAAACTGACCTTTCATGCCAGTGTCTCCTGGAGGTCCCGGAGGTCCTGTACACCCTGGCTCTCCAGGAAGTCCTGGTAGGCCAGTTCTAAATGTTACTCTACCTGTTAATGAAATGAGCATGACACCATTACATAAGCAGATTATTCAGACAAATTCTCTAGTTGCTAAGACGGAAAAAAGTTGCAGGGATGAGCTGCAGTATTCTGATCCTTATGGGTCCCTCCCAACTTGAGATATTCTACGATTCATTTAAAAAATAGAACTACCTGGACAAATACAAAACACCTGCAACTGGAAGTACTTCAGGATAAATATGGTAATGCCAAAGAAAACCTCAGCAGACTGTTCAATCCATCTGTCTAGCCTGTAAAAAGCGTAGTCCCTTCTGGGGAAAGTATTTCCGTTTTATTTGAATCAACAGAAACATAATTCTTTCTTTTACCGTGAATGGAAGGGAAACATTTTTTAATCGGAAATTATTAATGCTGCTCAAGTATCTTTGACACAATTATTCTGGTGTATTTACTATTAATTTGGAAAAACAGAACATGCATTGAGCTCTTCCGAAGGTAATGCATTTGGAGGATAAATATATTTTTCAAAGAGAAAGAAAAGAGAAGCACTACATTGGTATTACTTCAGAAAAACTTGTTTTGGCCATACCACATGTAAAATAAACATGATGCTATTGGTACTCCTAGTTAAACAGGTATTCCTAGTTAATAATTTTATTAGAAGTTTTATAAACTGATACTGCTTTATTTTCATGCTGGCAGAACTTCAAACCTGCTCTAAGGCCCGCTAAGACCTCTGGAAGCATGCAAGTGATTTCTTTAGCTTTCAGATTAGCCCCTTCTGAATTTAGTTTTACAGCTTTACTACAACCTTTGGAATGATTAATTTAAAGAACAGATTTTCTCTCATTATTCTTTCCTGGGTTTATGCAGCAGACTTTTATAGTCAGAGTTATACAAAAAGGTAAGAAATCTTTATACTGGGAAGTCATTGTATTTTCCCTACAGAATATCATTAGTAGTGGAGGACAGACCTTTGCTACATATGATTTCGTGAGTATCCTAAAACAAAATTTCCAATGAGAAATTATATTCAACCATATTACTCAAAACATACTCTATAAATAATGTATTTATATAATCTCATATATTAGATATTGAAATGACTCTGGATCTGTTCTTGTTCATCATACGTAGAATACTGAAATGTCACCTGGTTCTCCGGGAGGACCTGGTAATCCAACAGGACCAGGTCTGCCAGTAATACCAGGTAGTCCTGGAGGGCCTACAATACACAAGCCAGTTTGTCCTTTTTCTCCTTTTGTTCCTTTTGGCCCAGGAAATCCTGGGGGACCTCTCAGACCAGGTCTTGTCACACCTAACCAAAGAGGAAAAAAATACAAAAATGAAATTAAAGAAATGAAATTTCAAAGCAAAGTAAGTACCCAATAGAGTGAGTGAGAGACAAACATACTGAGTTCATCCCACAAATCTTTTTTATCTTGTAATATATTAAATAATCACAATGAGAATATTAAGAAATTTAAAAATTATCTTTAATCTCTCTTTAAATACTTGGCCCATCAAAGCTTTTGGATGAGATTTTTTTACCACTCAGAGATACCTCTCAAGTCATCTGAAGTTAAGATTCCACAAAGCTGATTCAGTATAACAGGCAGGAAGAACAATGTGTCTTATTGTTGGTACTGGATCATTGTACATACCTGGTCTACCAGCATATCCGGGAGGACCCTGTGGCCCTGCAAAAGCAATATATTTAGAACTTGAATTAAACCACTGTATACTCTGCAAAATCACTACTCAGTAATATTGACTGCAAACTTTGGGCTTCTGCATTTGAAGCTTATTTTATCTTTTAAGAATTCGTTTTTGCCTGAATAGGCACCTACTACTTATGCAACTGTATCTCTCTGAAATCTGGCAAGATAAGGATGTTTACAACAGATAGGAGTAGGATCCACCACATTTATCTTAGGTGGGGATGCACACAGTTACTTGAGAACAATTTTACATGACTTTACAGGCCTGCAAACTTGCTTCTTTTTGCCACTATTATTTGCTCTAGTAAATATACCACCTCTTAACAATGCATTAATTTCTTTGCAAGGCTCAGCTTTCCTGTTGTCACCCCTTGGAAATACATAAATAGATTTATAACAACAAAGTGTATTCACTGAACGCAACACAATCACGTGGATACATAAATATTCATAAAACTAGAATACCAAAGCACAGAAAGCAAGGACTTGCTAGATGTGTATGAGATGGTCTATAAGATGCTGCCTTCCAGAGTTCAGCCCACAAGTCCTTGTTATATTGTGATACAGCTCAAATAATAAATCAGTACATTTTAATTTTACAGCATGGCCAAAATAAACATAACCAAAAAAAAACATAACAGAAAAAAGTGCATGATCTTTAAGAAGAGACTTACAGCCCTGATGGTATGCCTATGGCAAACAAAATAATGTGCTGATGCAGCAGTCCACTAAAGTCATGAGACAGGATGTCAGTGAGCTTATGTGCTCAACTCAGTTATCTGTGCAAAGGAGTGTGCCAGATTCATTATTTTTAAAAGGAAATACAGTCATAAATCAAAGTCTCAGGATACATTTCAATTCTGCAATTTGCTTGGAGCAATTTGGAAATACACTTCTAAAGGCAGACGCAGGTTGCTGGGTGCTAAAAAACCCAGCCTGCAACAAGCCCTTTGAGTGGACAGCTCTTACTATAAGATTCTAATTGTGATGTCCCACTCACCAGGCATGCCACGTTGACCTTTTGGTCCTGGAGGTCCAGGGGGTCCTTCATCTCCTTTTTCACCAACCACAGTGTCATAATACTCTGTCTTAAGAGAAAGATGGTAAGAAAAGAAAGAATAGTAAGAATGAAGAGAGAAGGACAGTACCTCATATTGAGCATTTCATTAGAACAATGTTATAATCTCATTCATAATTTTGATGTTGTGATCACATGGTAATCACAAGGAGCCAGAAATGAATCATAATTGTTATAGACAGATAATGTCAAGAGGGTGTGAAAATATGTAAGGCTAAGATTTCAGCTCAATTCCTCAGCTCCCAGAGAACTCCTCTGCCTGCAGATGCAATTATACAGGCAAAATATAAGCTGAAGACCCCATCAAAAATATTATGGTAGCACGAAACAGGAAATCTTCTTGAAAGAAACCTCTAGGAACGACCTAGTCTATTCTGTTGGCTCAAAGTAGCATCATCTATATCTAGACTACTCTTTTCAATAATCATACATGAAAACAGACAAAAATCAACTACTTCATTCACATGTGCATTAAAATGTCATTCCTATAAAGATGAATAATTTATTAAAGTTTAATATTGTGACGTTTCAAAGTTTCTACAAATGACAGGCAAAATCAAATGGCAATTTGCGGTAATTTTTTTTTTTTTTTTTTTTTTTTTTATAACCCCAAATTTTTCCTCTCTTCTGGATTATTTTGCATGAGCACCATTACTGGTAAATCACTATTATAATAATTATTGTGCCTTGATATATAAACATCACACTGAAATATAAGCTGACTACTAATGTATCAATTTTAAAAGGAATAAGAAACTGCTTAAAATTAAAATTCAAAATGTTTACCTTTCTCCTGTATATTTTTTGAAAAGCAGTGTTTTTTTAGTACTCTCTCAATATCACAAATGAATCAGCTTTTTACAAAGTTACCTCTTAGGAACAATTTGGACAAAAGGTTTCCATTAGGTGTACATGGGGCCTTTAAGTAAGCCACTAGTGAGATAGCATGACTAGACAGAGAACTTGTATTCATGGCATCTCTTTTTTTTTTTTTTTTTTTTTTAAAGTCTTCTTAGGATTTTAAAATTAAGACCAGCTGTCCTGGAACTGATTAGAGATTGTTGTAAAAATTAACTCCTGTCAAAATTGCTGGAACTGAGTGAGGTCTAACCAGGCCCTGATCATGCATCCAGCTTCACATGAAGGAAGATGCCATCCCTGTGAGCCTCCCAGCAACATCAGTACTTTGAGAAAGCCATGCCTCAATTAGAGTATCATAGGACATACGTTATTGTGTCATACAGTCAGTTTTTCTTATTTTTAATCTAATGGTTTAGAAAAATTATATAATGAAGATAATTTACACTTACTCGACCACAAGCTCCAGGTGGACCAGTGTTCCCTTTCATCCCCTTCATCAGAGGGCAGAAATGGGTTTGTTTATTGGAAACAATGCATGACACGACATTTGGTACCCACTGTTACTTCAGTACATTGCTCATAACATTAAAGAACTTCTGCTCCTGACCAGTCCTTTACCACCCCCATCTCTGTTCCCTACACAACTATTCAGCTAGCTACATACACCAAAAACTACAGGAACACATCAGCAGGCACAGATGGACACCAGATCAAACACATAATCTATTTCAGCTGATCATCCTCTATTTCATGATATCACTACTTGTCATCTGTTAGGTAAACATATTATATACACAGTGATAAATAGAACGATATAGTAACCCCAAAACATACCTTATCCCCATCCTCAAAAGCAACAACAAAACCATTAGACAATACCTTAACTCCTTGCCTGCCAGCCAGTCCTGGTTTGCCCTGTTCACCCTTTTGTCCCTGCAGATGACAGTACACAATTTTATGAGGATTAATCTTTTAGCACAGCCATCAGTCATACCTAAAATGGAAAGCTTCAATCTTTCATGGTGATGGCAAGTGAGTACGACTTGCCCAGGGGAAGAAATCCCAGGGCAAGACATGGTTTGGGGTGCAATTCCATGTCTGTGGGAAATACCACAGGTCTCTCATCCAAACCTGCCTTTATAACAGCCCACTCCACCAACCCCAAGGTGGAGCCACTCTGGATAACACAAGCGTAGTAGGCTCTGATTTGTCCTGCCTCTGCAAACTACAATTTCTGAAAGGGGAGAAACTGAACACAATGTGAGACTCTCACATTCGGCAACTCCCTCTCCCAGAACTTGGTCAGTCTGCACGATGGCGCTGAAATCAAGAGTTGTAAGCAAGACCAGGAGGAAAAATAGTGCAGGCTGCTGCTAAGGCTTTCTGCAAGTGTATACATGCAAGGAAAAGGCACTTCTTGGAGGCTTATGCAGCTGAATTTGTTGCTAGTTAGTAAAGTTGAAATGGAACCAGAGCAATGACATGTCTTTGTCAGGACACAAAGTTTTTTCTGTTGGCTGAGATAGTAGAGCTTTGCGGTCTGTCATTCCATGTTCTTTGTCAGACCGGTCTGTGTTAAAACTGTTTGCAAAGGTCATTTTGGTATGATGAAGACGATGTCTTCATAAGAGATAGGTGAAACGGGCTATTCTGACACTAAGAATTTTGATAAGATATTTGTAAGGTTACTGGGACCCTGATGATGTCGTTAAAATGGAAGTGAAGTAAATATAGAAGAATTTATATTTAAGCAATTGAATAAAAGATGCCATTTTATAACTGAAATTAAGAACTATTTGATGACAAGATGACAGTTTTAATATTTATCAGACATCTTGTTTCAGGCCAAGGCAGCTGTGACCTTGACAATAACTTTTCTTTGTAAAAGAATATATTTGATTCTAGTGATTAAAAATTATTCATTTTGCTTCTTGATTTATGCTGAAGGTATAACACTTTTGCAAAAATTTCAAATGTGACTAACCAGAACTAAACTCAGTAGAATTAATTTTGCATAACGTAAACTGTGTCTCAAACACAAGCAACAACTATTTTTATTTTAAACAGAATAGACAACATCTATGAACTGAGCCTCTCTCTCCTGCATATATCTCTGAGAACATGGTGTGTGCTCATACAAAGCCAGCTGTGTGAAAAGAAATGTTTCACAGTGTATGCAAACCAACATTTGCAAATACATTCTGCAACGGGAAAAAGCTGTGACAGGAAGATACAACTGAGATAAACAGATGACTATTGCTTAGAAAACGTTTAGAGGGCTTCCTTCATTACCGGTAAGCCAGGTGGACCTGGGGCACCTTCTTTTCCAGGTGTACCCTACAAAGCAAAAACATAAAATTAAAAAAAAAAATAAAAATTAGGAAGTTCAAAAAAGGGTACATTGCATTCAGAGGGCATAACAACTAAATACGGTGCATATAACTGTATTTTAGGTCTTTATAAATTTTGAAAAGGTTATTTTTCCAATGTTCATTGTCTCTAATCATAACTAATGTTCATAAAACTCTACAAAACAGTAAAGTACAAAACTTTTAGTACTTTACACCAGTGACTCAAATAGAATTTAAAATTTTCATAACGTATAGGAAGAATAAAAATAACAATCAAGTTGCTCTAGAGCATCATCATTGTTATAGCACCATACAATTGAAGAAAGAGCAATCTATAGGTAGTACTGATCTTGTCTTGCTACCTTTCCTTGTGGAAGAAAATTTATTGCAACTACAAGAAGTATGGAAAAGTTTCAATATATATATGTTTGGACTGAATTAAATATTTGAATATTTTTTTCTTAATATTGCTTCCAAAATGTATTTGGAATCAATATGTTGTGTTCAGAAAACGTCACAGAACATTTTGGTTTTTTTGGATACTTTATGGTTGTACCCCGATTACATATTGGTAAACTATTATTAATTCATACAGTTTGAGTTACTAAGAACCTGCATCTTTCATTGATTAGTTTTTATTTGAAGGTTTGAATGCAAAGTGGTAACTTTCTATTTAATTCCCTTCAAAATGTAGATATACTCAAGTAAATTGTATTTTAATGTGTGTTCTTTTAAAAGTAAACATGATTTTTTTTTCTCAGATTATTCTTTTAACAGAATAACTCTCTTATAACAAATTTCTTCATGTCTCCACATAAATTAGTATGCTCAACTAGCAGGTAAGTCTGCTGCCTTAAGTAAACCCAATGTTTTTAATTCTCTTCTACATAGACACTGGCACTATAAAGCCAGTATGTGTTCAGAAGAGCACTTTTTTTTTTTTCTTTTCCCTAAGTTTCAACAACAGAACCTTTACAGCAAAACAAACAGAAGTGCATCCACCATCAACTGACCTCTACATCATGTACTCATGGTATGTGAACCTATAAGAACAGTTATTTGACTTTCAGCTCTCTAGTTTGGTTTACTGGATGAAAGAGCTTTTGAATCTAAGAAAATTTGCTGTGAGTGGCACTGAAATAAAAACTGGGGTGCAAGACTAGTGCAAAACTGCTTTGCAGAAAAGAATAACATGTATTCAATTGTTTGCACTTACCTGTGCTCCGGGTTCTCCTCGGTCACCCTTTTCACTTTGGGAATCACCATCCGGCCCCTGTAACAAAACTGCCCTCAAGATACACATATTTTAAGAATCATGTTTTCTAAATTAAATATATCTTTTATAATTTTGTTATCTTTTTAAAAAAGCATAAAAATAAAGCACAGTTAGAATGCTATTAATAGGTATTCTATTCTATTCATTAAAGGTTGGAGTAAGCAGTGTAAATACTGGACTCTAAAGAGAAGCATTTACTAGGTGGTGCTGCCTGAACATTTGGATTTAAAAGATTTATTTCTGGTCACTTACTGTAAACCCCATTGGCCCTGGAAGTCCTCTTGATCCTTTTTCTCCTTTCTCTCCTTTCAAGTCCTATTACGTAGAAAATCAAAATTTAATATGGTCTCTTGGATTTTCTGTGCTCGCCATAACACTCAAGGTGTACAAATAGGAAATCCCTATGTTATCAGCAAGCTTCTTTAAGCAGAGATGGTTTTAGTTAAATGACTAAGAAACAGAAACTTCTTATCGGCACTCTCACCTAAGTCTATGATATTTGAAAAAGAAACTGGCTGTGCACATATTGCCGAACACAGCAAGTTCAAAACGGCTTACCTGTGATTGCATACGAGGGGACTGGAGTAAATATCCCCAGAAATGGCAAAAAAATCACAAGCAAAAAACCAAATAAACCTTAGTTGCTTCACTGGAGCTACAGTTATCTCCAATACATAAATGCAGCGGCTACCCATGCAATCCATGCCTAAATGGGCTCAAGATTAGATTACCCTGCTGTGTAGTACTGTTACAGATTGGGCCACATCCTAACGTCATTGTAAAGCCAAAGTTTATGGACTGCCAAATTATTACCTGGTTAGACTCATGCCCCAAACTATTTATGTAAGGAGTTTTGAGAGGGTTTAAAACCTTAATGCCCAATGTCTCTGAAAAATCGCCATTCCCCCATGATAAACTGCCACAGCTGTGACTGGGACTGGGAAGTGCTCCAGGTTGTCCATATTTGCTTTAAACAGGGAAGAGCTGCTGTGTCTGAAAGCTGAACCTTACTTCTGCAATCTTTCTCTTCCCTCCTCAATACAGTCTCAATGCAAAATTCCCTTTTTATCTTAGCACATAATGGAGAGAGAGTTTTGATAACTCCATGGATTAGATCCAAATTAAATAAGAAAAACAGAGCCAGGAACAGGTTGAAGTCCTGTTCTGCTAATACGTGAAGACTTAAAATTGTGTATCAACTACTGCTGCTTAAGTTCTACATAAGGACAAAATGCAAGAATTTTAATTCAGAAAGCAATACTTAAAATGAAAGCTGAATCAGAGTATTTCCTTTCTCCAGTAGTCACTGTTTTTCCAACACTTTCCAAGACTACTCAAGTTCCAGTAAAAACAATGGGAAAATAAGCTATGAAATGTACAGGAATGTGTTGCAAGCTTTTGTGAAACTCTGGTAGCTCAGTCCTGATATTTTCAGTGACAAGGCCTGGGGTCAGCACAGCTGTGGCTTTGGTACCCATTCAGAAAATCCATGTTGATTTGGTGAAGCTAAAAGTGATTTACTTTTCATGTACTCTGAGATCTAGAGCAGGTGAATTGCTAATAAGCATTTAGCATTCCACTGGCATCGTGCAGATGTGCAATGTGAATACACAGCCCTCAGCTGAGCTGGCCGCACAGACACTCTCTAAGAAGAGCTTAGTATCTAACTAAACAAGTCTGAACAATGTTAGGATGGGTAAAAGGAAATGTTATGGGAACAATGAAGATGAAAATGTCCTCTCAATTTAAAAGGTAGGAAGACGGCTAATCTGAACGTGATGTTTAACAATTTTACTACCGTCATGTTGTCTGGTCCGCTTAATGTCACAATAACAGTTCCTGGTGGTCCAGGGGGTCCAGTTAATCCAGTGTCACCCTTGAAAGAAAAAAGAAAAATAGAGCAATTACAAGCAGTCTGTTTTCATTATTTCAAATTACTATTGCTATACTTTTGACATTGTGCAAAAAATTCTGTCATTACACTTAGCTGTTAATAGAGTTATCATTTCTCTTTGCTTGCCATTTATCTTCCAATAAAAAAAGGCATATGGAAGACTTAAGACTGCTATGAAAACCTTCTCCTAGCTGAGAAATATAAAAATGCATATGCTGATTTCTGTTACAGCATCTAGAATTAGCTTAAATTTTTAATACTATTTGTTTAAAAGTTATACAACCATTTCAACTGCAAATCAAATAAAAATATCTCCTTGATTATAATTTTTCTCTCAACTGGATTAAGTCAATCAATAAAATACATTAACTGCCTTTGGTGACATCCTCAAAACCGCAGTCTGTGTATTACAGGGGGACAACTGTAACGTAGTGCTGACAGACAAAATCAGTTTTCATGCGTCCTTAACATGAATATTGCAGTACACTTTTTCACTATGGATCTTTTAGAACATGGAAAGTCCTAAATGTGATCTTTCCTGTGGAGCTCAACAAAACAATATCCGTAATTTCCAGTGATTTTAAGCCAGTGGAATGCCTCTGTGTGCATCTGCAGTGTAACAGCAAAGAATGCATCACTCTTTCATAATGAAGCAAGATGCTCCATGATCATCTGAGCTGATGCTAATGAATGATCAGTTCTATTTACAGAAATTTTCCCAGAAAACTTCAAGCACATTCCTGGTAGTAATTACGAAGTTAAAACCAATCCCACTGTCAGATAGAGCTGTTTCAGTTCACACCTTGATCTGTGCAGGTCAGTTAGTACAACTGTGAGGTGCCTCAAGCTCTTGAAAGGATCCTGTGAGGACATTCAGACTGACTACACTGGTCCTCCTACAATATATGTATTTGTAGTCATTTATAGAATCATAGAATCATCTAGGCTGGAAGGAACCATTAAGATCATTGAGTCCAACCAATTTCTAGCTTAATGTCAATTATGAGATAGAAAGTAAGAACATGGATGACAAGTCATCCAATTTCTATTCAAAATCTGGGTGGTTTTCTAGCATCATCAAGGCTGACACCAAAAAGATGTTGGCCATAAGAAGTTGTGAGTCTACAGATGCGATATATTTCCCAATGTTTACATGCTTAGATAAGCATTTAGCAACACTGTGCAAATGATACATAAATGAATTTAATGCCATGTGTTAGTAAATATTAACTACTGGCTCCTCTTAGGTTTCTACCCTTCTATCAGAAAGTTTATATCATTGGCTCTTATGTGAAAACAGTTTGTCCTTAGATATTAATTGCCACGATTCCGTTTTCCAATAAGACTTCCACACATTTCACCATAGTATATCAGAAAAAGCAGAAAACAGAAATAAAACATTAAAAATGTTTAAAGCATTTTATACAATTACCTTTCTTCCTTTGTTTCCTATTACTTTCAGTCCCATAAGACCCTGTAAAAAAATCCCCAAATGTTATTTTTTTTAATTTTAAAAACACCTAGAAAACAAGTTAATTGATGTTACACATAATAGGAAGTTTTCATTTTTATTACCAATCTGAGACTACCTTAGGTCCAGGAAGTCCTGCTTTTCCTGGCATGCCCTATAAAATAGGAAAAAAAAATTTCCTTATTTTAAAAAACTACAGTCTTCATCACTAATATAGGTGTTTCGAAGAACCCAATTTTCACATGAGTTATATCACTATTTTTATTCTTTTTTCCACCTTTACAACCACAATTTGTTGTCAGTGGGTGACAGAATGCCTATACAGTCTAGTTGCAAACGTATCCATCTCTCAAGTATACACATTAGTATTTAAAGTGAATTTATGGGTAATTATTTGAAAATTAAAATTTATGCTTTTGAAAACATGGAAATTATCTTACATAAAAATAACCAAAAGAAACTGAAAAAAAAAATAATCAGAAGTGTGTGGCAGAGGCAGGTAATTGCATTTGTGTAATTCCATAGGTTTCTGGGAAAATAATAAGTTACAGTAACAAATGCGACATAAATTCATACTCACTGAAGGTCCTGGAGGGCCCTGGGGTCCAAGTTCTCCAGGATATCCTTGAGGACCCTGGGCACCCTATGTGTTAAAAGAGAAACAGTAATAAATCTCCTGGCAAGACTATGAGTAAACCACAATGCTAAATTCAATGAACAAACAACAAACGGGAGCAGCACCGTCTCTAGATTTCTCTCTCATGCCTCAGGATTACAGAGAGGTATAATTTCTTCTCACTCCTTCATTGGTTGGCATATGTTTTGAAACATAAGAAAATATATCCATTCTAAAACTAAACTACTCGAGGATATATGTCCTGTTTAGCTGTGGATATTCTCATAATCCATATAGTCCTAATAAGCCTTTAATATTTTGAATATTCTATGCAATAAATTCTATACATTAAAGCTTTATTTCAAAGAAATGGAAAAATAAAATGTTTTATTTTACTTTAATTTTAATGTCCTCCATTTATTCTAACTGTCAAAAGAAAAGTCTGCTCTGCCTTCTCTTATTAATCTCAATTTTTTAAATATGGATCATACTGTCCTCTGTTAGTACTCTAGAAGTTGAGCAGCTCTGATCTGTTCAATCTTACTTCCTGGGGAATTTTTGCAGTTGGACTAGTTGGTCGTTGTAGGTACTCTCCAATTGAACTATTCTATTTTATTCTATATGTAGGGTTAAACCCCTAAATCTATGACCATTTTTTCCTCCATTTCTGAAGTATTGCTGTCTGCAACCTGACTTCCCTATCTCACTTTACTAACACATAATGGACATTATTGGTTCTGATGGCAAAATTAATCACTGTTGTCTTGGTGTACTCTGTTTTGTAAAGTCAAAAGAAAGACTTTGAATATATTTTATTAAACAGAATATATAAAGCTAATAATTTCTTTAAGACAACTATTTTATGGTTTAGAAATTAGTGAGATAGTTGTAAAAATACTTTTAGCTATGTAAAAAATACAATAATGAAAATTACACTGAATATAAAAATACTTTTTTATATATATGCTCACATATTATATATAATGTGTTTTACATAGAGAGATTATACATATAAAAATTTTCTATCTATCTCATATTCTGAAATAATTCTGAATTACCTGAAGTCCAGGCATTCCTGGCAATCCAGGATCACCTTTTGCACCGTACCCATGGTCATACACCTCTGCAGGGCACCCCTGGACAATTAGATAAAAAAGAAGATAAAAAGTTATGCTGCAGAACTCTGTAGTGGAACAAATCTTCTAATACAGTTTGTAGGGAAATAAGCAACATCAGAGTTGCATAATGATGGCAACTGTCAGCTATGGATAGTTCTACCTTTATAAAAAAGATTTTATTAAACAGAATATACCTTTTTCAGGCATTCCAGTTCTCTGTTAGGAGCAGTCTTCACTTCTGACATACCTACATTACTCACCCACAGTCTTGACCTTCAATTGTTTTAGTACTTTTTATCCCTTTAAAATACTCTTTAGCGCATCTACAGATTTCCATATGAATTCATATGATGTTTGTGGATGGGGCTTATTTTTTTGTGTGCTTGAAAGAGTTACATTCATTACATGCAATAACAATAATTAAAGGGGAAAAAAAAATTAAAACTGCTTTGTAACCTGGAGTGAATGCAACTAGTTCAGATGAAGCACCAAAGTTTGTAGCTGCTTCTTCCGGAAAGTAAACCACCTGTTTCCCATGAATGGAGACGTTGGACACACAAACTGTTGATGACCAATAAACATTTCACGTAATATGGTGTAAATAACTGACCTTCTCTCCTTTGATGCCGGGAACACCCTAGGGAGAAGAACAATCATACTATTAAAACAGAAAAGTAAAAGAGACAATAGTGAAAAAGACACATTCTAAATATTTTCTAAGCTCAGTGAAAATAAAATCGCTCTTGAAGTGATTTATTTTCATGGACATGGTGTATAGTCAGGTACATGTTTACTATGCCAGACTCTAATTTAAGAGGAAAGGGCATATTGTTAAAAAATAGTCCAGTCTCACAGTTACAACTCTTCAAGTGAAGGTAGAACAGTTTTGAAGCCTGACCTTAATAAAGAAATAAAATCAGGAGAACCGGTAAAGATCATGTTTAGAAGTTATTAGATTTGAAGCCGCTGGAACTTGACAGACAGCATTCCTTTTCCTGTTTAGAAGTTTCTTTTAAAAACACATTTCTACAGAGAAAAAACAAATCCTACGGTTAAGGCAATGCAGCCAAAATGAGAAGTTCTAGGTTTAATTCCTGGTTCTTATTGACTTAATTACTCCATATCCTCAAAGATATTTAGGCATGAACTGAAAGTGCAATCTATTAAATATACATTGGACACCTTTAGAGATGCGAGTGGCAAATTTTCCTGAGTATCCCTTGAGATACTAAAGAGCTAACACCAGTCAGTGAATTTGCATGCACTCATTAACTAAGAAGTTGAGGCCCATGAAGTGGGCAGTCAATAAAGCATTACTGTTAACTTCGGTTTCTTCAACACACAGTTTTCATATTAATAAAATGGAAACACCTATATATTTCAACTGTTGTCAATACCAGCCAATGTGAGACTTTATATACCTTTCTACCACATAAAGCCATTCACTTGAAGGAGTATAATCATGAAATTCAGACACCTACTGGAATGCCTGGAGCCCCTCTTCTACCTGGAGGACCTGGAAAACCTTGATCGCCCTGAAAGTAGCAAGAGTGACTGTTAATGCATATTATTGTTTATTATTTGGTCTGATTTTAGAAAATGTGATTACAAAAGAAGTTTTTTTATGTTATCATACTAAAATTGTGAGTTGCATTACCACCATATTTGGTAAAAGGGGCACAGCCACACCCTAGTGGTCTTGACTTCTATCCCAGCCACCGGGTTTTATTACCTACATCAGATCAGTTCACTGTTTCACTAGAAAAGTATGATTTTCTGTAGTAAGCATTATTCTGACTCCTTCTTTCAGAATGCTGGAAGCATTTGCTCATAGAGCAAAGAAAAACTAGTAAACCTGCAACTTAACATTAAGCCTTTTCTTTTAATTGATTTCAGGATTTATGAATTTTCAACTGCAAGCTAGATACTGGTAAAATAAAATTAATTAAGTATCTATGTCTTCTATTTCAACAGAAGGACAGGCTGGACAAAACTATTTAGGTCTCCTGGATTTAATGAAAAAGGTTTTATCTGTCAAAATATCAAACATCCATCTTAACTTTTTAGCAGAGGCCATTAGCATGTGTTATTTAACTATCTATCTTATACAAAAAAGCAGCACTTTTCCTTTCTCTGGCCTCATGATTCAAATTTTTCATACTTGATAAAGTCACAAACCACAACAAATAAAAGTTGTTGTATATTGAGGGAAAAATTCAGAATGCTTTTTGGCCATTCGTAAACATAGCCAAACACAATCTCTGTAAGATTCCATTTGATCTGTACCTTTGTGCCGTTGCATCCTGGAACACCCGAGCGCCCAGGAGGACCAGCAGTTCCCGGTTCACCCTAAAAAGAAGCGCAAAATTGACACAAGCTTTGTTTTTGCACATTCATATTACCCTACAGCAACACTGAAAGAGTTTATGTTGGAGCAGTGTTTCACAAGACTTGACAGATTACAATGTGTTCTTAAATCATTACAATGAGTAAGAATTGCTGATGCTAAGATTTTTATCTCTAAGCTAATTGACAGAGACAATGCTGACATTTAGACTAGTGTGAGCACATTTGGCTGAGGATAATTGTGTACTGAAGACCATATTAAGAGCAAAATGGTTAAATTGGTGTCGGTTTTACTTACTGGAAGGCCTGGGGGACCTGAAAATCCAGGTAATCCTGGGACTCCCTGATGATATAAAAACAGAAGAATAATATTACAAATATTAAGCTCATGATGCAGTTTTTATTTGATCATATTCATAAGAAGAATGAACGCAAGTATGATTCTATCAAAAGATCATTATTTCCTCTAACCCTTATGACTTTGAAACAAGGATAATGGTAGTTTATGCGCTGTTAACATAGACTGGTTTTGCCCACAGGAAAAAAAAAAAAAACAACAAAACACCTCTTCATGGAATTCTAGTCTGACTTTTTCATAGCACACCCCAATACTAAATACATACAGCATGAACTTTGTACATAAGGTGCAGCAAAAAAGGCAAAAGTTCTAAAAAACAGATAATGCATGTGCCTACTCCAGGTCACAAATTTTAAAAATACTTTAAAATCATATATAATGTTTTGGTTCTATTTTTCACAGAGTATTGAACCAGGCTGGCATTTAACATGACATTTAAGATACAAGTTTGTTTAAAATAGAAATACTTACTCGTATACCTTTGGGTCCAACTAAGCCTGTAAGCCCTGGAGAACCCTAGTTCACAAATGGAAAACAACATATTTCAATATAATTGAGAAAAAGCACATATATGTTAACAGGACATGAAATGTTTATAATACCAATACCAACACATGCACATGAAACGATGTAAATAAATATATTATTTGCCTATTACAGACACTAAAGCAAACAAGCATTTAATACAACTCACATAGATCATGGCACCTTTCAGTGTTTACATGGGATATATCTCATCATAGGTCAAAAAAATAATAGTCAGGGCTTGTTGAGAAAGCAGTTGCTATGGATCTGTTCAAACTGTGAGACCTGGAAGTGCTTCCCTGTGAGGAAAAAGCTGGAAGGCTCCCAGATACGGGTAATGTCCATGTAATGACCAGGTACATGCATGTACCAGCCACTCCCATCTGCACTCCTGCGCATGGAAAGGAAAGCCAGGAGCAGGCTGAAAGTGGACTAAGCAGGACAGGAGAGCAAGGCTGAAAGAAGACAGCAAAGCATGCCACAGCACAGTCTAGACAGAATCTGCTAGAATTGGTTCAAGACACTTCGAGCTTTACTGATAATAAGACACTTTTATCATTCCCAGAAAGGAAATGGGGAATGTACAGAACTGCATAGCTCCTAAAAACCTGGGCAACATTTTGTTTAAGGCAATGTACAGGCATTGAATAGGAAAAGCTAACTGGAATACACTGCAATAGATGGCACTCAGGCTAACAGAGATGTTCTTCCTAGAGACATTATCCTTACTTTTTGCCATTCTTGCAGAAGTTATCACTTATTAAAAGGGAAATGCTCTACTAAACACTTTTCAGTGAGTTCAAATAAATGGCTCATCAATGTGTATAAGATCCACCATGAGCATCTTTTCCACAAGATATTGTAAAAATGAGACAGGACAGAATAATACAACAATACTCAAACAAATCAAAATTATGAAACCCATTTGTATAAAGTATGGATAAGTGCTGGAGCACATTAGCAGGTCCTAGACATAATGTGATTGTTGCAGTACCTTCCTAATTTATACTGTGGCTGAGTTCAGACCACATTTACACACAAATAATTTGTTCACCAAAGTCAGTTTACCGATGACAGCAGGAGTGCTGTTCCTCAAGACAAATATAAATACAGTGGTTTTTAATGAGCAATTTATTTGTTTTTTCTGCTCATGCAGGAGTCACTGAAACTATTAGGTCTCAGTTTAGGCATACAGGAAAGAAAGAATGTCCAAGTCACTGAAGTCACTCTCTCCATACTGCAGGCAACTAGGTATTTCCTAAATTGACAAGATTTATCTTTAAAATGATCTTTCCCTTCAAATTTTCTTAAATCTGTTTTTCTTATTTGTCTCAGTAATAGCTTGTTTTCTCTCTTACCATCAATAGATGTCAGAGTATACTGTTAAGACAAAATTGAGGTAATGCTGCTAAAATATATTTAGACCCATGTTCATTGCCTCTTGCAGTTCAGTCCAGGTGCTTTAGCACTGGCCACTGCAAAAGCCCATGCTCGTATCAGCTACTTTGACTCAGTCAAAAAATGACCATTGCTGCTGGTGGGTGCACAACATCCCTCGCCAAATAGGAGACTCTGAAACAGGTTTTGTTTCAGTTTGGTTTTTTAAAACAGAATTCTCTACCCAGTCAGAGCTCACTTTCACAGTCAAGCACGGTAGTTTCTCTGTGTGTGTCTCTCGTGCCTCACATACACACCTACCTTTGGTCCCTGTGGCCCGGGAGGCCCTTCTGGACCAGGAAAGCCTCTATGACCAGGTGGACCTGGAACTCCAGGAAAGCCTTTTTCACCCTGTAAACATTAAGAGAATGATGTTCTTAAAATATCCATGAATTCTCCTTTTGATAACTTATTTCTAAGGCATTCATTCCTTTCAGTACCTCTTCTACAGATCAGTTTGCTATTGTGGCAGATGCGTTACCCTTGCCCCATACTGACCTGTTTTGTCGTCCAGCCTATATGCTGTCTAGGCCACATGGTATCACTGCAGTAACACACTCATAAGTATGGCTGAAGATATCAGAAGACAACAGTACTCAAGATTTTACATAGTACAGAAGTTAACTGGCAGTATGAAAAGTTTAAGAAAGCAGCTGATATATTCCTTGCTAATATTGCTATATCATGTTTAGTCCCTACAAGCGACACAAATCCAAATCCATTCTAGCAGCCCTAATTTGTAGTTGGCAAACTTAATGGCTGCTGCTGTACAGCAAGGTCAGATCCAAATCATCAGTACCTCTCTTCATGCAAGCCATGGAAAGAAACAGTGGGAGTCAACTGCAGCAAAACCATCCAGATAGAACAAGAGAAGTTTGCTTTAAGCAACAACTTTATAAATTGTTCTGAGTCTCAGAAATTAAGACACTCAATTACTTTCTCCTGTGTCTTTTAAGGTGAAGTTCAAATAACCAAACCAGTTTTGGTAAAGGAAACAAAAGATTAAAGCTACATGAATAAAATACAGGAGGCTAAACTACAACGGAAGAAGCATTTTCAGTTTTTTATTTAAATATAATGAGATGCAAGTCTTATCTTGGCTAAAATAAAGTGCTTCAAGGCTAGAAACTCACAGAAAAGGTGTTTCAGCTCTTTAGATAGCAGCAATTTAGCACGCTCAACTTTACATCAGTGAAGAGCTGCCTATTCCAGACCTTTTACATCACAGCATGACATGGGAGAGAGAGGATGGGGTTATCGATTCTCTCACAGTCAATTTTCCCATTGCTTTATCAGGGGAGAGTTATACAAAAAAAGCATTTGGAATTCTGCTGTGCAGAAGTTCTGGTACCTTATTATTTGATATACAAGATAGGATCCAAAAGAAGCCTCAGGGAAGTCAAAATACCTTGGCTTGTCCCTCCACCAATTCTCACCCCTCAAAATCCCACAAACTCAACAGATTTTAAGTAGATTCTGAATTTTAAAAAGTAATAACATTAAAAGATAAAATATATTCCCAGAATATTTTAACACAAATAAAAATAAGAATAGCATTAATAAGTTTCTGTGATATCTGTATCATAAACCGGCATAGCTTTTTACAATCAATCATTTCTTTCATCCACCAGCCTCCCAAGGAAAGCAAAAAAGGAAAATGCTATACCAAGACGTGCCGCTGGAGGGGGTGCGGCACTAACTCACGGAAAAAAGAAAAAAGCCCTTGATCATCATCCTCCGGTGAGTTCGCTACCCCCTGACGGCGGCAAGGGACGGGGTGCTCTCCAGGTACAGAGCAGCACCGCGCTCTCCTGACAGCTTCGCTCCCCTCCGAACACTGCAGGCAATTTCACCCACACTTTCTTCTTGACAGATCAACAGGATCAGGGGATCCTCAGGCTGGAGAATTTCTTAACATTGAGCAGTTATCAAAACATATTGATTAATGTAATTGTTCTGACTTTCCAAAGCTGCCTGAAAAACTTCATCAGTGTAAACAATGATTAACTCCTTCCTAGTAATTGCTTAGTTGCTTTAACATGGAACTGATGAAGACAAGTTGCAGGTGTTCATTCTAATTAATATTTCTCTTTTAGTGGGCAGCTTATTTTTTTCTAATCTTTCAATTGATCTCAATTTTACCGGTTAGGAAAAAGTCAGGTTAACCCAACTAAGAACATGAAAAATATGCACCGAGATTTTACTAAAGACATGAGTATTCTCCTTTCCTGCTTATGAAAATATGTTTTAATAAAGAACATATTTACTTTGAGAGAAATTTTCTCTGCCACTAAAATGAAGCTTCCCAAAGGTAAGACTAGCAGTGTTTACTGTGGTGCAATATGACATCTTTTCTTGGTAATAAAAGTACAGGAGGAAAGTTGTCAGTAATTCTTTACCGTCCGGATGTGTCGATCAGTGGGACTAATCACAACCCTAAGTCTATACAGACACCTGGAATTTACTGAGAAGGTTCAGTAGGGCAATGACTGTGTCCACAGTTAGCCTGAATTACAACCATGACTTCTTTAATAATGCCCCTTTCATTTGTGAATCAGTTGTTTTTCCAATTACAAGCAGGAGTTTGAAAGAATTTTTGGCATTTGTGTAATTCAGGTTTGTATAAAAGCCACTCCGAGCCTCTGCCAAGCTACTATTGGCAACAGCCAGGCTGCGGCTCTGTTACTTTTGATGGATTTGATGCTGTTCCCTCACTGCTGGCAAGGTGATCCTGATTAGGACCCAGAAACTCATCCCCTGTCTCGGTCTGCAGGAATTTATCTGTTTGATACCAGTGCATGTAGCTTTCCTTCAGGAACTGGAAAAGGTGGGGGGGAGATGGGCAAGGTCCAAAGATGGGAAGAGGGAAGCACTGAACATGACACTCTCGATGGCATTATGAAATCTGTAACAGGAGACCTGCTGCCAGGGTAATGGCATCTGTGGGCATTTGTTAGGAGTTTGTGAAAGGGACCCAGTGCTTTGGACAGTTGTACTTCTGTTGGTGTTCAAACATCATGCAATACTGTAAACAATACTGTAAAAAATAAATTAAAAGTCTTAGTTAAACAGTGTGTCCTTCTACAATTCTCTGTAGGCTTTGTTGACAGAATGCTGTCACACAATAAATTCACTCGCTATATCAACTCAACTAATATATTAATAATTTCCAGGGATAAGCTAATCTTAAAAGAGGAAAAATATATTTGTTCTTACCTTATTACCTTTCATGCTATCACAAAAGCAGGGACTTTTACCTTTGCATACACAGCCCTGAAAAACAAGAAGACAAATTTTATAATAAAATTATTTTTCTCATTGTGTTTTTTGGTGAAGGGCAAATAAGATCTCAGTGGTTTTAGTAAGGTGATTTTTTCACAGATAATACAACTTTATTTAAAGTTTGTGAAGAGTGGCAATTCACAACAGTGAAAAAGAGCTCATTATTCCTCTGCATTATCTTTTGAGACAGATAAGGGCACTAGTTTAATTTCATAGTTGGGGTAAAGGCCAAGAAGCCACGCTTAACACCACCGGATTATAATACCAGGATGAAGTGTAATAATCAAGAGTTTGGGCTCACAGCACTAAACATTGATGATTCTTTAAAAAACTTACTATAGAAACAAACACATATACTGATATTGGTTTAGATTACAATGGTATTATATTTATTTTTATCTCTTAACCAATAATTTTCTGACTTTTTGTAGCTGCGTTCACCTCCTGACCCTGGCTTATAGTACCCAATACAAAGGACCCTCAACTTTGCTGTTTCTTAATTCTGGAGGTTTCCTGAGCCAAGCTGTGTCACAGTGAGTGACATCCCTCACACAGGGATGTCCCCACTCCTGCAGCAAGTCCTGGGCTGTAGCTGCTACCAGCACGGCTCCTTGGAGGGCTGTGTTGAGTCTGTGACCCCTACTGCTGGAGTATGGCATGGCTATCTGGGGGCAACTACAATTTGGGAAAATTCAATGATTAACCAAATATGAAGAGATATTCTTTTTTTTTTATTGGTCACACTTAAGTGAAACAAAAATCAAATAAAAATAATCCTTTGTTAGACATAAATATCATACATACTAAAATATCACTAAGTTTACTGAAGCCATATATTTCATACAGATGTAAACTGCATTTATTGTCCTTCATTGTACACTTAAATTTTTTCCTTTGTTTTTGAAGGTCTTGCTGAGTGTCTTTTTCAATCATACCACTGTAGAAAGAGAGTTATTTTTCAGTTTATCCTCCCACTTAAGTATATATGTTTATCACAATGACAGTATACTATGGTATGGATACAGACAATAAGAAAGGGGCAACTATCACATACTGGTTATGAAGATATTTTTCTAAATCACATAAAATCTAGAAAAGAAGGAAGAACTGTATTTTTATTTTTTTTTTACTTAAAAGATTAAAGACTTCAAGATGGTATGATATGAAATTTATATTTAGATCCTGAAGACAGAATTAATTAACCCCTACAGCTGGTCATAATACAACAGCAGCACTGTTCCAAATTTATAACTTTTCCAGTGGTGTTCTCAAAAGAACAGAAAACAAAAGTTAGAGGGAAAAAAATGTTCTCCATTACATTTTAAAATGATAATGTCAGATTGTCATTAAATTTAAGTTTTCCTGTAGCAATCTGTTCAGGTCAAACATTTTACAGAATTGAAAAGCATCTTTTCTTCCCACAAGCTACAGTCCATTTCTTTTATCTTTATCATCCAAAACTGAGGTCTGTGGTATCAGCTACCTGTCTCCATTTCTTCCATAGTTCACGGTGTTTGTCTCTTTCCATTGATTACATGGGAAACTTGACATCTAGTTTGGAACAACTCCTCCAGTCTCTTCTGGTGCCTCTTTTAGGATTGAGGAAAGATGTTGCAAGTACTTGCTGTTCTCTGTGGACTAGACAATTACTGACAGTGGCTGCCTGTCTTTTAGGTGGCTAAAGTTAGTTGAGATGATGACACCATTAATTAATTTAAAAATAGATGCAGGGGGTATTTCTCCAGTGAAAAGCTATTTAAACGTTCTTTTACGAAATAAAACAGAAATTAGAATCAATTGGCCATGAAAAGCAACTCCCCCAAGAAATGATTGTGTCTGCCTGTGCTCTACAGACAGACCGATAGGTGATTATGATGTCTCAAGCTAGATTTTCAGAGTTGGAAACGTTAAATACTTAATTCTTTGGCATATTTAAAGAAGACTCTTTATTCCCCTGATCTGACAGCTAAAATTTGAGGAGTACTGCACCAGAAATTTGGAAAACAGAGTTATCATGTAAAACAGAAACCACATGACTATGCTACCTTTACTATTATTTTAATCAATATGATTTTATCACCAGAGACACAAGAATAAATACTAGTGCAGAATTAACAACAAACAGTATCCTGATTTCTTCTTGGTGAGGTCTGTCACTTTGGCACTGGATAATCTAAATTCATCAAGTAAGTAAGTTATATGACAGATGTCTTAAGCCTTTAAGCATAAATACCAGAGGATAAAGTGACATATATCTCAAAATAATTTTGGCATAGTCTATAAGACAACCAATTTTCTTGTTTCCTATTCAATAACAGCACCTTCCATCCCAAAGTATTCTCTTCAAAATAGGTGACAGAGGTTATGAGTACATGTCTGCTAAGCAGTATAAAAACACTAACTGTTCAATGTTCAGCATCCCAAGGAAAGATGTAAACACAGTACACAATAAAAGTAGTCTTAAACTGCAGGCACTGCATTTTACTGCTGTACAGGGCTGGTGAGTGACTCAAACTACCACATTCTTAAGGCTTGCATATGAAAATTGTAAATTAACTATAGTATCTATGAGACCCATTTACTCAGCAGTCTCAACTGCTGAAGCAAAGATTTAGTTTACAGATTTAGTGGACACATGTCTGAGTCCAGCAAAGGTTCTGTTTTATTGAGGAAAAAATGCTTACAGTATTCCAAATTCTCTGAACTTCTTCAGGGTAACTGGGATCGTATCCTGTCTGACCAGAGAGAGCTTTCCTGAGAAATAGCCACAGCTGGCTTCTAATTTTCCTAGTACCAGTTTATTCATCATTATAATTCTATAGACCTTCATGGAGTTTTACATTTCTACCTGTGAAAGTAAAGCTAGAAGCAGATTCTTTGCAGTATTTGTATGCAAAGCACAGTTTTCAGGACATGTAGAGAAATCACCAAATGAAATGACTCTTCTATAACAAGTATAATCTGCAGAAAATTTTGTATGTACAGATACAGGAGAAGTTTTTCACTTACAATCACAGCTAATTCAATGTGAAGTTAATGCATGAACATGCAGAAACTTATGATGCTACATAACTAAACAAGGTTATTAAACTATTTAAAGAAAAAGAGCCTTTGCTCTTCAAGAAGTCAGAGTGCTTAGAATGTGTTTAATTTGCCATTAGTAAGCTTTCAGATCAATTTAGGTCTTTTTGTGTATGCATATCACTTTAAACTAAACTGAATAGACCAAAGATGATTTTACATTACACAGTCAGTTAGCTGGATAATACTACATGTTTTGGCATATGATTTTTACGTAAGATTAGATTCTGCCTTCTGTAAAGGAGCCTTGAACCAAAAAATCATTGCTCACTTACACTACTGGATGTTTCCGCATCCTTGCAAGAAGCCTGCAGCTCCTTTACCAAAGGACCGTAACAAAACAAGAGTATATTTCCAGGTTATAAGACAAGGACACTGAATATTAGTTATTAATGGCTTATTCAAAATCCTTACAATAACATCTCCACAAGTAAATTCATTAGCAAAGCTACAGGTTTACGGCATGTTTTTCAGTTTCGTGATTTTTATAATAATCACCTACATTTATTTTAAGTATTTAGATACAGTAGATGGCACTAGATTTTTGATCTAAAAATCTAGGCTAATGGCTAAAGCCAGATCATTATATGAATAACAAATCAAATTAATTTACCAATGAACCAAAACTTTAAAAACCCCAACACTTCCTTGGAGTAATTTATATAGAGCTCCTTTCAAAACTGTTTTTGAGTGATAGTAGTAGTATTCTATGTTCTTTAAATAATTACAGTCGTACATGCTGAAACACATTTTCTGCAGTGGCTAATTTTTTGTTCAGTGGGTGCCCCATTATCTGAATTGCCCTTCCTACACTATGGAATTGGATTCTACGGGGCTCTGACCTCTTCCTGCCCCCAATTCAGAGACTAAATTAAGCACCTGCTTAGAAAGTGTTCCAGTCCTCTCCTCCACTGAATCCCTTGAAGAAATGACAAAGCAGGAAGAAATAACATACTACAGACTACATTGTTACCTATACAAAGCTTAATGCAGATTCAGCATGACACTGCTACTCCTACCATCGTACTCGTGGCAACTTAATTTGGAGTATCAGAATCTTACATAGCTCGTAGCACTTCGCCAATAGAGCTAGTTACATGAAGGATGTCAGAGAGTGTATTTAGGGATGTTATCAAACCTGAATGTGTCAAAGGACATCAAAAAGTGTTAATGTAAGGAAAAAAGCAAACAATGATAGGCATTTCTATCAACAGCACAGGTTTGCGCCCTGTCACTCGCATTTGTGGGGCAATGCAGTCATACTGGGAACAGTTTAAAGGGAGGAAGATGGAGAACAGACAAAATGAGCCAGTGAGGGTGATGAGCCAATATTTCTCCATTGATCACCTTTTGGAATGACATGTATGATGACAGAACAGTCAGAGTATTGGTTTGCTTTTCCAGATCCAGAAGATCAGAGTAGGTCAGCTGTGATTTCAAATACATATTTGTATTAAAAATACTGCACGCAGGACAGAGAGGCAGCGAAGTGTGCTGCTGCAGGCAACAGGTACTGCATTCTTTATGTTTCAGGTGAAGACTACATCAAGACCCCACAGGATGAGTAATAAAGACATTCTTATGAAAGCTGAGATGAAATTAAATGTATTCTGTAGAAATACAGTAATCTGGTTGCAATGGGGCTTAAGTTTACACTTTTGGCCTCATTGGTCCTTAACTTCATGGGTGAACTCCACCGATGCCAGAGGTAAATCCTGGTTAACGTAAAAAAATCCTAGATTCATAGAATTGGCTAGGTTGGGAGAGACCTTTCAGATCATCAAGTCCAACCATGAACCTAACACTGACAAAAACCATCAACTAAACCATATCTCTAATCACTACGTCTACCCGTCTTTTAAATACCTCCAGGGATGGTGACTCAACCACTTCCCTGGGCAGCCTGTTCCAATGCTTAATAACCCTTTCAGTGTAAAATTTTTTTCCTAATATCCAATCTAAGCCTCCCCTGACGCAACTTGAGGCCATTTCCTCTTGTCCTATTGCCTGTTACTTGGGAGAAGAGACCAACTCCCACTTCTCTACAGCCTCCTTTCAGGTTGAAAGCTGACTGTGCAACATAAGGAATTTTAAGATGAATTAAAAGCAGTTCAAGTGATAGCCATTAATTACTCTGGACAGTTAAAATAGCCCAGGTGTCCTCTCTCAAGTGGGTGGTGAAGCTGCCACTTTCCTTCATTGCTGGTTCTAAAGGCTGAGAAGCCTCATCTTTAAAAATGCAAGCTCGATTTTTCATTTAAACTTGATTTTTATTAGCATTTCACCTATCCTGCCATTAGGTCTTTATCTTCTAATTTCAAGGATCACTAAATTAGAACTCCATCAAAACATGGAACAAGACTTATTGGATAAGATCTATTTTTCTGTGATGCTGCTTTTTCTTTTTTTCTTTTCCATCTTCCTGCTTATTAAAGGTATCCTGAGTAACCTACAAATATGCAGGTCATCACAGTGGTCCCTTCCAAGTGCAAGTAAATTATCAGCTGATTTCCAGTTTTACATAGTTTCTCTTAAATTCCAGTACCTATTAAAAATTATGTATCAGTGAGACAGCTCCTTTAAGAGTCTTGATTATGAATTTTCATGGCTGCTGACACACCAAGATTTCTGAATTCTTCCCGAGCTGTCTCAGTGCAGAGCAATCACTTCACACATTCCAGAGGCATCTATAAACCACAACCGAGCACATAGAATAATATTGCTCAAATAGTTGATGTTAATACAGGACTTAAAACTACAAAAGGTCCATTTCTCTAATGTTCTTGACTACATTTTCTATTACATCTAATAAAAGTGGGTATGAAGCATTATTATTAGAGTAAGGGGAAAGTTTTGCTTTAACATTTATCTACAGTACAGACTTGTGTTGGGGTAGGTACGCTGCAGAGATGTGAAATGCTACACTTTCTGAAGGACACTATGGTGCTAGTGAAAGCTTCTAACTTGAACATAGTTACATTTTTGAAAATTTATCCTAACGTGCTCAAGCAGAGGATCTGAGAGCAGAGCTGTATAGAAAAAAGTTCCCACTCTGGAAAAGGCTATATAAGGAAAATCTTTTCCTGAGTCTGATGCACCTGTGTTAGGATACTTAGCTAGACGAGCACAGTCAGTAACTCTATCTAGGCATGGTTAGTAGATACGTGACTCTGGCAGCATATTCCTCATGTTGCACAACTGTAAATCACCATGTAGCATACAAGGTAGTAGAGAATGAAGTCCCCTCACTCCAAAACATTGCTATCAAAACAAAATACCAGTCTCACAATTACAATCTGTATACTAAAAGTTTTTCATGCATTCTAAGCATCAAACATGAATTCATTAAAATTATCAAAGACCACGAAGAACTTTGTGTTTTTTTAGTCATTGCTGGACCAGTACAACAAAACCAAATTATTAAGCCTTCAATAAATATAGACAACATAGAGCAGAAATAGGAGATGATGAGATGAAGGAAAATATGTCAGTTCCCAAACCCTGAAACATTGTGAAGTCACTTGTGAACTGGAAGGCAGCCAGACATTCCTACCTTAGAAGACTCCTGTTAACAGCCATGTGTGCTATCAAAATTCACTGCATTTTGCCTACCGGTTGAATACCTAGCACCTGACAAAAATTATTTCATTTTGCTTTCCATTATAAAGAAATACACCTGGAACTTTAACTAATAAACAACTTGGTCAATAATATCTAACATAGGGAGACTGAATCTCAAAGGGCACGGTGGAAGACAACTGTAATGCTACAGACAGTGCAGCTGTTGAATAAGCTCCATTAAACACTTGTAATGGGAACCTTGCTCAGGGAATAACTACTGAATCAATATCCCTCCTTGGTGAAATAAGCCTTTTATTACTGGTTACGTGCTGCTTTCAGTGTGAGATGCAGAAGAGAAGTCCTGAGCGTTATCTATGTTTACAAGTACCTAAAGGGTGGGTGGAAGGATGATGGAGCTGGACTCTTTTCAGTGGTTTCCAGTGATAGGATGAGGGGCAACGGGCACAAGCTGGAACATAGGAATATGAGGCGAAACTTCTTTACGGTGAGGGTGACAGAGCACTGGAACAGGCTGCCCAGGGAGGTCGTGGAGTCCCCTTCTCTGGAGATTTTCAAGACCCACCTTGATGCAGTCCTGAGTAACATGCTCTAACATGCTCTAGGCAATTCTGCTTCAGCAGGGGAGTTGGACTAGATGATCTCTATGGTCCCTTCCAACTCTAAAAAAAAATTCAGTGAAATTCAGTGAACACATCATAACAGTTTGGTCCAGTTTCTGACAGATCTCAGAACAATGACTTCCACCTTAGTGAGATTATTTGTAGAGTAAGATACTGGTCATTGTAAGTATCAAAATTTTCTGTGTTTGAGTAGAAGCATGCAAACCATCATTCGCTCTGTTTGAAGATGGAGTAATTCCATACCTTCTATTTATAGATCAAAAGCAATTAAAAAAGCCCCCAAAACAGATTCAGTTGGGACCCTCAACTTACAGTTTTCCAAAACTCCACACAACATGCCAGCTCTATGTACATAGATAATGAGTAATTTTGGGCAGCTTCTACAACACAGGCCTTGGTGATCATCACTGTAGAGCTCCCAAACTTTGAGTTTGAAAACTCAGGGTGGTGGGTTTTTTTCTAAATTACAACACTTTACCTATTTCATCCTAACAGGATGATAACATGCAGGCACAGTGAAGATTGCTAAGCCCTATTGTTCTCACACTCCCTAATTCTTGATTGTCAGTGAGTTGGAGAGTGAGTTCAGGAGGGTAAAATCTGCAAAGGCAGACCCATAAACTCCATCTCTGTGGGTTTCTTCTCCTGACCTTGAATAGGACACGGGCACAAAAGAAATAAATATCCTTCTTTCCACAAGAAAAAAAAGATTAGGCAATTCAGACTACAGAATTTTGTTTTGTGTAGCAAAGTCTTAAGGGTGTTTAATCAGCTTATTCAACCGTGCTCTTCCTTCCTAACTGAGGGTCATCTTAAAAGAGCAATCTAATAACAAAGAATACACACCGTTTAACTAGTGAATTTTTGCTTACCTACCATAATATGGTTAGCAGTACATCACACAATTTGTATTTCTTCCCAACTGTTGAGTTGAGAATAGTATTCACTATAACATTTTATCTCCTGTATATTTGTATATTTATAAAATTCCTGGTGTGCATCTTCTGTTAAGTGGTGCAAATAGCAATGAAAGCAACAGTAGCTTGTTCAGAGAATGCTTATTGTACAATCGCACATGCTTTGGTTTTTCCTTTTTGAAAGGCTCTGTGATTTCACAGATTAAAAAAAAAAGTACGTTACTTTTCCTTGCAGCTTCCTCCAAAATAATCTGTGGAAAAATGCAGCACAAAGTCCTAGTTAAAAAGCCTTCATTGAACCCGACCAAATGGAAAAATCTGTAAACCTGTGAGGTTTGTACCCTATAACAAAACTGCTAAGTTGAAAAAAAAAAAAAAAAAGACAAACAATGAAAACAGAACTAAAAATACACTATGTGTGGCAAAAAGGAAATTTTCCAGTGTGTGCATGCGAGACTGGGTCTGTAAACAGTTAAGAAGAAAAAAGCCTTTTTGTATTTCACCTTTCTCCTAGACTCCTGTAATCCATGCCAACATACTGAGCCTTCTAGTATTACTTTGTTAGGCGGTAGGGTGAGAATGTGACAGTAAACCAGATGACCGGACATCCCATACTAGCTGCACTTAATAGCAAAGTATTTTGTTTCAAAGACATGTTATGATAAATCAGCTCTAGGTATTGCAGAAGACATTGCTAGCACAGATCTCGAAATAAAATGCTGTTGTATCTATATGAAATGAAAAGCAATCAAGAAAGAACCACTGTTTGCTGGCCTACTTTGATCATTTCAATGATGTTATTCAGTCAGCAAAATAACTTGAATTACAGAGTTTTGCTTAATAGTGTATTTACCGTGTAGATTTGTTAGAAAACGGCTATACACGTAGTGTTAATGCTTCAGTTTTCACAGGTGTTTACTAAGATCACATAAGGAGGTTCATCTTCTTTCAGTTGTATGATGCAGCAAACACAAAAGCGCACAACCTCTCTTGGCCATCAGAGCAAGCCTCCATGTGGTATAAGACAGCAGAACTCCATAATTTTTGATACACAAGCATTAGGGCAACTCTGCTAATTTATGCTAAGTCTGTTGGCCCAGTAGGAAAAACATTGCTCTGTGGTGCTCTGACATTGGCCTGTTTCTCCATGGACATGATCGCTGAATTACAACTAATTACAGAGGCAATCAGGATCAGAACAGTCTAGTATAAATTGGGCCCAATTATCAAAGTAACACCCGCACTGACTTCAGAGCTGGGATCATATTAACCAAATCAAAGAGAGCACTTCACAAAGGACTTGTTTTTCTAACATGCTCAGTGAACTCGCTTTTGTATACTCAGGTGCACATCTTCCCTTCTCAGCTGCCTTGTATGACAAAAGAACCTGGGCTCTTCCAAAAGCCAGCAGAGAAGGAAAATTCTCACTGTGACACTTTGTCCCTCCAACATTTTGATTCCTAGTTAAACAAAGTAATTCAGCCTGCATCCCATTCTCACCAGCCTTGGAGATGCTCATGGCTGAGCTGGAACACTGCATTTTTTCCTTCAACAACCACGTATTAAGATCTATTTATGACAACAATATAGTTTGCATATAATTAGGAAAAAAATACTGCATGAAGAAGAGGAGACTAGTTTAAAAGTATTTGCACGCGAATTCTAACATTTGTAAAAAATGAAATTAATTAGGAAATATGAACACTTGCATCTAGTCACAGACAATAAGCATAAGTAAGAAAGGGGATGCAAAACAATAAAATCTTCTCAAGCCTTATAGCTACTGAGTTTGTTATCTCCCTTCCTTTGCCAGCAGCACATGATGAAAAAAAAATGTGAAAAGTATTGACTGAGGCAAATGCAGAATATAGAGCACTTAACTTTATCCTGTGAGCTAATACAATATTGCAATTGTATTACAATGAAAATAGAAAAATGGTAGTAGCATGTGGGGCAGCTAACTTGCAATCAAGTAATCTTGCTTGAGTAGAAACCCTCTTTTACCCTATTCTGAACACATGCTAGCATGATGCCATCATAAAGATGATCAAATGCCATTAAGAAACAGTAACAATTCAATACTAACGAACTTGACCTAGGTATTTTTCTTATTAGCATAATTTCAAACAGCAAATTTCAGGGAACATTTTTCAATTAGTGTTTAATTTCAACACATACAAGAAGTACATGGATGGTATCAAAAGACAGGACACACTCAGGAGAGTTTATGCGATTGTGCGTGTGCATCAAGACAGTATCAGCTCCAGGTGCTGTTAAACAAAATGAAACAATGTGTCACGGTTTCTGAATTGGCCAGTAGCAGTTGACAGAGACCTCAAACCAGGACATAGTAAGAAAGCAAATCAATTTTTTTTCTGAGAGGAAAAAATAGAAATAAGGAACGAGAAAGATCTTGTTCCCTGAAGAAACACATTGATAATTTTTATTATTCTTCTAAAGTATTTACATGAACGTGGGAAAATCCAAAGAATTATAACACCAGTATTTGGAGCGAAGGAATACATCAAGCAAGCTGAAAAGCCTTTGACATGGGAAGATGCGACTTTTGCTGAGTTTTCAGGAGATGTGATTAGAGCATGCCAGTGGCCAAGAATGCAGATAATAATACTCCCTAGCAGGTGCCAGAAAGTGGAGCCTCCTAAGGACAAGGAAGTCTGGACTCTGTGAAGGGCTGCGACGACCAAAATTTGTTGTATAAACAGCAGCAAGCACAAATTAATAATTTTCTTTCTTCTCTTTGGGAATAAACTGCTTATTGAATTATTAAGAGACATACACTTAAAACTTTTTCATGTTGAAACATTTTTTAATTTATGCATACAGCAAAGATATTGCTTGCTGGTCAAATATCAATTTCTTTTCATATGAAAGTGTAGCACGATTTTAATACACAAACAATACCTATTTCTTTGCAATGGACAGTCCAGCCAAGATGCAATGATTTATTCATCAATCATTTCACGTCAATTAACATTAGCCATTAATATTTTATTAGGAGTTTAGATAAAATAGCTTTTTAAAAAGTTTTTATTTCCTCCATGATCTAGAAAATTTTGTTAGACTTTCTCTTTTGAAAATATCAGCATTTTCATACAAGAATAGAAACGGTGACATCTGAATCTTAAACTGGTCTCAGTTATCTGTTGCAAATGTAGTTCAAACTAATCTCAGACAACGTTTGACATGCACTGAATTTTCAGAGCACCACTGAATCAATACATTGTGTTCAAACTTTGCTCAAACAGCAAGATTTCTGTAGAAGACACTTCTTATCATCCCCAAACCTGTCTTTAAGACCCAAGTGTAAAGAAAGAGCTAGTAATGACAATGCTCTAGAAAACTGGTATCTCAGAGCTTCATTATCTACCTTAAGGAGAAAGGCTGCTAATGAACTAAGGTACATGAGTCTGCAAGACTGGCAAATACTCTAGAATTCTAGTGAGGTTGATAAAGTGTTGAAAGGCTTTATTGGGCCATGTGGGTCTTGCTTGTCAGTACACCTCCTTTCCCCTTCCTCTGTAGATAAAAACACGAAACAGGATGACAAGATCAACACTGCCAGAATAGAGGCTTAGAAAAAGTGTGAGTGTGTGTGTTGTGGGAGAGGTGGGAGGAGTTCCTGGTACAAAGCCTGCGCTTGTTAACAACCATCCAGAACCATACACAATGATGTCCACCTCTTAGCAGCAACAGGGGCAATGGATGGGAGGTACCACCAGAGGAAGAGAAGAATAGAATAAAGAATAGGAAACTGTGTAGAAGAGAGAGGCAGGTCTTGAGTTTATTCACCTTCCACATCGTGCTTTAGAGCAAGAATCAGACCCAGGCAGAGCCTGAAACAACTCTGCAGAATACGTGTACTCTGCAAATAGATCCGGTACCTCTGTTCTACATGAGAACCAAGAGGTATTTTAATTCCATTACAAATAAAACAATTACATCTTTGTTAAATGACTAAAGTTGACTGCAAGTTAGAGTGCCATGAAAAAAAAACATTTGGCGAGGTCCTTATGCTGTTTCCAGACACTTTACCTAGAACGGGTGAGTGAAAGAGCTGCAATATTTTCAAAGAAACATTATTCTTAATTAGTTTGCTTCAGATAATTACAGCAGAGTTTAGCTCTATATTTAGCAACAACAAAGTAGACAATCAGATTTTTTCCTTATAAAGGTGAAGTGCAAAATGTTTTGACAGGCAGTAAAGGATTTTGATGTACTGCATTAGTTTACTCACACATGCAAGGAGAAATTAACACTGTTGACTATTACAGGAGAAACAGAACTTTAAAATATTTACTGAAACTGGCAGTTCCCTGCCTTTGATGTCTATCAGAAATTCACTGAAACTGGCAGTTTTCTGTTTGGTAACTGCCAGAGACGTTGAGAGCTACACTGACCCATTTACCCTCACAGCTGACTGCTCTTCTCCCGGTTGAGAACGTACAACCCAAACGCTACAACCAAACAGAGGAGAAAGGAACGGCTCAGACTACAATATGATGCGGGAGAAGTTACCGACCCAGCGGTGATGCACACTCATCGTTAAACCTGAAAGACAAACTGTAAAGAGAGGGTGTACCGAAGGCGGCACAGGTGGTCCGGACGACAGGTGCTGCTCAGAGGGTGTTCCCCTCAGAGGCCATCACGGCCCGCTCTGTCCCTGCCGTCCACATCCACCGCCTCCGGCGGGGCGAGGCGCGGCCCGCGGGACAGGCCTCCGCCGCCGCTTCCTATCCCCTCGGGGAGCCCCTCGCCTGGAAGGGCGGGAAGCCCCCCCACGACCCGCTTTTCCCTCGCACCCGAGACCGGCGGCGAAGCAGCCCCTGTGCGGGGACCTCCCCGCCATCCCCCCTCCCCGCCCGGCAGCAGCGCCGGGATAACGGTACCTCACAGCGGGGCGCGACGTCCCTCACCTCACCGTGCCAGGGTCCCGCGTACCTCCCGCGGGTGAGGCGTATCGTTTTAAACACCATAAATTCACCTTTTCCTCATCACAACTTGCCAACGCAGAAACGCAACGGAGGCGGCCGAGGGGCTAAGCCCCGCTCTACCCCAGGTGACGCCGCGGGACCCCGCGCCACCGTCCCGTCCCGCCGCGCCGCCTCGGCCCCTCCGCCCCGCGCTCACTCACCTCAGCCGCCGCGGCGCGGCCCGGCCACAGCAGGGCCAGCAGCAGCAGCGGCGCCAGGCGGCTGGGGCAGCCCCTGACAGCCATCTCGGCGCTGGCTGCGCGGCGTCCCGCGGAGCTCGACCCGGGGCGCTGGGACTCTGCCCCCCGCCCGCCCGCGGCTTTTGGCCTGGGGGCTGCTGCTTCGCGCCCGCCTCGGCTCTCCCGGCGCCCTGCGGGGGGGCCAGGGGCCGGGGCGGGGCCGGCTGGGTCACCCCTCTCCTCCCCCACCCCCCCGCGTCTCCTGCCTCGGGGACCGCCGGCAGTCGCCTTCTGTCCGTCCGTCCTCCGCGGGCATGGAGTGAGCGAGGAGCCGGGGGCTTTCCCGCCTGGGAGCTGAGGTGAGCGCTGCGGAAGGGCAGCCCCGGGGCGGCGGTACCTGCCGCTCGTCACGGGTCGTCGGCTGGGCAGCTCGCTGAGGGGCCGGCCCCATCCCGGGACAGCTGGAGGTGTCCCAGGTTGCCGGGCTGCCTGCGCCCGCTTCTCCCGCGCCGCCGTGAGGGCGCAGGTGGTGGGCGCCGGCCGAAAGGCATCGGGGTTGCGCGACGACAGACGGGACCGGGACCCGCCCGGGCTAGGACACGGCCTGGGATCGCCCGTAGGGCCCCCGCGGGGAGAAGGGGTCGGTTAAACCGGGGAGGGAGCGAGGCAGGAGGCGGCAGCGCTGGGTGCTGAGCGAGGCGGTAGCGGGGGAAGGCCGGCCGCAGCCCCGGCCCTCAGCGCCATCCCGCCGCGGCCCCGGGCGCTGCCGGCACTGACGGGGGTGTTTTCCTGTCAGCAGCGCTTTCCTCTCCCTCAAGTGTTTTGTTAATGAGACAGCGGAGACCAAGAAGGGGCAAAGTGCTGCCCACTGCGTAAGTCTAGGTCGGTGAGAAACGTTTCTCCCCAGGCTTTCCACACAGCTTGGTGTGATATAAAGGTTTTCTGAATGGAAATGTGGTTTGTAAAGTGTTGGCAATATGTTAAGTTTTATCACATTTATGTTATTGCCAAAAGTAATGCATGTTCAAGGTAGCATCTCGCCAAAGTGCTGTTCTGAGATGGCGCAAACTTGGAAAGTATGTTGGCCAGGCTGGCCACAGTGATTTTACCTTATCTGCGGAGTTCGTGAATGCTGTGTAGGAGGTCCCACGTTACAGGTTTTATTAACCAGCACAAGTGATACAGAAAAAGCATCTCTGGAAGAGCAGAGCAATATGTTCTGCAGCAAAGATCCTGTACATCATCACAGATGTTATTACCTTGGCTCTAAAATCTCAAGCATCAGTGAGAGCAAGTTGGCAGGTATAGAGAGGAAAAATCCTCTGTTTTCAAGCCAGATTGATGGTGAGCATGTAGAGGTGATAGTATCTTAGGGATAAAACCACTAAACATGCATTTTGTCAGATTACTAAACCTGTCCACTGTAACAGCGCTAGATTTTTTACACAGTAATACTGTAATTAGGACAAAAATAGTGTCTACAGTTATTTATAAATAAAAAGCACCTAAATCCACCACTGAAATTTAACATTAGAAGAAATGGTGTTAGACAGAAGGCAGCAGAGACTCATTTACACAAAAGTGAGAACAAAAGGTGCAAGGTTCTCTGAGACAACAAAGTCGGAGCAAGCGAGACTACAGTGGAAGAGAGTGGTCAGTCCTGAGAAATGATGCAAATTCAGATGCACAATGAACAGTATTACTTTCACCGAGTAAAGAAAATAGTACCTAAAAGGAGAGCTCTTGAATACTAGGCCAAAGAAATATTGGATGAAGAAACAGAAGAAAGCAGACAAACCACTGTTAGGATAAATAAATTAATATATGCAGAAATTCTAGTGAATAAAATACTGCTATAATAAAAAGGTATTTTATGCCTTTTTATTATATTTTTAATTTTATTATATTTATATAAAATATATAAAAATATATATTTGCATAAATATATATTTTATATATTTTTATATCTTCTATATAAGTATATATTTCTATATTATATATTGTCTTATACACTGTATTATATATAAATATATTATATGATACATATAAATATAATATATATTATATGATACATATAAATATTTTTATATATTTATTTCATATTTTTATATATTTATAAATATATCTTTGTATATAAATATATTTATTTATATTTATACATTTATATAAATATATTTATATAATATATTTATATTAAATAAATATATTTTCATATATTATATAATTTTTATTATATTTTATTATAACTGACTTATAAAGTCAGTTTTCAAATGATTAAAACCCTGTATAGAAATTTCAAAAAAAGAAGTCAGCAAGCCCAAAGGAAAGATGGGAAAGTGCTAACAAGGGAGATGGAACAGAAAGAGCATTTTTTTAAAAAAAAGTCCTGTTTGAGTCCAGTCTTATCCCAGTACCACCTATTTCACTGACATTGAGCAGCTGGCTTCTAAGTAGTTTGGCCCAGCTGGATGGTAGTTGTGTGTGTATTATAGTTAAGAAACAGCAAGTAATGTGGCGTTACGAGATTGTCACATAATAGCACGTATGCCTTTATGTGAGTTTCTAGGACAGGTAAGTGACTTCAGTGAAGCATTGAGCTGGAATAAAGGTAAGATTAGCCACTCTGCTTTCGTTGCTACCATAATTGATGCCACCCATCCAAAGAAAGTCTATGAAACCTCGATGCAGACTGTGTTGCTGATACTGTTGTAGTCCATAATATGTTCAGCGAGCTGCTCGTCTGTCAAAACAGCAGGCCAGGTAGGGTTATCATCAGTTGTATCAAAATATATACCCGCAGCTGCCTCTAGGGGTGCTTCACCAAAAAAAACATCAGTACATGAAAAACAGAGAAGTCAACCTTAATACTAGAAAGCAATTGAAAGCTGCAACAAAAACACTGTAGAAATAAAAATAGGTCTTAAGGAAAAGGATGAAAAGAGCCCTAATTTTTATTTCCGAACTTCTGAATCCTAGACTTTGCAGTTTCAGTGGTCTTGTTACACCTTATGTTGCTTGATTTAGATGTGATGAGATTTTAGTTAGGGCTGCTCTAATTTTTTATACCTCAATAACTATGTCTGCCTCAAACTATGGCTCATGTCTGGTGGTCTTATTTTACCAGAGTCCCTAAGAATGAATTTGTCTTCATTGTTGGTCCTTGTCTAGAAACTAAGCACCTAGGTTATGTTATGGCACCAGCTTTTGCCCCCTCTGGTTTTTGAGAATTTTATGAGTGGAGGTTTTGTGATGCTTGTATAAAACCTATTCCTTTGGTGGTATTGAGTGTTTTATCCTGGGGATATTTGATCGTCTTTTGAATTAAGTAAGTATTCTATTGAGGTAACTGTTGTGATTGCTACAAAATACATAACATGAGATCAATTTGATACATCAATCTATATAACCCTTTGTAGTCCTTATATTATTGCACCGGCTGCTGACCAATTCAAACTATAGGAAGCTTGTTCAGAAAGCAATGAATTTTCGATAGTCATGGCGGAGTACCAAGCAGAGTGGTTTAAGTCTTCCACTCGTGCATTAAGTATGATTTCAAACCAGGTCAATAGGTTGGATCAAAATGGATTTTAATTTTAAAATTAAAGGTTCTCTGCTAATACAAAGCAAGCGTACCAAATTCAAATTTCAATTTCATTTTCAGAAGCTGTTTGGATAATTAAATAATGAGATGGATAGCAGGCAACAGGAACAAATTTCTGCAAAATCTGACACTTTATGACTGGCTTGGATTTTCCTTTTGAGGCAATCCATCCCTGTGGTATTTTATTAATTTACAATCTTGCTAATATTATTTATTCATGTAAAAAAAAATCAGGAGTGTTATTGGGATACTACGTTATTATTAGCAGTGTTGTTATTTTATTTATTTTTTTTTTTACAGGTGGGGAACTGGGGCACAGAAAGACAGTAAGAATTTGGCAGATGAATGGAGTACTGTACAGTACATATAGGGTGTGATCTTGCAGCATGGATTGGCTGCCCTTAGGCTATTATTTGTTAGTCGGTGCACGGTAGCTTACAAAGTCTTTTCTTCATACTGCGGGATAGGAATATACTGTGCATACACAGAGAAATCAATATTATTTATAGATTAGTTCTGGTTAGAGATGTAACATCTGGAAAGATGTTACACTATCTAAATAATAGAAAGCAAGACAAACAAGTAAAGTTTCAGGAACTGTACACTGATTTGCTTTACAAGGAAAATACAGCTGCTTGTTGAACAGCTATCAGAGAGCAGCCGGTTTGCTGCAGGTTCACATCCTTGCTCTCTTGTCGGTAACTGATTCTCTCTCCTTACTCAGGAGACTTCTCCAAAGGAAGTGAACCCCTGTCAGTTCACTTTAGTCAGTGTTCAGTCTCCTCAAAATTAACCTCCCCAGATTTGGAAGACTACAGCACTAAAAAATAAAAGCCTGTGATAATCTGTGCTATCCTAGGAAAAGCCCAGCCTCATAAGCCCTCAGTTTGAAATAACCATTGTGAATCATTTGCCATATGGGCCTTATTCCAAAGGGTTACAGCTTTTTTCTTATTTGAGGGATGTGAAAGTTTGCACAGGAGCTGGCCGTTTCTCTGGATTTGTGAAGAAAGGTTAGAGCAGTGCATATGTACATAAAACTGCATATATGCTGTTGAACCTAAGTCAGAGGTCACAGGTGCATTGTGTAGTTAAGTTCTGCATGCAAAATATGACTGTCTGGGACTGTAGAGGCCTCTGGTCAATCCCGTGCTTATGGCTTCCAGCTTCCTAAATCCTGCCAAAAGCTGTGGAGAAAATGGTCTAAAAATAAAGCTAAAAGAGTCTGGATAACATTTCCAATGATTGTCATCTATCCATATGGAAGGTTGGACCAGGTGATGCTTGAGGTCCCTTCCAACCTGGTATTCTACGATTCTGTGGTTCTATGATGACTTAATTCTGCATTCAGAATAGTCCTCCTTTGCTCAGATGTACACATAGACACTGGTCCAGCCCAGTTTGCAGAAGACACTGTCTTGAAAGTATAGCCAATATTTTCTTGATTTTTTTAAGTTCATTAGGTTTTTATCGTAGACAGGTGTCACTTTTTTTTTTTAATGCTCTTAGCTAAAATGGTGGATATGATAGATTTTTAAGAAATAATGATGCAAGATACTCTTTGTTCGTTATTTCAAACAGTAAGTGAAGACTATCTCTTTTCTAGGCTGAAATCTTGTACTCTTTTTATATTGATCTGTAATTTCATATATAGTTCCCTTGAAATAATTGGATTGCTGATAAAATAAAACACAGCCCGAATAGGAATAATATAATGTAGTGCCAACATAAAGCTGTGCAGTATGACATATGTAAATAGTTAAGACATACATTTCCAGTAATTATTCATGTTTGTACATCAGATGTATATTTTAATATAAACAGGTTCAGAGGTGAAAACAACAACCGTATGGAAACAGTGTTTATAGACCATCCACAAACAGAAGGAAAGAGAAGACCTGCTGTTTAAAAAAAAAAAAAAGAAAGGAAAAAAAAAGTGCTGCATATACAGATCCTCCATCAGCGTGAATGGCATTAACAAAGGATTCGTTTGAACGGATTAAGTGGCTTATCATAGCTGCCTGGTGAGTTTTACAGATCACTAAAATTTTTAACGAGTCACTGAGATATATTCTTAGCTATCAGTTTAACAGTAATAAGAAATCACCAGTTAAATCAGTTGTAGCCTGTCAAATTTTATAAGCCTATACGATCATTTATTGTATTTGATTTTAATTTATGGTCTATAAGTTTATACCATTTAAATTTCAGGTACTATACTATTTAAATAGTAGGAAACAGGAGCTATAATTCTAAATCTGTTTTAAGAGGAAAGATATTCCTACACTCTAGTGATGACCATACTTGGAGAAGAAAAAGTAATGACCAACTCAAACCTGAATGCTTGTTCCAGAATAATTTTGCAGATGAGGGAGAATTATTAAACGGCATGAAGAAAACTTTTAGAGACTCTGATGGAAATACCTGTCTGTTAGCAGTTGTGGCATGAGTTCTTTTTGTAGGAAAATGATCTTTGGAGAAGATTAGGATCACCGTGGCCAGGAATTTTCAGAGTTGTATGTGGGATCAATGATTCCATCTCTAGAATATCTTCTAGGAAAAGTCAGTGCAATTTTACTTCTTGCTTGAGGTCTTTATAAAACTTCATGCACCAAGCTCTTTAGGGACGTGAAATTATGCTTTTCTACCTGGGAACCTGGCCCAGCAACTGTACCTTGCTTGAACCTGACACTCACTGCGTGGCAGTCTTCTGTCGTGCTAATATGCCCAAACTCTCTCCAGTGTCTTTTTCGTGTTTATTTGCTTTGTGCAAACCCAGGCTACTTGTTATTCAGGTGTTCCCCAATGTAGCAGCCTTCTATCTTGGCCATCTTTCCAAGGTGGCTCTTCTTGCCTTTTTTCTGCGTTATTTGTGAATGATTTACCTCTAACAGTTAGTCTTGTGCTGATTTGAGTACATAGGCAATGTCTATCTGGCTTCAGGAGGCACGGATTTTGAACTGATAAAGAACAATCTGGCAAACACATGCCTGTCATATATGACCAGAAAGAGGGGGGACTGCAGCACTGTGCTTCAAGAACAGCATCATCAGATTTCCGTTTCAGTTGTGCAAGGGCTTCATGAGAACTTGGCATTTTCTTAAATGAAAAATAACTCACACCTGGCCAATGTTGATACAAGAAAAATATTTAGAGACTGAAACTTCTTAAGGTCAGAATCAAAAATGGCCTTAAATTAGTAACAGTCACAGCACAAACCAATTCTGTTGTCTTCTACCTGGTTGAAATGTTCCTTTGAGGTTAAATTCTTTCTACACGAACTTAGTTGATGCACTAAAGGGTGAACTACTGGGATGTACAAACCTTCTCCACCATTTACTGCTGTAGCTGATCATCTGGCAATCTCACATAGTTGAATCAGTCCTTTATTTCTCATGTGGCAAGAGACTATGAGCTTCTGTCTTCATTTACCACTAATGTCTTTTTTTTTTTCTGTAAAATCTGTGTATTTGAAAAGAAGTAGCAGGCAACATTGGTTTAAAAATATGTAGAGTAAATACACATAAATGGCTAAAATATGTTAAATTTTTCAGTATTGAATTTATCAGTATATAACAATGCATATAAAAGTTAAATAATTAGCAGTCTGAATCTATGAATAATTAATAATCAATAATTAGGGAGAGTAATAGTGGATTTGCTGGCACAGTTCTCAGTGCTCCAAGGAGCTGGTTATGTGAATAACAAAGAAAAAATAAAGTTTGATTCAATAGGGCTTTGGAAAATTTACTAAATGCCTAAATATTTGCAGGGTTGGAGTAACTTTGATACTGGCTTCACTATAGCCTGGAGAATAATACATGATATTCTGTACATTATGGCCGTATCTAATTTATCATTTCATGTAATGAGTGAGCACCTTAGTTCTCATTAATAATAATAATGTTAATATTAATAATAACTGATAATAGTGCTTATTTCCTGTATTGCTGCAGAAGTTTTGGGATACCTTTTTGTATTACTTTATCCTGTTTTTTTGCGTGTAGAAATCATAAAAGATATGATTTCAACTTTATAATCCATCACTAGCAGTGGTTGGCACAGAGCTGGGCTTCCCCAGCAGCTGCTCTGGAATCATGTGGCTATTTTGAGCGCTGCTTTGCTCCGTGCCTTCTCTCACTCTCTCTGAGCAAAAGAAAACAGCACCAGTTAACTCATTTTGAGGCAGATGCGCATCACCTCCATCTCTGCTCAATCTTCACCTCATGGTGTCCATGGAGATCCAGAAATCTATCTGGAATGGTTTCTCTCTGGCCATTCTAATCATGGGATTGGAAATAGGTTACAAGGGGGAAGTTACAAGGACTTTTACATGGTCTTATTCGTGCCTATCAGTCTCACAAATCCAAAAAGACAAATATATATAGCACGTGGGGACCATGTGCATACCCCTTATAAATATACTCTTTGGCTAAGTAATCACCCCAAACAGGACTTGATCACTTGTACACACTTTCTCAGTTTTCAGAGGCTACCTTTTTGTGAAGGTTGGGTGTTGAAAGTTTAGTTTTAATTTAGCTTTCTCCTTCTTTTAAATCAGGTGGCTACTGATTGTTTTTTCAGCACAAGAAATTGATGGGGTAAGTGACACTGATATTTACTTTATACAGGGATAGATAGGATGGTAAAGTTCAAGCAAGTAACACTATATACACCCAAATGACCTATAGTTCTATGAGAAAACTGTGATGGTTGTTTCAGTATTTCAGCAGTTCTTACTTTCCTTTCTCTTCCTGTTGCTCAACTTATTTTCTCCTTTGGATTCTTCTAGATTCTAACTTTGGCGTCTCTAACAGTTTTCTGAAAACTGCATGTAAAAGAACCTCTCTCATGCGCTGAGTCTGTCTCCTTCCTCATGAAGTCACTTCAATGGCTCTACATTATAGCATATATCATACTTATTCTAGCTTTCTCTGTATGTTAGCCTAGATCTTAAAACTGGCCTCCCATCTCTCTGAAGCCAAAATTTCACTATAATACAGTCTCAGTATCTACATTATTTTTCTCTCTGTACTGTCCTCCATATTAACCTTATGTTTGCAATGCCCTCACTGAATCGTTTTTCAAGTCCTTCCTCTTTGTTTCTTTCAAATATTTAAAAGCTCAATTTTATTGGTTTTTCCCCTAAAGTCATCCCTTTTTAGTTAACTGTTGAAAATTGCAATATTTTTTTAAAAATAAATGTGCTAAATTAGAACAGAGGGTAACAGCTTACATGTTATTAGACACTTGCATTCCATTGACATTCCAGTAAAGGCAAGTTTTTAATAACTAGATGAGGGACTAGTGTGGAGTACATTAGTAATTTCATGGGAAATCCAGTATGTGAAAGAGAAGCAGTCTGTGAGAGAGACCATCATACTCTCTTGTTCTGAGGTTTGGGAGTACCAGATATTCTAAAATATTGTGGATAGAAAGAACAGAACTTTTCCTCCTTATCTAATATTTGTCAGTGTTTTCTCCTTGAAAAACAGAGGTATGAACCTATTGTGTTCTGTTGGTTATTAAAACCAGTAACAAAACAATGTTGGCCTTGATAGAAATGAAATCCACACTGAGCAAATATTTTCATATTGTCGCTGTTTACTTGTCTGCTTAAATTATTCTTAAACATTTTAAGTCCTTGTCATCTATTTTGAAACCACTTTGATCATTTACACAATTTTGCCAAAAAAATAATGTTACCTTGTGGACATTCCAGCCATCTATGTGAGTTTATAAATGCATGTGGCAAGTATAATTGGTATATGTTTAATACTACACTTTGGGAAATAGAAAGGAATAATAAAGTCATATTCACTTACCACACAATAGATTACTGAATTTACCTTTTGTCATGTTTTAGTTTCTCCTTGAATATGCTTTTTTCCCTCGTTGCAATTTGATGAAACAAAGTAACCACTTCTTTGCTATTAAGAGGACAATGATGGAGAGTTATACACCATGCATGTACTTCTTTTTCATTTAATAGACAAGAATTAAATACAAGGCCTTATTGCTGTGGGGGATTCTTGCTCTTCAGCCTGTTTTGCCTTTTATCATTTAATTGTAGTTAGACAATCTTCTAACATAATGTGACGGGTTACAAATTTCACATTTTTACAAATTAAAATCTGACTGTGTTAAAATATTTCTAGATGCAGCCTATTTCCTTAGTTGTATTTAGCTGTAATATTCAGCATTACTTAACATAACTTGCATATAATGTCTTTCACCTTGTGCAGCAAGAGTAACAACTTTTTCTTATTGTCTCTACTTGGCCAGTATGTTTATGCTGCCGAGAGGTCCAAAAGGTTAGGAGGGTTTCAAATGTAGTATTGATGGGCATATTCTATTCAGCAAGGATTGGAAAGGGTTCACGTGTCAAGCTGAAGACCTACACAATATTCTGATGTTTGCTGCTATGCTAAGTTTCTTCATCGCCAGGAAATTTCTCTGTGGGCATGCAAGGGTAGCCAAATCTTTTTTGTCTTTTGCCTTAAAAACTATCCATTGGACAAAATGTCCAGTTGACAATATTTGATGAAGTGATTATTGTCTGTTCCATATTAATAAATCTATAAACTTTTATTTTTTTAGGGAGGATATGCATATATTGGCCCATGTGGGGGACAGGATTGTTCAGTTTGCCGGTGCTTTCCAGAAAAAGGATCAAGAGTAAGTGAATAGACCTAATGATAATTACTGTTGTAAATACTGTTTACTTTGTGCAAATTGCTGTTCTTTAAAATCAATATGCTTGACATAAATCAAAAAATCAATATTCAATAAATCAATATTCAAACAGGTCTCAATATAGCAAATGCACAATTCTCTCACTGTGAAGTACAGCTGTCATCAAAGGGAGTTAAGATTGTTTGTAAACAGGTTTATAATAATCATGGTGCCTTTTTTGTGTTAAGGATTTTTTGAGATCAATTTAATAGTTAGACAAAGGTAATTCTTAATATATATTTAGTTTAGAAATTTATGCTCATATTCTACTAGGTTGGTTAAAAGAGAATGTCTCTGCCATTTACCAGTTTTATGAGAATTTAGGTGTTTCTTTTTTGGGTTAGGTGATTCTGAGAAGCTTCCAGACTTTATTTTACTAGCTTAATGCACTAAGGACAAAAAAAATTATCTGGATTGTCTTTGGCTTATATAAATAATTGTAAAACACTGAATGAAGCAAAGGCATTTTCATATTATTCACTAAAATTAATAACTGTGCATGTTGCTGTTTGTTAATTGAAATATGGTCCAGTGAGGACTAGTTTGTTATCTTGACTGTTTTTTCTCAAAATACATCTCTATATAGTGATACAAACAATTTAAACATTATATGAGGAAAGTACTAATTTAGCTACATGCCCTGATTTCTGTGCAACTGAAAAATTGTCATAGGGATGGAAATTATTTTCTTTCAAATTACTAATGTTAAAGTTTAGGGTTAGAAAGCTTGAACATGGTGGATCATTTTTTAGAATAGCTGCATGCCCCATTTGTTTGTGTACAACCTGAGTCTACACAAAAGCAAGACACACCTTTTCCTTCCTGTGCCTCGGCCATTAGCTGCATGCTTTGCTGTGTCATGATCACTGCCCTGGTGTCCTTGGATCCTATCCTAATCCTCCAGGATTATGTCTATACGAAAGTCCCCCATGCTGTAGGATTTTCATAATAGAGGCGTAGGACGCGTCTATCTCTGTAACACTGTGTTAACAAAAGGGCATCCCGGGAAAAGTATTTTGACTAGCAGCATTGCAGTGTCTCTCTGAATAGACTGTTTTGGATACGAAAACCCTGATCTGAAGTGCCGTTTAAAAACAACTGACTTTGAAACTAGAGGATTCTGGTTCTCTCTCAGTATCTTGGAAGTTCTGAATTACATGCCCATAATCAATCAATAGTTAATACTCACTGCAGTCATTATGGCTCTTTCCTAAGTTGTCCTCCCCTGAACTATGAACATTTGCAGTGAGTTTTCTAAGTACTTCCAAGGATCTGGACCTAAGTGACAAATAAAAGTGTAATAAGCATTTCAAAATAAATTTAATGTCATTATGCAAATTGAAGTCTGAGAATTGTACCATTTTCTGAAACAGAGGGATAAAGTGTCTCCAATGTAATATGAGTTTATGTTTAATGCAATCATTTCTATTAATCAATATGCAAGAAGTAGAAGTACTTATCAGACCCTACATGAAATATGGCTTAACTAAACACCGCTTCAGATAGATGCAAATATTTTCTATACTAATGTATGGTGCTGAATTATTTTCTATAAGATTACTTAATTTTTTTTTCATCCTACAATCCTGTTGATTTCTAAAAATCTGTGTTCTGCCTTTACACTCTGACACACTAACATTGCTTTCCTAGCTTTTCTGGAGACTACCCATTACAAAATAAAAGATTTGTTTATCTTACTGTTAGCTTCCTAGAATGCAAAACATCTGCTTTATCTGCTTTTCTGTCTGAATCCTGCTCCCAGGCTGGTTCCTCAGAGTTTTGCATTTCCCTTAATCCTGTCTTTAAGTGCAAGAAAGAATAACTGAAAGCCTTTGGCATTGTACAGTATGCAAGCCTAAAATTTCAGAACTGTACAGTTTATTAAATAGTCCTTCTCTGTAGAGGTGACATAAGGGCAACATATAAATTTGGTTGCCTAGCACCATATTTTTTGCCTTTTCACTATTTAGCACAGACTAGCTGTCAAAATTAAGGATGAGCTGGCCCCCTCAACAAACATTTGCTGATAGTGATTCTAGAAAATTCATGTACTTGCTGGGAAAAGGCAATAGAACAATAATCGCATCCAGACCAGCTGGAAAGCCAACCTTATAGCAGCCCTCAAAGTTAACAAGTTTTTATTCAGCTCTGTTAAACCAACTGCAGTACCAGGGGCTTTTGCATAGAAAGAGCACCTGGGTGAGCTATATCAGTACACGTATTGAGTTACATTCATATACATAGACCAGTCCACCTATTTTTTATTTTTACTTTTTGTTTAATTTTTAATCTTTTTTATTACAGGGAGTCAGATGTAGGGTATTCCCTTCATGGTCTTTCATTGAACATGGTAATCTAAGACTTACAGGGGAGCAAGGGCAAATTGTCTCATTATTGTACTGCAAAGTATCATCTATGTTAGAAACACACAAGGGTCAGACCTATTATGAATTGATTAAACATGTTATTCAAACTCTTCAAGAGCTGCAACCAAATCCTTCATTAGACTAGCTGGAACATGACCATTCATATGTTGTTCTCAATCTTTTTTGTTGGCTGAATACTTCCAAATAGAGTTCCGTTTTCATGGAAAGTTTCTGTTAACTTTTATCTCCCCTAAAAAGTGCACTGGGAGAGAAGCTATTTAGCAAAGTGCATTATTTGTAATACACCTGGTGGAATGCATAGGAATTATTATCCTTAGGAAAGATGCTCATTGTATCATAACGTAGACTTTGTGCTAGATAGATGTCGTAAGTCCAACTTTAAAGTCATAGTCTAACATCTGAATAAGAACCTCAGCAGTTTGTTTTGCACATTGCTAATGGTCACTTCCCTGCATCCTTCTCCACACACTAATGAAAAGGAGATTTTTAGAGAAGTCAGAATATCTCTCTGCTGATAAAACAGCAGTTGTATAGTTTCAAAGTTAAGGTGTGCCCATCTGATGAGGGTTTCACTTTGTCAGCAGACTGTGAGGAAAATATTATTGCTAGTTCCATTTGACAGATTTTTGTTGACATTAGAACACTATGATGGGTATTTGATGACGTTGCCATTTTACAGATTTTAGAATGTTACCCTCCTTTTTAGACTTTCAATGGAAGCATTGCTCACTGGAAATTTAGCTATTAAATGAACAAACAGGTTATTTCTGTGTTTGGAGCAGATCTATAGTAAATCCATAAGAAAGATTTCTACTAAAATTAAGGTAGAACAAAAGTCTTAGAGCCAATATAAATCAGCTTTGTTTATTTGTAATTACCAGTGACAAGTAAAGTATGTTCATGTTTTGGAAAACTAAAACCATTATAAGCTGCGTATGACATAACTGCAGCCTTATCCTTAACGTCTCTCCACTAAAATAGTAAAAAACTAGTGTAATAAGAGAATAGACACCAAAATTAAATTCCAAAATATGTTTAGGTTTATGAGTTAAGTAGAATGGTGATCAGGAGTGTGGTATACTCTGAAGTTGCCCTAGGAAAGTAGGACCTCGAAACTTGCCTTACTGTTTTTGGCATAATGACCTTTCTTTCTACCCTTATTTTTTTAGCAATTTAAATATGATTAATTAAAGCTGTGGTTACCAGGACAGTGTAAGAAAACTGTGCAGCTGACTGTGAATGCTGTGGGAATTAAGACTTTGCCCTCTAGTTGCCCATTTGAAAATCTTTTAGAAGTCAACATAGAAAGCCTTCTTCATTTTAAGTGGACAAGATAATTGAGGTTTTAGCTAGAGAAAAGATAACCATGGGAGTAAGAAAAGGAAGCTGCCATGGCCATACTTGAATGTATTGAAATTGGGCAGGTTGGAAGAAAAATAGAAGCAAATAACTGAACTTTTATTAAATATTTATATAAAACAAGTACACATGCATTGGTTGCTATATTGGGTTTTAGAAGAGCTTGTGTACCTGCTGTTTTTGATTTCTCTTAACCTTAGATAACTGTGCTCTAAACAGATTTGCACTACTATTCATTAGCAAGAAATCACTGTCTGAAAAACATTCTGGTCACTATTGCTAGTAATATATTCCATTCTGATATCATTACAGTTGTCCACATCACAATGAAAGTTTGACTTCTGTTTAACTGGAATTAACAGCTTTTTTGAATTAGTTTTACATTATACTATTTATCTGTTGATCTCATGTCACAGCTCAAAAGGATTCTTTCTTCCATAGGACACCATTGAACTGTGCTGTTAAACCTCTTTGCGCATACTGTGTGCTACTACACATATTCATTTAAGAACTGTAGAACAGATAAATAAGAGGAGAAAGTCATTAGTGAAAGTATATAGGCCAGTAAGCATTCTACATGCTCTGGGCTGGCACCAAGAATCAACTGAGACTTTCTCCTGTCTCTTCTTTTGCAGTCAAGATGTATGGTCTTCCAGGAGGCAGTAGCATTTAATGTTTTTAATTACAGGCAAACAGCAACCTCATTATTTTAGAATACACACACACACACCACTTTCTCTTTGGTCTCCCACGAAATTTGTGATTTTAATTTTCTTCGGATATGTCAAACAGACAGTGAAACCTTTCTTACATTTCCCCCTCTTTCTCTAACTTGGAAAGTCATTTCCTTGATAACTCCTGCAGTATTGTATGAGAGGCCTCTGATAATGCTGGCTGCTCTAACTGAATTTAGACAGTTAAAAAAAAAGTTTGCAGTTAGCACTGGCGGATTGTAAACCTGTCCTGTGCCGACCCCAGAGTTTGATCCCATTCAATTCCTTTGGCTTTGTTTATAGAGTTAAGTAGATTTAGAAAGCAAGCGTCTATTCATGACCCAACCTGATCTAGCTTCTGTGAGATCATGTGAAAGGCCTGGAGCAAAATAAATAATAAATATAACTCAGCAAGACCGATGTTCGTTCTTTTGCAGATGAAGCAAGTGGCCTATTTTCATACTAGTGTAGGAGAGAACCTAGCAAACAGAAATCTAAGGGCATATGAAGTGTAAGGGGTAAGCATTCACAAGAGGTAGAAGTTGGTTTTCACACGTAAGTTAGAAAGTCAGCTGATGTATACTTCAGGGCAGTAGGGTAAGAATGGTGAAATTTAACTCTATAGTAGGTCTGTCTCCTGGCATCGCTTCTCTTGTAACATCTCCCTCATAGGTCTTGTTTTGGGAAATAAGAGACATTTATTAAATCACACTTTTTTGCACATCAGTATGCAATGGCAGCCTGTCACTCACATGGAATATCCAGCACTTGTATTTGAATTTTCAAGCTGCACACTTGGGAAATAAATGTGTAAAATCCATCTACTTGATCTCAAGTACATGTGCTTAGTTGAATCCTCTATCAAAGATGTACACACACTAGCATCTGCGGAAACCCAGATCTCTCCCACTATTTGCCTCATACTTGTTCATCATTTTTCCTGGTATATTGGCTATGATACAGTTTTAAAATAGAAGAGTCCTGAGACCAGTTAAACATTTCTGTAGTATTTCTATTACATTTCACTTATATTCACTGAGAACCATGGAAAAACAGACCTAGAAAAATGAGACCCCTAGATTTATATCTGAAACAGACCACACATTTTTTTATAACTGGGCAGAGCAGTAGGTGTCTGGCTGCAGAAGTTAGGACTTGAACTGGTAGGGAATGGAGCCTGCTTACCCGAACGTGGAATAGGAACAGGATCATTCCATTTTCCTCACTGTAAGGTCTCTTTGAGGCTGTTCTTCATATGTGATGTCCAGCTACAGTATCTGTAAATTAGCATTTTTCATATTAGACATGTTTCCAAATTTTTCAAAAGTTTTGATCTTGTTAAATTATCCCTTCTTTTGTTCTTGAGCGTCTTTCTTTCCTTTTGGTTCCCCTGTCTCACCATACCAAAAATAGTGTTTTTCTCAGTTGCTGCAGATTAGCAAACTTTTCCACATCAAGCAAGACAAAACTCTACAAAATCATTCTTTTTCATAGATTTGAATCAACCAAAAACTGCCAATCAGTGACTTTTTCAATAAAATTAATCAGAGTAAAAGTTAATTTTATTTTATTAGCTAATCTGATGTTAATTATTTGTGGTCTAAAATGCTCTATTTGCAGCGCTCTGCTTTCAACCATTAACAGTGTTTCTTAGTGTCAGTGCCAAATTCTCTCCTGTTCAGTGTTTGTTTAACACAATAGTGACACCCACTGGCTTATTGGATACTTTTTCTTTTCATGGTTGTACAGGGTTAAAACACAAACCAAAGTACACCGTGAAAAATGTTTTCATCACTTCACTGTGATTTGTTGTGCTTCACAGAAGTATCACTGTGAATACTAAGCTGCATCATCAGGTACTATGTTCCTGTAGCATATTGGATCGCTGAAAAATATGTTAAAAGAGCACAGAATTTTCCATTAGTTTGCAGCATGATCTAGATGCTGAGAGAACTCAAACATCAAGAGTCACTATTGCATTTAATTGGCTCAAAATCAGACTGTAAAAAAAGTTAGCTAATACTAAAAATCATTATGCGATCTGCTATTTCTGAACAAACTGAGGATAAAGTAAATGCCATATACTAGTCTGAGCCTCACTCACTGTTTAACCCACAGTCACAGAAAGATTTGCTCTATTAAGGACAAGAGAGTGGATTTAATGCCAAGTTGTGTGCTTTCTCAGATTTATCTCGTCTTGATAAAGTTAATATGTAGAAGGTTTCTTTTGGAGCCTTGACTTACAGTGAAAACTGTTTTGGTCCCAGTCCTACACTGTTACAGTGGGGGAGTGGAAACTTCCCAGAACAGACACCCCTACGAGCTCTGGAAGCTGTGGCTTTGCTGTGTAGTAGACCTGCTCTTCCAAAAGAGGAGAGGACACAGGTGGAGCTTAGAATAGCAGCAGATGCTCCCACCTCACTAAGCAAATTACAAAAGAAAACATCTGTCTGCCAGTGCCTTGTTGTGCACTCCTCTCTTGCCCCCAAACTGCTCTACATTCCTCCCATTCTCTGTCCTGCTGCTGATAAAATGAGAAAGACTGGTTACAACCCAGAGTTTAGTGCAGAATGAAAAAGGACACAATATTACTTGCCTACAATGTGAATCTGTGGAGTTGCTGGGCATTTTCATTTGTGTTCATGTGAACAGAAGGTAAATGCATTCCACATATCACCGGTACAGCCACATAGCCTGTAACATAGGGTACTGTCCTAATTGAAGGCAATAACTGGACTTCTTTTGACTTTATCAATAATGAGAAGCAAGACAGAATTCACTCTAATAGCATGACCCAGTTTTTTTGATTCCCAATTAAGACTCCTTTAAAATACTGTGCTTTCAGACAATTAAGTGCTATAGGCACTCTAAAAATCAGATGCTCTTCAGTGTGTTAGGCAACCAAAAAGAGTAAGTCCAAATAACCTTGGCCGTTGCCTTTTCCAAAAGGTATTAAATGCTTTGCTGAATGATTCTGAAGTATTTGCAGTCTTAGTCTTAGGAAGCATACTTAATTAAAAAAAATATAGTCTTGTTTTGTCAAAACTCAGTTTCTTACTGCAGGTCAAGCCCAGGATATGCTAAAATAACAGACCATAGTCTTGGCATGGGTAGTTCCTGACCTAGACAATTAACAAGGCATTGAAATCCTAAAGGAATTTATTGGCATCAGATGGCAGAGCAGGCATAATATTCTGTTCATTTTAACTGAGCTAATTTGTCATTTCCACATGAGCATGACTACCTTCATCCTCTTTATTTGTACAGCTGTCCTGAGACTGTAATGCTGTGGTAGTCACATTGGATGGGCACAAATAATAGATGTGATAATAGATGTTATGACATGGTATCAGTTTGGTCTTAACAAAGCTCCCAGTCATTATCAGTCTTTGAGCTGAAAGAAAGAGAGACAATCCACCAGCTTCACATGGCATGCTAAAGTTGTATCAGCTGTCAAACCTATTGTGAATTCTGGATTCAGTGACTCTGTTTTATGACTTCACCACCTCCTACTGAAGACATAAACCGTGGAGTCAATTAAATTCACAGGGTAGCAACTAACGAAGACATTTTATCAGCCTAAAGGACTACATGTCCTGGAAGTGTTTATTAGTTAATTATGATAGACAATTACTATAGAATTAATACAATATCTCAGCTTTTTTATGAGTACTATCAAAGTCAGGTTTCTTCAACTGTCCAAAGGATATAATACGATTTGAAAATTTTCTCTTTCAACTCTTGAATGCAGAGTATATAAGCTATGAATTAAAAATATTAAAATTGCTGCAGAACTTGTCAACAAAATGCATCGTTGAGTAAAGGCATTAGAGCATTAGTGGGAAATATCTTACACCTTTTTTTTCCTGCTGATGAGTGTTGCATTTTGCATGGCAACAGCTAGGTCAGGGTACTAAAAAAGCATAATGCTTCCAGTAGAGTGAATGGTTCAAACAGTTGTATTTTACTATAGTATTAGTCTCATTCATTTCACCTCCCTTATACTTGAAATTATGCTTTAATTGACATGGTTGCCCAGTCTTTTTTTATCAAATATTTAAAGGGTGTAATAGCTGCTTTAAGAGTACTTCAATGAATAAATTCAGTTTTACAACAGTGGATGTGCAATGCACTGCCAATAGACAGGCTGCAATTGTTCATGCAAGCAAATACTCAAATTAAACACCCAGAATCCTGACTGTCAATTCATTGTTAACAAGGATAAAGACTCAGCAGATTTTAATACTAGTAGCCTTTAACTTGCACAATATTTTACACTGCTCAAATTATGGTATCAGAAAATTGTAACTGTTGCTGAAGACGACATGCTAATTCTGCCCTGGAAGTTTTGCCAGTGGCTTCACTGGAAGCAGGATCAAGGTTTAAGTGAGAGGAACCAGTATCAGCAAATGGAACAGGAGTTGTAGGAGGATACTTTTTCAGGAAAGCCTTATTTGTAAGTGTAGAACTTCTTTTCCTAGCCTCTGGACTAAATTCCTGTTCATAGCTTCAGGGCCAGTGATGATCCAGTCCTGCTTCCAGTAAAGCATAAGCCTATAGCATGTTCCTGTTCCAAGCATGTAGTAAGTTACCTTCTCATTACTCTGTTTCTTTGCTGATTTGATTGGATGATGAACCCATACATTCCTTCCCTTCGTGTCTGACTGTTAAATCACACTGATTATATTGACATATTTTAAGAGATAAGTAGAGAATAAATAAAAAGAGGTTTAGGTCCCTGCTTGCAATTCACAAGATAAGATTTTGTTCAGATTCAGTCTGTTGAAATGTTTACACCGAGAAGCAAGCAGTTCAGTTCTGTTGCTTCAACATAATTTGACTCCTGAAGCTAACGCATCTGCTTACAATCACCTTTGATTTTTGTCATTTTGTTTTCCTTCAATCCATTCATAGAAATAAACATGGTCTGTCATTTCTGTGAATGGAGGCTGCACTGAAATATCCTTTACTGCCCTCAAGTGGTCTTAGAACCATATGCTTTTCTCGGGAATGCATGGGGCTCCATTTTGCTTTCTTTTTTAATAATGTGGTGTAATTGATTGATGAATTCTGAAAAGAAAGCAAAACACTCTTCAGTTGGGAAACAAAACAAGTTATAGCTAAACAAAAATAATGATGCAGAATAAAAAAAATGAGTAAGAGAAATAAAGACCTGTAAATACGTAGGTTTTTGTAGGGTGAAAGTGTAGAGAGCTCACATGTGAAGTCTGATTAGAAAGCTTGCTTTATTCAGCACTTTGAAGCTATGATTTAATAGTTGTTTAGCAGCAAGGATCAAAAACTGCAAGAAATCCAAAACAACTCCACAGCAATGCTATAAACTGAAAAATCCAATTGGCATGGGAAGTATTTTTACTTCAGGAGAACTTATATTACCTTGGAAAAGTTAGTAGAAATACATGAAGATGGTCTGTATGGTACTGTAGGTACAGATGCTCAATTTAGAGTTATTTGTAGATAAATGACTCTCTGCAACCAGCTAAACCATTTTAACACAATCTATTAAAATTAATACTTCCTGTAAATATGTTGACCAATAACTAATCATTTTTTTTCTGCAGGAAACTTCACAGCTTTTAAATAAGGCATTAAGATCTGAGAGTGACGGTGGAAGATAAGTGAGCTAGGAAAACAAGAAAATTAGCATATAGCCTGACTTGAAAGAAAGAGGGAACTATCTCTATTTGTTCTAATTGTGTCAAGGTCCCTTTGTCTAAAATGAGCTATCGCTTCTCTGGTTGCAAAAATATGATGCTCAGTGGAATCTTATGCTTGCAGAAGGCGATACTTACATTGGTAGAGCCAGGAAAACTTGCAATTTATCCCAGGCATCTCAGGGAGGAGACCTGATGAAGGTGAAAAGAAATTTTCAACTTGAGCAAGTTGTTAAATTTGAAGGTCACGTTCCTATAACATCTAATGCATGGAACAGATCTGCAGGCTGTACAGCCAGCCTTTTGAATCATGAGTACATATAAATTATAAGCCATGTTTTATCCATACAGTCATCTCCAAAATGCTGCCTGCTGTGAGGTTTACAACAGTAGTCATTAACTTCTTTGGACTCTTTTCAGGGTCAGCCTGGTGAGTTGGGAGCTCAGGGTCCGATTGGGTCCTTGGGATCTACAGGACCAGCTGGTCTGCCAGGGGAAAAAGGACAGAGGGGTGAGAATGGGCAGCCCGGGCCAGCTGGAGAAAAAGGGGATAAGGTAGGAAACACCATCGACAGCTCTTTTAGGTGTATACAGTATGTGATGTTAAATATTGGCAAGTGAAACAGAACCCGAATGATCAAAAAGCATTTGCCAAACTATACTCTTGCTCACACAAAATTCTCACTGAAATGAATTACAGCTTTCTTTGAAAAATTGGTTCAGGGGATTTTTTTTGCTGTGGATTGCAAAATTAGAACTGTCGGAAGACATAAAATAAAATGAAACAGACCCAATCTCTGATTGTTATATACCATGTCATTCTCCTTAACCTCAAAGAAGGCTGTGCAAGGAATGTGGAGCTGGAAGGAGGAGTATAGTGCTTTTAAAAGTGCTGCACACTAAACAGAATTTTTTAATCAATAATTAATGTATTAATATTGATTAATCCATAATTAATTTATGAATTATAAATTGCAGTTCAGGTCCAAATCTTTCATAGCTGTACAATCTCTGTACTTTATATTAGTTTTAATGGTCTAATTCCACTGATCTCAGTGGATGACTGAAATCACTAATGTCAGTATCTAGCACACCTGAAATGTAAGCCCTGTAAATAGAAATCATGCTGCTGGTATTATCAAAACAGGATCAGTGTTGTGAATTATGTACAGAATTATTTCATAAGTTATAGGCAACTTCCCCTTCTTTGTAATTTCACAATCTTTGGAGAATGAATTAATATGAGCATTAGACATTTGTCCTGTACTGTACCATCTGTTCCATGGGTAGCTATAGGCACTAGTCTCCTGCTTAGCCCATATAACTTTTTTCAGATATTTATTTCTTAAAATTATGGCTTTTGATTCATATTTCAAACAAGACTGATACTTGTTTCTCGCTATGTAGTATTACATATTCTTGCTTTTCATTCTTTTTAAGAGTTAATGACCTCTGCAACTTTGCTTTTTCATGTCACCTGTTTTTAGGGCCCAACTGGAGTCCCAGGATTTCCTGGTTTAGATGGTGTTCCAGTACGTATTGAATGAATATTGCTTTATAAAAATGAGTTTCTATAAAGTCATAGCAAGTCCTCTAATAAAATACCACACTCAGTAAATTGTTTGGCTGTATACCTATTGATACCATGTCACCTACAGAATTACACATTTTTCAGAAATGTAAAATAGCCAGGCTTCAGCTATGTTTACTATCGATAACAAACTCCAAAAATCCCAGTGAGGTAAGTACATAATTTTTATGCAGGAGTGGGGCAGTGAAGGTAGAGACCAGCCCATGTCCATGCAGCGTGTGTCAGTGCTAGGATTAAAAACAATGAGTTTATTTTCCTCGGGTTCTATAGCAGGCTGTAGTCAGCTTGCAAGCATTCTTAACATCTCCGAGAATAACTCAAATGATGTACTGTTTTCTGTTGAAACATTCTGATTTTTGCTTGTGGTCCTTTGCAGGAAAAAAAAAAGCAACAACTGAGTCACATAATTTTAACCTGAAAAGGGACTGAAGAAGGAAAGTGGGTCCTAAATATATCTTTAATAAGCATATGATTGTATAGTTTTCTGAATGTCTTCTTCAGTGTGGAAATGGGTGTGGTAAAAGAAAGATAACATTTCTTAGATACAGTATTTGAAAAATGCTGTTTAGTAGAACTGAATTCCTATGCTGTTTTTCATTTCATATGGATCAAAGTTAAAGTGTTGAATTTTGAAAGTGAAAACAGAACCAGGAACTGAGTGGGTGTCTCAGCATCTGCTTGTCAGCTGTCCATCCTTGACAATGGGGCTGTTGCCAGAATGTCTGTATAATGTAGAGGTCACAAGGCCAAAATTTAGCACAAAAAAGAAGAACTCCCAAGAAATGTCGATTCTTTTTATGAAAAATGTTAATGCAAAAAACAGTCTCCACAAATTGGGGTGAAGAACCTTAAAGATAAGAAGAAAGTAAAACTGACAAAAATATTTCAGGCAAATGGCCATCAGGATACTTTCCTGATGATTTTTCAGAACTCCTCCTCTCCGCCCCCCCCCCCCCCCCTAAAAAAAAAAGGGTAAAAATTACTATTTGTTCCTTATAAAAATGTTTAGTTCTGTCAAAATAATTTTTCCTCCAAAGGAAAGATCATTCCAAGGAAAATCTCACTATTTGTATTGCCTAGTCTCTAATTTGCAGTAGACGTAACCCCTGTCTGGACATTGGTTATTCCTTGCCAGGTTAGAAAATCACTTCCTCAGTTCTTGAATGTATAAGGCACCATCTCTGCAATTACTGTATGCTTGAGTCAAGCTGTGTCCTGTTTTCCCTTGTTTTGTCCTATAAATTAAAAATTATGAGGCTGCTTGAGATGACTTTTATGTATTTCTTCAGCTTTCCTTTACAGCCACAAGAAAGACTATAGTTAGAGGGCCAGAGCTTTCTCTGAGAAGATAGCATGTTACTTTTTGACTCAAGTTGAGAGCTCAGTCAGGCCCTTCTTAACAAGTGCTGTCCCTGTAATATTTGCTGTGCATCAAAGAACAAGATATAAAATACTTATTTTGTTAGACATGAAAAAAATTCTGTTGATCACAATAGAAGACATTTCTAATGGAAAGAGTATGAAGCTGGGACCACTATGAGATGTCCTCTGTTTCAGATCTGAGATATTTGTTTCTAAACTGTTCTGTTAATTTAAAAAGTAATCCCCTGTTTATCATCGGGTATCTCTAATAAATATTAAACTATCTATCTTTCAGGGATTACCAGGAAGTGAAGGACCCAGGGGCAAGCCTGGTTTAGATGGCTACAATGGCTCTAGAGGAGATCCAGGATTTCCAGGCGAAAATGGCTATAGTGGACCAAGAGGTCCTTATGTACGTGAAAGTCATTCCTACTGTCTATGAATACTATATATATACATTACTATTCCAAGCTAAGACCTCTTAAAATTAAAGGAGTTTTAGACTATGCCACTAGCTTTACACTGCACAATGAATTTCCAGGTATTACTAAGGTTAATGGGAGTGAAGGACACTTGGTGCCTTAACAGATTAAGTTTAAGCTTGAATATGAAATAAGTTCCTGTATCCTTAAAGTATGTATGTCTACCTTGTGATTTAAATTCTACTTTGTTTCCCCAGTATGTAACCACACCAAAGCTAATAGCATTTCATGGAAGTACAACTGAGAAGGAGTAGCTTGAAACCGTCATACCATTTATCAATACTTGAAATTTCTTAAAAGTCTTTATAGTAGGGACATACCCGAGATGAATTAGCGATAAGTGGAAGCTTCAATAAATCCACGTCCTGTAACACTTGAAGATTTTTAATGGTTGATCACATACGTATTAGTAGATCTCTTCCAAAATCATGGTCCTACAGTTTCATGTGCCACTTCTTACACATACCTATTCAAGACTGCTCTGTGCACACCTAATCTTTGCCTGGTTGTTTATCTGTATATATAGAGATCATTTCAGTTAAAATGTTTAAAATTAGCACTTTAATATTGTTTACTTTTGCTGTTAAAATGGAAAGCATTTTAAAATTGTTTAAATGGTTGTGTTAGCAGTGCTCTTCTAATGAAGATAAAACACAGATTCCTGTCCGTAAGGGATATAAATTACTGTAGCTCCAAAGAAATTTTGCTGAACAGATCTAGTCTCCAGTCTTTGACTTTTCATGGAAACAAGTTTTAGTTCTGAATGATCAATAGCTAATTAGTTGGTCTAAGAGCTTCCCTGAAATTTTCTAAATAAAACAATAAAAACAACTGCAATTTACACGAGAAGTCAAATGTGTTTAATAGGAGCTAAATAAGATGCTGATTCAGCCGTAGGGAATAAAAACCTGTGTGGTGGGTACCAGAGAGAAAAGATGTTATCAAAACCATAGCAATTAGAAAAAACATACAATTTCAGTCTTGCACCTATAATAAATGCTATCAAACACACACCCTTGTTATTATCAAAACTTGATAATAACCTCATTTGTTATACCTCTCAAAGTAACCTATTAACCCTCTGAATGGTAAAATGACTTCTGCTCAAACGCTAATTTTACCTGTATTTTCTTACTTACTATGGCTTTCAAAATTGTTTTGCCTTTTATAATTAGCCAAATGACATAAAGGAAAAAATGAGGCATGGGACAGCCTCAGGATTTATTTACAGCATAAATCCTCCCAATTCCAAGAGCATGCTCTTTGGCAGACCTAGAGAAGTACTTGCAACCTACAAAGAATGGGAGACACAATAGGCATGTAGCTTTGGATATGCACACTAAAATTCCAGTGCAAATTAATTTAGCTACCCAGAAAAACAAGACATACTAACCATATTTGCTTGTGTACAAGAATGCTATTCCAGCTTCTCTATGCATATTGCCTATTTTTAAATCAATCTGTTGCACCAAGTACAACTTGACTATATATTACAGCTACCATTACTAGTTTATTCTTATTTATAATGTTGTCCCATATAATTTTATTTAACACTATGAACACATTTATCATCTTTACTTGTTACATTGTAGAATCTGTACATTTACCTCACCAATAAATTGGAAAAGAAAGTAGTTTCTATTTGCAAACCCTTACCTAAGTCATAGAGAAGGTAACAAACTGAATCTACTAAAGATGTTTTATCACACAAGAGATCACATGTAAAATAACCAAAGACACATGTTGATGTGTTTAATGTGTTCCCCAGCAGCTGTTGTTTGACCTGTAATCTGCATCCAGTCTACTGTCGCTATATCCAGCTGCAGACAGCTGTAACTCTTCTTTTTATTGTACTATTCCACGGATAAGTACTTTCCCTGTTTCACTCTGACTTCAGGATTTGAGCAGTCAGCATATAATATCAGGAAGCCAGTACAGTTTTAGAGTGGTTAAATTCTATGAAAAACAGTATCTCATTTTCTTGAAATCAATAGTTAAGTGGTACATGTGGATTTAAAATGAGAAAACTTCAGTAATAGTGTCTTATATATCTGTTCTTCAGATATGTACACATTATGCTCTTAACAGTCAGTTGAGCATTACCATTAAATTTTTGCAAAAGCCAAATCAGATTGAGGGTTTGAGGGTGCTAAGATAAGCAAGTTTTATAAAGGACTCCACAGTAAGTACCATGGAAATTTAGTTTTTTTTAAAAAACAGGGCCTTTAGGCATCAGATATTTTCCTAAATAGACTGTGAAACATATTTCCTAATAGATGGAAATGTTGAAGATGATGCATGTAACACAATCCATACTTTCAGGTTTTTAACTGTATGCAGAATCACACTAGATTCTCCTAAATCATAGCATGAACTTTTGGAGAAGGCAGAGTGCTAATACTTAAAACCACCGACTCATGGAAATAAAAGGTAGGCATATCAATATACATGATACTGAAGGGAAGATTTGTGAAGACTGTAGAATATTGAAGTACCCAAGAGCTAAGGAGCATCTAATGGAGTCAAGAAGCTGTGAGGAGCTGTTTTGCTCAACTTTACAGAAGGCAATTTTACCTTTAAGGCTCTTGTTAGATAAAAGAGCTGCAAAACAGTCATGCAGTAATGATGGTTCTAGTGGATTACCTAGTGATTTATGGACACCAGAAAAGCACAGTCTGAGAAATTATCATTCAATCTCCATAGAAGTGTAGGATATCAGTAAGTGGATCATGTTTTAAAAGACTTTTTTTCTTTAAAGGGAAATCCAGGACAAAAAGGAGAAAAAGGAAATTCAGTGTATGTTTCATATTTTGGAAAAGGACCTCCAGTAAGTATCTGATTGTGAAAAAAATCATATCTTCTAGGAAAACATATATGGCAAATGTAGTTGTTCTCTTAACTCCTCACTGTTTAATTAAGCTTGATGCAAAAAAAGATTAAAAGCAAATACACAATTGGAACAGAAAGCTTGTGATCTTAATAGCTATAAAGCTAGAAAATACCCACAACAAAGCTTATAATGATTCATTTGTTAAATGGTTGTCGTTACAGGGAAACAGAGGAGATCCTGGTCCCCCCGGCATGCCCGTAAGTAGTCAGTGGTTCTATACATGCTTTTTGTCTTGAAGATCTTTGAACTTTTCCTTCTTAGTACAGTAAAGAAATATTGGGGTTTCTCCCTGCCTGCCTTAAATAGCAAAATTCCAGAATGAAGTGGAACTTCAAGTCCTTATAGTCTGCCCCCATGACCAATACGTGCTGGCTGAAAAGGAGCAGAAACAGACCCTACCCATCTGCATTAGCTGTGCATTGAGCGGTTGTCACCCTGGTACTTACAGTTTGCAGAATATTTGGTCTTTGAAATTCAAGAGGCATAGAGATGGGACAACTTCTTCAACAATATCTGGTGGATCTCCCAAGAACATGTAGCACACTATCATATCATGGCCATAAAAACGTGTGAGAAGAAAAGACACTTTAATTTTGTTGCTGGCTTACACTTTTAATGGCTTTGGGTTCCTCTTCTTATGCCCTTTGAAAAAATATTCACTGATGAACTGTATTAAGCCCCCACACGGTAGCACAATTACTGACAAAGTATTCTTTCAGTCCATTAATAACATAAAACTGTACATTGTCTAGTATCTGCACAGCATTATCTGGAAACTGGTCCTGAGTTGCTGTAGTGACAGTGAGGTTTCAGGCATGGTATAAGCTTCAGGCTGTGGGTGAAATGCAGTCACCAGGAGACTGACTCCAAGCGATGCAGGCATTTTGGAGGGACTATTTTTGTGGAGAAAAGAGTAAGCTCTTGGTATTTTCACAAACAGACCTTTTGCCATCTTTTCCAGGGACCTAGAGGGTCAAGAGGTACAACGGGCCCATCTGGATACCCAGGACAACCAGGCTTGCCTGTAAGATCACCGCAGTTATACAACCTTGCATTTTCAGGATATGCATAAATTCTGGTCTACCAATTTTAGAACTTGCCTTAATATGAATCAAAGCCTAGAAATAATTTTTGAGGCAGATGGTAAAAAGAGGTTTTTGCCTTACCTTATGAGTTTGGAAGTTGAAGAATTGGAGCATATGTTGTTCCTTCCCATGCCTGCATGAATGTGTTTCATCCCAGTAGACTGCGGTCATGGAGAAATGCTGCTAGCGCTCTCTCCTTATTCCCTTTCCCCAAGGCCACCTTGTGGGAGACAGGACAGTGGGAACCCAGAGTTCAGCCCTTGTGAAAGCAGTGACCAGGTGAAGTAAATTGCACTTTGGAATAGGTACATCCCAAGAGGAAATTCAGCCGCTAGGTGCAACTGGCAAGAGGAGGTAATTTTCAAAGCAAAGCTGTCTAAATCAGACATATTAACTTTTTCTTCATTCTCTTTCAAAGGGTATTCCAGGTTACCCTGGTTTGCCAGGTGAACAGGTAGGCAATGACTTTTCCTGAAGCTGTTAGTGAAATAATAGATTATACAAATATTTGAAATGTCCCCTATGGTTAATTTCATAACCAAGTTTTTCAAAGGGGTTATTTGATGAAATTCTAATGTTAGCATTTTCTGATTATCTTCAAACTGCATACATTTTTTGTCAATTAGGGAAATCCAGGTATTGGAGTGGATGGACAAAAGGGGGAGCCGGTAAGAAAACAAATATCAATAAAGAAATATTAATAATATATTATTAAATATATTATTGCTGTAGAGTTAAAAGTATAATAAAGTCTTGTTGGGTTCCCTGGAACCCATTCATTTGTGGCTGTGTGCTCCCACTAATCATGTTACAATGGAAGGAGAACTAATAGAAGTTACTGAATCAATCAATTCTGTGTAGAAGTGATTACTTCAGTGAGCTGTATACAAGAATCAAGCATATTCTGGAGGTTTTGAAAAGGAACAATCAATATGTTAGCATTTACATAGCGATTACCTTCTGTACGTACACTGCCTAAATAATCACAACAGTACCCTCCAGTAACAGTGGCTGTACCAGATCAGTCACTGAATCTCATCTCTTGCTATGTCCAGCAGATGCCAAGAAAGTGTAAGAGAAGGATAAGCATGTAATAATAATTCCTCTCCCAGTCTCCACCTCTTAGCATACTCAGGACTTATAGAACCAATGTGGAATATTTGATTTTCTTCTATGAATTTGTTCAGTCATTTCTTAGAATTCGTACAAGTTTCTAACATGCACAATGTTCCATAGGAAATTAACAATTTCATCTTTACATTCACAAAGCCTTAGCTCAAAGGCTTTGGTCTGGTACACCAGAGACTGTATATACACACGAGAGACTGTATATACACACAAGATCTGACAATCCTGTAACCACCTCCACAGCAGACTCAAAGCAGGAGCCACGAGTACAGACTTCTCATTTATTTCTTTAGCCATAACATTAATTTTAATGACTGAGGAGAATAGGAGGGGATTAAGATCGTCAACCTTGCTCATCTGGGAAGACAGTAGAGAGGCTAACAGATCTCAGTACAAACCTTTATTTATCTATGGGTATTAGTACAAGTACACATTCAATGAGTACAGAATATGTAGTGCTGTAGTACAGCAGGAAAACATGCTGAGTCTCTGAAATGCTGCATGGACCAGAATGTCTCTCTGCTGTTCCTTTGGCTTCCACAGGGTGACGTTGGACTTCCTGGGCCACCTGGGTTACCACTGTTAGTTGGACCTCCTGGAGCTCAGCTGTTCAAAGGAGAAAAGGTGTTAATTTGTCTTCATATTTAACTGTGCTCAATTTAGCAAGTACAATCCTCTGATACAAGTTTTGGACGGATGGCAGAAGACAAATCTTTCTTTCTGTAATAAACCATCAGCTTCAGTAGAAATCCTGGTCAGCACCCATCCTACAGGCTTGCAGGAGAGGAGAGCCCATATGTACTTTAGCTCATGTCCTTGAGGGAATACTGTCCTGATGCAGGAAGGAAATACTGCTCTTGCTTTGGTTTTCTTCATTTTTTGTCATTACCAAATCATATTTCGGGCATCTCAGGTAAAGTTGTTTACTTTGGTATTGAATCTCTTTTGTGGCTCTTCACTAACACTTTTATTTTTCAGATCTTTGGCAATTATTCTCTTTGAGATTTCTCCAGTGTAATGTTTTGAGCTATCAACGCTAACCCTTCTAGGTTTCTCCTTTAATATGAAAACTACCTGTGATTTTGTTGTCTATTTTTAATGCAAGTTTCTGTTATTTAGTGTACTTCAACATCACATCTACTGTAGCAACAGCTGTGTACCTTAAAAAATTAGAATGTTTGCTTAAAAAGAACAAGAGTTACAAAAATTGCATTATGGAGCCCTATATTGGAGTCTTTGTGTCCTCAAGTCTGATTTGCTCAAATACACAAATGAAAAAGTGAATTTGGCATTGCCAGCCCTTGCAGCCTCAACTCAGGGAACTCATAGATTTCACATATTGGATCTTAGGCTTTGATTATGCAAATGGTGGCTATGTACAGGTGTACGAGGAAAAGGGAAAAGACCAAAAGAACTTATATAAACCCCCATACTGCTGTGCAACACAAGACATGATCGTGACCACGTAGCCAGCCATGCACATCCCATTCAGATTGGGGCCATGCATCGAAGTGTAGATTTATGCATGTGAATACTTGCATCAAACTAAATAGAGCAGCAAACAAAGAAGAATTACTGTTACACGTTTGCAGGAACAAAGCCCCAATTAGCAGGTCCCTGCAAAGATACATCTATCTCACTCCACAGCCATTATAGTGATTTGACAGTGTTAACAGAAATAAAAATCAGTACATAATTGTTTTTCTGATTTTCTTCTGCCTGGTACACATTGAGGAACAGGCCCAGTGCTTAAGAAAATAGTATTTAACAGTTGTAATACAGGACTTAAAAAAAGTTAAACAGCACATAGACATGTCCTGCATATTAACATACACAAAACCTTTCCTTGTATATGTAGGGCCAAAAAGGACTACCTGGAGTAACAGGATACAGAGGGCCACGTGGACCCAAAGTAAGTAATATGATTATTTTTTTTTCATGGTGCTGGCAAAGTCCTTCTCTTGTTATTACGTTAATCTTTTAAAGTACAAGGGGATTGAAGAAATAACAGCATTTGTGCTGTGAAGTTTAATCACCACCCAAATCAGAGTGAAAGTAAAAATATTTCAAAACCCTTTGGAAAACGTTTCTGAGTCTGTTTTATACGTACCTATTGAATGTTGCCTGGTAGCAAAAGGTCAGTGTTGTTTTCAGTTCAGCTATTGACGCATAATGGACTGAGACCGATAAGAAAACAGAAGCACAGATTATTTTTTCTCAAGAGGAGAAATAGAGAAGATCTCCATGTATTCTTAATGGGGCATGATGTATGTTTCCCTAAGTATGTTAGGGAAAGACTTTAACTTCACATTATAGGTATCCTCAAGAGTAGAGAAGGCAGAGCCACCTGTTTGGAGAAAGAGTCGCTGTTTGCTAGCTATTCTAGCTTTTCTTTTCTGTCTGTCAGCATAATTAATTTAAACATTGGTAAACATCCAGTAAGGAGTAGCAGCCACAGAAAAAGATTCTGGAGTCTTTATTGCTAATAGATTTGGCGGAGGAAAATCCCCGGGCAGGAAACTACCAGATCTCAGAAAAACAGAAGATAATTGGGCACAAAAGAATGAGTCTATGTTAAAAACTTATTTAGCTTTGTAGGCACAAAAGAAGAAACAAGAAGCCTGGACATCACATTTATGAGTTCTAAGTCTAGCACTTTTTCACAAATTCATTTTGCATCATAAAAAGACCACTGTTTCCACTTAGCACTGGAAAAGGAGACAAAACTGATCCTTTTATAGCAGATTTACTCTGAAAAAGATGGGCTTTATATGCTTGCTCCAGTAGTAGCTGTCCACGTAGATAATAGTACACTTGTTAGTTATAAGTAGGAACTGAGAAATTGACTGATGCAGGCCAAAAGATGCCCAAAGCTTTAAAAAAAAAAAAAAAAAAAGATTGAACTGCTGAAAACTCATTAAGCTTGGAGAAGAGACTATAGCAGGTTCCTTGAATAACTGAAGCTACGTAGGCACTGATAGTGCTGTATGAAGTAAGCCCCAGTGATTGAGCCTAGCAAGTGAATCAAGAACCATTAACCTAGTATAACTTAATAAATATGCACAAAATCAAAAATTTATGGCAAACTTCACTCAGCATCTTGTTTAAACAAAGTATTTTGAACGTTCCAGGGTGTACTTGGGAGAGGAGAAAAAGGTGAAAAGGGCATTCCTGGATTCCCTGGATTGCAGGTAAGGAAGCTTCAGAATAAATTACTTCACAAATTCACTATAATTAGATTCATAATATATTTAGCAGTTTAAGTTTGCCTTTCCAAGGCAGATTTTAAGGATTTTTTAAAACTAATCTATCATACTATCTGTATAGAATACTTTGAAGTCCTGCCCTGGGACTCACCATGTCTCAGACTTAAACATAAGTTCATACAGATTTTCTGTTCTTGGAAAGAAAGTGAATCTGTAGAGTTATCCTCTAAATATTTAGAGCTGCACAAAGCTTCTCTGGAGTAGCACACTACTAAGACAGTAATTTTAATGTATTCCATACCTGCCGATGGCAGTTTTTTACAGGAGCTCATGCTTGATTTACATAACACTATTCACATGGAGCAACATGTCCGCTACTGTGCTTTGGCAAGATGATAAAAAAAATTAAGTTAAGACCTGTCTGGTTTATTTTGGGCTATAATTCAAATTCATGCCCATCTCTCATATAAAGTATTTGAAAATACTTTGCAAAGTTTTTGGGAAATATCCCAAGTAATAATTATCTAAGGAATATTAACTGCTTAGCAATTCTTAATAATAATATTACTGGGAAATATCCCAAGTAATAATTAGCTAAGGAGCATTAACTGCTCAGCAATTCTGAATAAGTGCAATTTTGAATAAGCTTGTACTGTTTGAGCTCACATTCTACTTGCTTTTATCAGGGTGATCCTGGTTCTTATGGACCTGCAGGTTTTCCTGGAATGAAGGTAAGAAGGCCTAAAGTATAAGCAGCTCCCTGAACAGTGGGATTAGTGAGATTTGGGTTTCTGTGGATTTGTGCAGATTTGGAATTTCCACATACTTGATAGCTCACAATGCATTCCTTCCTTTCTCTCCTGCTACCTGTTGCCACAGAAGATGTATGAGCTCTCTGTCTTTGAATTTGTGCCACTCTGAAATTTGGCTGAAATTGGCTAATGGGATCTGAAGTTGCAAGCAGGAGGAAAAGCCAGCAGGACATGCATATAACAAGATAGAAAAGTTACACAGCATGGTAACTTTGGTCGCCACGGTGACACTGTTTTTGTAATTTTATGTTATATGCATGTCTTGTTTAGATTTGTAGCTCAAGAAATTCCAGTTTTGTTGTTAAGTCTGCTAAATGTTAACTATGAACTTACATCATCTTACTGGAGTAAAGAACAACAGATATAGGTATATAGATCAACATCTTGTCTTTTTTCCTATTTCCTCTCTCCAGCTCATTTTCAAATCTAGTTAAGATAATGATCATGTTATTCATAAATCACATTAATGTACAGATATTTGCATCTAGAGTTACGTCCCAGGTGACTGTTTTATCTTCAAAATTACTTTTTACTCTCTTTTTTACCACCGCCTACCTGAAGAGTTTGAATACTGGATGGTTGAGTATATTAATATATCATAAAAGGAGAGGAGGAGCTGATATGCAGCTGCTCGCCATGCAATAGTAGTTCAGCAGGAAGCAAACCAATTCCAGCTATATTAAGCAGACTTCTCTATGAGAGTCTGCTGGTATGCATTCCAGCTAGTTCTGTGCCCCTCTGGCCACTCTAAATAAGCTGGTGATACGTGTTGTGGTTTGTTTTGTTGTTTGTTTTTTTTTTTAACAGAAGAGATTCTGTGAAACATACCATCTCTTCTACAAACCCTGAGAATTTTCTAAAACAAACTGCAGATGCTATTACAACATGACAGTATTGTGTGACTGCCTGACTGGTTTTTGTTCACTTACTTATAATAATGTCTTCATGGATTAATCAAATTATATTTATGTGACCCTTTCCAGGGGGAAATGGGATTTGCTGGTTTTCCTGGACAACCTGGCTATCCAGGCATGCAGGTAAAAAAGCCACCAACACACAAGCATGCGCACATGCACACACACTCCCCTATAGAAATGCTAATGATTCCTTCCAAAGGTACCTGCTTATCAGAACATTTCCTTTTCTACAGTCATAACTGCTTTTAAGATTTACAGTTCTCACGATAGCCATAGTTACCTAACATAGTGGTAGCAAATAACAACATAAGTAAACATTCCTGTTTGGTGCATGAGAATGGAAATTCCATTTTGCATACCACAGGAATTGGTTAATCCCAATTGCCAATAGTTACCTTTAACTATACCAGTATAGCTATCTAATCCATCAATTTTAGTACTCTGCAAGTTATTTGTGGTGGAGCTGCATTTCCCAGAAACATATGCGAGGTAAAGGAACCTGCTATTTAGGTAACAGTATTATCCTATAAACTTTGGTCCATGAGCTAGTATGATAATTGGCATCAAATGCAGTGGCAAAAATTGATTCAGATAGGCTTGTTTGCATGACTTACCAAAGTCTCTTTGCATGTGTTCAACCTGTTCACATAAGCAGCTTTTCCAAGATGGTTACCAGAATGGAAATTGAACTCCTTCACACCAACTTTGATTAAACATTTCCTACTTTTGCTCACTTAGATGATGGTAGCTGTTTTTGTTTGTTTTAGAATACATGCTGCTTTCCAGTAGGGGTTAGAAGCATAGGTGTCACATCTGGGGAGCTAAACAGTAAAAGAGGAGAATATTCATCTGAAAAGCATGGAAGAGATGCTTAATGCCATTTCAGAAGACCCAGGTGCCAGTTTGGTGACATTTCAGAATATAAATTCACGTAATTATCTTCTTCAGGCTGCACAACCAATGATCATATTGCAATTCTGACTAACAACAAAAACTTGAATGAAGAGAAACTATTATATTTTCTATGGAATCTACAATGCTGAAGCACATTCAGAATGAAAAGCCAGTTCCGGATGCTACTCTAGAAGGAGCAAAGCAGCAGTGAATGTAGCTGGGGGAAGCTCTAGGGAGTCACTGGGATAGTGTACAAGTGGTCAGCAGGAGGAGGAGTGAAATGCTGCAGTGAAGAAGGTGGGTGACAGGATCATCAGTAGAGACAGCAGGGTTGAAAAAGCTCATCATCAAAGTTCTCACAGTACAGAGGACAAAAACAATACTGCAGAAATTGTGACACTGACAAACTTACCTCTAAATATTGTGAAATACAAAAGTCAAGAAGTGTCTATTTCTCTCTGAAATAATCTTTTTGGAAAGCTGCATATAAAACAGTAACTTTCCTTAAAGCACAAGTGGTTGCACCTGTGAAATCAGAGGAATGACACTCAAGAGATTACAGTAAGAATCACTTCTGTTATAAATTGAAGGTTAAGTTGGGAACAGGCTCTACATAATCTGTGATGACAAAAGGAAATAAACTGTGGCTGGTCCGAACTTCCCATAAGTAGTATACTGCTAAAAACACAGTTGAAAGCCGACAAATAAAAAGCAACAAACAGGTTTTCAAGAATCAGGTTTACAAATGAGAAATGACAAGCACATGGAGTAAATAAGTAAAAGTACAATAAAAACATCTGGTTTAGTCACAGGCTTACTTGTTTCAAAGCTAGGACTGCCAGGAGAGTACTACATCAGCTTCTTCAGCCAAGATTTCATTTATGTAGTCATACTTGGGGAAAAAAAAATTGTCCATGGATGTTCATTTTTTCTGCCATTTGCCCATTAGCAGCTTCACAACAGCATGGGATCATTCAGATACTAATTAGATGGAAACATTGCATGTCTTAACAGAAAGATCATTACAGTCCATTACTCCCCCAAACTAGAATCAAACCTTAATGTTGTATTGTTAAAAAGTACTCACCCTGATGTGCATATTGTTTTAGTTTGGAGCATCATTAATAAACTTGAGCCAAGATGTTGTATAGACAGAACAGTGCATTTTTCAGTCTCCATTGATTAGCCTAGAGCCTGAGAAGCCATCAATTAACACTATAAACATTAAGCAAAGAATAATTAATTGTTGGTAGATTATACTAGGAAAAAGTTTGAATGCCTGCAGTAATGACTTGGAAAGATGACATTCCAGTTGCTAATACATGGAGCAAAAGAAAATCAATCAAGTATGGACACAAAAAAATAAAAAACACAAACAAAACAAAACAAAACAGGTTAATTCATACAGGTATGCAAAATTCAGAATGATTGTACACATGCTGTAGTTTTACTTGAATAAATCTGATTATTCCTCAAAAGTGCAGATCTATCTAGTCTGCATCCACTGTTCATCTGGCCTCACCAGATGTTGCTTCTGATCTGCTAAAAATCACATATACTGGAGGAACAAGAATATGATTAAAACCTCTCCTGAGAATAACCCGTCCTCATGTAGATTTCCAGAAATAAACACATTCAAACGGAATCTAAGATACATTCAAGATTTAAGAGAAAGAAAGAGTCAGGAAAAAGTTGCATTCAAAGTAGATTTCATCTTTAAAAAAAAAATGTTAACTTTTGCTTAAAGCAAGGAATGGACTTAAGGAGTTGTTGGCATACCTTTTGATCCTTAAGCACAGACATTAGCAACACTGTGTGCCAGCAACTTGCCCTTGCTGCAAAGGCAGGTAACGGCATCCTGGGCTGCATTAGAAAAAGTATTGCCAGCAGGCTGAGGGAGGCCATCGTTGCTCTCTGCTCAGCGCTGGTCTCCATCATTGGAGATACTCTAAAGCTGTCTGGATATGGTCCTCAGTGAACCAGCTGTAGGTGGTCCTGCTTCAGCAGGGGAGTTGGACGAGATGCTCTCCAAAGGTCCCTTATAACCTCAACCATTCTGTGATAAGTATGAAAAAAGACAGAAGGCAACTTCAGACAAAATACAAGAGAGGATGAGTCCTGTTGAAATCACTCTGAGACAATTCGTCTCTGCTACTACTGGAATGTCTCATTAAAATAATGAATTGTCTTTCTACAGGAAGCGCAAAATGTTCCATTGACATTGACATTATATAAAGCTATAGAAACTTAGAGAACAAATGCAGTGTTTAATGCTTAATAGGGATGTCAGTAAAACTGATAAGTGATTACAAAGTTTCATTTTAAGAAGACTCCAGGTTATACATGAGAGATACGCTTCTGTTGGATGTTTTTGGCATTATTTTTTTTCAATAAACCGTTGACAAGTCAAGTGTCCTGAAATTTTTATGGGACAAGAAAACAGTATCAGTCAACAAAATAATCCAAACATATGTATGCCGCTATGTAGGAGTGTACCAACAGTGAAAACACACCAAGTACAAAGCTGCCATCCAGAGCGGGTCATAAGACCTAACAGCGTAAAGACAGATTTTCAGAGACCACCACTGGAATTTGGCACTTACGGAGATACCAAGAACTGAAATTTTTGACCCTTGCTCATTGACTCTTTAATTTTCTTTTGTGTTCTGGTTGTGTCATTTTAAAATCAGCATGAAAGTCATACCAGGCCAATACATATTGGCCTATATCCATCTATTGTACAAATCTTTCACACTTTTATCATCATTAAATTAATTTTATATCTCAGAAAAATTTGGAAGTTTATCAGAGGAGGAAAAATGCTAGGTTTATTTTTTCTTTTCTGCCACACGGAAGACTCTTCTCTGTCAATAGGGAAGACAAATTTACATTCCTCTTTAAAATAGCCAAAGGTGACACAATGATGTTATTTCATTATGCAAGATAGAGTCAAAGGAAAAAGGCCAACTAAAAGGCCCAAGGTGAAGAGCACCTTGACAAGCTGTTAGTGACAGCTCCAGAACTGTTTAAATATCATATAGATATCAATTTAAAAATAAAATAAAATAAAGCCCAGAAAGAGACATGGACTCCTTGTTTTTCCTTGTGTAAGAATGGCTATCCAGTTTTGCCTTCCCAGTTCTTCTTGTCTATGTCCTAAAAAGCCCTGAACTCCAGTCCCAGGAATGCAATCTCACTACGCAGTTCCCACATTTGCCTTCTTGTTTTCTCAGTTCCCGTTTGCTGCAGAGAGCAGGGTTGATTCCTAATCTACAAAGCAAAAAGTCTAATACAATTTGCCACATAAAAGACTTCCCTGACATCCACTTCACTTGCAATTCTAAATATCAAAATCCAAGCTAATTTAGAAATCCTCCAAGCAGAAGTGATTTTCCTTGCCATTAGTAGGCACTTTTATGTTTCCCCGAGGCAGATGTTTTAAACATATTATGAGAACTTTGAGTATCTCTTACCATCAATAGTATGTGTCAGATTGTGAAACCTCTTTTCTTAATGCTTATCTGTCATCATAGAAGTAATTTCCAAATTCTGCTATAGAATTTTAAGGCAAATAATTACAGCTTGATTGCTAAATCAAAACATCTCAATTAAATAGAGTACTGATTTACTGTAATTGATTTGTCTTTACAATACATGAATGAAATCAAATTCAGCAGTCATAGTTCTGAAGAGTCAAATAGATATGCGCGATAGGTATATTACTGTTTAGTCACTGGTATCCTGAAAGATAATGATTATTTAAAAACTTGTTGCCTGGTTTTAAATGCTATGAAGTGTCAAAATCAAGTTTCCCAGGAGATATGTGTCACATCCTTACATACCCCACCATCGTTACAGTTTTCAGTTACATGCTAGCACTCTGCATATTTGTATCTATCAGTAACATTTATTGTTGGACTCTTACAGGGGGATCCAGGAGAAGAAGGGCCTCCAGGTCCTCCTGGAGCTGTTGGAACTCTTCTGCCTCCTATAAAAGGTTATAGATAGTTTTAACTAGTCTTTCTACTGTAGGACCTATTTTGCTAAGGTGTTTGAAAGTGATCACTAGGGATTCAGGGGACAGGATCCTAAAACATTATCTTCTTTGTGGCCATATTCTCTGTGTGTTTGTTTCTCACTGATCTGGAACTATGTTAAACATTCAAGTTTCAGATTAAATGTTCATGTGAAAGATCTTTATGCATACAGTCACAGCTAGATCTGCAGGACTATCTCCAGTTATTGGACCTAGGCATATTGAGGAAAAAGCTATGAAAAATAAGCCCATGCTGGATAAGGGATGGCAAATAAGAAAACGGGGTGTCCCATTGTAATTTAGAATTCCTATTTTCAGAATTGCCACAACACAGAAACTTTAGACTACAATTAAGCTTCCTATCGCATAGCAGGGGTGAAATCCTGCAATGAGTACTCCCAGCAGAATACCTTTTTGTCTAAGCCTCAGGCTGGTTTTTTATGTCTCAGCTCCCTTTATCCCCATCTTTATAATCTAATTGGTGAAAAGGTGTGTGTAAGGTCTTACCTCATAGCAAAATGTAGTGGGCAAGGGCCAAGCCTGCTGCCTGGAAGGGATTTTCTTTGGCATCTCACGCTCGGGGAACTTGTATTGTAAGAACATTTTCACAGAGAACTTCTCATAAATTGTATTTCTAGGGCAGCAAATGCTGATCGTGAACACAAGTTACACAACCCCACAACACAACCCCAGTTGTTACAACACAGAAGTTACAACACAACCCCAGTTCATCAGAACCTCCCCATTAGATAGGTGTCTCATCTGAAAATCAATTAAATTTCTTTTCTATTGACTTCTGTGTGTTTCCAGCCTATGCAACAAGACTTAACCCCATGCTTCATATCTCAAGTAACATTTAAAGTTAATCATGTGCATGGTGTGTGAGAAGATACATTCTTCAAAGAAAGAGGCCTTTAGCAGAATTGTTTGAGAACAGAACTACTACCAGTGTCTTGTTTTTCCAATTTAACTAAGCCCTTTAGATCTGTTTCTGGTTTTCTTTACCACTGTGTAATTGCAATTTTTAAACTTACTCATTATAGCAATTTTGAAAATATAGTTGGGATAATTTCAACTAAGATGATCCTGAAATGACCTCCCTGTGTGCAATGCCAAATTGCCAAATGTGTATAACATTTATTTTAAATGCTACATGTATTTATTTTGGGCAAACACTTCTCTCTGCATTCTGAAATATGTAGCACAAAGATACTGCTATGGAATGATGAAGCCTTAAAACTTTGCCCACGAAATGGGCAGGAATCCATAGAAAAGTAACCAAATCCTCCCACCTTAAAATTAAGTTGTTACACATTAAAAAATGTTTCATAAAGACAAAAGAAGTTACTGTATTTTACTTTTTTATAGTTCCCAAATTATAATTTTGGTTGCACTTTAATTTAGATTTAAGCTGTCAATTGCATAAGGTGTTAAATTCACAGGTTTTTATAATTCTATGTAGGTCCACAAGGAGATCCTGGATTTCCAGGTCCTGCTGGTGATCTGGGGTCAGTTGGACCAATTGGTCCTGCAGGCCTGCTGGGAAGACCAGGAGATGATGGAACAAGTAAGAGGAGTAGCAGATAAAATGTGAACTATATACCAGTAGGGGAGAAAGCAGCTAAAAGAAAACTGGGTTTTGTTCTTGCTTGATGCAACTTAAGGATTTGAGCTTTACAAAGAGTTCAGTAAAAGTATTAGCTCAGCTCTTAGTGGCCAACAAAGAACCAAAATGATCCAAACAGAACATTAGGAATTGCTAGAACAGGAACAGAAGACAAAGCAGAATGCTACTGTGCACTGCAAATACATGTTATGCCTGTATATGGAGTGCTGTGCTCAAAAATTCTATTCTCCATCTCGAAAAGATATAAAGGAAAGTGAGGAGGATGACTTTGCTCTGTATAAGAAACTAGATTAACTGGGATGTCTGGAAATGAGATAGTGGGGAGGAGGAGAAGAAGCATTTGAAGGTCTAAAGTAGGAGCATCTTTTTCTGGGAATCCTGAGAAAGCTAAAGATTTAGATTTAAGTCTTTGTTATATAGAAGCTCTTCTGCAGGACCGTTCTGAATAGTCTGTAGTTTCCTCCTTGATATCTTGTAGTAATTGTTACTATGAAGCTGTATGGGCCATATACTATTATTTTCTTTATAGGTCTGCCTGGCCTGCCAGGAGTAAGTGGGGCACCAGGACCTCAAGGTTTTCGAGGTGACCCTGGTTTCCCTGGAACAGGTGAATCAATTGCAGGAAGACCTGGACTTCCTGGACCACCAGGCCTACAGGGACAGCCAGGAAGACAAGGCTTACCTGGACTACCCAGTAGGTTCAACAGCAATTGATATGGCAAGAGTATCATTCTGCATATTAACCGATTCATTACTTTTGTTACTCCTACAAAAAAAAAAAAAAAAAAAAAAAAAAAGAGGTGAAAAGTGGATTTTGACAGATGTAGAAATGTTTTATTTCCTATTAGTTGTCAGTCAGTGAGATGTCAAGATTTTCATAATTTTCTGGGCGATTTAAATGCACAAAATAACATATATGAAAAATGTCCCTAAAAACACAGCAAACTGGGGAGGAAACCCAAATCAGCATCCTTTAGTAAAGAAACAAGAGTCATAAAATTCTACAGTGGAAAAAGGAAGAAGTAGTGGCAATGAAAAAACCATGTGTCAACATCAGCTCTAACCAGGCTGACTCTTGTAGTATGATCTATAAGCAACAACTTGTAAAGCATTTCATAAGATCTCTAACTTTAATATAAGGATAACAAGAGAAGGGAGAAGAGAACATGTGAGCCAAGTTGTGGAAACAGTCAACCTGATTTATACTAGATGTACAATTTGTTTTTTGAAAGGTGTCATCTGTACTGACAGAGGGATCCCTGGAGAACCTGGAGCAAAAGGTCAGATAGGCCTTCCAGGAAGAAAAGGTGAAAAAGGAGAAAAGGGTATGTACGCCTGGAGAGCAACAATGTGAATGAGACCTTTGCCAGATACATCAGACCTATATTTGCAAGAAGTTTATGGTAACTTAGAAGATAAGGCCCATCAAAGTGTGGAGTTAAATGGCTTGTTAGCATTGGGGCTTCTAAGTCAGTAGAGTCATGTCAGGGCAGTGGTTATTCAGCACTATAAAAAGAGACTGATATGCTTCACTCCTTTGAAGGCCATAATGAGACAAAACGGTCCCTGCACTACTCACACAGAAAAGAAGGGCAGTGTTATTTTTTGTGTATTAATTTTGCAGCTGTTTCAATGTAATTTTGATGCACTCACATAGGAAATCAAGGCCTCTGCTCGTGTAGCGCTGGTCCTCCTGGTCCCCGTGGTATGCAAGGACCTCCAGGTACTCAAGGAAAGAAAGGACAAATGGGATACCCTGGAAGACATGGGGAAAAGGGCGATCCAGGCGTATCCGGTGCAATGGGATCACCAGGGCTCCCTGTGAGTAGTTTTCATGAGCTTCAATAAATAAATAACATCAAGTTACCCCTTATACAGGAGGCATTTAAGCAGAGTGGTGGAGAAACTGCCTTGGAAAACTACCTGAAAGTTTTATCTACTGTTGCTTCTTACAGTCTTGCTGGAGGATGCATTTTATTACATAGAAACATAGAAAATCACTTCTTTTTCTCTCTAAACTTATCAAGTCATAGAGTCTTCTGACAATACCAGGTACCTACCTAGACGTAGATGAAATTTTTTTACTGGCAGCTTTGTGGGCTTTCCCTCAGCAAAAAAGTGTCACTTACCTGCTGCTATGTTCACTTGTGGGAGGACAGCCTCATCCAGCAGTCACCACGCTCTAGGAAGGGATTCTCTGTGCAGCCTTGGTGGATTGTGGGTTGAGTCTGCAGTGGAAAGAGCTTGTGAATTGTTTGCATCTTAATATTCTTACATCTACAGCCACAGCTGTATATGGCCATGGACCTGATTCTTCTAGTGTTACAGTTTCTTATAGTTGTGTATCTGTGCATTTGCCAGAGCCAGGCTGAAAAGGCCAGGTGCCATTCACACACATCTTCATAGACACCAAAAGAGATAAGCGTTTCTTTTTGGTATGTTAATTTAATTGGCCTGGCTTTGGGAAACAATGCAAGAGCTAGACGTAGATACCTGTTTTCCCCCTCAATTCCCACATTGATTCCTTGCTGAAGATAACTGACTTTTTCTTCAACATTAAGGGGATACCTGGTTCTGCTGGACAACATGGTGAAAAAGGAGAGAAGGGAGATCCAGGAAGAGTTAGAATAAAAGGTAAATGCATATTTTATTGTTAGCCTTTTTGTTTTCTGTACAATGCCTAGGCAATAGTGTGAGAAAACCATATTCATCTACTTTTTATTAAAGTCATTAATTTAGTAAGTGACTGAAGCCGAGAGGTCATGTATACCCCAACTGCTTTCTTGGTACTGTCTCGTTCATTTTCTTCTTGCTGAACACAAGATCAACACAGGATTTTGTGGTTTTTATTCTACAGTTGAGCTATAAAACAGTTTTAACAGCTTGTTATTAATGCTAACAAATGACTTTTCGTGTCATATGATTGATAATCAGGGTCTTACAGAGATCTTTATACCAAAGACTAAGCAGACTACAATTGTTGTGAAAGCATGAAGAAATACTATTGTATAGAAGCCACTCGAAGTCTCAATGGCTATTGAGATTCCTGCTTCTATTTCTAAAAATTATTCTTGACCAGGCATTTGAGAGAAACAATAGGCCACTAGTTGCACAACTGCAATTCTTGTAATTAAATAGATCAAAACCTCTCTACGGTTATGGTTATGATTTGCAAAAGCAAAAGAAACAGAGAATAAGAAATTACAGCAATCTGATGGCAAAGCTTAGTTAGAAATGCTAAACTAATTATTCAGACAAAAGATTGACCATCTTATTGTTTGTGAAAAGTTAGCAGAGCCTTGGATGCCTGTGTTTGTTTACAGATGTTAGAGCAGGGAAAACATTTGCTGTTTATTTGCAAATGATTTCTTGACATAGCAAAATGAATCTTTGGGTTAGAATATTTTTATTGTCCTTCATGCAAAAATTGCATTTTCATAAATGCAATTTACTGCAATTAGTGCAAAAGAAATCTGGGGTTAAAAAAAAGAATAAAGAAAAAATTAAAAACGTTTTTGGGAATATTGATGAAGATATTCTGCATCATAGGGCATTGTTATATCCTGATTTCACCGAAATCAAGAATAAAACTGACTGATTTAAATAGAAAAATGTTTTCACTCTGTATATAGCATGAACAAAAGTCACATTCTTGTGGTGTCTGTAAACATGTCTTTTACAGAGAGACCAAATTGTTCCATGAGGTGTGCAGCTACATACTGCCTTACTGAGCCTAAAATACCCCATTAAGGAAATATGAATTCAAGAACTGGAAATTATCTTACAGATACGATGAATGGTTACCCAGCATTTACCTGAGCAGAAATAACAAAACCCAAAACTCACTGCAAATATTATACTTAATTTTTTAAAAATCTTTTAAGGAATAAAAGGTGAAAGAGGTCCTACTGGGGTTCCAGGATTTCCAGGCCAAAGAGGTAATGATGGCAGAGATGGGGAACTAGGATTGCCTGGGGAAAAAGGAGCTGAGGTACGTTTGATTTTCACAGAATCTTTTTCCCTTTCAGTTAATATATTGTCTTATGAAAGCGCTAGCTACTTAAAGAAAAGTATCATTTTATTCCAGATTTCTAGCAGACTAATCACTTTTATCATTTTATGTTAGCCTAGTTCAAAAAAACCCATAGTTTTTATCTATTGAAAAACTATTTCCTTGGAAGTATTACTATTTATTTTGGTATTCCTAAATATAATGTCTGCATGCACTGTCTACCAATATTACGGAATCAGGAAGGAAAAAACACCCACAAAACTCTACCCTTTGTTCCTATTGCCCTTGAATATTTAAAACTACTAATATTATCCATGTAGTCACTTAATTGTGAAAGAGTGGTTTCTCCAGATAATTCTCTAACATGGCTTTTGATGATCAAAGACAGGAAAGAAATTAGGTCTTGTTATTTCTTATCAACAATTTCTTTCTTTTAGGGAGATTCTGGAATACCACTGCCAGGTGATAAAGGATTCCCTGGGGTCCCAGGACTTCCTGGGGTAAAAGGACAGATGGGATTGCCTGGTTTGGGGTTTCCTGGCCCTCCAGGAGTCAGAGGTAGCCCTGGAGACTTTGGTGATACTGGTAGTGTTGGGCCACCTGGTCCAAAGGGCCAGAAAGGTAATTTTGAATATTAACATTAAGAACCAAACAACAAAATACGTGTTTGGTAGCATTCATTACAGTTTTGTATGTATTATATACAGCATTATTAATTTATAGTGAAAATAAATTTTGGCAAGCTCAGTGGTCACGTGAAATACAGCCACTGAAAGATACAGTGCTGTCAGCATTTAGCAGCAGACACTAGTGAGAATATGAATTTCTAGGGGCCTCAAACCTGCAAAGCACCACTTGCTCACTATCAGAGGAATTATTTTCTGGAGTGAAGAGTATTCCTGAATGTAAGGATTTGCATGGCAATGCTTTTTTTTGCTGAAGGGGCAGGAAAATACAACTCATACTTAAGGCTTGGCCTGTTTTTTGGTTATAAAAAAATCCCTACCAAAGTAAAAAAAAAAAAAAATCTACACTGATGGCAATATGTATGAACCAGAAATGTATACAGAATTGACATGAAAATACTATTTATTTCTTGCAACGGAGACTATTGCAAAGACAAATTTCTGCAACAAGTAAAAAAAAAAGTTTGTCTTTATAGAATACAACTGTACTACAACATTTTTTTATCACTTCCAATAATCTATACAAAGTAAGTGTCAAGAGAAATATATTTTAAGAATCTCCATCAAACCCAAAGTAATATGGAAATAATGTGCATAAACAGTCCCTTCTCTTTACCTTTGCACATCTGATTGGTTAGTTCCACAGAAATATTACAGTAAATGTTCAGACTCCATTTATTCTAAAATTAAATAGTCCAGTTTCTTTCTCCCTCTTGCTTCAGGTGAGACTGTCTGCATTACGTTACCATACCCTGGAAATCCGGGTCCCCCAGGTTTTAAAGGTGTTCAAGGTATGTTTACATATGGGAGGTTTTTTTGTCTTAATTGAAATGGAGTTTTAAGTCGCTAAGTAAAAAAAAAAGCTATCCTAAAAAGATATGCTGTTCTCGTTTTTCAGCAGATACATGTCTTAGGGTAAAACTGCAAATGCATAGGAATATACTCATCTAATAGAACCAAGCGCTAGACAGCTGCAGTTTGCAAGATCAAAAGGCATGCAGGCTGCCTCCATAGAAATGACTAAATGAAGGTAGCTTGAAACTCCATCCTGCCTCAATTAAAATGCATGAGAGAGTCTGTAAAATACGCAGATGGCTGGAGTCAGATAAGACCTAGAATACGTACATCTGGATACCATAGAAAATAAAAAGGTGTGCGAGGCAAAGATATGCTGCAGGTCTATAATTACTAAAACAGTATTGCTCATGGCAAGTTACAATTGAGCCTTAAAATCTGAATACTTACTACCATTACTTCAACTTGTTCAACTTCATTTAAATTCAAAGAACTCATCAAGGAACTGGCAAAATGTTTCTTGTGGTCACCTCCAAAACATTTGAAATACCCAAGAAAATCCTGATCAGAACAAATAGAGATACTGGATTTTCAAGCTCCTTAATATGGTATTACACAGCTCCCTGACATCAGTATTGTGGGTGGTAGCTAAAATTTATAGAGACATGAAAGAACAGGGATTAGCATATTGAGCTCATGTGCACCGTTCCAGAAGCAGCATATAACACAGGACAATATAAGAATTTGAGTTGACACCTGTCATTTGCTAAGTTAATATTGTTGATATCCTGTAAACATTAAAATGTTATAGGAGACAGGGTTTTTTTTCTAATTTACTTTGGTGATTTGCAGTCTGCTGTTTATGGATTAGGGAACAAGTCCATTTATAAAAACAGCAACCATGCATTTGATTGTGACTTGGGTGGTGGCTCTTGCCCAAAGTGTCAGAAGCAGATGAAATCCACTTGTCTTCAAAGTACCTGAATTTGGATGGGATAAAGATACAATGCTGTTTCCTTAGATCACACATTTTAGAGCTCTGGCTAGGTTTTACATATTTTTCTGCTGTTTCCAGGACCAAAGGGTTTAAAAGGACTCCCCGGTCGTCCTGGACCAAATGGATTTGATGGGCAAAAAGGCCATCGAGGCAGGCCAGGAGCAGGAATCCCTGGGCCAGAAGGTGAATTGTGCTTTTCCTAATCCAGGAGACCTGCTGGTCAAGCTGTAACGCATACATGCAGGGTAAGGTAGCTACCATGGAAGAACAGAATAGGAAGCACATTTCAATGAAAGCTAATGGAGGAGGAATCTTTACCAGTTTCCCTTTCTTTCCTCCAGCATTGCAGGTGCTGCAATAACCTATAGTTCAGTGTCCAGAGGGGTAATATTCTCAGAAAACTGAGAATAATTAGTATCATTTTAGCAAAGGGATTGAACTGGACTAGAGTGACACAATATAGATGCTGCCCCAAAGAAAACCATTGTCACTTCCCACAGGAATAATTACCTCCTTCAATCCTTGTGCATCATTAGCTGTAAATGAGAGACCTGTATGACATTATTTTTCTTTGCAAAGTGGTAATTTAATTCTAGTTAAATTTGCATTATAATATTCCACAGTTTGGGGGAAAAAAACCCCAACTTCTGAATTATGCCCTATTTGAATTTAAAAATCCTATCAACAGGCTTTCGAGGCAAAGCTGGTGATCCTGGTGATGAAGGTGAAAGAGGATCTACAGTTGATGGCAGAAATGGCCCTCCAGGTCCACCTGGCATAGATGGTCAGAAAGGTGTTCCAGGTGATACCACATATGGTCCTCCAGGAATCCCAGGCAACAGGGGACTGCCAGGACCCCCTGGTGCACAAGGAGCAAGGGGTGATCCAGGCGTTCCTGGGCTTCGAGGTATGAGCCAGTTTTTATGTTCAAAGGAGACAATCTGAGCAAAGTCAGTCCCGATTCAGATAAAACTTACTCTTTACCTGGATCCATAATGGTGACTATGAGTGGTACACCCTATTTTTCCGTTGACGCTTTTACAGTTAAGGTTCATCAGCCACTGAGGAGATCTGCACTGCAGGAAGGGGAAGATGCCTTTACCCAGTCCGTGGAGTAACAGTGCAGCTTCCTATTCTTACTACTGTTACTTGCTGCTTAGTGGCCATCTGTGCTTAGGGCCTCCTGCTCTGCCACACAGATAGTCCCTGCCTCAGATTGCTTACTCAAATCTGAAAGAACTGGCAAAAGGTGGGAGAACACTCAGAGAGAGAGGAGTGAATTTCTTTGCCCAGAATTACACAATATAATCCTCAGTATCTTGGGCACTACACTTCTCATTTCTGCAGGGGAGTTTTGCTGGTTGCTGCAGATGTCTGCACAGTGCCACTTCCTTCCCACTTCATAGCAGATATTGCTGTTTCCTTTTATAGGCTTTCCTTTTGCCCAGTGCTAAGCAGACACACACCCCCTCCTGTGCAGGGAACACCTATAGAACTGACCCCAGTGCTGTGTAGCTGGTGCAGGCCAGTGAGCACCTTCCATTCTGCTCCTACACAGCAGAAACTAGTTTTTCATGCCGTACAGTCATCCTTGCGTATAGGTGAGAGTTGAATTCATATTTGTTCCTTAAAGAAAGAACCTCTCCACAACAGCCAGTTCTAAACTGCAGAAAAACATGTTTCCACAAACTATGCAAAAACTAGAGGATAAGTAAGATACTATAATAACTGAACATGTAAATTTAAAAATTACAATTAGGAATTCTGAGGAATGGCGAGTGTACAATGTTTTACTTCCATTAATGTTTTTTGTTTCCAGGACAGCCTGGGACCCCAGGATTTCCAGGTGCCAAAGGTTTTAGGGGCCCAGAAGGTGATAGAGGAGCACCAGGCTGTCCAGGCTTCCCTGGTCCACCATGTGACCCGGGCTTACCAGGGCCACCAGGACTCAGAGGTGCCATGGGCCTGCCAGGACTTCAAGGTACACAACGTCCATCAGGTTGCCTCAAAGCATCTTCTAGCAGATTTAATCACATGATTTTTGTGGCCGCCATGCCAAATATTTTCATGGGGGCTGCTCATTAGTGGGGGTGTACATTATGTTTTGCACATTTCCTTAAACTCAAGGAATGTACAGTGTGCATCTCAGATGTTTCCCAACTTTTCTTCCCTTCCTATACCGTTCCTTAACCAGCCAAATCACAGTGTGTTCACTGTAAAGTAATAAACAGAAGAGTTCTCTCTTATTCTGTTGTCCCGAGTAGCTTAACTGAGCTCCTGTCAGTACTGTGATACTTTTATCTTCCTTATTCTTAAATGGAAGAGTTTAGGGAGAGCTAGGAGACATATATATCAAAAGTATTTACTAATGAGTAGGGATTTTTCACAGGGTGCTTGTACTGATATGTCTCTCACTGAAGAAATACAAGAAAAAAAACATTACAGGTAAAAAATCCAGGCAGAGCCAGGATTCCAGTATGATAACAAATTTTCCAAATTATTTTACCATGTTTGATGATATTCAAAATCTATCACTTCCTACTTTTTCAATACAATTGCTCAACCCTTTTCCTGCACTTACATACATAAATTAAAGCTCTTTTTCTCAGGCTTACCAGGCTTTAAAGGTCAGAGAGGAGACAGGGGCCTAGCTGGGCCACCAGGAATCAAAGGTCTCAAAGGCTCTCCTGGCTCACAAGGTCCCCAAGGTCCTCCAGGCTCCCGGGGACTTCCAGGACTTCCAGGCAATAAAGGACCACCTGGTTTCCCAGGACAACCAGGTATGTTAAGCATCCTGCAAACCACCACATCTATAACTTCTCCTGTAGAGGGAGCTATTTCTACCGCTGTCAAAGCTAGGAAGTACTTTGCACCCTCTTTTTCCAGCTTCGAGAATAAGACCCTGCAGCAGGGAAGAGGCAATAACATTAGCATCCTTTGTTATTTCTCTTATAATAAAAACACAGGGATGGAAATAGTTTGATGCATCTTGTGCATCCTGGTGCTTTAGTTGTTTTACAGCACTGACATATTTCCATGTCTTATTTCCTGACTATTTGTAATAGGTTCTTGTTACAATATGCCATTATAAAACCAATATACTTTCTATTACATCCAGACATCTCCTTTACTGACGCAGTCTGTGATTGTATGCTGATTAATAGGTGGAGAAATAGCTTTATGTTATGTCTAATACCTGTAAAAAATGTGACCTTGGTCCCAAATCATCACTGGGCTAATGGGCAAAAGTTCTGAGTAACTGTAGCAAAATCCTGTTCTCCTTTGTCTGTCATCTGGACAGTAGGAGTCACGATTTCCAGTAGCCACATGCAAAATCTTGTGGTATCTTAGGTGATGCATTGTATTTAAAATGTGCTTTAGTAGCAAGTTTAGCCTAAATCTTCAGGGGTAGCAGCACGGACAGGGGAGATGTTTGTTAACTTCAAGGCAATCTGGATTTCAAGACAAGTTTGATCTTGGCATGAAAACCTGCTCCAACTATTGATTCTCTGGCTTTGCTAGGAGAGTCCTTTCTTAAGGAGTCCTTCTAAACTTCCTGCCTTTTGCTTTATACTCTTCCTTAGAATATGACAGCTGCAGCATAGCAGACTGAATATGTAAATAAATCATTTAATATTACCAGGAAGCAAAGGGATTCGAGGACCCCAAGGATTCCCAGGACTCCCAGGGACACAAGGCCCAATGGGAATCTCCGGTGTAAAAGGTGAAGAAGGAAAAATGGGTCCACCTGGACCTAGTGGAGAATGTGGGGATATGGGATTAAAAGGTTTGTAAAAAACTCCACTTCACTCTGTAGTTATTTAGTTATGTGTTTAGCTTTGTTACTGCTGTGTTTGGAATATATTTAGTTTTTCTTTTTGTTATAAGGGTATATTCACTTCTATTTTCAGAGATAGTAAATCCAGTTATCTCACTTATGAATGCATAATGAAAAATAACTAAAGAAAAATTAATTCCACTCAGATCATCAGGTGCATTTATCACTAAATCAAACAGAGTAAGATCATTTATTCAAACAAACCTTGAATTTTGTCCTGTACACATCTGAAACTAGATTTTTCAAGTTTTCTATCATACTGTCTGTGTCAATCTATGTAAAGCATACAAGAAATAATCGCTCTAAATATTTACATATGAAAGGCAATTAACCAGCTCCAAGGTGCAATCTCAGAAAGTACGCTGTGGAGTGGACAATACAATTGCCATCTTTCATATTCGACAAACAGGGAATAATTCTGATTTAACATCTCCAGGATTACTACTGAATTAACTAAAAAGCAAGAGGATAATCAATTCTGTTAGCATTGAGCCTGCTGAAACAACTGAGAACTGCATTCATATTTGAAGACTTTCTCTGTTAGGGAAGTCTTCACTAAAATTGATTTTCAGGACATGTCACTCATGAGTATTTACTTACATTCCATCTGTTTGGTTCACAGGTGAAAGAGGGCCTCCAGGAGACAGTGGCTGCATTAACATCCGTCTTGAGAAAGGACAAAAAGGGGAACCAGGGTTTCCTGGTGAGAATGGGTTTAGAGGTGAAAGAGGTAAGTTCATAAAATAAGGCACACGCATTCATCTGATAAAAATTGCTGGTGGTTTTCATAGCTGCAGTAACATCCAGCAACTTTACTGTGTTCGTAGATTCTTAAAACTATCAGGCTAGTTTCTTTGGACAATTACTAAATTACTAAATTACTAAATTTCACACCAAGTGTGAAAGCACAGCTATATAGTCAAATAATGGCTTGACTATATTGGTCATTATCTTGTTCTGCAATTAACTTCAGGTGAAAAAGGCAATACTGGTCTCAGAGGCACCCCAGGATTTCCAGGGAAGAACGGTGTCCCAGGACTGCCAGGTGACCATGGTGACATTGGACTGATGGGCTTTCCAGGAGCACAGGGTTTCCCAGGACCAAGGGGCTTTAAAGGAATTATGGGTTTTCAAGGACAACCAGGTGACCAGGTAAACAAAGGGGTAGTGAGATGTCCTGGAGTTTGCAGTTATCCCCTGCCTCCAAGAAATATGACGACGGGTACTTACTTCTATTGTACTGACCCATTAGATGTTTCTCCTGAGAAAAGACTGTCAGTATATTACATAATCAAATTCCATTAAATTCCTTAATGCAGCAGTTCAATGCTTTGATTACATTTTAGCAGGAATTGTAGTCAGGGTCAGCAAAGGGCCTCTCCCCTCTCTCCTAGCAGCATGTTATGATTTTGTTACATTGCCACTACACTGCACTATTTAGGGGGGCAAAAAATGGAAGCGCAATCAAGTTTTTAACATTATTCCTAATAACAGATTGTTAGTTACTTACTGCAGACATCATAACATAGCAGCGGCACAAGCATGAAGTTAATGTATAGCTGCTTCTTCATATCTTGCTGTATGGAGCAGTCAAGCCAACAGAGGAGACAAACCAAATCCTTTGTGCCCATGCTGACAGTTTGCAGCAAAGAGAACCCAGGCAAGCAATATTGCTCAAGAGTATACACACAAAACCGCACATATATCACATATGAATATACAGTAAAATTCTTCACTGGCTTGTACGCTAGGTAGGCAGGCAGTGAGATTACATGAAGCATAAAGCACAGTTGTTTTTTTGGTAAAGGGACAAAAT